>NW_027361913.1:8087500-8720000 GCF_039654945.1 Dendrobates tinctorius | reverse complement strand
TCGCGTGAGACAGGGGGTAGATTCTGCCCCTTGGAGGGGGGGTTGAACCGGGGACTAGTTCAATTGGGCAGTCAAAAGGCCGGTGTGGAGGAAGAACCTCTGCTTCCTTCTTATCAAAGACATCAGCATAGGAATGGTAGGCTGAAGGAAGGCCCGGAAGGTCTGGAGGTGGCCGAGGAGCGTCCGCTAGACGGACAGAAGTCAGACAGCGAGCTTGGCATGGGTGCCCCCAGCGGAGTATCTCCCCAGAAGACCAGTTGAGAACAGGCTGATGAGTCCTTAACCATGGAAGACCGAGTAGAATCGCATGGGAGAGCTTGGGCAGAATGTAAAAGGCTATCTTCTCTCGATGTAAGGCTCCGACTTGCAACTCCACTTCCTCAGTGACCAAGGTGACGGTCTCCTGTAGCGGTTTGCCATCCACTGCAGCAATTAGGCGAGGATTACATAGGGTAACCACGGGAATCTGGTATTTGTCCACCTCTTCACGCCAGATGAAGTTACCTGCCGAGCCCGAATCCACATAGGTCACCTCGGCCCACGTCTCTCCCCTGAAACCAAAACAACAGATATGGTAAGAGGTTGAGAGGAATCATTAGCACCTAGGGAGGCCTCTCTTACCTGACCTAGGTGGAGTAGTTTCCCTGTTTCTTAGGACAGGTACGGACAAAGTGTGACGAGCATCCGCAATAGAGGCATAGACCTTGTGCCCGCCTCTCTCTCCGACACAACTCGGCCAACTTGAGGTGATCTACCTGCATGGATTTGACCGAGGAGGGAGATGAAGGCCCGGCAGGACAGGGACTGACAGACCGGGTGGGAAAGGAAGCTGGCCTGGTGGACCTCCTGTCTCTCGCTGACTCCCAGGCATGCTCCTGGAAGCGAAGGTCAATGCGGGTGGCCAGCGAGATAAGGTCCTCCAAGGTGGTCAGGGTATCTCAACCTGGGAGTTCATCCTTTATTCTGCTCGAAAGGCCGCGCCAGAATGCCCCTATGAAAGCCGCATTGTTCCAGCCGAGTTCAGAGGCGAGAGTGCGAAAGCGGATCGCGTAATGCCCGACCGTGAGCGAACCCTTACGTAGGTTAAAAAGAGACTCGGTGAGAGAGGCTAGCCAACCCGGCTCATCGAAAACCCTGCGAAAAGTATCCAAGAAGACCGGAAGACTCGAGACAACGGGATGGTCACGTTCCCAGAGAGGATTCAGCCAGATGGGACGTAATAAAGGTCACTTTGGCCCAGTCAGAGGGATATTGCTGAGGCAACCATTCAAAATGGAGGCTACACTGATTTAAGAACCCCCTGCAGAGTTTGGGATCACCAGTAAACCGCGGCGGCTTGGCGAGGCGGGGTGCCGAGAGAGCTGTAGACACGGGGGGAGGAGTCGGGATCGTGGCGGCAGACTGGAGGACCGACAAGCGACTATCAAAGGAGTTCAGGTAATTCAGAACATGGGCTTGAGTATCTCGTTGCTGACCCAGCTCCTGTTGAAGACTGGCCAGTTGAGTGGCATTTCCAGGATCAGCCACCTGCAGGGCCGACAAACGGGTGTCCAAAGACTTCATGACGGACATGATGCATCCCTGATTCTCCTGCAAAAAAGCAACTCCTTTTGAGTAGCAGCAGTAGTACCGGCGGAGTCCATGGCCTGATTGTACTGTTACCACAGCTGGTCAGGAGACAAATCTCCAGGAGTGGACCCTCTGGACCGTGGCACCGAGGGGCCCCGGGAAAGCTGTCAGGTGGAGCCGACCCCTATACAGGGATTGTTAGGAGCAGGCCCAGGGGATCGGGTACCACGATAGCCGGTACCGAGAGGGGCGGCTCAGGATGGACTGGAGTAGGAGTGCGGGACTGAAGCATAGACAACAGAGCAGGATCACTGGAGACTAAACCAGAGTAGAACTGCAGGACTGCAGTATAGACAACAGGACGGAGCAGGAACACGGGAGGCAGGACTAGAGTAGGACTGTAGGACTGGAGTGTGGATAGCAGGATGGAGCAGGAACACCGGAGGCAGAACTAGAGTAGGACTGAAGTACTGGAGTGTGGATAGCAGGATGGAGCAGGAACACCGGAGGCAGGACTGGAGTTGGACTGTAGGACTGGAGTGTGGATAGCAGGATGGAGCAGGAACACCAGAGGCAGGACTGGAGTAGGACTGAAGGACTGGAGTGTGGATAGCAGGATGGAGCAGGAACGCCGGAGGCAGGACTGGAGTAGGACTGAAGGACTGGAGTGTGGATAGCAGGATGGAGCCACGGAGCACCGGACTGCGGGTCTACTGCAGGGACCACGGAAGGCAGGACTGCGAGGCTACTGCAGGAATCACGGAAGGCAGGACTGCGAGACTGCAGAGAGCACGCGAGGAAGCAGGGCCCAGTATGCTAGCAAACACAAAGATCAGGCACCTCCCTCAGGGGGGAACAGCCTGTTATGGCCCTGTCAGGTCTGCCATTGGTCCGTAGGTGCTTCCGGGTCAGGGCATTGCCGGAGCACAAGTAACAGGAGGGAGGCGCTGGAACGGCCTATGGTGCATGCGCATTGCATGCAGAGACCCCGTCGGCTGCGAGCCTGTCAGAAGGGTCCGCCATGGCTGTCAGGCAGCGAGGGGTTGCCGCGTGGGAGCAGAGGCCGGGTGAGTATGCAGAGGCGGCGTGACATTCTCGACTCTGCTATGCATAATAATGATTTGTACACCAGTTCGTACCAAGAGGGTAACTGGATATTTCCAGAAATCCAATCATGTATTTTCTGTTCCAGCAAAGAATAAAAGCACGCCTTTCCATCCTTCTCATGTATTATGATTAACTGACCGACACTGCATCTTTACCTTATTGAACCAGTAATATCACTGCTACAGTGAACCAATCCCCACAACAGATGTTACAACTGTAGTTGAACCGAACCCCAGATTGTCACCTACTGCATATATTGTAAACTCCAGTTAGGACAGAACAGGGAAAGGGATGTGTTCTTATTCCCACCCAGAATGGTCTACCCCATGTGATAAAGGGTCTTTACCTTTTCTGTGTGAAAAAGGGATGGGTTATTAAACTTTGTCTGTTAGGAAAGAACAGGAGTTATTTGACAGTCATGAAGAAAAGAGCAGAAATATTAGAATAAGCAAGGCATTGATGTCTTTAGTCTTACTAAATCTCAAAGGGTCTGGTAATTCTCAGGAAAACAATGAATGAAGGACTTGATGAGGCATCTGACTAAGTAGTGTGGATACGTGGAGAGTTTGAATGTCTTATGCAGCAATGTATTCTGCTATTTGTTTTCATATAAGAAATATCTACGCATAAATATATGTATGATAAGATTGGACTTATGACGGGTATAAGCTGATGCTTCAGAGTGAATTATGAGGAAGTCTGGACAGGGGCTGTGGAGGCTCAGCAAGTGAGTTTTTTCACCCTACATTTATTATGCTCTGTGAACTGGAGAGAACTGAGAGCTTCACAAGGAACATTCCATAAACAAAAGAAATGATACAAATTAAATTTACTAGCCAAGTTTGATTGAACTGATGATTTGAAATATTGACAGATTTGGTCATCACTGTGAGTTACTATAATTTCTATGACAAATTATTTAAAAAATGGTGCAAAATACTTCCTTTTAAGAAGAGCCAGTGTCTCCTAAATGTTCTTCAACGTCAGCTCACATACAGAGATCGACATTCAATAGTGGACACTTTTTAGATTCCTACCTTTGGAGAGCTTGATGTGATAACTTTTATATTCAATTAAGCATTTCCACTAAGACTCCATATTTATCTATGCAAAATACAAGCCGCGGAGACACCATCACATGTTCCTCAACGCAAGCAATGACTAGCCAGGTCTTTCTCCGGGAAGGAACAACCACGGGAAGGGCAGTCTCCAATGAAGGAACCACCTATGCCAAAACATGGTATCCATCCACAGACAGCTGTTTCGGGGTATTGCCCCTCATCAGTGTGGAATAGGAATCTGGCCAGTAGGAGCAATGCCTAGTAGAAACTGTGAAAAAAGAGGATGAATGAACTCATCGAGATCAACATCCAACACTGCGGAGACACCATCACATGTTTCTCAACGCAGTGATTCTAGGGCAATGCCCCCATCCCTTATGGGAAATATGTAAATATATGCAAAACACAAGCTGCGGAGACGCCATCACATGTTTTGCAACACAAGCAATGACTAGCCAGGTCTTTCCCCGGGAGGAAACAACCACGGGAAGGGCAGTCTCCAATGAAGGAAACCACCTATGCCAAAACATGGTATCCATCCACAGACAGCTGTTTCGGGGTATTTCCTCTCATCAGTGTGGAGTAGGAATCCATATTTATCTAGGCTCCAGAAAAAGGACCTATTGATAATGAGAAAAACAGAAGCAGTGACTGTCTATGAAATTATAAGACTTTCCTCCAATACAAAACATAAAACCATGTTATTTACTTCATTTTACCAGAGTGAGTGCAACTTCTGGAGAGGGAACCTTTACAAATTGTGAGGGGGTATCTAATTCAATATCAAGTTCATATAATACAGTGAGATAAATGTTTCACCTTTTAATCATAAATTTGTATAAATGTATTAACAAGTGGCAAGTTATGTTATCAATGCATCTATATGGGTAGTAAATCGGTGAAATTAGGTCAAACTTTTTTTTAATGTCCAAACATGGATCCGAACATTATATCATACAGAATGTTATTATTTATCAGATATGTTTTATAATCCCACTGTGAATCTGCAGCTTATCTATAGGAGGAGGATTAAGCTGTAGGATGAGATCATAGTCTTTTCTAACAGGATAGTTAGCTAAAACAAGGACACAACCGTTTGAAAAGGGTTGACATGAGTTCCGTCACCTCTGCTGATGATTCCACTCACATCCTTCTGCTGCTCTATAACACACAGAAATCTATCTTATATTTCAACATCTACCATGATGTAAGACATTAATACAGATATCCCCAATGTTTTCATGTGCATTCTCACACCCATCACCCCACAATGGTATTTTACAGCTCAAAAGCAGGAAGTATCACACAGTTGTTAGAGCAGAGACCATGGAGAGTCCTAAACTCTTTTAAATTATTAAAGCTTTTGCCACTAAGTTAGAGAGGAAATTTTTAACTAGTTTAAAAATATATTTTTATATCTTTTAAAAGTTTATATTACATGAGGTTTCCCAGGAGATCATACAGTAGCTTCTCTTTAGGGAGAGATTATTTCTCAGCAAAGAAAATTATGTAAACAGTCTGGCAAAAAGAGTAGGCCACTTCAGCTTTACTAATTATACCTTGTATTAATATTTTAGACTGGGAAGCTAGACTTAATTTCAATTTTTTTGTTAAGGAATATCTATTAAAGAGATTAACGCATCATCAATCAGTGAAAATACTGCTTTCTTTAAATATATTACAGGAGATGTAATTATACCGTGTTTATGCTTGCACTATGTGCTGCAGTACTGCAAGTATCGTCCTAGAGATTAATTTCACAAACATAAGAAACAATGCTGATTATGTAAAAGACTGCATCAATTATTTTCGCTCAAAACAGTGAACAGAAGCCTTGCAGCCTAAGCAGGATTTTCTTCTCTGTAGCTGAGCTTTTGAAAAGAATTTGCCATGTCACAGATATGCTGAAGTGTATCCTTATTTAGCAAGACAACAGTATTTGTTTCACTACTTGTTTTCATACATTTTTCCCCATTATTTAATTTTATGATTTTTTTCTCTTATGAATTTGTCATGAACAAGATTTATGGGCTAGTATAGAAAATTATAAAAAAAGCTTTGTAGGTTTCAGAAGAATTAGATAGCTAAAGGCCAATAAAACATAATAAAAAATCATGTAAATTATATAATTCAGAATTGGACTTTATATTCGGAGGTAATAATTTATTGAAAAGGCAGACAGTTTAGTACAATATACTGTACGCATAAATGAAACCTAAAAACTAAAAGTTCCATAGAGAGATAAAAAAAAATCGAATTATAGTAAAACAAAAACAAAATAAGAAAAGTGAAAAAGATGCATTACAGTAAAAAAAATATCTTTCCTGCACCAAAGTGTTTTATGCGTACTTCATAGTGGTGATATGGACAAAGAAGCTATGCCAGTGCCCACATCCTCAGGAATTGGCTGTGTACAATTTATACAAATGCCAATATGAGATCAGCATTCTTGTCCAACTCTCACGGTGACCCATCCTGTGTGACGCGACCCGCAGGCCGGTAACTAAAACAACAAGACACTGCACGTGATACTGTCCTGTGTGACACAGCCCACAGGCCGGTAACTAGAACAACAACACACGGGGAAAGGGGAAACAGTTACAATGGTGAGCCCTGCGATAGGGAAAGGGGACGTGAAGACCTCCTGCACTCCCCTGAGTCAGTGTCCCTAACGCTCCTAACGTTCCCTATGCCGGTTCCGCACTGGGCACTGATCAGGAACCTGTCACCCTAGCACACCCTACACCTATCCCTTGCTAGGGAGCTGGTTGGCGCAGGCACTGGCCCCACCGCTGTACTAATACACACTAAGGAAAAACACAAACAGGGAAACACCACTTAGCCTTACTCTGTGGCACTTGCTCTGGCAACAGAGTCCACCACCAGAATGCAGCTCTCTTCCTGAATTGCTGCCACCAAGCTCTGTCAGGGCTGCAAGGAAATCCCATATAACTCCTCCCACACCAGGGCTAAGACAGTGCTGCAAGGAACGCTCTCCAGCTCCTTCCTCCACCAAGGATGGTTGAAATGAACACTATCACCAACACTGATTGCAACACCTGTGACTCTTTTATAGCAGAGCAATCACACCTGCATTATAATCATGTGCACTTAACTAAAGAAACCAGAGTGCAATGACGCTCACCACCACCGGGGCAAACTTAGAACAAAAGACACCACAGTGCAATAATCCTAATGGCCACTGGGGGCAAAAAACAAACTTAAGCACAGCTTAAGAAAAAAAAAGGTTACCTGTGCTTTTTATCAGTCCTGATCCAGCATGGATCATGACACCAACATTGCCTAACTTCAAAAATAAGTTTTTGGCTAGTAAAGCAAAAGACCAACTTATTTAATATTTTTGGAGTGCATTACTGATGTCACAACTCTGTTGTCGGGTGTCCCAGGACCAGGTGCTCCTTTCCTGTCCCTAGCTCTAGGGGTGCCCTAACTCGCCCTGTTCCCCAGATTACTTCTGATGGAGAAGATGCCAGGGCCACATACCTTACCTTAGCTTCTGAATCCGCCCTGAGTCTGTAACTTTCCCCCACCCCGGGAAGAGGGGGTAGTAGTGTACCGTAATACATCAACCAGACTAACAAGATAATATGAACAAGGATGAAGGAAAATACCAATCATAAAACTATACACATAAAAAATAGAAGTAAACACTGGGGAGTGGAGGATTGGGCTAAACCAAATGTCAGAGAAGAAAGGGAATTATCGCATACTCAAAACCTAGCAACAGTCACAGATAAATCCACCAAACGCCTTCTCCAAAAACAACCACCAACAACCTCCATGCATGCAGCATAAGCTGCTCTGAAAATGAGTGCTAGCTAAGGCCAAGATTACATGGGAGTGGCTAACACTGCATTGATGAGAGCCTTTACACAGGAAAGCTTCCTTGAGCACTCCACTGAGCAGATTAACCCCTGCACTGCTAAAAGAAATTTACACCATTTAATTTGAAAGTGAAGTGCTTCTAATCAGTGCAGGAGTAGGAGAAATCAGATGCTGCAGTCTCTGGCTCCTCTCTGTCACAGTATACCCGTGACAAATGGTTTACTAAAAATAAATGTGTAGGTAATTGCTTAGGCTTTTTAAAAGTCACCCAAAAAGTACGCTCTTTTCTCTGGAGATAAAACAGTTGTACTGTTTTGAACATGAAGATGTTATGACTAGAGATGTGCGGAACAGGCAAAATCAAATTCTCCTAATCCTGAGTTTTTTGGGAGTTTTTTCAGGAAAATTAGCAAGAACTTATTCTCAACAAATTAAATTTATCTTTTCAACCTATGGAGTCTCTCCATACTCCAAAACACAGTAAACATATTTTTTAAAAAATCATAAAAACCCTTACTCTCACCTTCCCACTTATCTCTCTGTCCCTGCTATTAATCACTGACATGCATTTGGTCCAAGCCACATCTACTGATCTCCCACCACTTGCAGTAGAATCTTTAAAGTTCTAATAAAGTGCGCTGTAAGTCATGGCATCATGATGCCACAATGTGATTTGTGTCTTTTGGAGTACATGTGTAGGTATCCTCCTGTCGAGCTGGGATTTCCAACTTCAGAAGGTGTGATGAAGAGTGGACAGTTGGCAGTAATTAGCGAGCAAACATTTTTATTGCTCTTTATTTTTCAGGGACCATCATTTTGCTGAATCCATGATGAAGCAAATTACAAAAATATCTGTATTTTGGTGAGTACAAATTTTTGTAAAATTAGAGTAGAATTCAATGTGACTCAAAATTATTTACTCATCACTACTGTAGTTATAAATTTCCAACTATGAGATAAATAATTTCCTTGTTTTGAGGTGTGCAACTGGTGTGCTAATCACAAACTGATCAGGACTTTTTTATCAGCCCTTCCAAAAATTATCTCCTCTTTTCTGGATAAAAAACAGCAGTTCTATTTTGAATGTGAAGAACTTATTGTGATGCTAGTCACTACTCTTGGACAGGCCATGAGGCAGAAGAGACAGACGTTCAGGGGTCAATACCAAGTGAGTATGTAAATAACCAAGGGAAAGATGAAGGCGTAAAGCCCCCTTTACATTTAGCGATGCACCAGCGATTCCGACAACGATACGACCCGTCAGGATCGCTGGTGCATCGCTAAATGGTCGCTAGTGAGCTGCCAAACAGGCAGCAGGCAGATCTCACCAGCGATGTAGCGACACAGCAGCGGTCGTTACTTACCTTTCAGACGCAGCAATGAAGACGACCTCCCGCCCGCGTCCACGCGTCGCTCGTCGGCGCCAGCAGGAAGCCCAGCAGGAGGCAGCCGATGAGCAATGGACCTGGACGATCTCGCGCGATCAGCGATAGCCAGCGGGGGAGCTGGTCAGAGGTAAGTATCACGTATAGCGATATCGCTAGCAATATCTCTGCTGCGTCACAAAATCGGTGACGCTTTACCGATATTGCTTGCGATATCGCTATGTGTAAAGTCTCCTTAAGTTAGGTCACAGTCCAGGGTCAATAACAAGAGATAGTGGATCAAAAGCCGAAGGTCAAGACAAAGGGATAGTCAGAACACTGTCCAAAGGGTCAGGCAGCAGAAGATCAGAGCAACAGACTGAGACTAAAGGTACTGTCACACTTAGCGATGCACCAGTGATCTCGACCATCGATATGACGCGGTCAGGATCGCTGGTGCATCGCTAAGTGGTCGCTAGTGAGCTGCCACACAGGCAGATCTCACCAGCGACATCACAGGAGTCGGGGGTCGCTACTTACCTGTCAGACGAGGCGATCCTGACGTCCTCCCGCCCGCGTCCACGCGTCGCTCGTCTCCACAGCAGGAAGCCCAGCAGGAAGCTGACGACAAGAAATGGTCCAGGACGTTTTCGCGCGATCAGCGATAACCAGCGGGAGAGCGGTCGGAGGTAAGTATCAGACATAGCGATATCGGTAGCAATATCGCTATAATGTCACAAAAACCAGTGACGTTATAGCGATATTGCTAGCGATATCGCTTAGTGTGACAGGCCCTTAACACTCACCAAGCAGCACAATCTACGTCTGGCAGGGATCAGGGGCAGACAGCTCAGTTAAGTAGCTGGGCGATCAGCAGAACACTGAACACCTGTAGATAGTCCCGCACGTCTCAGTCATAAATTGGACTGCAGATCTGTCAATCAAGCCACCAACAGCCCATCAAGCCCTTCACAGTATTAGACAGTCACGCTGTCAATCAAGACACAGACAGCTCAGCAAGACAGTTTCCATAGAACAGCACAGCAATCATTCACAGAGTGGAGGAATCGTGACACTTATGGCTTGTTGTCACCAAGCCTTTTTAAAAAGAAGCAGTATTTTGAAAGCTAATATTAGACTATTGGAGCTTTGAAGAGGGCTCAAAAACTATTTTGAGCAACAGGCACTCATTTGTAGGTAAACATTTGTGTTAATGCCTTCAAGATTATGTACATTTTTTCTCTAAAGGTCACATGCCTTTTCAAAATAAATTAAGACCAGAACAGAAAATCTATGAAAAATCATGTCTTAATAGTAAGCTTGTGCAACTAGCTGCTGTATTCATGTGGTGTTTGTAAGCTTTTAATATTAAGTATTTGGAGCAATTAAGAGGGTTCAAATATTATTTTAATCAAAACATGCAGTGGGGAAATAAGTATTTGATCCCTTGCTGATTTTGTAAGTTTGCCCACTGACAAAGACATGAACAGTCTATAATTTTAAGGGTAGGTAAATTTTAACATTGAGAGATAGAATATCAAAAAATAAAATCCAGAAAATCACTTTGTATATAAATTTATTTGCATTTTGCTGTGAGAAATAAGTACTTGATCCCTCTGGCAAACAAAACTTAGGCAATACTTGGTGGCAAAAACCTTGATGCCAAGCACAGCAGTCAGACATTTTTTGTAGCTGATGATTAGGTTTGCGCATGTCAGGAGGTATTTTGATCCACTCCACTTTGCAGATCATCTCTAAATCATTAAGATTTTGAGGCTGTCGCTTGGCAACTCTAAGCTCCAACTCCCTTCATAAGTTTTATATGGGATTAAGGCCTGGAGACTGGCTAGGCCATTCCATGTCGTTAATGTGCTTCTTGTTGAGCCACTCCTTTTTTGCCATACCTGTATGTTTTTGGTCATTGTCTTGCTAGAAGACTCAGCCACGACCCATTTTTAATGTCCTGGCGGAGGAAAGGATGTTGTCACTCAGGATTTTACAGTACATGGCTCTATCCATTGTCCCATTGATGCAGTGAAGTAGTCCTGTGCCCTTAGCAGAGAAACAACCCCAAAACATAATGTTTCCACTTGCATGATTGACTGTGGGGACGGTGTTCCTTGGGTCATAGTCAGCATTTCTCTTCCTCCAAACATGGCAAGTTGAGTTAATGTCAAAGAGATCAATTTTTGTCTCATCTGACCACAGTCACTCACAGAATCATTCAGATGATCATTGACAAACTTCAGATGGGCCTGCACATGTGCCTTCTTGAGCAGGGGGACCTTGCGGGCACTGCAGGATTTTAAACCTTTACAGCGTAATGTGTTACCAGTGGTCTTCTTAGTGACAGTGGTCCCAGCTGCATTGAGATCATTAACAAGTTCGCTCCATGTACATTAGCAAGTTCCTTCCGTGTAGTTTTAGGCTGATCTCTCACCTTCCCCATGATCAAGGATACCCCACAAGGTGAGATTTTGCATGGTGTCCCAGATCGATGTCAATTGACAGTCATTTTGTATTTCTTCCATTTTCTTACTATTGCACCAACAGTTGTCTCCCCCTCACCAGCATCTTACGTATGGTCTTGTAGCCCATTCCAGCTTTGTGCAGGTCTATAATCTTGTCCCTGACATTTTTATAAAGCTCTTTGGTCTTTCCCATGTTGTAGAAGTTATAGTCTGATTGACAAATTGAGTCTGTGGACAGGAGTCTTTTATAAAGGTGACTATGTAAAGGTACTGTCACACTTAGCGATGTACCAGCGATCCCGACCAGCGATATGACGCGGTCAGGATCGCTGGTACATCGCTAAGTGGTTGCTAGTGAGCTGCCACACAGGCAGATCTCACCAGCGACATCGCAGGGGTCGGGGGTCGCTACTTACCTGTCAGACGAGGTTATCCTGATGTCCTCCCGCCCGCGTCCACGCGTCGCTCGTCGTCACAGCAGGAAGCCCAGCAGGAAGCTGACGATGAGAAACGGCCCAGGACGTTCTCACGTGATCAGCGATTACCAGCGGGGGAGCCGGTCGGAGGTAAGTATCAGACATAGTGATATCGCTAGCAATATCGCTATAACGTCACAAAAAACAGTGACTTTATAGCAATATTGCTAGCGATATCACTTAGTGTGACAGGCCCATAAGACAGCTGTCTTTAATGTAGGTAACGAGTTGATTAGAAGCATCTAACTGATCTGTAGGAGCCAGAACTCTTAAAGGATGGTATGGGATCAAATACTTA
Organism: Dendrobates tinctorius; assembly: GCF_039654945.1. NCBI lineage: Eukaryota > Metazoa > Chordata > Amphibia > Anura > Dendrobatidae > Dendrobates > Dendrobates tinctorius. Next base: position 8,707,808 of record NW_027361913.1, on the reverse strand, counting down.
TTCCTCACTGAAAAATGCAAATAATTTTATATAATTTGTACAATGTGATTTTCTGGATTTTATTTTTGATATTCTATCGCTCAATGTTAAAATTAACCTACACTTAAAATTATAGACTGTTCATGTCTTTGTCAGTGGGCAAACTTACAAAATCAGCAAGGGGTCAAACAAGTATTTGGTGATCAACAAAACACAGGATTACACTTTTATTTACAAACAAAAGCAAACCTTGGATTCAGAATTTGAATTTAGCTACAAAATCTACAAAGAGTGGTTTAACTACAATTTCTTGTGGGCACTGTATGAAAAAAAGCAGATAAATAGGTTCTTTTGCTGCAGTATATCACGGATGTATTAATAAATTGTACCACACTTTACATTTTCAATCTGATACATCAGCAGTCCACAAAAGAAGTACACCACAACCATATTTGGCCTTTTTTATCCATATGCTGTGTACTCTGAGATCTCCTATCCCTAAACAGTACAAACATAAAATGTTGTTACTTGGCTGTTACCCCTCCCCCCGAACTGGATGTGTTACTCATTATGATAAGATTACTGAAAGGCATTATGGGGAAGCCCATGCTGCCTTCCATAATGCCATTAGCCCATTCACTGGGTGTGTAGCATGTGTGAAAATGGCACAGGATATTTTTTGCCCATCCATGTGAATAAAGTTGCAGATTGTTCAAATTCATGTGGAAAGGCAGATTTCATGAAATTCTACTGAAATTCAGACCTTTGTGTATCATTCTGCTCATATCCATGGAACACATGGATGCATAGCGGCAAACTTTAAACCAGTATCCTAAATAAATAAATATGCATTTTTGCAAGTAGTATTAACTAAAAGAAATCAAACTGTCTTATGTATACAGCTTATATGGTGACTTTTGTGTCTCCAGAATAAAAAAAATACAAACAAGTCCTGTGTAATACTGGAAATAAATTCCCTTATCTATTTCAAGATTGTCACTGGACACATCATTGATGGGTGGTTGTTATCCTCAGTGATGTAAGCCTGGAGGCAAGCTCTAGGACTTATGGCACTGAGAGCATTAATAAGGAGCAGCAGGGTTCGGGTTTCAAAACAGTCAGAGAGATGGGTAAAACTTGTTGCACATATATCTGAACCATGGGGTTTGGTATGATGGATATTTGGAAGTCCAGCTTTATCATTATGACAAAGTGAGGGGAGGCAAGAAGGCCTCCTGCGTGATGTGTCTGTAATGCTCACACCCAAACTGGATGGCGTGAGCAATGATTGTGGCTTCGCTGTACCACAAACCAGGCTTACCCTGGAGGGGCGTGACTAAGCAGCTACCTTGGTGTTCACTGGAGCCTCTACTGGTGAGGTCAGGCGTGTTTGGCAGGAAGCCGCCAGGTACCACACCAGGGCTGAGTCTGGCAGTATCAGCTGACCCCACAGGGGGATAGGACACTGTAGCGACAGGTGCAAGTGCTGTAGATAGCTGATGTGTAAACAGGTAAGTACTCGCGGGCATGGGTGATGAAGTGGCGGACAAGGCTGACACTCTGGCAGGCAGGCGGGCATGGTGGGTATTGGAGGGACAGGAACTGTTTCATGAAGGACTAAGACACTGGCAGGTGCAAGTTGGATACGGAAACAGGTAGGACCCAGTTCAGACTGGACAAGCAGGAACCATTGCGGGAAAGACTGGAACAAAAGCAGGTGCGAATGGGATGCAGGGACGGGTAGATGCCAGTTCAGATTGGACGGACAAGAACCATTGCAGGAAAAACTTGGACACAGAAAGGTATGAGTGTGACACAGGGATGGGTAGGAACCTGTTCAGACTAGATGGGCAGGAACCATTTTGAGAAGGACTGGGACACAGGCAGGTATGACTGGAAGACAGGGATGGGTAAGACCCAGTTCAGACTAGGAACAGTTTCAGAGAGGACTGGGACAAAGGTGGGTGCGAGATGAATACGAGAACAGATAGGACCCAGTTCAGACTGGACAAACAAGGAGACGCAGGTGTGCAATAGGAGCAGAGGAGCAGGTTTGGAACAGGAGGATAGCCACATGATCGGAACTGGAGGAGAGTCACAGGTGCGGAACAGGAGCAGAGCCACAGGTGCGGAACAGGAGCAAAGTTGCAGTTGAGGAGCAGGAGCAGAGCCGCATGTGTAAAGCAGGAGCAGAGCCGTAAGTGCGGAGCAGAAGCAGAGCCGCAGGTGCGGAACAGAAGCAGAGGACCAGATTTACACAGGTACTTACAGTAAAGTAGCAAGTGTACACTAAGAGCAATAACATTGTGCAGAGACAACAGAATAGAGATAGTGTCATGCTGGGTGAAGGGTAAGTAAGTGCACAAACAACGGGAAGAGGAAAGGGGAGCCCAAACACTAGGGAAGTGGGGAATGAAGACCCCTAGGCAGTTCTAAAATCACCTTGTCTGCCCTAAATATCCATATATAGGTTCTGCAATTAATGCTGAGCAGGAAAATAATCTCTGCCTGACCCTAGCGATAGGCCTTGGTTAGGGAGAGGATGGGATAAGTGCTAGTCAGTCCACCACTGAGGTGTCATTCCAGCAATCCTCCAACAGTCTTCAGAGAAGGTACAAACCGACTGTTAGTACTTCCAACTAGACAGAGACAAGTAAGAGCTAACACCAGCAAAATGCTACAGACTGATACTGAATATAAACCCTCAGCAAAGGTGTCTAATTAGCAGTAGAAGGTGGAGGCAACCATTGGGTTCTAAAGGGAGAGGGATGTCGCTCCACAACACAGATACAAAAATCTAGAAGGTGCTTGAACTAATCCCAAAGACTTTCTACAGCTGGATCCAGGATGAGTGTCTGTCACCCCTGACACACCTGTCACAGTACCCCCTCTTCTATGAGTGGCCTCCGGACACTCAGGACCCAATTTCTCGAGTTCAGATGCATGGAATGAACAAATCAGTCTAGGAGAAGATGAGAATCAACAATCCTCAAAATCTGGAACTGCAAATTACCATCAACAATGATTGGTGAAGTCAGCAAGGGAGAAGACTCAAGATGTTCAACATACTTTTTGAGCAGAGACCTGGGGAACACATTGTGAATTTTAAGAGCCTGTGGTAACTCAAGACAAAAAGCTGTAGGGTTAATGACGGTGGCTATTTTATAGGGGCCAATAAACCTAGGTCCCAGTATCCAGTAAGGGATCTTCAATTTTATATTCCTGGTAGACAACTACACAAAGTCATTCACACTTAGGTCTGGACCTGGGGAGCGTTTCCTGTCAGCCATATGCTTGTACTTGTCTCCCGTGACCTTCAAATAACTCTGAACCCCCCCGCCACACTGAAGAGAGCGACAAAGTAAAGCATTTCTCCTCAGGAACTACCGAAGCCCCAACCCCACTAAAAGTACAAAACTGTTGATGGAAACCATATGCAGCAAAGTATGGTGACCTGCCGGTATAGTCTTGGCAGTGATTATTATTAGCAAACTCAGCCAACAGTAAGTAAGATGCCAATCCTCCTGGTTTTCGGAGGCAAAACACCTGAGGTAAGTCTCCAAACTCTGATTAGTGCGCTCAGTCTGTCCATTCGACTGAGGAAAGAAAGTAGAAGAAAAGGATAGCTGCAACCCCAGTCAAGTAGAAATCACCCTCCAGAACTTAGAAACAAATTGGGTCCCCTGATCTAACTCCACATCGGAGGGAACCCCATGAAGCTTCACGATCTCATTAGCAAAAACCTGAGCAAGAATCCTGGCAATCGGAAGTGGCCATAATGCTGGTTTGGGCAGCATGTATCAGCTGACATTTTCCTTAAGGCACCGTAGACATACATACTGTATATTTCTTAGAATTAAGACTTCTAGTCCTGTGTTTGGTGTTCTTCATGCTATGTGCTTTATATGCTCTCATCCTGCGAGACCTCAATGTTGCTGCAAAACATTTGGCTTTGCCAGCTACCTGCAGAGTGCCATCTTTTGCATTATTCTACACCTGCAAGAACTCACAATCTACATTGGAATTTGTTATACCATTCACTCAGCCATGCTATGCTGATATTTTCCTGTGGTCTTCTCCAACCCGATAAAAACTTATGAAACTCTAAAACACTGTTGAAAATCTGATGCACTTTTGATCAAAAACACACATGAAACTTTGACCATTTTACTCATATGTAGGGGGATGGACTGGGTCAGTAACATCCCCAACAATACATCTGGCAGTGCTTCTCTCAGCAACCTCCGTGGTAATATATCCAGCAGTGCTCCTGTCGGACCGGAACTATTGGGTTTGTCACCCTTGTTGCCAGGAGGGAGACTTTCTGACCAGGACTGGACTGGACACCTGACTACAGGGGGCGGGTCAGGGATAAAAAGGGCTCAACACGGGAAGATGGGGTGTTTGGCAGGAAGGCAGCGTGCGCATCAGGGGAAGGTTTGCTTACTCCCCACACCACCTCATCAGAAGTCCAGGACATTTTGCTTACTGTCATCCCAGATGCCGACAGACCATGAGCAGCCTAAGATTGTGGGCTCGCTCACCTCCGAGACCAAAGTGATGTCATGTACCACACCGCTGACTGTATATGGAGAGTGCTGCAGGCTCGACCAGGGGGATCACACAGGGTCAGACATTGTACTCCCGATCTCCACCACTGAACTTTGTCCATCCCAAGAAGCCCCACAGGCTGCTTCTCTATCGCCACCTTGTTCTGGAACTGTGAAGAAATGTGCAGGAGAGTCAGGACACATCACGGATGTCAGGAGACAGTGCCTCTCACTTCTCCAGGACCAGGCCAGAGACTTCACGTGGCATCGCACCACCGTGGGATCGTCAAGCCTCCACCCTCAGAAAACATCAGACTGCTAAGTTTACCTTTTTGTTTAATATTTACCCCTGTGTTGAATCCCAAACTCCCTTTTTCACGTATCTATCTCCCTGCGTGGAGTAACACATGTATTAAATACCCATTAACCCTTGATTTGCCTCCTGCTTGTCACTGCATCCCGCGGTCCTACTGTTTGCTCTCACATACAAGAAAACAACTTGTACCTGAACTAGCCCTAACACTCACAATGAGGCTTCATAGAGTTTATTTTGAGACTGACTTCTGCATAGGAGCTACATATGAACAAATTTCTAATCACTATTTTTAAAATAGTTCACATATCCTTTAAGGGAAATGAAAATTATTAATTTATCATTTATGCGATCTGCATTAGGTCTAGAAGTTTTTTGTGCACTGCTATATATCACCGCTATATGTACAGAACACTTTTTGCCCAACCATTTCTATGCAGTTTCAAAGGTCTGATAGATTGTCTTCTAATTAGCCAATTTTTTTTCTTCTTAAACAGAACTTATAATTGATGTCAGAAAGTCTAAGCTGGAAGGAAGGTATCTGAGCTGAAGATGAAATGTGCTGTAGAATAAAAAATTAAGGTGCCAAAGTGAGATTGTGAAAGTAATCCATCCATAGAAATAACTGACTGTTTATTTTGCAGACTTAATGGAAATGGATGTTTTTTTCAGTTTTCCCATCCCTGCCTCCACGTCTAGGAAAAAATGACAAATGACAATCCATTTTGCTTAAAAGATTTCCATTATTTAACTTAAAAAAATATGAATTTAGATTAATTATAATTCACATTGTTGTCCCCTATTTTAATGAACTTTCTATCTTTTTTAACATTAAGTTAATCAATGCTAGGCATTGTCAAAGGATGAGGTTAAACAGCAGGTATTACCTTCTACCTAAGTTTTTTTTACAGTTTCTTTCATGTGATGAAACATATATTTCTCCAAAGTGTATTAATAAAAAAGGTTGACTGAAAGCAAGCACAATACGTTTAGAAAGAAAGGCAAGTTCTTACTTTTATTGTGGACTGCTATTTGCTTTTTCTTGATCTAATGAGTTCCAGCAAAGTTTCATTGTTTCTTTGAAACACTTCTTTACTAGACATTATCAAGTGGAAAAATAGTGTGGTTATTCATAGAAGCAAAGCTTAGGCCTTGTTCTCATTACATGTATTGCCAGTAGACACAAGATCAATTGTGAAAGATGAAATAATGTTACTTTTTACCTTTAGTTATACAAAATTAGCCAGAGTTAACACATGATTAAAAATATCAAAAAGCAAAGCACTGGTGGGATGTACAAATATCTGGGCCCCATTGCAAAAGTCATCCCCCTCTCCCTACACCCCCCAATAAAATATCTGTCATTGTGGGCAGGGTCATATTTGAGGGACATGCACTTATGCCCCTAATGAAACCTCTGAGTGTTCTCACACACTACCACACTCCTGTACAATTTGGTGTTGCCACAGCCCTTCACACACAGTGTGATGGCACCTGTAGGATGAGGGGAAATATGCTGGTGACTGTCACCCACTATCAGACATTTGCATGACTCGAACATTCTATTTAAATCTGTTTCAATAACAATATATAAGTCAGTGCACTACATGGTCATTGAGAACACTAGTTGCCTGCAGTACTAACCGCCAGCCACAAGTGACCACTATTTTCATTGCTAATCCTCTATTGACTCTTGTTGGAATGTATGCACAGGGTATATATTGCTCTTTTATTCCATAAATTACTGACAACATGTCTTCGAATTTCCAAGCACTAAATTTTGCATTTATTTTCAGAAAATGAGAAATGGTCAAAATAACAAAAAAAACAGTGCTTGCAGACCTCAAATAATGCTAAGAAAACAAGTTCATAATCATTTAGAAACAGCAATACTAATGTTTTAACTCAGGAAGAGTTCAGAAATCAATATATTGTGGAATAACCATGATTTTTAATCACAGCTTTCATGCGTCTTGGCATGCTTTCCACCAGCAATTTCACACTGCATTTGGGTGACCTTATGCCACTCCTGGTACAAAAATTTTAGCAGTTGTTCTTTGTTTGATGGCTTGTGACTAGAGTTGAGCGAAACGGGTCGGTCAAATTCAAAAGTCGTCGACTTTCGCTAAAGTCGAGTTTCACCGATCGAAACCCGACCATAGCGTGAGGTCGCAGACTCGAGTGCCAAAGTCGCATTTCCCATAATGCTTCCAGTGCCTTTTCTCAGCCAATGATCAAGGACGCACACTGTGGGCAATGTGATGACATGGGAAGCGGCCACCACCATCTTAGAGAAGGGCATTGCAGTGATTGGCGTCACAGTGGCTATAAAAACCCTGAACGCCGACCGCCATCTTACTTCTGACGATCTTAGCATAGGAAGAGGTTGTTGCTGCTCGTTCTCAATAGGGAGAGTGCTTAGGCAGGAAAAAAGAAACTGTGCTTCTGCTGATAGCGATCACTGACAAATACTTGCTCTCTGTGTGTGACTCTGTAAAAAGATAGATGGAGATTTTTATTTTCCCATACATACACCTTATAGAGCTGTCCGCTTGTCAAAAAATATTGCATATCTGTTGTTTGGATTACGGTCAAATCTATACAGAGACAGCGTGTGTGTGACTCCGTAAATAAATAGACGGAGATTTAAATTTTTCCATACATACACCATATACAGCTGTCCGCTTCTCAAACAGTATTGTATATCTGCTGTTTGGATTATGGTCCAATCTATACAGAGACAGCGCGTGTGTGAGTTCATAAATACATAGACGGATATTTCCATTTTTGCATACATCATATAGAGCTGTCCGCTTCTCAAACAGTATCGTATATCTGCTGTTCGCTTACGGTCACATCTATAGAGTCATCATGTGTGTGTGTGACTCCGTAAATACATATACGGACATTTCCATTTCTCCATACACCATATTGAGCTGTCCACTTCTCAAACAGTATCGTATATCTGCTGTTTGCATTATGGTCACATCTATACAGACACAGCGTGTGTGTGTGACTCCAGAAACACATATACGGACATTTCCATTTTTCAATACACCGTATAGAGCTGTCCGCTTCTCATACAGTACCGTATATCTGCTGGTTGGATTACGCTCAAATACATAATGGGAGAGCGTCTGTGAGTAACGAAATATATACGGAGATTTAAATTTTTCCATACACGTTACACAGCTGTATGCTCCTCATACAGTACCATATCTCTGCTGGTATTTTTGGTACATTTTCCGAAACATGAGGAAGTATGGTGGAAAAGGCCGCGTACGTGGGCGTGGGGGCGCAGCTGGTACTGATGGTGGTGGAGGTGCATCTGCTGGTTATGGCAAAAGCACAATAGCAGCTAAGGCAGGAGGTGTTGAGCCTGCATCATCGTCTGGCACAAGAAGACCTTTAAGGTTCCCTTTTCTGGGAGTAGGTAAACCACTTTTAAAGCCAGAGCATCAGAAACTGGTTTTGGCTTACATTGCCGAAACAGCCTCCAGATCTATTGCCTCCTCTTCTGAAGTTACAAATACTGCAAGCACAGAGTCATCAGTGCAGGCTTCTGGACAGGAACCACACGTTTCCTTGTGTCCTTCACCCACACCAAAAGTGAAGGATGCTGCAGCACACACTTCAGATTATTCCATGGAGCTCTTTTCACATGCCAGGGTTATCAAGTCAAATCCTGAATTCCCCAGTCCATGATGAATTTGACATGGAGTGCACTGATGCACAGCCACTGCTAGATGATTTTGCTGGTACATTGACCCAGAGCAATACATTTGCCTCGCAGTCTAGTGAGCCTGAATCAGACCCTGATGAAACTCAGGTGCCCCTTCCCACATACTATACCACCTTACACGGTGACACAGAGGAAGGTGTAGATGAAATTGAAGAGGAGGTGATGGACGACCCAGTTGTTGATCTAGATTGGCATCCATTGGGTTAAGAGAGTGCCGCTGGCAATAGCTCAGAAGAGATGAAGGATCCGCAGCAGGCATCGACATCGCAGCAGCGGTTATCTGGCAGGCCTGTAGCAGTACCAAAACTAGTTAAAAAAAAAACAAAAAGAGTTGCAGGACAGCTTGGCCAGATGGTCAAATTTGCACACCGTGCAAGCCCTGAAAATTTATACCATAGCAGGAAGAGTGCAGTTTGGCACTATTTTGACCAAAATCCTATTGATGAGCCAAACGTTATCTGTAAGAAGTGCGGAAGGACCTTCAGCTGAGGTAAAAATCTCCGAAATTTAAACATCAGTTGCATGCTTAAACATTTAACCACCATGCACTTGCAAGCGTGGACGGACTACAAAACCTCAAGTAGCACATGTGCACCTGCTCCAACTGAAGGTAGCCAGCCATGCTCCATGCTTCCCCCACTGAAAGGCCACTGCTAAGGCCTGCTTCACACTTCAGTTTTTTTACGTCAGTCAAAATCCGCCAATTTTAGAAAAAAACGGATCTGCCAATAAAGGGGCGGATCAGTTTTTTCCCCCATAGACTTACATTAGCGGCGGATCTTGACTGACAGTCGTCCGTCCCGCCCGTTTTTTGACGGATCTGTCAAAACTTTAGCGTCTCTTGGGCGGATGGGACGGACTCTGCAATGTTTTTTCCGAGCGACGGTCTGCTAATTTATATTGCGCATGCCCAGCAGATTCGCTGGAGCAGGGCTTTTAACCCCAGAGTAGTGTTCCGCAACAGCCGTGCAAAGAAAAATTCTCTCTCTCTCCTTTTACAGGCTGCAGTTCCTTTAAATTTCCGACTTCAGCGGATCCGTCAAAACAACGGTCGGGTGGCATATGTTGTGTTATAATGGAAATGGATCCGTCTTTTGCATTTTTTCACGGATTGCAACTGACCAAAAAAACAGAAGTGTGAAGGAGGCCTTAGCACAACACCTGCAAGAAATGTTGAGGTGTCGTCGCAAGGCCAAAGCAGTCAGTGAATCACGTTTTTGCAAAAAAAAGACTGAATCTAGGCCATCACCGACACCACCATCACCAACCCCCTCTCAGTCCTTAATGTCCATTGCTAGTTCCCCCTATGCAGCTCTCAAGTCCAGCTCACCCTACCAGACACTCTGAGTAGGACAAGAAAGTACTCATCCTCTCATCTGCGTACACTGGCTTTGAACACCTACATTGCCAAACTGATCTCATCCGTTTGGTTGAAAGCGAAGCTTTCCAAGATCTCATGGCCTACGCTGTCCCACGCTATGATCTACCCAGTCGGCACTTCTTTTCTCAAAAAGCCATCCCTGCCCTCCACCTGCATGTGGAAAACCACATTGCCCATGCACTCAAACAATCAGTGAGTGGAAAGGTGCACCTCACAACAGATGCATGGGCCAGTACGTATGCCCAGGGCCATTACGTGTCCATCACTGTGCACTGGGTTAATATGGTGGATGCTGGCTCCACAGGGGACAGCGGCGGTGGAACAGTGCTGCCTAGCCCACAGTATAGGAAACAGTTGACTGTAGGCGTTCGACCCTCCTCCTCCTTCAGAAGCGAAAGCTCGTCGACAGAGCGCAGTCGCACGAGCACTCCATCTGCAGCTGCCAGTGTTGCACACGAGGTGTCCCACTATCGAACAGCTAGTGGTAAGCGGCAGCAGGCTGTTTTAAAGATGATGTCTTTGGGCGACAAAAGACACACCGTGGAGGTACTGGCCAACTACTTGCATCGACAAACTGAGTCATGGCTGGGAAGTCTACATCTTGAGCCAGGCAAGGTAGTCAGTGATAACAGCAGGAATTTTGTGGCAGCCATAGCCCTTGCAAAACTCAGACGCATACCTTGCCTGGCTCACACCTTGAACCTGGTGGTGCAGTGCTTCCTAAATAATTATCCAGAATTAGCAGCCCTGCTCAATAAGGTGCGAAGACTGTGCTCGCACATCCATTGCTCGCCTGTACACTCCAGTCGTAAGCAGAAGCTGCAGCGATTGCTCCACCTCCCCAAGCACTGCCTAATCATAGATGTTGCAACAAGATGGAACTCCACCATGCACATGGCTGAGAGGCTGTAATGCATTTGTGGGAGGATACACGGGCAGGCAGTTTGAGGGAAGACATGGAATTTTCGGGTGTACAGTGGTCAAAGCTGAAAGACCTCTGTAAAGTCCTTCAGTGTTTTGAGGAATGCACACGGCTGGTAAGCGCAGATGATGCCATATTAAGCATGAGCATACCACTTATGTGTCTGCTCATGCAAACTTTGACGCACATTAAGGATCATGCATCTGAAGCAGAGGAGGAGGAAGAGGAGGAGGGAAGCCTTGATGACAGTCAGCCATTGTCAGTGAGGGCAGCTGACCTGGAAGAGGTGGAGGAAGAAGAGGAAGAGGGGATGATTATTTTGGGGAGGAGGATGCTTCTCAGGGGGCAAGAGATAATGTTGGTGTGCCAAGGTCAGGTCCATGGTTTATGTATGACTGGAGGGATGTGGATTTCCAAGAAAATGCTCCTCCACCCACCAGTGGCAGTGCATCATTGACACCTGGAACATTGGCCCACATGTGTGATTATGCCTTGAGGATCCTAAAAAGGGACCCCCGCATTGCCAAAATGATGAAGGATGACGACGACTACTGGTTGGACAGCATCCTGGATCCACGCTATAAAGGCAAATTACAGAACATCATGCCACAGGAGAACCTAGAGATAATATTGGCTAAGAAACAAGCAACTCTGGTAAACCATTTGTTGGAGGCATTCCCAGCACACAGCAGCAGTGCTGGTTCTCCCATGAGCCATAGAAGTCAAAATGGAAGAGTTGTTCGTGGTGCACACAGCCGAAGTGACGTTGGAGACAGGGGTTTCATGACCATGTTGTGGACTGATTTTTCAAGTACCGCTCACACAACTGTTAATACAGAATCGATTGCAAGTAACAGGAGACAGCAGTTGTCAACTATGGTTACAAACTACTCCTCCCATATCGATGTTCTCCATCACAGGTCATTCCCCTTTGACTATTGGGCCTGTAAACTGGACACCTGGCCTAAATTGGCACAATATGCCTTACAGGAGCTCGCTTGCCCTGCTGCTAGTGTGTTATCTGAAAGAGTCTTCAGTGCTGCTGGATCAATCCTCACAGAAAAAAGGACCCGTCTGTCGACCAAAAATTTTGATGATCTATCCTTCATTAAAATGAACCATGCATGGGTTTCAAAGGATTTTGTCCCACCTTCCCCTGATGACACATAGGTGGCAATAAAAATATCTCACTTTTGTCCTCCTCTTCCTCGTACTTCTCTGCTTCCTCCATTTGCAGTGGCTGAATGTACAGCCTGCACATCAACATATTCCATTTTTTCAACCACCCTAACTGGGCTGCCCCCCCATGGCCGGGGTCATCACTTGGTGCACCCGAGCAAGTGCCCTGAACAGGTGGGTGGGCCCACTCTTGGGCGACGGCACTGGCCCAGGGCCCCTCGTAGTACAATAAAGTGTCTCTGACGGTGGGGGGGCCCACTCGCCGTCAGACACACCGGCGTACTATGAGGGGCCCTGTGCCAGTACCGCCGCCCATGAGTGTGCCCCTCCTGCTTGCTCAGGGCCCAAGCACTTGCAAGACTTACCTCTCCTTGCTCCACCGCTGTTTAGTCTGGCCAGTTAAATCCTTCACAGGGACGGGCACTACAACTTTGCTGAATTGATCGATGATGGTTAAAACGTATCTATGGCCAGTCCTGCTGGGCTCTACCTTCAGATGATCAATGGCTACCATTTGTAATGGACGTCAACTCACAATCGGATGCAGGGGTGCTTTACGATCAGCTTTCAAAGTTTTCCTAGTCACGGACGTGTGACATTCCAGCCACCATTTTTCAATGTCTCCTCTCATGGCAATCCAATAGAATCACCTACGGCCTGTGACTTCTGTCTTTTGCACTCCAACGTGAACGGACAGATCATGATAGGCAGTGAGGGCCATGTGTACATCTCTCGCTGTGATCACAATTTGATGGAGACGAGTAACAGTGATGGGATCCACGATACTGCGATACAGCAACCTTTTATTCACAAAGAACCATTTTCGCAGTCTCCATAGACAAATTCATTGAGGGTTAGCATCGCCTCTTTGAATTCTCCCGGGAGGTTTTCCCATGATTAGTAATTTCCAAAATTTATGCAATCACTCGACTTTCCTTCTGGACTTATATCCATCTAGTTTCCTGTAGCGGTATCCATCGAGTTTCCTGTAGAGTCTGGACTGGCTTACTGACACTGAAATATATAAGAATATTTAAAAGTACCACAACGCTATATACTCTTGTATGCTTCGAATACATTTCTCTTTTTCTAATTTTTATATTCTGGTGTAATCCGTACTGAGCTTGTGAGAGTTTGTGTCAGACACTGCAAAACTATAAGGAGATTTAAAATGACACCAACACTGTATGCAGCTGTATGCTTGCAATATATTATCCTTTTTGGACTTTTTATATTCTTGTCCAATCCATACTGAGCCTGGGAGTGTATTTTTCTGACTGTGGAAATATAGATGGATATTTCCAATTACCTCTGGACTGGATACACCTTGTATCTGCTGATACAGTACCTTTTTTCAACTTGTTTGAGTACGGTTAAATTCATACTGACTGAGTGAGCGGGTGTGGTTGACTCATGAAATACGGTGGTTGGAAAAATAATGGAAACACATGGAAACATCAACAAAACTTGTGTATGGTGTAGGTCCACCTTTTGCGGCGATTACAGCCTCGATTATCCGAGGTATGGATTCATACAAGGTGTGAATTGTTTCCAAAGGAATTGTAGCCCATTCTTCAGTTAAAACACCATCCAGTTCTTTGAGCGACAATGGTGGCGGAAATCGACGTCTAACTTGAATCTAGAAAAAATGCCATAAATGATCAATAATGTGGAAATCTGGGGATTGTGGGGGACAGATAAGATGCTCAACTTCATTACAGTGTTACTGGTGCCATGCTTTAACGATTCGAGCTGTATGAATTGGTGCATTATCATCCTGAACGATGGCGTTCCCCTCCGGGAACAATGCTTGATCCACAGGATGCACTTGATTGCCCAAAATGCCTAAATAATCTCGGCTTTTACTTCTTCAATTAAGGGATATCATTGGCCCAGTGTATCTCCACAAAATATCACCCCAGATCATCACAGAACATCCGCCATGTTTTACGGTTGGGAGAAGGCAGTCTGTATTGAATGCTTCTTTAGGCTATCTCCAAACGTACACTCGGCCGGAGTTCGTAAATAGGGTAAACGATGGTTCGTCTGAGAATATAAAATATTTTCACAGCTCGAGAGACCTTTTCTGTAGGTCTCTACACCTCTCTAAACGCATGAAAAAATTTGTCATTGAGAGAAGCGTTTTTACAATTGCAGCTCTTCCTTGGAATCCAGATTTGTGCAGCTCGCAACAAACTTTTTTCGTGGAAACTGTGTTCTGTAGGTGTTCATTGAGCTCTGCATTGTTTTTCCGAGCAGTGGTCTTGTGATACTCTCTCCAAATTTGCTTTACAGTCTAACAGTAACTCTCTCAGTCAACTTCGACTTTTGGGCGGACCAGTGCTTTGCTATGGACATTTTTCCTTCTCTTTCAAATGCAGTCATTACTTTGGAGACAGTACCGCTTGGCACACCAAGCATCCGGTCACTTTCTGTTACACTATCGCCTGCCATACCAGCACCAACAATTTGGGCTCTTTGAAAATCAGAGAGGTCTGCCATTTGTATCAGGTTTTCCTCAATGTTCTTAGACTTATGCAAAACAATGATTTAATTTACATACACATATCACATGACAAAATCAACCACATAACATTAACATATGTCATGGTTTGCATGTTTATAACATGTTTGAAGACTATGATGACAACACGTTAGGTGTTTGGTTGCATTATTTGGTCCATCCCTGTATATACTGAGTGTGTATAAAAGCCTTCACCGCCGACCGCCATTTTTCTTCTGCCCATCTTTACAGTAGGGAGAGGTTGCTGATGCCGTTTATGATTTCGGAGACACTTAGGCCTGTAAACAGAAATTGTTATGTGCTTGCGCTGAACGCAATTGTTGCGTTCTGTTAGTGTGCAGTGACAGGGGAGGAATTCTTGTGTGCAGCAGTGCTAGTTATTAGGCTGCCTGCCAGTGACAGGGACCATTTTATTGTGTGCAGCAGTGCTGATTATTAGCCTGCCTTATTGCAGTATTGCTGTGTGGACACTGCTGTGCAGACTGCTTTTTACACAGCACTCATACTTTTATTCTATTTTCCTGCAGTGAACGAACATTCATTATTTCACACACCAAAAAGAGCTGTACGCTCCTCACACACTACCGTGTACCGGATGGTATCACGGAGAAATATATGCTGGCTATCTGTATGAGACTACGGAAATATATAGGGAGATTAACATTTTCTATTACAGTATATACACCTGGTATTTGATGATACAGTACCTTTGTTCTAAATTTTTGCTTAAGATATAAAACATACTGAGTGAGCGTGTGTGGTTTACTCATTCAATATATACGGAGAAAAACATTTTACCCTATACTCTGTACACCTCCTATCTTGTGATACAGTACCTTTGTTTGACATTTTGTAATACGGTCAAATCCATAATGGATGAGTGTCTGAGCGTGACTACGGAAATATATGCGGAGATTTAAATTGTACCCTACAATACATATACTTGCTATCTTGTTATCCAGCACCTTTTTTTAAACATTTTGTATTATGGTTAAATCCAGAATGAGTGAGCGTCTGAGGGTGACTCCGGAAATATATACAGAGATTTACATTTAGCCCAACACTGTATCCAGCTGTATGCTTTTGATACAGTACCCTTTTCTGCTATTTACATTCTGTTGTAATCCATACTCAGCCTGTTATTGTCTGTCTATTACTCTGCAAATATATTTGGAGATTAAGATTAATACAACACTTTATACAGCTGTAAGCTTGTGATACATTACCCATATACTGCTGTTTATATTCCAGTCTAATGCATACAGAGCCAGTGAGAGTCTGTTTCTGACTATGGAAATATATATGGAGATTTACAATGACCCCTATACTGTATAGAGCTTTATGGTTCTGATCCATTAACCTTTTATTGCTTTTAACATTGTGGTGTAATCCATAATGAGACTGAGAGCGTCTGTGTCTGCCTCCTGAAATATTTACGTAGATTTAGAATGTTAAAACTATACCATATATATACCTGGTATCTGTTGTTACTGTACCCTTTCTCAACTCTCTATATTCTTGTCGAATCCATACTGGGCCTGAGAGCATCTGTATCTGCCTCCTGAAATGTATACGGAGATTTAGAATGTTGAAACGCTACTATATATACCTGGGATATGTTTATACCGTGCCCTTTTTTCAACTTTGTATATTATTGCCTAATCCATACTGAGCCTGAGAGCGTCTGTGTCTGCCTCCTGAAATGTATACGGAGATTTAGAATGTTTAACCCCTTAATCCCATATGACGTATTATCCCGTCCATGTTCCCTGGGACTTAATTCCCAGGAACGGGATAATACGTCATAGCGATCAGCGGCGCCCACGTGGTGAGCGCCGCTGATCGCGGCCGGGTGTCAGCTGATTATCATAGCTGACACCTGGCACAATGTGTCAGGGGCAGTCATGGATCACCACGGACACGTTAACCCCTTGCATACCATGATCAAACACGATCGCGGTGTACTGAGGGTTAAAGGGAAGCATCGGCAGGGAGAGGGCTCCCTCCGTGCTTCCCTGAGCACCCCACCGCAGCGCAATGTGCAGCGCTGCTGCAGGGGGCTCCTTACCTGCAGGCCCCCGAATCCAAGATGGCGACGGGGACCTTCTGGGACCTGCAGGGGGCCGGCTTCCTCAGTGCCTGCAAAGCGCAGGCACGAGGAAGCCTGCTGCACTGCCTGTGACAGATCGCTGATCTGTCACAATGATCTGTGATGTGACAGATCAGCGATCTGTCACAGGACAGTGGTTTCCCACCTGGGACAAAGTAATAAAGTTAAAATAAAGTGTTAAAATAATTTTAAAAAATATCGCCAAATAAATTAGAAAAAAAAAATATTCCCCCAATAAATTCATTTTTTGGAAATAAAAAAAAAACAATAAAAGCACACATATTTGGTATCGCCGCATCCGTAACCACCCGCCCTATAAAATGTCCCAATAGTTAACCCCTTTAGCGAACCCCTTAAAAAATAAAACTGAAAAACGAAGCAAAAAATAATGATTTATTATCATACCGCCGAACAAAAAGTGCAATAACGCGCGATCAAAAAGATGCATATAAATATCCATGGTACCGCTGAAAATGTCATCTTGTCCCGCAAAAAACGAGCTGCCATACAGTGTCATCAGCAAAAAAATAAAAGTTATAGCTCGCAGAATAAAGCGATGCAAAAATAATTATTTTTTATATAAAATTGTTTTCATTGCATAAAACCGACAAAACATAAAAAAAGACCTAAATGAGGTATCACTGTAACCATACTGACTCGAAGAATAAAGCCGCTTTATCAATTTTATCGCACGCGGAAAGGTGTAAACGCACCCCCCAAAAGAAATTCATGAAACGCTGGTTTTTGTTCATTCTGCGTCCCAAAAATCGGAATAAAAAGCGATCAAAAAATGTCACGCGCCCGAAAATGATACCAATAAAAACGTCAACTCGTCCTGCAAAAAATAAGACCTCATATGACTCGGTGGGTCAAAATACAGAAAAATTATAGCTCTCAATATGTGGTGATGCAAAAACTATTTTTACAATAAAAAGCGTCTTTTAGCGTGTGACAGCTGCCAAACATAAAAACCGCCATATATAGTAAATCAAACCCCCCGTTATCACCCCCTTAGTTAGGGAAAAATAATAAAATTAAAAAAATGTATTTATTTCCATTTTCCCATTAGGGTTAGGGCTAGGGTTAGGGCCAGGGCTACTGTTAGGGCTAGGGTTAGGGTTAGGGTTAGGGCTAGGGTTAGGGCTGAGATTAGGGCTGAGATTAGGGTTAGGGGTGTGTTGGGGTTAGGGTTGGAGTTAGAATTGGGGGTTTCCACTGTTTGGGCACATCAGGTGCTCTCCAAATGCAACATGGCGTCTGATCTCAATTCCAGCCAATTCTGAGTTGAAAAAGTCAAATGGTGGTCCTTCCCTTCCAAGCTCTGCCATGCGCCCAAACAGTGTTTTACCCCCACATATGGGGTATCAGCCTACTCAAAACAAATTGAAAAACAACTTTTGGGGTCCAATTTCTCCTGTTACCCTTAGGAAAATAAAAAATTGGGGGCAAAAATATCATTTTTGTGGAAAAAAATGATTTTTTTTATTTTCACGCCCGGGCGTTATAAACGTCTGTGAAGCACTTGGGGTATCAAAGTGCTCACCACACATCTAGATAAGTTCCGTGGGGGGTCTAGTTTCCAAAATGGGGTCACTTGTGGGGAGTTTCAATAGTTTAGGTACATCAGGGGCTCTCCAAGCGCACATGACACCCGCAGACCATTCCATCAAAGTCTGCATTCCAAAATGTCACTACTTCCTCTACCGAGACCCGACGTGTGCCCATACAGTAGTTTTCTCCCACATATGGGGTATCAGCGTACTCAGGACAAATTGGACAAAAACTTTTGCAGCCTAATTTCTCCTTTTGCCCTTGGGAAAATAAAAAAATTGGGGACTAATTGATCATGTTTGTGGAAAAAATACGATTTTTTTATATTCATGCCCGGGCATTATAAACATCTGGGGGTTCAAAGTGCTCACCACACATCTCGATAAGTTCCTTAGGGGGTCTAGTTTCCAAAATGGGGTCATTTGTGGGGGTTTCCACTGTTTAGGTACATTAGGGGCTCTCCAAAGGCAACATGACACCCGCAGACCATTCCATCAAAGTCTGCATTCCAAAACGTCACTACTTCCCTTTCGAGCCCCGACGTGTTCCGATACAGTAGTTTTCTCCCACATATGGGGTGTCAGCATATTCAGGACAAATTGGACAACAACTTTTAGGGTCCAATTTCTCCTGCTGCCCTTGGGAAAATAAAAAAATGGGGACTAAAAGATCATGTTTGTGGAAAAAATACGATTTTTGTATTTTCACGGCCTTTTGTTATAAACTTCTGTGAAGCACTGGGGGTTTCAAAGTGCTCACCACACATCTAGATAAGTTCCATGGGGGGTCTAGTTTCCAAAATGCTGTTCATTTGTGGGGAGTTTCCACTGTTTTGGTACATCAGGGGCTCTCCAAACGCGACATGGTGTCCGATCTCAATTCCAGCCAAAAACGTCAAGTGTCGCTGCTTCCCTTCCGAGCTCTGCCATGCGCCCAAATAGTGGTCTGCCCCCACATATGGGGTATCAGCGTACTCAGGACAAATTGCACAATAACTTTTATGGTTCTGTTACCCTTGGGAAAATAAAAATTGGGGGTGAAAAGATCATTTTTGTGGAAAAAATATGATTTTTAATTGTACCGCTGTACGTTATAAACTTCTGTGAAGCCCTTGTGGGTTCAAAGTTCTCATCACATATCTAGATAAGTTCCTTGGGGGGTCTAGTTTCCAAAATGGCATCACTTATGGGGGGTTTCCACTATTTAGGTACATCAGGGGCTCTCCAAACGTGACATGGCGTCCGATCTGAATTCCAGCCAATTTTGCATTGAAAAAGTCAAACGGCGCTCCTTCCCTTCTGAGCTCAGCCATGCGCCGAAACAGTGGTTCCCCCCACATATCAGGTATCAGCGTACTCAGGACAAATTGCACAATACATTTTGCAGTCCAATTTCTCCTGTTACCCTTGGTAAAATAAAAAAATTGAACCTGAAGTATTTTTTTTGTGAAAAAAGTTAAATGTTCATTTTTTTTAAATATTCAAAAATTCCTGTGACGCACCTAAAGGGTTAATAAACTTCTTGAATGTGATTTTTTCAGCACCTTATGGGGTGCAGTTTTTAGAATGGTGTCATTTTGGGGTATTTTCTATCATATAGACTCCTCAAAGTGGCTTCAAATGTGATGTGGTCCGTAAAAATAAAATGGTGTTGCAAAAATGAGAAATCGCTGGTCAATTTTTAACCCTTATAACTTCCTAACAAAAAAAAATTTTGGTTCCAAAATTGTACTGATGTAAAGTAAACATGTGGGAAATGTTACTTATCAAGTTTTTTGTGTGCCGTATCTCTGTGATTTAAGGACAAAAATATTCAAAGTTGGAAAATTGCAAAATTTTTAACATTTTTGCCAAATTTCCGTATTTTACACAAATAAACGCAAGTTATTTGAATTAAATTTTACCACTAACATGAAGTACAGTATGTCTCGAGAAAACATTGTCAGAATCACCAGGATCTATGGAAGCGTTTCAGAGTTATTACCTCATAAATGGACAGTGGTCTGAATTGTAAAAATTGGCCTGGTCATGAACATGCAAACCACCCTGGGGCTTAAGGGGTTAAACTCTACTATATATATATCCAGGAATATGTTTATACTGTGCCCTTTTTTCAACTTTGTATATTGTTGACTAATCTATATTGAGCCTGAGAGCATCTGTGTCTGCCTCGTGAAATACATACGGAATTTTTTTCTATTTTCACTATACTATATATACCTGCTATCTGTTGATACAGTACCCTTTGTGCCAGAAAGACCTCCTCCACCCACCACTCTAAGTGCCTCATTGACAACAAGAACATTGGCCCACATGTGTGATTATTTCTTGCGGATCTTCTTTTTAGATTATGGTGTAGTCCATAATGAGAGTCTGTGTGTTACCCTTGAAATATATATGTAGATTTAAAAATTACCCCAACACTGTATACAGCTCTACGCTTGTGATAATTACCCATTTACTGCTTTTTATATTCTGGTCTAATCCATACTGAGGCAGTGAAAGTCTGTTTCTGACTCTGGAAATATATACGGATATACCTGTTATCAGGTGATACTGTACCCTTTCTCAGCTTTCTATATTCTTGTCGAATCCATACTGGGCCTGAGAGCGTCTGTGTCTGCCTCCTGAAATATATACGGAGATTTAGAATGTTTAAACTAGACTATATATACCTGGTATCTGGTGTTACTGTACCCTTTTTCAACTTTTTATAGTATTGTCTAATTCATACTTAGCCTGTGAGCGTCTGTGTCTGACTCACAAAATATATACAGAGATTTACAATGACCCCTACACTCTACGCTTCTGGTACAGTACCATATATCTGGTATTTTGGGTCCATTTTCACAAAAATTAGGAAGTATGGTTTAAGAGGTCACAGACGTGGGCCTAGGTGGCTACTGGTACTGATGGTAGTGGTGGTGCATCTGCTGGTAGTGCCCAAAGTACAATACCAGCTAAGGCAGGAGGTGTTGAGACTGCGGCATGGTCTGGCTCCGGAAAGCCTGGAAGGCTCCCTTTTTAGGGAGTAGGTAAACTGCTTTTAAAGCCGGAACATCATGAACTGGTTTTGGCTTACATTGCCGAAACAGCCTCCAGCTCTATCGCCTCCTCTTCTGAAGTTTCAACAAATGCAAGCACTGAGTCGTCAGTGCAGGCTTCTGGTCAGGAACAACCACTTTCCTTGTGTCCTTCACCCCCACCAAAAGTGAAGGATGCGGCAGCCCAGACTTGAGATTACTCCATGGAGGTCTTTTCACATACCATGCCTGGGTTATCAAGTCAAATCCTGAATTACCCAGTCCAACATGAATCAGAGATGGAGTGCACTGATGCACAACCACTGCTAGATGATTCTGCTTTTACATTCCCCCACAGCACTACATTCCCCTCACCCTCTACAGAGCTAGAATCTGACTTGGATGAAACTCAGGTGCCCCTTCCCGCATACTATACCACCTTACACAATGACACAGAAGAAGGTGCACTTGCAATACTTACCTCTCCCTGCTCCACCGCCATGATGTCTTCCGTGTTTCCTGACAGTGACATTCAGGTCAGAGAGCGCGATGACATCACGTCTGTATGCCCTCTGCCTAAACAGTCCAAGTGCAGAGAGCTGGAAGATGTTGACGCTGTGGAGTCCAGAGTAGAGCAGTGCCCAGCGAGGAGAGGTATTTAACTTTTTTAAAGGTTGGGAGCAATTTTTGGGGAGCACTATACACTGGAGAATGAGATATGGGGCCCATCATACACTGGAGCATCATCCATTTGGCCCATGATATACTGGAGCATTCCAAATGGGGGACATCAGACACTGGAGCAGCATTTATGGGGCCCATTATACACTGGAGCATTAGAAATGGGGCCCATTATATATGGAGCATTATTTGGGCCCATACGACACTGGAGCATCATCCATGGGGCCCAACATATACTGGAGCATCCTAAATGGGGCAGATTATATACGGAGCATTATTTGGGCCCATCATACCCTATAGCATCATCCATCAGACCCATCATATACTGGAGCAATCCAAATGGGGGACATCATACACTGGAGCAGCATTTACGGGGCACATTGTACACTGGAGCATTAGAAATGGGGCCCATTATATATGGAGCATTATTTGGGCACATAAGACAGTCGAGCATCATGCATGGGGACCAACATATAATGTAGCATTATGTGGAGCTCGTCATATACTGTATGGAACATTATATGGGTCCAATTAATCTGTATGGAGAAATGTATGGGACTCATTATTCTGTATGGCGCACTATGTGGTGGCCATAATACTGTATGGAGTAATATACTGTCCATTTTTTGAGCTATTGGAGAATTTAAAATAGATATCAGTCATGTCATGTAAGAAGTGAAGTATTTTTCATTGTACTATACCAATATTTCTCTGCCGTATCGGAGCATGATGAATTGTGGTATATGTTAAAGGGGCCCACTGGCACTCTTTGGCCCAGGCCACACGAAAACTTTCCCTATAGTTGGCCAATTTCGTTCGACTCGACTTTTGAGAATGTCGGGTTTCATGAAACCTGACTCGACCCTAAAAAAAGGCAAAGTCGCTTATCTCTACTTGTGACTATCAATCTTCCTCTTGATTATATTCCAGAGGTTTTCAAGGGGGTTCAGGTCTGGAGATTGGGCTGGCCATGACAGGGATTTGATGATTTGATGTGGTGGTCCTTCATCCACACATTGATTGACCTAGCTGTGTTGCATGGTGTATTGTCCTGCTGGAAAAAGCAGTCCTCAGAGTTGGGGAACATTGCCTGAGCAGAAGGAATCAACTGTTTTTCCAGGATAACCTTGCATGAGGCTTGATTCATACGTCCTTCGCAAAGATTAACCTGCCCAATTCAAGCCTTGCTGAAGCATCCTCAGATCATCACCGATCCTCCACCATATTTCACAGTGGGCGCAAGACACTGTGGCTTGTATGCCTCTCCAGGTCTCCGTCTAAACATTAGATGACCAGGTGTTGGGCAACGTTGAAATTTTGACTCATCAGAGAAGATTATCTTACTCCAGTCTTCTATGGTCCAATCCTTATGGTCTTTGGCAAACTTCAGCCTGGCTCTCCTTTGCTTCTTATTGATGAAAGGCTTTTATCTACCTCTACATGACTTGAGCCCTGCCTCTAGGAGCCTGTTACAAACTGTTCTTGCCGTGCACATCACCCCAGCTGCCATTCCTTTTGTAGGTCACTTGATGTCATCCTGTGGTTAGTGAATGACACTCAAATAAGATGATGGTCATTCCGGGCAGTGAAGAGTCGTTTTTGCCCTCTGACGGTCTGTAGCTTTGTTGTTCCCAATGTCTGCTACTTGACCTTGCTGTAATGGACTGCCATCTTAGAAATTTTAAGGATGGAGGCCTCATAATGCTCACTGTATCCCTCTGCTAGTAAGGCCAGAATTGAGCCCTTGTTTTTGTCACTCAAGACTTTTCTTTTAAACTCCTTTGGCATGGTTAAAAGTTATTTTTTCATTCCTATTACTTTTGGGATATTACTAGCACTTGTTTTGCCATCCAGTTTGTCCTATTGCAAGAGGATTGTGAACACCACAGCAGGTTTATTTTGTACTTTCCTTCGTTAAATAAGATTTGGTTCAGATGATCACCTAATCAGAAGCACATTAAGTGGAATGTGGGGTTCTCTATTTGGAATTCAACACTGGAATAGAAAAGCTGTCAGAGATGAAGAGAAACTGATTTTTAGAAAACTGTGCAGTGGTCTCTTAATTTTTTGCCAGAACAGTATACATATTAGAGCTAGAAGAGATAGGATGTTTTGCATCTCCATCCAGCATCATTTTCGGAATCGTGTGCTTTATTAAGATGAAGACCATTCCAGATAACAGAGGATAACTTCCTTTTCCAGTGGCGGGGAAAAGTTTGCAGTCATGACATTGACAGGAGGGAGCGGAGCCAATTTCCCCAGGAGGCGGTATCAGCAATGTATCTGAAGGGCCCTCCAGCAAGTCAGCAGTGGTATCAGTTGAAGACTCGCCATTCCCTGTTTATGCAGTCATCAACCGGGTGGACACAGCTCTGCAGCATTACAGCGACCAGACCCAGGTTGGTAAGTCCTGAGCTCATGCCCACCGCACAGATCATGGTGGGAGCATATACTCACATATAGCTCAAATGCCGAACAAAGACAGGAAGAAACAGACACTTGATAGCATCAGTGTTCAGCAAGTTTCAGTGCAGAATTAACTCAATAACTGGATTCTACCTAGGAGGATCCCATTCCACTATGCATGCCTGTATCCAGTTGAAGAGTGCATATATACCCACGAAGTAGGGTGAAGTGGGTTTACAGTCATTTCATTACATTTGTGAGCAGCTGTGGTGCACCACCAACCGGCTATTCCTGACATTAATTTGATTGTTCCAGAATTCTAGGCAAATGGTCGAAGACCGAACTAGATGGGTGCTCATTAAAATAAATTATAGCATCGTAGTTACTACTTCCAGGCCTACAGAGTTGCATAGCACAGTGTCCTTTTCAATGTTGGCTAGGTGTGTGTGAGGTAACTTGGTTCACTTTTCTTTTTTTTGTTGGAAATTATTCGATCTACATTCATCAGTAAAAGTTAAACTTGCAAGTTTGGTGCTGTCTGCTTTCTTTCTTCATGGCTTCGTTGTTTACTGAGGAGCCCACCCAGGTACATGGTCTATACATACACAGTCCCAAAATTACTAAGATGCACTCACACCCCTACATTGTGAGATGCCCTAACACCCCACACATGTCATAATGCCCTCATAGTCTCCCTACTCAGTATAATGCTCTCACATTTTTCCATAAAGCATTATGTCATCCACAGTTTCCCACTCAATATTATGGCTTAATAATTCTCCACTTAGTATTATGGGTCCCAGAACCTATCCCTCAGGATAATGGACCCCACAGTCCCTGAGAAATACTGACATTTAAAAAAATTAATAAATCCTACTTGCTTAGCTATATTTCCAAGATGAGCTGCATAACTCTTTTTGCAGCACATTAGGATTGAGGTTTCCAACAGCAGACACAAATTAGTGATGTCGAGAAAAGCAAGAAAAAAGTTGAAATTAGCCTCACTGCTAGTGTTGAGCATTCCGATACCGCAAGTATCGGGTATCGGCCGATACTTGCTGTATCGGAATTCCGATACCGACTTCCGATATTTTTTCAATATCGGAATTCGGCATCGGAATCGGAAGTTCAGTTGATTGACGGCCTGACGTCATCATGATGCGCGGTGTGTGCGCATCATGATGCGCCGTCATTTCGGGCCTTCCGGGGGTCTCTGCCGGCCTGCCGGGGGGCTGTGTGGACTGCCCGGGGTCTCTGCCGGCCTGCCGGGGGGCTGTGCCGGCCTGCCGGGGGGCTGTGCACCCTGTGGGGGTCTGTACCGGCCTGCCGGGGGGCTGTGCCGGCCTGCCGGGGGGCTGTGCTGATGTCCGGGGGTCTGTGCAAGCATCGTCCGATGGGACTACAAGTCCCATCGGGCGATGCCTGCTACCATGACAGTGATTGACACATTAGCCAATGATGGGACAGTAGTAGTCCCATCATCCGGCTAATGTGTTAAATGTTAAAAAAAAAAAAAAAAAAATACTACATACATACTACATGCTACATACATACTACATATATACTACATACATACTACATACATACTACATACATACTACATGCATGCTACATACATACTACATATATACTACATACATACTACATACATACTGCATGCTACATACATACTACATACATACTACATACATACTACATGCATGCTACATATATACTACATGCTACATACATACCACATACATACTACATGCATGCTACATATATACTACATGCATGCTACATACATACTACATATATACTACATGCATGCTACATACATACTACATGCTACATGCATGCTACATACATACTACATACATGCTACATATATACTACATACATACTACATATATACTACATGCATGCTACATATATACTACATACATACTACATATATACTACATGCATGCTACATATATACTACATACATACTACATATATACTACATACATGCTACATATATACTACATACATACTACATATATACTACATACATGCTACATACATACTACATACATACTACATATATACTACATGCATGCTACATATATACTACATGCTACATACATACCACATACATACTACATACATGCTACATATATACTACATGCATGCTACATACATACTACATATATACTACATGCATGCTACATACATACTACATGCTACATGCATGCTACATACATACTACATACATACTACATGCTACATACATACCACATATATACTACATACATACAATACATTCATACAATACATACATAGACATACAGTACATATAACATAGAGTAACATACTTACCAATACTTGTCACATTGTTCCCCGAAGCCATTGTCTTTCCGGAATAAATATTAACATAACAAACCACAAAAATACTCACCCACGAAATTCCCACACAGCAATGGCATAAAGTGAGACTAGGGACTTTTTTTTTTTTTAAGTGGCGGAGGAATACAGTGCGGAAGGATACTTACCTTCCGTCATTGGATTCCTGCAGCCCGTAGAGAACGGCAGCATCATCTGATGCTGCAGTTCTCTACCCAAGATCGTCGTGGGACACACTCGTGGACTGCTTCGGATCGTGGGTGAGTATTTTTGTGGTTTGTTATGTTAATATTTATTCCGGAAAGACAATGGCTTCGGGGAACAATGTGACAAGTATTGGTAAGTATGTTACTCTATGTTATATGTACTGTATGTCTATGTATGTATTGTATGAATGTATTGTATGTATGTAGTATATATGTGGTATGTATGTAGCATGTAGTATGTATGTAGCATGCATGTAGCATGTAGTATGTATGTAGCATGCATGTAGTATATATGTAGTATGTATGTAGCATGCATGTAGTATATATGTAGCATGCATGTAGTATGTATGTGGTATGTATGTAGTATATATGTAGTATGTATGTAGTATATATGTAGCATGTATGTAGTATGTATGTAGCATGCATGTAGCATGTAGTATGTATGTAGCATGCATGTAGTATATATGTAGTATGTATGTAGCATGCATGTAGTATATATGTAGTATGTATGTAGTATATATGTAGCATGTATGTAGTATATATGTAGCATGCATGTAGCATGTAGTATGTATGTAGCATGCATGTAGTATATATGTAGTATGTATGTAGCATGCATGTAGTATATATGTAGCATGCATGTAGTATATATGTAGTATGTATGTAGTATATATGTAGCATGTATGTAGTATGTATGTAGCATGCATGTAGCATGTAGTATGTATGTAGCATGCATGTAGCATGTAGTATGTATGTAGCATGCATGTAGTATATATGTAGTATGTATGTAGCATGCATGTAGTATATATGTAGTATGTATCATGTAGTATGTATGTAGCATGCATGTAGTATATATGTAGCATGCATGTAGTATATATGTAGTATGTATGTTGCATGTAGTATGAATGTAGCATGTATGTAGTATGTAGTATGAATGTAGCATGTATGTAGTATGTAGTATGAATGTAGCATGTAATTTTTTTTTTTTTTTTTTTTTTTTACATTTAACACATTAGCCGGATGATGGGACTACTACTGTCCCATCATTGGCTAATGTGTCAATCACTGTCATGGTAGCAGGCATCGCCAGATGGGACTTGTAGTCCCATCGGACGATGCCTGCACAGACCCCCGGAGCCTGCACAGACCACCGGCAGGCCGGCACAGCCCCCCGGCAGGCCGGCACAGCCCCCCGGCAGGCCGGCACAGCCCCCCGGAGCCTGCACAGACCACCGGCAGGCCGGCACAGACCACCGGAGCCTGCACAGACCCCCTGGCAGGCCGGCACAGCCCCCCGGCAGGCCGGCACAGCCCCCCGGCAGGCCGGCACAGCCCCCCGGCAGGCCGGCACAGCCCCCCGGAGCCTGCACAGACCACCGGCAGGCCGGCACAGACCACCGGAGCCTGCACAGACCCCCTGGCAGGCCGGCACAGCCCCCCGAAAGGCCCGTACAGACCCCAGAGAGGCTGTACAAGGGCAGGAAAGGGTTTTTCTTATTCCGATACCGGAAGTCCCATAGACTTGAATGGGACTTCCGGTATCGGAATCGGCGATACCGATACTTTTTTTAAAGATCGGCCGATACCATCCGATACGATACTTTGAAGTATCGGATGGTATCGCTCAACTCTACTCACTGCATGATATGCAAGATGTTTATCCTGGTTAGTACAGCATGGATCCAAAATATTGACCACCAGAAAAAAATCACAAGAAAAAGAGAATGGAATCCACATGGCCGTATGGATAAAAATGTACAAATTTTATTTCATGAAAGGCACATCCAGCCCATGAATGGCAGCACTTCCCAGGACTCACATCCAAAGATGATATTTCATATTTTTTTATTTGATAGGTTAAAAAAGAGGAGATACGCATTTCGGATACAGCGTATATCCTTCATCAGGTATCATAAAAACACAGTACATATCCCAATAGTATAAAATTCAGTCACACTTATATATAGTAGCAACCTTTTATCCCAGTCTCAGAAACTTGATTTAGGGTGTGGACCAAGTTCAGGAACACACCCACTGATTGATCCAACCATGACAACATAGATGCAAGAAGAAGAGAAGAAAAAAAAAACATAGGAAAAAAAGAGCAAAGACAGAGATTATCTGCCATTCATGGGCTGGATCTGCCTTTCTTGATTTACTCATCCTGTGTGAGCCTGAATCTGGCTTTTTCACTTGGATCCACCTGAGGCAAGCTGCAAGCCCTGTCTATTGAAAAGTATCCCAGAAGGAAGGATCTTTGAGGATACACAATCTAAAGCCATATTAGTCTTCTATCAGGTGAGTGCATAAAATTGTGCACCCTTTAAAGACTACAATATTGTGTTAATGCACTTAGGGTGCTGCGATTTGTCTGTTCTCTCCCAAACAGAGGTTTTTTTCAAATTTTATTTCATGTGATTAAAAAAGTTGTGCATACTGTTAAAAAAAGTTCCCATTTTGACGCATTTCTGGCAGAAGACCTTAGTCTTAAGTGAATTAGCAAAGATCGGCCATTACAGATGACACTGGTGACTCTCTCTTATATATAAAATAAGCTCTGAAAGCAGAGATATCTCCAGGCACCATCCGCCACGGAGCCTGAAAGAGGTCACTTATATAAAGTGATAAAAGATGATTTCCCCGCACAACACATCTGAAATGATGAACACAGGGAGGAATGTTCTCAACATTTTATATCCTGTATGCCCATGTTAATAGTTTAGATAGGTTAAATAGGTCAAATGTGGTGACAGATTCCCTTTAACCCTTTTACCCCCAAGGGTGGTTTGCATGTTAAGGACCAGGCCAATTTTTCAATTCTGACCACTGTCCCTTTATGAGATAATAACTCTGGAACTCTTCCATGGATCCCGGTGATTCCGACAAAGTTTTCTTGTGACATATTGAAATTCATGATAGCAAAATATTTTTGATATGACTTGAGTTTATTTTTTAAAAAAAAAATGGAAATTTGGCAAAAAAATTTAAAATTTTGCAATTTTCCAACTTTGAATTTTAATGCTCTTAAAACAGAGAAATATGTCACTCAAAATAGTTAATAAATAACATTTCCCACATGTCTACTTTACATCAGCACAATTTTGTAACCAAAATTTTTTTTTGTTAGGAAGTTTTAAGGGTGAAAAGTTGACCTTTGTCATTTTTAAAACACCATTTTTTTTAGGGACCACATCACACTTGAAGTCACTTTGAGGGATCTATGTGATAGAAAATAGTCAAAAGTGACACCATTCTAAAAACTGCACCCCAGAAGGTGCTCAAAAGCACATTCAAGAAGTTTATTAACCATTCAGGTGCTTCACAGGAATTTTTGGAATGTTTAAAAAAATGAATATTTAACTTTTTTTCACAAAAAAATTATTTCAGATCCGAATTATTTTATTTTACCAAGGGTAACAGGAGAAATTGGATCCCAAAAGTTGTTGCACAATTTGTTCTGAGCACGCTGATACCCCATATATGCAGGTAAACCACTGTCTGGGCGCATGGCAAAGCTCGGAAGGGAAGGAGCGCCGTTTGACTTTTCATTGCAAAATTGGCTGGAATTGAGATTGGACGCCATGTCGTGCTTGGAGAGCCCCTGATGTGCCTAAACAGAGCAAACCCCCCTACAAATGACACTATTTTGGAAAGTAGACCCCCTAAGGAACTTATATAAATGTGTGGCGAGCACTTTGAACCCCCAAGTACTTCACAGAAGTTTATAATGTAAAGCCGTAAAAATAAAAAATCTTATTTTTTCACATAAATGATCTTTATGCCCCCAATTTTTTTTATTTTCCCAAGGGTAATAGGAGAAATTGGTCCCCAAAAGTTGTTGTGCAATTTGTCCTGAGTATGCTGATACCCAAAATGTGGGGGTAAACCACTGTTTAAGCGCATGGCAGAGCTCGGAAGGGAAGGAGCACCATTTGACTTTTTCAATGCAGAATTGGCTGGAATTGCAATCATGTAGCTTTTGGAGAGCCCCTGATGTGCCTAAACAGTGGAAACCACCCAATTCTAACTCCAACCCTAACCCCAACACACCCCTAATCCCATCACTAACCCTAATCCCAACCTTAACCCTAACTTTTGCCCCAACCCTAACCTTAACCTTAACCCTAATGGGAAAATTGAAATAAATACTTTTTTTTAATTTTATTATTTTTTCGTAGCTAAGGAGGTGATAAAAGGGGCTTTGATTTACTATTAAGAGTGGGTTTTTATGTTTGGCAACTGTCACACACTAAAAGACGCTTTTTATTTCAAAAAAATGGTTTTTCATCACCACATTTTGAGAGCTTTAATTTTTCCATCTTTTGTCCCACAGAGTCATGCAAGGTCTTGTTTTTTGCTGGATGAGTTGACGTTTTTATTGGTACCATTTTCGTGCACATGACATTTTTTGATCGCTTTTTATTGTGATTTTTGGGAGGCAGAATGAACAAAAACCAGCAATTCATGAATTTCTTTTGGGGGGCCGTTATACCGTTCTGCGTGTGGTAAAATTGATAAAGCAGTTTTATTTTTTGGGTTGTACAATGACAGCGATATCTCATTTTTATCCTTTTTTTGTTTTGGCGCTTTTGTACAATAAAAACTATTCATCGCTTTATTCTGAGAGCTATAACTTTTTTATTTTTCTGGTGATGGAGATATATGGCAGCTTGTTTTTTGCAGGACAAGTTGACATTTTAAGCGGTACCACGTTTATTTATATCCATCTTTTTGATCTCATGCCATTCCACTTTTTGTTTGGCGGTATGATGATAAAGCATTGTTTTTTGGCATTTTTTTTAAATGTGTTTGCTAAAGGGGTTAACTAGTGGGACAGTTTTATAGGTCGGATTGTTATGGATGCGCCAATACTAAATATGTGTACTTTTATTGTTTAGATTTTTTTATTCAAATATTGATGGAATAAATATTTATTTATTATAATTATTTCATACTTTTACAATAATTTTAATTTATTTAATTTCATTCTATGTTTTACACTGTGTCCCATTACGGGACACTCATTTTGTGCAGACTGATGACTTATATGTCATGCAAATCTGCATGCCATATAAGCTTTCAGCTAGGCATGGATTTCTCACTAACCTCAGAGACTTCCTGACATGCACTGCTCATGATAGGAAGTCTCTGAACTCTGGTAACCCAGATGTCATCATGATGACATTAGGTTACCATAGGAGCGATTGGGACCCCACGTCATGCCACGGGGTCTCCGATCCAAAGGCAGAGGGGCTGTCACAGCTGTCAACCCCTCTTCCTGCTCCTGGAATGCTGTGATCATGTTTGATCACAGTGTTCCGGGGTTGAAGGGCCGGGAGCGGTCCGTGACTGCTCCTGGCACTTAGTGCCGGGTGTCAGCTGTGAGAATCAGCCGACTCCAGCCCGCAATCAGCCACGCTCCACCCATGAGTGTGGCTAATCGCGTATGATGTACTTTTCCATCCATGGTCATAGGGGCCCAGGGCACATGGACGGAATAGCATGTCAAAGGTCAGAAAGGGGTTAAAGAGTATCCCTAGGCTACAAATTGTGTGGGATTTGACATCTGGCACCTCCATTAATCAGCTGTTATCAGCTCCAGCAGCAGCTGGTTGTAAAGAAAGAGATAAACTCTATACATTGGGTAATGGCCATTCCATTATACTGCAGCTTAGCTACAATTGAACAAAACATGATAATGGTATAAAAATTGTAACTGAAATTAATCACTAGTAATTACTACCTTATCACTTCTCAGTGTCAAGAATCTTGGCCATGTGTGCATATCTCTGCCAGTTCTTCTTCAGTACATTTACTTTCAGGGCTTCCTATTGTGAGGTGCCCAGGGTGGTAGTCATGGTGAGGGGCTGTTGGCACCCCACAAAGAAACAATAATGTTCTGTCTGATGTGTGTGGTGTGTGCAAAGCTGACCACTCACTTTAAACTCCAGGGTTCCTTCTGGTCCTGCATCTTGAGACCAATAGAGCGGAACATAGTAAGAAGGAACTGATGATCCACAGAAAGATCCTGGAAAATCAGTATGGAGAAATGGCCATTAAATTAAGTGGGTAGTAGATGATTAGAGACTTTAGTAAGAGCAGATTACTTAAAGTGTAAAGAGCAGAAACCAGATTGTAAGGGTTCAATGGTGGAGTTAACTCAGAGCTAGCTGATTTGATGGTAGTAGACCAAGCGGTACAGAATTTTAGGGAGTGAAGAAATTAGTGACAAGTCTGTAGTTAGCAGTGCAGTTCAGAGGATGGTTTTTAAGTAATGGGTGTATGTTAGCATGTTTGAAGGCGGAGGGAAAGATACCAGATGACAGAGAGGTGAAATATTTGGTTAGGTCTGTGGTGACAGCTAGGATAGGGATTAAATTAGGTAACAAGGAATAGGATCAGTGGTGCAGGAAGTAGGGTGAGAAAAAGTGAGCAGATTGGTAATGATGAACTGCAGGAGGGAAGAAAATGCATGAAAATATGTGATTTTGTTACACCACATTTTGGGAGATAGACAGTCACAGTTATTTTTTTAGAACATAATACATTTTCTTTTGTACTTTTGAAAAATAATTATTTCTCCTTCACTAAACCAATTGTTTAAGAAATTCAAACACAAAATATAGTCACTTGTGACAAGCAAGCACACCATCTTACACTAACTTCAGGGTTTTTTTCTTTTGAAAATATTGTGCTGTCGTGCTTCTGCTTTCTAATGTATTATTATGAATGAAGAAAAAAATAATAATTGCAATTCAAATACAGTGTAAGGTGCCAGCTACACCATATCACTAATTAATCACTGCTTGAAATGTTGCTGGAACCTTCCCTTTCTTTGTCTCCCTTTATCAATTAAAACTCTTCAGAATTCTAGACTACTATTCCATAAATCAACAAGTATCTATGTGTTAACAAAAACTAGTTCTTAATGAAAAAAAATATATATCCATGTCACGAACTTAACACAATTCCTTTTTGCTGGAATTCTCCATCTCTAATATCTTGCCAGGGAGAACATTAAGCATGATGGGTGACTTTTTCACACTCTAACGGACCATATTATTCTCCATAATTGGCACCGTGTATATAAAACTTATTAAAAAGCTATCATTTCTTCACTTACTAAAGAATAAAGTTCTTAATACTCCAAAAGCAGGGATAATATTTTCACCACCTCTTGTCAAATATCTATTTCTTCTTCACACTTAAGCAAAGCAGACATCTGCTCTTAAAAAGATATGGTGTTTGGACCATTTGCACAATTTAAAGGAAATACGTCACCCAGTATTTTCCAGCGCGGTCTTTGCCCCGGAAGTGTGTCCTGCATGTGAAGACTTCCGGGGCATAGACCGAGCCGGAAATTACCGGCGCTTGCGCAGTAGCGATTTTATGCTTCGCCCACAGTTGGGCAAAGCATAATGTGCAGGCGCCGGGGGCCTTTACATTGTCAGGATACAAATCCAGCTCACCAGACATAGCATTCCAACATCGGAGCAGGAGACCGCTGTGTCAAAGCACACAATCCAAGGCAATGAGAAAAAACTTTGTCCAGCTCCACGATGTAGTGAAAAATATTCTTTATTCACTCAATAGAAATGAGGTTTAAAAGCCAGCATGAGTTACAAGGCATGCGATCGATCTACGCGTTTCGAGTGGCTAAACACTCTTAATCATGATACGCAGCTTTGTCCATGGGTAGATCTTATATACTCTATCCGGTCTACACACCGGTTAAATAATTAATTAAAACAAATATAAAACAAATAGAGAGAAAACTAACAATCACAATTAAATATAACAATTTGATTCGTTAAGATACAATATTATTGCCTTCAGTAGTATTTTATCTTTTTTTTTTTTATTTCTTAATTTTTATTCATTATTCTCTTGTTATTATCCATGAAAAAATGAAGCAAACTTCCGAAATAGAAGAGAAACATAACAAATCTCAATGTTTCCCCTCATGCATGAAGAGGAAATATAATAACCGAATGCTCCCCCCCCTTTTTTTGGGTTGCAGATATAAACTAAAAATTAAATATAACGAAAAAAAAAATTTTTGTGCAAATTGAAGTTTTCCATCTTTCTGTCTTGAGAAAGTTTATGATAGCGACTTTTCAATAAATGTATCAGAACGGATTTTTATGATTGGTGTATGATGGGGAATAGAAGAATTAAATGTTTTTTTGGCTGTGTATATAAATAAAAAAATCATATACACTGAAAAAAATTCTTTAGAACAGTGCAAATTGGAGTTTTCCATCTTCTCTTTAAACGAATATATTATGGCTGTGTGCACATTTGGTGCGCTAATTGAAATAGTCTCTGAAAAAATCTTTCTAATCTTGATTTTTTTTTTCTCTCTTTGTATACATGTGTATACTAAAAAAATGGTTTGTTGTGCTAAAACTAACATTGCACAAAAAAGAAATACAAATTTGACATGTAATTGAAAACTGCATGCATTTTGAAAAAAATTGTATCTATGTGAATTTTACTGTTGTGAATGGTTGCAACATTGAGATTTGTTATGTTTCTCTTCTATTTCAGAAGTTTGCTTCATTTTTTCATGGATAATAACAAGAGAATAATGAATAAAAATTAAGAAATAAAAAAAAAAAGATAAAATACTACTGAAGGCAATAATATTGTATCTTAACGAATCAAATTGTTATATTTAATTGTGATTGTTAGTTTTCTCTCTATTTGTTTTATATTTGTTTTAATTAATTATTTAACCGGTGTGTAAACCGGATAGAGTATATAAGATCTACCCATGGACAAAGCTGCGTATCATGATTAAGAGTGCTTAGCCACTCGAAACGCGTAGATCGATCGCATGCCTTGTAACTCATGCTGGCTTTTAAACCTCATTTCTATTGAGTGAATAAAGAATATTTTTCACTACATCGTGGAGCTGGACAAAGTTTTTTCTCATTGCCTTGCCTTTACATTGTGCAAGGGCGGAAACCAACGGCGTCTGTGGTATTCACAGATGAAGATTACATGAAGCAAGCAGAGGAGGTGGGGGGAGAAAACCACTAAACCACGCCCAACCGGCCTGGACCTCGGTGATTTGCATGCATCACCAACAAGCTAAAAAAGGTATTTATGCCTCAAAAGTGCGGGGTCGGGTGTAGTCAAAAGCCACCCGAATAGAATCCTTATGGGATGCACAATTTAGTGATATCTTTGCATGATATCACTAAATATGGGTGACAGATTCTCTTTAAGTAGGCTATTAAATGGGCTGTTATTAAAGGGAACCTGTCATGTCCTTTGTAGCATGAAAACTGTCCCCAGTGAGTGGTTAGTGATGCCATGTGCATCACCAACACTTTTTCATTAAAAATGGCGGTCTAATCATGTGGATTAAGCGCTTTATATAGTTATATCGTACCTGCTCATTTAGTCATAGGAGTGTGATTCATTTCATTCCGTCACGGTTGTAGCTGACCACGCAATTTGAATGATGTTTGCAGGGTTGTGCCAACCTCACTCAAAACTGATTTGAAAATCCCGCACTTGCTCAGCGTATCATGAAGCTGCACTTGTGCAGTGTCAATCAGGGAGCCGCTCATATACCGTAGCACAGTCAGTGATCCTGGGTACAACACACAGCTTCAGTGCTCGTGCATGCACAACTCCCCAATTGACACTGAAAAAGCACGGTTACATTATATACTTCGTAAGCACAGGATTTTCAGATTTGAGTGACATTGGCGCTATCCCGGGAACATCATTCAAATTGAGTGGGCGGCAGCAACCGTGACTGAAACCAATATAGAGATGGCTCCTCCTATTTCACACCTTTACACATCAGTTTTCCGATATGGAAGTGCCAGTCAGTTTTTTGTTATTTGCATGTTAGGCCTCTGACTGAGCACTCTGCCCTCCAGCCTGTGGCAGTTTTAATTGAGGCAGGATCCTACCTACCCATAAATTTAGGCTTTAGCCTAAGAGAGGTATTCACACAAGACACGTAGGTTCCCAGCATGCATGAATTGGCCAAATTATGTGCTAAGTATCTCCATTTTTTCTTATAATGCTATCCATATTTCATATATTACATACTTACATGCTTTAGCATTACATAGTGCAATTTTATTTGTTTGTTATATATAGAGATGGCTACTCCTAGTTCGCACCTGTACACACCAATTTTCCGTTTTGAATGTGCCAGTCAGCATTTTTTTTTATTTGAACACAATGAAGCACACCTCTATTACTAAATGAGCAGGTATGATTTAACTATAAAGTCCTTTTTCCACATAAAAAGCCTGCTGTTTTTAATGAAGACATGTTAGTGATGCACATTATCACTAACAACACACTGGGGACAGATGGTTCTCACTGGTTACCATACATTTTATTCCAGCCATCTCAGAGGAATAGCTAGGGGTTCAGATTGCTGGAGCGAAACTTCTGAGTGGGCCCTGATTACAACTTTGGTGGTGCACCGTAATTGTAGGTATAAGGGAACCTTAGCAGGTGACCAGGCTGAAAATACTTCTCTTTACAAAGACTACAGCTGATATTACCGCCATACGGTGACATATAGTGATAGATATCAGTCCTGCAGATAATACAAGCAATTTCAGTGCAGTTGTACAGTTGTGGCCAAAAGTATTGACACCCCTGCAATTCTGTCAGATAATACTCAGTTTCTTCGTGAAAATGATTGCAAACACAAATTCTTTGGTATTATAATCTTCATTTAATTTGTCTTAAATGTAAAACACAAAAAGAATTGTCCTAAAGCCAAATTGGATATAATTAGACACCAAACATAAAAAAGAGGGTGGACAAAAGTATTGGCACTGTTCGAAAAATCATGTGATGCTTCTCTAATTTGTGTAATTAACAGCACCTGTAACTTACCTGTGGCACCTAACAGGTGTTGGCAATAACTAAATCACACTTGCAGCCAGTTGACATGGATTAAAGTTGACTCAACCTCTGTCCTGTGTCCTTGTGTGTACCACATTGAGCATGGAGAAAAGAAAGAAGACCAAAGAACTGTCTGAGGACTTGAGAAACAAACCAAATTGTGAGGAAGCATGAGCAATCTCAAGGCTACAAGTCCATCTCCAAAGACCTGAATGTTCCTGTGTCTACCGTGCGCAGTGTCATCAAGAAGTTTAAAGCCCATGACACTGTGGCTAACCTTCCTAGATGTGAAAGGAAAAGAAAAATTGACAAGAGATTTCAACGCAAGAATGTGCGGATGTTGGATAAAGAACCTCGACTAACATCCAAACAAGTTCAAGCTGCCCTGCAGTCCGAGGGTACAACAGTGTCAACCCGTACTATCCGTCGGCGTCTGAATGAAAAGGGACTGTATGGTAGGAGACCCAGAAAGACCCCACTTCTTACCCCGAGACATAAAAAAGCCAGGCTGGAGTTTGCCAAAACTTACCCGAAAAAGCCTAAAATGTTTTGGAAGAATGTTCTCTGGTCATATGAGACAAAAGTAGAGCTTTTTGGGCAAAGGCATCAACATAGAGTTTACAGGAGAAAAAAAGAGGCATTCAAAGAAAAGAACACGGTCCCTACAGTCAAACATGGTGGAGGTTCCCTGATGTTTTGGGGTTGCTTTGCTGCCTCTGGCACTGGACTGCTTGACCGTGTGCATGGTATTATGAAATCTGAAGACTACCAACAAATTTTGCAGCATAATGTAGGGCCCAGTGTGAGAAAGCTGGGTCTCGCTCAGAGGTCATGGGTCTTCCAGCAGGACAATGACCCAAAACACACTTCATAAAGCACTAGAAAATGGTTTGAGAGAAAGCACTGGAGACTTCTAAGGTGGCCAGCAATGAGTCCAGACCTGAATCCCATAGAAGACCTGTGGAGAGATCTAAAAATAGCAGTTTGGAGAAGGCACCCTTCTAATATCAGGGACCTGAAGCAGTTTGCCAAAGAAGAATGGTCTAAAATTCCAGCAGAGCATTGTAAGAAACTCATTGATGGTTACCGGAAGCGGTTGGTCGCAGTTATCGCAGTTATTTTGGCTAAAGGTTGTGCAACCAAGTATTAGGCTGAAGGTGCCAATACTTTTGTCTGGCCCATTTTTGGAGTTTTGTGTGAAATAATCAATGTTTTGCTTTTTGCTTCATCCTCTTTTGTGTTTTTTCAATTAAGACAAATTAAATGAAGATAATAATACCAAAGAATTTGTGTTTGCAATCATTTTCAGGAAGAAACTGAGTATTATCTGACAGAATTGCAGGGGTGTCAATACTTTTGGCCACAACTGTATATCAGATTACTTACAGCTCATGTTCTTTCTGATGGACTCATTCACTTTTTCCATCTTTTTTATCTGGCCCATACCAACACCACAACTTCTCCAGCCACATCTTGCCTACAGAGATTACAACAGACACGTTTCACTTTTCATATTTCCAGCCCTGTTACCATCGATTTCCAACCTGCACAAACTCCTCATCCTGCGGTATGTTGCCCTATTACTGCAACTACTTTGTGGTACAGTAACATTTATACTCTTAATGCCGAGCATTGTGCCCCGTAAAAAGTAAAATGGCTCTTTTTTGCCCTCTAGATGGTAAAATATCAGTACCCCGTGTAAGTGCCTTAGAAAATAGTGGCCACATCTTGCCCTAGAAAGTAATCATGCCTTCTGTGTACCCCTTTGATGGTCACAATACCCTGAGTGCCCCTATAACAATGCTTTTTAAATGCCCACTTAACAGGTAAACATATAGCAACATCTCCTGAGTCTTTCCATCTACAGTAATAATTCCCTCTGAGTCCCCTCATATAAAGTTCCTCTATACACAGTATAGTGAGCTAGCAGCTTCCCTATATACAGTATAATGCCCCTACCGCACCCGTATACATAGTAAAATGGACCCACAGATCCCCTATACACAGTGTGATGGGCTCACAACTCCTCAACACACAGTATGACGACCCTGCAGCCCCCTTACACACAGAATAATGTCCCCACAGCTCCACTAAACCCGCCATGGTGGGACCACAACTTTATACATAGTATGATGAGCCCAAAGCTCCCTCATACACAGAATGTTGGGCCCACAGCTCTCTTATATACAGTATAATGTCCCCACAGCACTCATATACCCAGTATGGTGGGCCCACAGCTCTCCTATACACAGTAACTTGGGCCCACAGCTCCCTATAAACAGTATGGTGGGCCCACAGCTCATTATACACAGTATGATGGGTCCAGAATAGTCCACCAATTTTAAAATAGCCCACAGCTCCCCTATAAACTGAAGGATGTCCTCACTGCTCCCTTAAAACAAAGTATAATGACCCCTACAGTAGTCTTAACACTGTATAATAGCCCAGCAATAGCCCCCAAACTGTATAATAGCCATTGCATTAGCTCCCACATTATATAATGCCTCCTACAGTAGCTCCCACAGGGTATGATAGACCGCTCAGTAGCCCCTAAACTGCATAATGACCCCACACTGTATTGTGGCCCACACACTGCATGACAGCCCCCACAGTACTCCCAAAGTGTTTAATGGCCCCCACATTAGCTCCCTCAGTGTAAAATGGTCATTACACTGTATGATAGACCCTTCAGTAGTACCCACACTTTGATGGCCTCCCACAGTAGTTCTTACACGTTATGAGGGTCCATACAAGGGTTTCACAGTAGCCGACAAGTTGAATAATTGCCTCCACATTTGCTGTCATTCTATATAATGGCCCCCACAGTAGTATCAAAACAGTATAATGGTCCCCATATTAGCTGCCACTCTATATAATTGATCTGACATTAGCTGCAAAACTATATAATGATCTCCACAGTGGTACCTGAACAGTTTAATGGCCCATACAGTAGACACCAAACTGTGTAATGGCCCCCACATTAGCTCCCTCAGTGTAAAATGGTCATTACACTGTATGATAGACCCTTCAGTAGTACCCACACTTTGATGGCCTCCCACAGTAGTTCTTACACGTTATGAGGGTCCATACAAGGGTTTCACAGTAGCCGACAAGTTGAATAATTGCCTCCACATTTGCTGCCATTCTATATAATGGCCCCCACAGTAGTATCAAAACAGTATAATGGTCCCCATATTAGCTGCCACTCTATATAATTGATCTGACATTAGCTGCAAAACTATATAATGATCTCCACAGTGGTACCTGAACAGTTTAATGGCCCATACAGTAGACACCAAACTGTGTAATGGCCCCCACATTAGTTTCCACTCTATATAATGGCCCCCACAGTAGACCCCAAACAGTATAATGACCCCAACATTATCTGCCACACTATATAATGGCCCTCATAGTAGTACCGAACAGTATAATGGCCTCTATACTTTGAGTGCCCCCCACAGTAACTCTCACAATTTATGAAAGACCACCTCCCCATACTTTATGATGCCCCACAGTAAAATCACAAGATTTAGTTACAATAATAGACAGAACACATATTATGCTTACCTAATCCAGGTTCCTGATGAGTCCACCCGCAAAGCACCTCTATATGCATAGGATGTCAGAGGCCCAGCGACACGCAATGGCATAACTGCTCCAGGACGCTGACGTCTTGCCCGTGTGCCGTTGCTTCAGTAACTGCATCATCTGGCCATTCTTCAGACTGCATGCTTTAAGCAACCTGCGGTCTTCAGAACAGAGAGAGGTAGTGCAGGGAGACCTTGCCTAACTGCTCTATTACATTTCTTAACTATATCGGGTTGCGTAACTATGGGTGGGCATCGGAGTGACCGCACCCTCTATCCCCCCAGTAGCTATGCTACTGAGCCACATATGCTATGGTCACTTGGACCTTACCAAAACTGTGCTTATGTTAAACAGCTCAACAAGGGTTCAATACACTCTTAGGAGACCTCAGAGTGTTATATATGTGTTTTCCTGGCAATTAGGTGTTTTGATGTATTAAGATTCATAGAGAATTTATTCAACACGAATCACATTCTTTGAAAATATTCATTGAAATTGGTGAGTTTGAATTCAACTAGAAATAGTATAATAATACACACATGTGAACCTATTCTGCAAAGTCATCTAAATGACAGGTACACTTTTGTTTTTGAATGTTTATTGATTTTTTTAACTTCACAAATATTCAATGTGATTAAACAAATGAACGTGTATTCTTATGTTATTGTAGAAGCTTCAAAATATATTAATATAAAAAATCAAGTAGCAACCCTTGTACTTTGAATTTGAATGTGACCTGTCAACAGCTGAAATTAATTTTACTTTGAGCAAATGAGGTTTTTGTTCCATGCTGCTCACTGCACTGAGAGTTTATCAGCCAGCTGCACTGTTGTTAGCAATCATAAGGAAATCTCTTATCTGCAACTCTCAATGGCAAGTACATGAGCAATATAAATGTTTTTATATTCACTTTTTACTGAAAATTCACAGTTCATTTGCCAACAGACATAAAAGCAGTAAACAAAGCCGGCCACTCAATGTACTGTACAGAGAACTAAATGTAGGAAATGTTGTTAAAGAGTTTGCATCACATACTATTTGCACTCTCTCATATATTTATTAGTTTTATCTATGTGATATAATAATTTCAGCAAGCAAACATTATACAGATGTAGCATTTGTGTAATTGTTACCTACAGCTTTCTAATATTCATTTTTTGAACGTTATAGCCTAGAGCCAATACACTGCATTTTCAAACATAATTATCATTACATACATTTGTAGATTTAATTTCCTTATTAACTTCCCCATTATATTAATTGTAGTCTAAGCTGTTCCATGTTGTCTAATAGCTTGTTTTTTTGAATAAATGCATCCATTGTAGCCTTTGGGAAGATCATGTACCTTTTTAAGCCTCTGATTTCTTATAGGGTCATACAGATATGTTTTAATTTTTCTAGATTCATATGAAATACAGCTGAATTAAAAAATGTGGCATGCTCCATGGAACACCATATAATCGAGGCTATCCATTCAAGAAGCATCGCCTAAAGGGCGAATGTCTTCTTAAAGTGGTTGACCACTTTGTCTTTGCTTTGTCTAATTTTGAGATGAGAGAAACGATTCAAAATATATCTCATAAAAAATGGAGTTGGCATAATCCTAATATGTCGCATTTGATTCTCTGGAATTCTTTTTAGTGTTCACCTTGCCTCTCAAGCATTCCTCCACATTGAAAACTCGACAAGTTCTTGTCACTGGTTTACCACAACAGAGAAGAGCCAGAAGACCGCAGAGTTTGATTTCTCCTACTCGTGCACTGATTAGAAGCACTTCACCGTCAAATTAAATGATGTAAGTTTATTTTAGCAGTGCAGGGGTTAATGTGCTCAGTTGAGAGCTACTGGAAGTTTTCCTATGTTGAGGCTCTCAACTGTGCACTGTTAGCCACTCCCACCTCCTATATAATCTAGGCCCTCACTACCATTCATTGTCAGAGTAGCTTATGCTGCATTGTGGGATGTCTTTGGTGGTTGTTATTGGTTGTTGTTGGAGAAGGCATTTAGTGGATTAGTCTGTGACTGTTGCTAGGTTGTGAGTGTGTGATAATTTCCTTTCTTCTCCTACTTTGGTTTAATCCCATCCTCCATTCCCTGGTGTTTACCTCTGTTGTTTGTGTGTATTTGGGTGATTGGTATTTTCCTTTATCCCTGTTCGTATTACCTTGTTAGTCTGGTTGGTGTATTACTGTACACTACTACGCCCGTCTTCCATAGGTGGGGGAAGGGTACAGACCGAGGACAGGTTTAGGAGCTAGGACAAGGTACAGGGCCCTGGCATCTTCACCATTAGAAGTAATCCAGGGAACAAGGTGCAAGGTGAGCTAGGGTGCCCCTAGTGTTAGGGACAGGGAAGGAGCCCCTAGTCCCGAAACAATTGACAACAGATTCATGAGAGTTCACTGCTGGCTCTCTCCCTTTGATTCTGGTGTTCTTCTCTTTAATCTTCGCTATTTTTGCTTCTGGCTATGACTAGACCACGTGAGGTTTAACGAGATTAGATGACTGGTGCTGTAAGGAGGGAGTCAGCCGAGGTCATGGGGAGACAGCTGAGGGGCACTTTGAGTATATATTTTATATTTTAACTCCTCCATTTATTATGCTCAGTGGTCTGGAGAAACATTTAAAACACAATAAATATCTATTAGGAGCAATCAGTGCACATTTGATTTCATGTGCAAATTACCTCTTCAGAGAAAAAGAGGACTTGAACTCTATAGCGCCACCTGTTGGTAGTAGCGATCCTACAAGTCACAATCAACCCTTTAACTAGTCTTGTAATATGATTTACGATAAAAGCCAAATCAGCTTTTATCCTAAGTCATATTACAAGACTCGTTAAAGGGTTGATTGTAACTTATAGGATTGCTACTACCAACAGGTGGCGCAGTAGAGTTCAAGTCCTCTTTTTCTCTAAAGAGGCAATTTGCAAATTATTTTCCCAGAGGAGCATTGCACGGTGAATAAGCCTCCTTACCTTGACAAGCCAGAGCTGGCATGTCACTCTCCACAAGGAGAAACCTTTCCCCTTAGACCATTTGATTTCAATCAGATGTGAAATCTAATTTCCTGGAGCCTCGATGAGTTGCTGCAACGTGTCTGAGGATCCATCACCAGGCAAGACACACAGCTACATCGATCCATTCCTGCTGAGGAGCGTCTGTTGGTCACTCTGAGGTATGTAATGTTGAAAAAGAAACTCCTGTCACTAATAACCCTAACCCTATCATTAACCCTATCCATAACCCTTACCCTATCCCTAAACCTAACACCCTAAGCAGTGTACTGATTTTTGTTTCTCATTTTCTGTTCCCCAGATTCCTGGCTACTGGAGAGACCTTATCATCTTTACATTTCCAATTCAGGATTGGAG
Organism: Dendrobates tinctorius; assembly: GCF_039654945.1. Classification (NCBI taxonomy): domain Eukaryota; kingdom Metazoa; phylum Chordata; class Amphibia; order Anura; family Dendrobatidae; genus Dendrobates; species Dendrobates tinctorius. The sequence goes on along the minus strand of NW_027361913.1, from coordinate 8,663,030 downwards.
TGTCCACGCTCTCTGGGATTGTTGGAGAAACATGTTGTGCTATATGTGAAGTTCTGCATGAGGAATTCCTCTCCCAACCCACAACTGAACTGTGGCTGCAAAATGCATCTAAAATCATGGAAAATTGTAATTTTCCTAACAGTTTGGGGGCTGCAGATGGCAAACACATTCGAATTAGGAAACCTGCTGGAATTGGATCCGAGTACTTCAATTACAAGAAATATTTTTCTATTGTGCTATTGGCTACTGCAGATACTGACTGTAGATCTGCTGCCATAGACATTGGCTTATTTGGATGAGGAAATGACTCACAGACTTTTAAAAACTCTTCCATGGGCCGACATTTGTATTGTAATGAATTTAATTTTCCACATCCATGACCTCTTCTCAACACTGAAGGACCACCAATGCCGTTTGTTGTTGTTAGGGATGAGGACTTTCAAATGTGTGCTAACCTCATGAAATTGTATTCAAGTCGGGACTTGAATCACACCAAACGGATTTTTATCTACCAACTGACAAGGGCACGAAGAACTGTGGAGTGTGCCTTTGGTTTGCTGGCATCTAAATGGCGCATTTTGGGGACACCCATCAATCTAAAAACTGAGACCATTTATGAGGTTGTAAAAGCTTGCGTTGTTCTGCACAACTACATTATGGATAAATAAAAACCCAATTTTGAACTTGATGAACCTGTTGCTATCACATTGCCAGATTACCAAGGTCACCCTCTGAGGACTACAGGAGAAGTTGCCCAAATGAGGGATAAATTTGCTACATACTTTTTTTCTGACATTGGATGTGTTTCATGGCAAGACCAAATGGTGTAATCTGCTAAAATGTACCTGTAATGTTATGTACCTTTAATTGTTAAAATGTACCTGTAATGTTATTTACCTTTAATGTTTCCTGTAAATAATAAAACACCTCTAGCTAAAATCCTGTTCCAAGTTCCTTCAACAATACAATACACACAAGTGTTTGTTTCCGGCGACGGTGCAAGTGTGTGTTTTTGGCAACGGCGCATAAGTGTATGTTTGCTGTGACAGCACAGAAGTGTGTGTTTGCGGCGACGGCGCATAAGTGTGTGTTTATGGCGACGGCATATAAATACACATAGAAGAAAGAGTGATTGTGAAAACAAAAGCACAATTTTATTTAACACAACAGAAAAATTAACTTGGGAGATTGTAAGAGGGTGGCATATGAACCTGAGGGGTGTGGAGCTTGGATGACTAGCTACCAAGTGTGGATGATGAAGGAGTTCCTGGGGAGGGGACTACAAAATGCATGGAGTCTGGGAGGTCAGGTATGGGACTAGACACACTAGGGAGAGACAAACTAGAAAAAAGAAACAGATTGAAAGGTGAGGGTGGAGGTGGTGCGACAGTTTTACGGGTACGTTTGCTTCCCCTAGTCTTCCTGGTACCGTGCAGCTGCTTGCTCTTTTTTTTGTTTGGGAGGGTGGGAGTGGTGGCAAGAGCATGATATCCAGCAGGACTAGGCATGATGGTGGAGGAAGAAGGTTGTGCATCTGTACTCATCATGGTGGTGGCGATAACCCGGTGTGCAGCTGTACTCATCATGGGGATTGCAGTAACCCGGTGTGCAGCTGTGCTCGTCATGGTGGCAGCAGCAGACAGGTGTGCAGATGGACTCAACATGGTGGTGGCAGCAGACAGGTGTGCAGCTGTACTCAGCATGGTGGTGGCAGCAGACAGGTGTGCAGCTGTACTCGTTATGGTGGCGGCAGCAGACATAGATGCAGCTGTGCTCGTCATGGTGGCAGCAGCAGACAGGTGTGCAGATGGACTCAACATGGTGGTGGCAGCAGACAGGTGTGCAGCTGTACTCGGCATGGTGGTGGCAGCAGACAGGTGTGCAGCTGGACTCAGCATGGTGGCGGCAGCAGACAGAGGTGCAGATGGACTTGGCATGATGGTGGCAGCAGACTGGTGTGCAGATGGATGCTGAATCATGGTGAATCTACTTAGTGGTGGAACAGCTGGAAATGCCATGGGTGGCTGCGTTAAGAACCGTGTCTGCTGCATAGTCTGAATGTAATCAGCATTGCAGGCCTGCATCACAGTTAGCTAGAGATCAGGCATAAGGTGTTCCGACATGCCCTGCTCTATAGCTGTTATGGGCTGGCAGAACGCATCAAATAATAAGAAGATGGTAGTAAGGTGCGTTCGCCACCCGGGGTCCACCGTGCAGAGATGTTAACTGGTGCTCGGTAATGGCGGACACAAAATGCCAGTATCGCAGTGGACACACGTGGGTTAAACGCCACCCAGTGTGTAGTAGCAACGGGCTCTGTTGCTTCACAGAGCCATTGAACTGCAGAACACAGATGCCGTACCCTGTTGACTGCCAGAAGGAACAGCTGAATCAGCACTATTGTACGGTCACAAGACTCTGCCCCAAGGACGCGGGGTAAGAGCCTCTCTAGACCTACTAAGCGCATGGCATCGCACTTGCGAATGCCACTAATAAACGTTAGCTACTGTGGAGTGCCGACCAAGTGCACAGTGGCGTACAGGCAAAGCCACTACTCGGCGCTGAAGCTAGTCTCTGACTCTGCCTCCTACCTGCACTATCAGTCTAGGCACTAGCTGACAAGGCTGAACAACACATGCATACCAAGAGTAGGGGTTTCATAATGAGTCATTCACCAGAGACATTCATATGTGCATACAACACTCACTCCACATGGACTATACTAGCGCATGGCCGCATCCTTCCAGGACCTTGCTGATGGCCCAATCCGAGCTGCTTGAGGACCTGAACATGTGTTCTCCGACCACCAATGAGCGGTCATCTCACGGGCATGCTCAGATGGGAAAAAGCAAGACTTAGTCCCAGGAGCATCTGCTGTTTAATGCTGGATGCTGTAGCTGAACCTGGGGTGGCAGCATCAACCAGACGCATAGCATTAGCCTGAGCAAGACGCTGGGACCGAAATCTCTGCTGAGCAGGAACCTCTGCGGCTGATGAAGAATGGGAGACCGCAGAGGACATGGCTGTACAGTGACAGGAACTCGATGCCTAACAATAGCATTAAAAAAATTTGTGTCAGTCTCTGAAGGTCGGCTTACATGTGGTCAAGGTGTCAGTGGACATCCTGGAAAAGTGTGGCCATATGTGCAAACCCACTTTCCACTCTGTCTCCAACTGCCTTTAGGCCATTCTGGAAGACCGAGCATAAGTGAATAAACTCGGGCATGAGTGGCCAGTCACAGGCCTTCTGCAGCTGGTGATAAGACCCAAAAAAACAGTGGCAGAGGACTGTGACAGGGGAAGACCTGAAGGACCAGCTGCCTGATCTCTATACTGTAAAGCAGGCCCAGGTGCTTCTGGATGACTGGGACGGTTCGGTGTCTGGTCAATGAAAGGCTGCTCCAACCGAGGACGATCCTGGTTTGGTGGTGCTGCTCCAGGTTTTGTGTGGAAAAGAAATGAAAAACATTAGTACCAAAAAATAAACATTTTAAAAGCGCCAACATATCCTGTGGAATAGAAGTATCAATAAAATACACTGTAGGAACAAAGAAGCGCAATAGGGTCTTATCTGATGATAATGGTATAAAGATATATAAAATCCACTCACCCGCTAAAGGAGAGATCAGGCATATGCAAATCGTCAGCTGCTGCACGTCCAAATGGTCAGACAAGTGACCGCCAGTATATCGCTTCTTAAGGAACTTATTTTTTGGACTTTCATGCGCTGCTTGACATAATACATAGCGGTAATCCAGTTATATTAAAAGATCAATCATTTATTCCCATTTAATCCCAATGTGTTTTGAAGTGGAAATAAGTTCCATAAGAAGTGGAATAGAAGTAATCATATCAACATATCCTGTGGAATAGAAAAATTCAGATGGAATACAACACAAAAATACTTATGTTCGATGTCAAACCACAGGCCTCAGAAAGGAAAGCAGGTGATGGTATTTGTATTTGCTGATCTTTTAAGCAGCACCACTTTGAACCTGGATCTCATTTCTCAGGTCCATATGGAAGCGATCCTTCATCGAACGCCAATGGATTCTTACTTTCTTCAGTGTGGAAAAAAAAAGTAAAGCAATGCAACACAGGTTCACTGCCGCATCACACCACACTGAAATACTTACAAAAAGCCTTTCTGACTTGTGCCGTGGCACTGTCCCAGTCATCCAACAGCGCTCTGGCCACTTCATCCCATAGCCACCGAATGTTCACAGTGTCGGAGTGCTGTTGATCCTGTTTGTCCCACAACGGAACTCGCTTCTTCACCAGGGTGATGAGGAGGGTGTTAGCGATAGTTACGTCACGCTGTGGAACCTAGAAATCAAAGAAAAATATTAATATTCTTGTAATGAATGATGTGCAACCTAGAAATCCAAGAAAAACATTAATATTCCACAGTATCACTCAAGAATACTTACACGCCGTCTTGCCACCTGAACATGGGCCTGAGTCTACTCCTGCTCTGCCACACTGGAACTGTCCTGTAAAGATAATACATGATTTTACCACATGTGTCATATTGACAGTCAATACTTACCTATCAGTAGAAAATGTACTCACTGTACTCAAATGTACTCATCAGTCTTCTGTCCACTCTGGGAGGAATTCTGCTGTTCGCTTGAGGACATCTTTGAAGAAGTCTGCAAGAGACACAGAAGTGAGTACAGACTGCAGTGAGAGACAGACAGACAGGCATTTTCAGAGCTTTCATATACTCACATCCTGAGTGAAATCCAATCTTCAACAAAGCAGTCTTCAGAGCTGCTCCTATCAGTTCCAGAGACAATAGAGTACCGGATTTCCAGTGCCCACACCCTCTTTGATTTATACAGCTTTGCTTTTGGTGTGGCAAACCAGTTCATGTATCTTTTCAGTCTGTTGTACGCATGGGCATTGAACGCAAACGTATGCATGTCCCTGTGTATGCTTGCGTTCCCATAGACAGTAATGCATTTTTTTACGCACTCATCCGCATGTGCATGACTGCGCTTATTTGATGGATTTTTGCAGCTTCAAAAAAATGTTGCATTCGCCAGACACCGCCACACACCTCGAAACAATGCATGCGTACGCATCCGCAAGTGAACACATATCCATGCATATGTCATGTTAAAGATAGGCACGCATGACGCATGCATATCAATGCGGATGAAACGCAGGGCACACAGACGCAAATGTGAAACCAGCCCAAGACAGTGAAAAAGAGAATTTTTACACTTTTTTTATGAGGAACAATGTTTCTAGAGAAAGCCTATGCTTGGTTGCTGCTGTCAAAATGTTCTGGTAACAATTAACAATGTTGGTTTATAGTTAAAAAGTCTAATTATCAAATTAATTATTGTCACATAGTCACAGCATATATAATAAATTACAGCAACAGTAATGTTAGAGATTTCCAGCTGCTTAATTCAGGCACCAGTGTCATTATAAGCATCTGTAGTTCATATATATACATTATGTTCACATCATAAATGTATTTTGTCAAAATGATTTTTGTTAAAGAAATGCTTTAAAGACAGAAGCAGTAATTCAATATTGAAGCTACATTTTCTGTTTCTTCTTATATTAATCACATCATTCTATGCCACTTATTGTAACACTTGAGAAACAACAGTTTACAGCAGGCTATTCAACCCTCATAGTTTTATTTCAGTGCTAAGAAACAGTAAAAATGACAACAAAACAGAACAAGCAAACAAAATCAACAAAATGACTAGAGATGGGCGAACCTGAACAGTAAAGTTCGGTATCCGTTCCAAACACCTACTGTTTGGGCACCGACATCGAACACTGACTTTACCAGTAAGTCCGTGTTACTGTTCAGATTTGCCCCCCCCAAACACCTAATGTTTGTCACGCTGTTATGTGCATGAGAGCATGGCAAACACTGCTTCTGATCAGAAGTAAAATCAGTATCATGCTAGCAACCATGTTATTTTAGAATTTTGGATAACTAGAGGAGGAAGACCTGTGAAGAGTCAGGCTTTAAGGTTAGATTTCAGAAAGGCAGATTTTAAGGGACTAAGGCTGGTTTCACATTTGCGTTTTTTAGCGCTGGAAAAAAATGCATACCTGCGCATGCGTTTTTTCCCCTATATTTAACATGGGTGCGCATACCTGTGCGCTGGTAAGCACATGTATGCGATTTTCATGCGCTGCGTTTTTTTGGGGTGTGCGTTTGGATTTTCCAGACGCAGCATGTTGCATTTTTTGGCCCTGCAAAAAAGCGCATGCGCACATATGCGCACGTTTTGCGCTAAAAATGGCCATTATAGCCTATGGATGCGCATACATGCGCACTGGCATGCTCATGTATGCGTTTTTTTGCACATGCGTTTTTTTTTTTAACCATGGAATTTGGGGGTTTAGGGTTAGGGTTAGGGTCAGGGTCAGGGTTAGGGTTGGGGTTAGGGTCAGGGTTAGGGTTAAGTATGGTTTGGTTAAGGGTCAGGGTCAGGGTTAGGGTTGGGGTTAGGGTCAGGGTTAGGGTTAAGTATGGTTTGGTTAAGGGTTAGGGTCAGGGTTAGGGTTAGGGTTAGGGTTAGGGTCAGGGTTAGGGTTAAGTATGGTTTGGTTAAGGGTTAGGGTCAGGGTTAGGGTTAGGGTTAGGGTCAGGGTTAGGGTCAGGGTTAGGGTTAAGTATGGTTTGGTTAAGGGTTAGGGTCAGGGTCAGGGTTAGGGTTAGGGTCAGGGTTAGGGTTAGGGTTAGGGTCAGGGTTAGGGTTAGTAAAGTCATGGTTTGGGTTAGTGTGAGGGGCCAACTAATGTTGTAAAAAAACGCAAACGCGGTAAAAACGCACTAAAAACGCATACAAATGCATAAAAACGCTGCGTTTTTTTCATGCATGCTCATAAAAATGCTTGAAAAAAACGCAGCAGTTGTATGCTTTTGTATGCGTTTTTTCAATGCGTTTTTTTGCGGGAAAAACGCGCTGCAAAAAAAAGCAAGTGTGAAACTAGCCTTAGAAAGAGAATCAGAGGGATCCAATGGCTGGATATCCTTAAGGACAAAAATGTCCAGGAAGGATGGGAAATCTTTAAAAATGAGACTCTCAAAGCACAATCGTTAGCAATTCCAAAAAGAGGGAAGAATACAAAGCATTTAAGGAAACCAAGATGGATGAACACTGAACTTAAACACATGCTAAATAGGAAGAAATAAATGTTTATCAAATGGAAAGAGGGAGGCATATCTAAAGAAGAATATAATGCTGTCTGCGGAACCTGCAGGACACAAATCAGATTATCTAAAGCTGACAATGAATTAAGGCTTTCAAGAGATGTCAAAAGCAATAAAAAAGGATTTTGTGGATATGTCAAAAGTAAAAAAAAAGTCAAAGATGCTGTAGGATTTTTACAGGATGAAAATTATGAAATGGTAAGAAAGGATGTTGAGAAGGCCGAACTTTTAAATTCCTATTTTGCATCTGTTTTCTCTCAGAAAGGAAATATAACATCAAATGATATTCACTGTCGTATTAAAGGAATAGAAGAATCCAGGATATCTATAAACAGAAATATAGTGAGGAAACACTTAGCTAACATAAATGAATTGAAGTCTCCAGGTCCAAATTAATTACACCACAGAGTACTGAAGGAGATAGCAGAAGAAATTTTTGAACCACTCTCCATAATCTTTGAAAATTCTTGGAGAACAGAAGTCCCAGAAATGTCACATAGACTTGTCCTGTGTGATGCAACCTGCAGGTCGGTAATTAAAATGACAAGACAAACAAGGGAACACCTGGGACACAGTTACAACGGTGGGCCCTACAATAGGGAACGGGAATGTGGAGACCTCCTGCACTCCCCTGGGGCAGTGTCCCTGAACACTCCTAATGTTTCCTATACAGGCTCTTCACCTGTCACCGACCAGGATATTTGAATCCCTCACTGCACCTATCCCTTACTAGGGAACTGGTTAGTGAGGACAATGGTCCCACCGCTGTACTAATATAACATAGGGAAAACAACAAACAGGGAAAACACACAAGCTTTGCTCTGCTGCAATTGCTCCAAGCAACAGAGTACGGCACCTGGATACAGCTACCAACTGAACAGCTGATACACAAAAGCTCTGGATGAGCTACAAAGCACTGCTCCCAATAGCTCCTCTCTCCTCCAAGGTTAGTTGGGGAATGAACAATATCACCAACAGTGATTCAGAGCACCTGACACCTTTTTATAGGAAGGAGGGAAGGGTTAACACCTGCTGGCTAATTTACACATGTAATAATATCGGCGGCCACCGGGGGCAAAAGTAACCCTTCATGACCAAGCCTATTTTGACCTTAATGACCAGGCCATTTTTTGCAATTCTGACCAGTGTCCCTTTATGAGGTAATAACTCAGGAACGCTTCAATGGATCCTAGCGATTCTGAGATTGTTTTTTCGCGACATATTGGGCTTCATGTTAGTGGTAAATTTAGGTTGATAATTTTTGCGTTTATTTGTCAAAAAATCAGAAATTTGGTGAAAATGTTGCAATTTTCAAATTTTGAATTTTTATTCTGTTAAACCAGAGAGTTATGTGACACAAAATAGTTAATAAATAACATTTCCCATATGTCTACTTTACATCAGCACAATTTTGGAAACAAAATATTTTTTTGTTAGGAAGTTATAAGGGTTAAAAGTTGACCAGCGATTTCTCATTTTTACAATAAAATTTACAAAACCATTTTTTTAGGGACCACCTCACATTTGAAGTCACTTTGAGGGGTCTATATGGCAGAAAATACCCAAAAGTTACACCATTCTAAAAACTGCACCCCTCAAGCTACTCAAAACTACATTCAAGAAGATTATTAACTCTTCAGGTGTTTCACAGGAACTAAAGCAATGTGGAAAGAAAAAATGGACATTTTAATTTTTCCAACAAAAATTTTCTTTTAGCATCAATTTTTTCATTTTCACATGGGAAACAGGATAAAATGGATCCTAAAATTTGTTGGGCAATTTCTCCTGAGTACAACGATACCTCATATGTGGTCATAAACCACTGTTTGGGCGCACGGCACGGCTCAGAAGGGAAGGAGCGCCATTTGACTTTTTGAATGGAAAATATGCTGGAATATTTAGCGGTTGCCATGTCGTGTTTGGAGAGCCCCTGTGTGCATAAACATTGGAGCTCCTCCACAAGTGACCCCATTTTGGAAACTAGACCCCCCAATGAACTTATATAGATGCATAGTGATCAATTTGAACCCCCAGCTACTTCACAAATTGATCTGTAAAAAAAAAAAATACTTTTTTTTCACAAAAATTTTCTTTTAGCCTCAGTTTTTTCATTTTCACATGGGCAACAGGATAAAATGGATCCTAAAATTTGTTGAGCAATTTCTCCTGAGTGCACAGATACCTCATATGTGGTCATAAACCACTGTTTGGGTGCACGGCATGGCCCGGAAAGCAAGGAGCACCATTTGACTTTTTGAATGGAAAATTAGCTCCAATCGTTATCGGACACCATGTCGCATTTGGAGAGCCCCTGTGCACCTAAACATTGGAGCTCCCCCACAAGTGACCCCATTTTGGAAACTAGACCCCCTAAGGAACTTATCTAGATGTGTAGGGAGCACTTTGAACCCCCAAGTGCTTCACAAAAGTTTATAACACAGAGCAGTGAAAATAAAAAATAATTTTTTTTCCTCAAAAATGATTTTTAGCACACTATTTTTAATTTTCACAAGGCTAACAGGAGAAATTGGACCACAAATCTTGTTGTCCAGTTTGTCCTGAGTATGCTGGTACCCCATATGTGGGGGGAAACACTGTTTGGGCACACGGCAGGGCTCAGAAGGGAAGGAGCGCCATTTGACTTTTTGAAATGCAAATTACTTCCAATCGTTAGCGGACACCATGTCGTGTTTGGAGAGCCCCTGTGTGCCTAAACATTGGAGCACCCCCACAAATGACCCCATTTTGGAAACTAGACCCCCTAAGGAACTTATCTAGATGTGTAGTGAGCACCTTGATCCCTCAAGTGCTTCACAAAAGTTTATGACGCAGAGCCGTGAAAATAATAAAAAAATTTTTTCCCTCAAAAAATTATTTTTTAGTGCGCAATTTTTTATTTTCACAAGGGTACCAGGATAAATTAGACCCCAAAATTTGTTGTCCAGTTTGTCCTGAGTACGCTGGTACCCCACATGTGGGGGGGAACCACTGTTTGGGCACACGTCGGGGCTCGGAAGGGAAGTAGTGACATTTTGAAATGCTGACTTTGATGGAATGGTCTGCGGGTGTCATGTTACATTTGCAGAGCCCCTGATGTACCTAAACTGTGGAACCCCCCCACAAGTGACCCGATTTTGGAGACTAGACCCCCCAAGGAACTTATCTAGATGTGTGGTGAGCACCTTGAACCCCCAAGCGCTTCACAGAAGTTTATAACGCAGAGCCAAGAAAATAAAAAATATTTTTTTTCCACAAAAAAAATGATTTTTAGCCAGCAATTTTTTTTTCACAGGGGTAGCAGGATAAATTGGCCCCAAAGTTGTTGTCCAGTTTGTCCTGAGTACGCTGATACCTCATATGTGGGTGGGGACCACTGTTTGGGTACACGTCGGGGCTCGGAAGGGAAGTAGTGACATTATGAAATGCTGACTTTGATGGAATGGTCTGCGGGCATCATGTTACATTTGCAGAATCCCTGATGTACCTAAACTGTGGAACCCCCCCACAAGTGACCCCATTTTGGAAACTAGACCCCCTAAGGAACTTATCTAGATGTGTGGTGAGCACCTTGAACCCCCAAGTGCTTCACAGAAGTTTATAACGCAGAGATGTGAAAATAAAAAATATTTTTTTTTCCTCAAAAAAAATGATTTTTAGCCAGCAATTTTTTTTTTCACAAGGGTAGCAGGATAAATTGGACCCCAAAAGTTGTTGTACAGTTTGTCCTGAGTACGCTGGTGCCCCATATATGGGGGGGAACTATTGTTTGGGCACACGTAAGGGCTCGGAATGGAAGTAGTGGCGTTTTGAAATGCAGACTTTGATGGAATGGTCTGCGGTCGTCATTACGTTTGCAGAGCCCCTGATGTGCCTAAACAATAGAAACCCCCCACAAGTGACCCCATTTTGGAATCTAGACCTCCCAAGTAACGTATCTAGATGCCTGGTGAGCACTTTGGACCCCCAAGTGCTTCACAGAAGTTTATAACGCAGAGACATGAAAATTTTAAAAAAAAAATTTTCCACAAAAATTTTTGTTAGCCCCCAATTTTTTATTTTCCCAAGGGTACCAGGAGAAATTAGACCCACAAAGTTGTTGCGCAATTTTTCCTGAGTACGCTGATACCCCATATGTTGGGGTAAACCACTGTTTGGGCACACGTCGAGGCTTGGAAGGGAGGAAGCACCGTTTAACTTTTTGAACGCAAAATTGGCTGGAATCAATGGTTGCACCATGTCGCGTTTGGTGACCCCCTGATGTGCCTAAACAGTGGAAACCCCTCAATTCTAACTCCAGCCCTAACCCCAACACACCCCTAACCACAGCCCTAACCCCAACACATCCCTAACCCTAATTCCAACCCTAACCATAACCCTAACCCCAACAGACCCCGAACCCTAATCCCAACCCTAACCATAACCCTAACCACAAGCCTAACCCTAATTCCAACCCTAACCCTAATTCCAACCCTAACCCTAATTCCAATCCTAACCCTCTTTCCAACCCTAACCCTTTCCAACCCTAACCCTCTTTCCAACCCTAACCCTCTTTCCAACCCTAACCCTCTTTCCAATCCTAACCCTAACCCTCTTTCCAACCCTAACCCTCTTTCCAACCCTAACCCTAACCATCTTTTCAACCCTAACCCTCTTTTCAACCCTAACCCTCTTTTCAACCCCAACCCTAACCCTAACCCTCTTTTCAACCCTAACCCTAATGGAAAAATAAAAATATTTTCTTTATTTTATTTGTTCTGCCTACCTATGGGGGTGATAATCGGGGGGGTTTATTTACTTTTTCTTTCATTTTGATCACTGTGAGAGTGATCAAAAGGAAAGAATGGAATCTGCAGCCGGCAGATTCGGGCGGGCGCACTGCGCATGCGCCCGCCATTTTCAAAGATGGCGGCGCCCATCATCCAGACCCGAGGGACACCGGGAGGGACGGGGGGACTCAGGAGGTACCGAGGGGGGGTGAGGGGGGATCGGAGGCTGGCGGGGAGCAGAGGGAATGGGAGGGGGGCAGATGATGACAGCGGCGGCAGATCGCCGCTGTCATTCAGTTGCGGGGGGGCGATCGCCGGTGGGGGGGGTGGAATCGGTGTCTCCAGCCATGTCCGATGCTACAGCAGCGTCGGACATGGCTGGATTGTAATATTTCATCAATTTTCATTGATGAAATATTACTATCGCTCTGATTGGCTGTTTCACTTTTAACAGCCAATCAGAGCGATCGTAGCCATGTGGGGGCGAAGCCACGCCCCCTGTGGTGAATTACAAAGCCCCCTGTATCTGCGGGTCGGTGACCTTTCAGTGACCCCGGTCACCCGACCCGCAGGGGGGCTTTGAAGTCATGACGCCACATAGGCGTCACTGGTCAGATTTGAACCAGGTTTCATGACGCCTATGTGGCGTCATTGGTCATGAAGGGGTTAAGCCAGAGGTTTGAAGAAAAAAAAGGTTATATGTGAGCCAGATCTGCCACGATCCAAACATAGATTGTGACAGTACCCCCCTCAATGAGGGGCCTTAAGACCACACCTCACCGGAAAACCACCTACAGTGAGGATGCCCAGATCCAGAGATCACCTTAGCAACTACCTGACACCCAGGTTTATGGCAAACGTGCGCAGATGGACGTGGTAATGTATGCTCCGGAGGCATCACAAATCTCCAGAGTGCCAACCTGGGGAACGAGTTGTGTATGGACATATTTGGTTTAACTCCAGCTGGTAAGTCCCCGGGCCGAGGATGGCCGACACCCGATACCGCCCGATCACCTGAGAACTCCAGACCCCAACAACACTCTTCCACTGGATATTTTTGGTGGCCACCCATACATACTCGTTCACACACAGGTCCGGACCTGAATGTTTATTGCCACACATTCGTTTGCCACAAGACGCTGAACTCTCTCCTGCAAGGTTGGTTGGGGAATGAACAATATCACAAACAGTGATTCAGAGCACCTGACACCTTTTTATAGGAGGGAGGGAAGGGTTAACACCAGCTGGCTAATATACACATGTAATAATATCGGCGGCCACCGAGACAAAACTAACATTAAGCCAGAGGCTTGAAGAAAAAAAAGGTTACATGTGAGCCAGATCTGCCACAATCCAAACATGGATTGTGACAAGAAGACTGGGGAAGAGCAAATGTTGTTCCTATCTTCAAAAAGGGGAGGAAGATGGACCTAGGGAACTATAGGCTGGTGAGTCTGACTTCTATACCAGAAAAGATCTTTGAACAAATTATTAAACAACATGTATGTAAGTACCTTGATAAGAATTAAGTGATTAACCTGAGTCATCATGGGTTTGTTACTAATAAGTCATGTCAGACTAAATTAATTTCCTTCTATGACTGAATGACTGACTGGGTGGATAAGGGAAATGCTGTAGATATAGTATATCTTAACTTCAGCAAAGCATTTGGCAAAGTATCTCACACCATCCTTATTGAAAAAATGACTAAGCATGGAATGGACAAGGCAACTGTTAGGTGCATTCATAACTGGCTTATTGATCTGACCCAAAGAGTGGTAGTAAATCTCAGCACATCAAGTTGGAAGAATCTCTTAAATGGGGTACCACAGGGTTCTGACCTTGGCCCTGTATTGTTCAGCATCTTTATCAATTATTTACATGATGGAATTGAGGGTACACTGATTAAATTTGCTGATTGCACAAAGCTAGGAAGGATAGCTAATACTAGAGAAGAGAGAGGATTCAAAAAGATATAAATAAACTGGAGTAGTGGGCAGCAACTAACAGAATGGTTTTTAACAGGGAAAAATGCAAATGGCTACATCTGGGCAATAAAAATGAAAAACATATACAGAATGGGAGGAATAGGGCTAAGCAACAGCACATGTGAAAAAGACTTGGGTATACTATTAGCTCATAAACTGAACATGAGTCAACAGTGTGATGCAGCAGCAAAAAAGGCAAATGCAATTCTGGGATGTATTAACAGAAGCATACAGTCTAGATCACGTGAAGTAATTATTGCCCTCTACTCTTCTTTGGTCAGATCTCATCTGGAACACTGTGTCCAGTTTTGGGCACCACATTTTAAAAAAGACATCAACAAACTGGAGGAGTTTAGAGAAGAGCAACCAGAATGGTGACCAGTGTGCAAACCATGTCCTATGAGGAACGGTTTCAGGATTTAGGAATGTTTAGCTTGCAAAAAAGAAGACTGAGAGGAGACTTTTAATAGCTGTCAACAAATATCTCAAGGGCTGTCACACTGCAGAAGGATCATCTTTATTCTCATTTGCACAAGGAAAGAGTAGAAGCAATGGGATGAAACTGAATGGGAGCAGACAGATTAAATATTAGAAAAAACTTTTTGACAGGGTGATCTATGAGTAAAACAGGCTGCCACAAGAGGTGGTGCATTCTCCTTCCTTGGAAGTCCTCAAACAGAGACTGGACAAACATCTGTCTGGGATGATTTAGTGAATCCTGCTTTGAGCAGTGGGTTGGACCAGATGACCTAGGAGGTCCATTCCAACTCTATGACTCTAGGTAGAGGGGGAATTGTATGGAAAGCAGAAGGTGGGGTGGTTTGTTATGAATATAAATGTAAAAATCTGAAAAGTTCTCAAATTAATATTGAAGCATGGATTAAATAGACTTTTACCTGACCTACTAGGGAAAACAGCTGTGGCCTCGTCCATCACTAAGCAGTCAATTGCATAATTGACCTGTTGATTGGAGGAATTGGATTGTTGCTCCCTGACATATTTTTGTACTTCCTAACAAATTGTTGGCACGGTGTGATCTAGAGCATTAGTGATCTGGATTGCATAATCATTACAATTGTGGTGTACTTGGACTTATGGTAGTAAAATTTCCATATAGGTAGAGGAATGAACGCATGTTCCTTCAGCACACCGAATGAGAGCTGTCAATCAATGGAGGCAGAGGAGGAAGTTTATAGAAATCACAAGGTTAAGAGGATGATGATAGAGCTGATGGCAACGACAGAGTACTGCTTGCAGGGGCAGACTTGTTACTAGAAAGATGATCATAAGGAAAAAAAAGGAGTACAGCTTGAGCCTTGCTTATCTTGCTGGACAGCTTAATCTCTCCACATGAAAAGTTGATACTGTTTCATGTGCTCCTGGAATTTTTTAGTTCCTATTCAACATTTACCAGATACAGTGGGGAAAAAATATTTAGTCAGCCACCAATTGTGCAAGTTCTCCCACTTAAAAAGATGCGAGAGGCCTGTAATTAACATCATAGGTAGACCACAACTATGAGCGTCAAAACGAGAAAACAAATCCAGAAAATCACCTTGTCTGATTTGGCAAGATTTATTTTGAAAATTATGGTGGAAAATAAGTACTTGGTCACCAAAAAGCATGCAAAATTTTTGGCTCTCACAGACCTGTAACTTCTTCTTTAAGAGGCTCTTCTGTCCTCCACTCATTACCTATAGTAATGGCACCTGATTGAACTTGTTTTAAGTAGAAAAGACACCTGTCCACAACCTCAAACAGTCACACTCCAAACTCCACTATGGTGAAGACAAAAGAGCTGTCAAAGTACACCAGAAACAAAATTGTAGCCCTGCATCAGACTGGGAAGACTAAATCTGAATTAGGCAAGCAGCTTGGTGTGATGAAATCAACTGTGGGAGCAATATTAAGAAAATGGAAGATACACAAGATCACTGATAATCTCCCTTGATCTGCGACTCCATGCAAGATCTCACCCTTTGGGGTGAAAATGATCACAAGAACAGTGAGCAAAAATTACAGAACTACAAGGGGGACCTAGTGAATGACCGGCATAGAGCTGGGACCACCGTAACAAAGGCTACCATCAATAACACACTACACCACCAGGGACTCAGATCCTGCAGTGTCAGATGTGTCCCCCTGCTTAAGCCAGTACATGTCCGGGCCCGTCGGAAGTTTGCTAGAGAGCATTTGGATTATCCAGAAAAGTATTGGGTGAATGTCATATGGTCTGATGAAACCAAAGTAGAACTGTTTGGTAGAAACAAAACTTGTCGTGCTTGGAGGAGACAGAATGTTGAATTGCATCCAAAGAACACCATACCTACTGTGAAGCATTGGGGTGGCAACATCATGCTTTGGGGCTGATTCTCTGCAAAGGGACTAGGACTACTGATCCATGTACATGAAAGAAAGAATGGGGCCATGTATTGTGAGATTTTGAGTGCAAACCTCCTTCCATCAGCAAGGTCATTGAAGATGAAACGTGGATGGGTCTTTCAGCATGATAATGATCCCAAGCACATCCCCAGGGCAACAAAGGAGTGGCTTCGTAAGAAGCATATGAAGGTCCTGGAGTGGTCTTGCTAGTCTGCAGATCTCAACCCTATAGAAAACCTTTGGAGGAATTTGAAAGTCTGTGTTGCCCAGTGACAGGACTAACATACCACCAGTGTGTGCCAACCTTGTGAAGACTACCTGCTCGATACCTGTTTCCTTGTGTCCTGTCTGCATGAAGCCTCTAGTGCTTCAAGCATCTATTTCTTGGTATCCTGTCTGTCTGTGTCCTCCAGTGTTTCATGCAACTGTTTTCCTGTGTCCTATCTGTCTTGCTTCTAATTTTTATTTACAAATTGGCTTACCTGCCTGCTGCACTGACACCCATGGCCTGTGTGCCCTCCCAGGCCTGGGGCTTAGAGGACCCACTTCACAAGGTGAGCCAATAATACTAGCGCTCTTTGCCCCCCCTGTCTGATTACAACCTCGAGGTTTACATGGTAGAGTGCATTTACCATGGACAGTGCTCCTAGAGTCTGCAACACAGATTGGTATTAGAAGTATGTTGTCCATCTCATCAGGCACCAAGTCTTCACAGAACAAAGGCTTACTTTCATGACTCCCAAAGTATCTACTGGAAGAAGTTTTTCTAGTATAGTATTTTATTTACTGTGAGGGACAAGGGAGATCTCATTTTGGATTTATTAATTCAGGCCCAATATATTGGCCAGAGATCTCCCTCCACTCCTGAAGTAGCCCCCCACCCTTGGGAAAAGTACACAGATCCCCACAAGAACACAACTTTGCCATTTGGCCAGAGAATTAGAGGCAATGTGTCAGTGAAGGCAAGGTGGAGCAGAGTTAGGACCCCCTGTATTTTTTTTGCAAGGCGGACAAGACTCAAATACCAAGCTATTGAGGCTGGCTCTTCAGAACCTCTTAGCTGACTCAAGTTTGGACTCTCTGTATCGGTCCAGCCCCAACTAACCCATTGAGACATCAGTCATCTTGTCTGGACCTCCTGCTAGGAAGTTATGACCCATCCTAGATATCGGGAATTATTTCAGCTAGGAGATCAAGGGAGGAGAATTCAGTCCAACCAAGAGGAGTGGTGGCAAATATGGGAGAAAGCTATCTACACACCTTTAACTTTCATCTTTGTTCTACCATGGAAGCCACATCACATCATTTGTGGAGACGGACCAGAAACTAAGAAGGTGCCTGTGGATATGAGAGCTTCCCTTCACAAAATATATGGACACATACAGCTAACTGCTATCCTCAACCTGTACCCTACTTTTATCTGTACTTCTGGCTGTAATCTCAGTATATTACTCTGTATATATTTGTAGTGTCTATTGCACCTTTCGGCAGTAAAAATATCAATTAATTTTAGGCTGCTCTTTTATCTCGAGACACGATTTCCCACATCCGTGAGTTCGGCTAGTACTATACTCTACATGGGGTTGGTTTCTGACCCAATATAAGTTGGTTAACAGACCGGGCTTATATCTAATGAGGAGCTGGTGGCAGCATACCATTCTGGTGTTATTGGGGGATTCTGGCAGTGATGGTCCAGAGATTTATATATATATTATCTTTCAGGTTACATCGGGGGGCTCATCTAGAGCATTACAGAAAGCTGTAGATAAGCCCCTAATGGCGGTGGCCGCATCTTATAGGCCAAAAATGAGCTGACAGACTCCCTTTAAGTTTCAGGATTTGGGAGATTTTTCTTTTTTTTCAATGGTGTTTCTAAAAACACAGTGCTCATACTTTCATTTACAAATAGAAGCAGTCCTTGAATTTAGATTTAGTTGCAACATCTGCAATGAGTGGTTTAATACTACCCTTGATTGCTGTCATAATATGAATACAAAGACTGATACAGCACAGAAAGAGGACTTGAAAGTCCACCAATAATATAATACTTTTTATTCAGGGAGCAGTTGGGCCCATTTGGTCTTGTAAACTGCGGTGTCTGTTCACATGGCATGCATTTTGATAGTGCTGGGCCAGCCCGCCTGAGCTAATAGAAGAGTGTCACTACTAGGCTGGCCTGGATGTTGTGCATGGCCATAGTGTGAAGAGCGCCGCATACAAGTGTTTTGTTGTGCATCAACATACCAGGCAACCACCCCTCCATATATTGGTAGGCTGTGAGCGGTTGTTTTATCGGTATTCTTGCACCTGTGTTGTCATCTTAACTATATGGGTCCACTGCATCCTGCTCTTTTTGCTGTTTTACATCATATGAATACAACAACAGTAGAATGTTTGAATTCAAGTGAAACCGTGGTTTTCCATCCACTCATCTTTAGCAACAGTAGTTTTTGACTCTACAAGACTGCATTTAAGCTTTCTTTAGAAGCAATTGCAAGTTAAAAAAGATAGTTAACCACTTAACGACCACTGAGAAGCATTAACTGCAGTTGTTAAGGGGCCTTATTCCTGATCACTGTTCTAAAATGGTGTTCAGGAATAGGTGTTTAGTGCCTCCTGGAGGTCTTTCTAGTGTGGATGGCCATATATCTGTGCACATCTAAAAAAATTAATATCACGACAACTGATATCAGAGTCTAAAATGTGTCTACCTGCCTCATTATCGTGAGTGGCTCAGTCTGAATCGCATTTCCTGCGGGACTTACACAGAAATCTCGACGTAAGTGCTTAGCATAGAACACAAGATTATGATCCAGCTTTATTCTGGAAGTAATTAAAAATTATGTACCCTAAAAGGTTATCAATAAAAACTCTAATTTTTCCTGCATAAGACCAGCCCACATTCATTTCTGTCATCTGTCACTGAAACTATGGTGGGGATCCCATGTTACTGGCAGAACAAGGATTATAGAAAATCGATAGCTCCCGCCCCCTCAAGTTAAATCCAGTGAAATCTGCACTCCCAAATCCAAATTCCCGCTCCTTCTGCACTGTGCCTAAAACCGCAGAAAGCTGTTACATGTTTGGTATTATTGTAGTGGGGAAAGCACTTAATAATTTACGGAGTGTGTGTCACCAGATGCACAAGCTGGGCACAATGTATTGAGGTGCTACAATACATGGAGGCACAAAGTAAGGGCACTAAACTGGCATATTTTCTTTTCTCCAGAAAAAAAAGTCTGGTGTGGATGTTACAAAATAGTCACTGCAGCCATAGATTAATTCATTGAGAGGTGTAATTTCTACAAAATGGTCACTTTTGGGGTTCTTTTGCTGTTCTGGCACTTTCAGGGCTCCACAAATGTAGCCAAAAACTATTCTACCAAAATCTGTTCACCAAAAACCAAATAGCGCTCCTTCTTCTCAGCCCTGATCTGTGGCCAAAAAGTAAATTCTGATGACATATGAGGCATCACTGCATTTGGGAGAAATTGCTTAATTAATTTTGGCATCCAATGTCACCTATTAACCATTGTGTACCTGACAAATTTGCATCAAATACAAAAATTACATTTTACCACTAAAATATCATATTTCCAAGTCTGAATGTTATAAAATTCTGTGAGGCATCAATAGGTTCAAAATACTTACTACACCCCTAGATGAATTCCTTAGGCAGTGAAGTTTCCAATATGGGTTCATTTGGAGGGGTTCTGCTGTTCTGGCATTTCAGGGGTTCAGCTAATAGAGCCCACAGTCTATTCAAACAAAATTTGCATTCTAAAAGCCAAGTAGTGCTATTTCCCATCCGATCTCTGCCATTTGCTCATACAGTAGTGTGCAACTACATATGTGGTACTGCCACATTCGGGACAAATTACATAAAAAAGTGTTGTCCATTTTCTCCCATTACCTTTCGTGTAAATGATAAATTTGGTACAAAAACAGTATTTTAATGGAAACAATTACATTTTTTGCTCTCACATCCAAATGGTATAAATTTTTGCGCATCACCTGTAGGCTAAAAATTGTCAGTACACTCCTAGATTAAATCCTTGCAGTGTCTAGTTAACAAAATTGAGTTACTTGTGGGGAAGTTTCTGTTGTTTTTGCATGTCATGGGCTCTTCAAATGCGACATGGCAATCACAACTTATTCCAGACAGAATTTTTGACCACATATGCGGTATCATTGCATTTATTAGAAAATCCATAACAAATTATGGGATCACATCAAAGAGTTTCCAAACGTGATAAGACGCTCATAAACCATTCTATCAAAGTATGCGTTCAAAAAGTCACTCTTTCATTTCTGAGTCCTGCTACACACACAAACCGTAGTTCCTCTCCATATTGGGTATTGGTGTACTCAGGAGAAATTGCACAACAAATTTTGGGGTCCATTTTCTCCTGTTACCCTTGTGGAAAAAAAAAATGAAACTAAAATTTTTGTGAAAAAAAATTCTTTTTTTCCTTCCACATTGTTTTAGTTTTGTAAATAAAAAATATGAGACTAGGATTATAGTTTTGTGGTAAACATATGATTTTCTTATTTTCATGGCTCTACGTTATAAACTTCTGCAAAGCACCTTGGGGTTCAAGGTGCTCACCACACATCTAGAAACATTCCTTGAGGGGTCTAGTTTACAAAATGGGGTCAGTTCTGGGGGTTTCCACTGTTTAGGCACATCAGTTTTTCTCTACATATGGGGTATTGGTGTACTCAGGAGAAATTGCACAACAAATATTGCAGTCCATCATCTCCTGTCAATCTTGTGAAAACAAAAAAAGGGTCTAAAGCAAAATTTTTGTGAAAAAAAGTAAAATTTTAATTTTTTTTTCCACATTGTTTTACTTTCTGTGAAGCACCTGAAGGATTAATAAGTTTCTTGAATGTGGCTTTGAGGACCTTGAGGGTTTTATAATGATGTCACTTTGAGTATTTACTGTCACATAGCCCTCCAAAGTCAATCCAAATGTGATGTGCTCCCCCAAAAAAATGGTTTTGTAAATTTTGTCAGAAAAATGAAAAATCGGTGGTCAATTTTTAACGATTATAAGTTCTTAACAAAAAAAAATTGGTTCCAAAATTGTGCTGATGTACGAAATTATGTTTTAAAAAAATGATGCAGATGTAAGGTAGACATGTGGGAAATGGTATTTAATAACTATTTTGTGTGATATTATTTTCTGATTTAAGAGCATAAAAATGAAAAGTTTGAAAATTGTGAAATTATCAAAATTTTTGACAAATTTCTGATATTTTCACAAATAAATGCAAGTCAAATCGGACAAATTTTACTATTACAATGAAGTGCAATATGTCATGAAAAAAAAAATCTGAGAATCACTGTTGAATCATTCCAGAGTTATTACGACATAATGTGACACTGGTAATTTTAAAAAAAAATTTGGCCTGGTCATTAAGGATAAAATAGGTTTGGTAACTAAAGGGTTAAAGTGAATCAATATGGTCATAAACAGAAGCACTATTACTTTAAAGCTGACTAACATAAATATTATATGCAAATTGTCACTTCAGAGATGCAATTGAACTCTATAGTGCCACCGGTTGGAAGCAGCAATCCTACAAGTCATTATTGACCCTTTAACAAGTCTTGCAATATGACTAAAGAGTTCACATCCTCTTCCTATCTGAATAGACAATTTGCATATTACATTTCCCAGAGAAGCATTGCATGGTGAATAAGCCTCCTTACATTGGTGTGCCAGAGCCAGTATATCACTCTTCACAAGTAGAAACATTAAATATTAACATCTGTTTTACGCCTGACTTTTATGAGATTAACTTTCTCAATGCTCTATAAAAAATGCACTGACCTAATAATTAGAGTTCATATTTGGATTACCAGAATAAATGTGTTTAAATACATGGTCTTGTCTTTTACTAACAGCTTTTGGAAGAGAGGAAATGAACCCAAACCTTCTGAATGTACTTGAGCATATGCCGCTCGGTTTGTTAGTGAGCACGGCAGCAGACTGCCTGACAGATGTTCTTTTTAGTTCTTTAGTTAATTCTGATTTGTAGTTTCCTTTTTTATTAGATTTAAGAATCATGCCTGTGATTGTATGCATCATTGAGGGAACTAGATGCTTTGCCTCCTCCTAATGGCACAGACCACTACCTAATTGATTGAAAAAAAACTTATTAAAATCAAATATCCTATTGACAGAAAATAAAAATAAGTCTGTTAGGATAAACAGAGCAGTTCAAATTTTTCAACAGATGGCTCTGAAATTCATATTTCACTTCGACAGTTAGTAGAGCTGTCTATCAAACATAACTAGATATGCCTGCCTAAAGATACAGTTGAGAAAACTAAAACTACAGTAAGTTTGAAAACATGCTTTCTTGAATGCATCCAGATTTTTTGCCATAATTTTATATTCAATCCAGGTTCTTAAACCAGATACAGGATATAGAAACGTCAGCTCCTTCACAAAATAGAAACCAAAGTAGAAAAGGCATATAGACTTACACTGATAAAATGTCTACTACCTCGTTATGTCCCAAAAATAAGCAAAAAAAAACAATCAATACATGGCACTTTAGGAAAACATAGGGCATGAGGTTTGCAATTTACACACTATTATTTAGAAGACTATGTGCCTGTATAATTTGAGCTCCACATCTTTATAACCCCTTCCCGACAAAGTAGTTTTCACTTTCTTGACTAAGTCAAAGTTTTCTAATCTGACATACATCAATATAAGTGATAAATACTTTGCAACTCTACTATATATCTCTGCAATTCTGAGAGAATTTGCTTGTGACTAGAGATGGGCAAACCTAAACAGTAAAGTTTGGCGTCCGTACCAAATACCTTGTGTTCGGGCAAGGACACCGAACACGTACTTCACTAGGAAGTCAGTGTTACTTTTTGGGTTTGGCTGCCCGAACACTGGGTGTTTGTCGTGCTCTCATGTGAATGGCAGCACAACAAGCACCACTTCTGATCGGTGGTGCAATCATCTCCGCCGGTCAGATAGCCGCAGTTCCGACACTGTCAAAAGAGAGCGTGAGCACTAAAGTTTACATTCGGACAGTGGTGTCAGTGGATGAGGCAACTGCTCCCATCATCCAACACCTGCTACTGCCAATAACAGTGAGAGAAGGAGCGGCTGATTAGAGTATTCATTAGCCGTCTCCTGCGCTGTAAATAAATAAAAAAAACAGGCATGGGTTCTCCTCTTATTTTTGTAAATCAGCCAGGCAAAACTCACAGCTGGGGGCTGCAATCCTCAGCTGTCAGCTTCAACAAGGCTGGTTATCAAGAATAGAGGGGTACTAATGCTGTTTTTTAATTATTTGCTGATGTCAGCTGTTTTATGGCCACTGACATCAAGCCAACAGATTAGCAATGGAGAAGCATAAGACACCCCAGTAACTAACCTCAAAGTCAGATTGTAGTAAAGACAAGGCTGGAATAAAGTATTTTATTAGAAATAAACCCCCATCCTCTTTTATACATTTATTCACTAAACATAGATATAAAAAAAGCAGTTATACACACCTTTCTTCTGATCAATGCCCATGTGCCACTGTAAAAGACCAAAAATAAGAAAACACCATATTCCTTACCTGTCCACCAATAATCCATGAATGGGCATTTCTCACGAAGATCAGGATGGTTTGGAGAACAGTCACATCAGTGATGTGACTCATCTACAGGCCAGCCAGAACACACTGAGACAGGAGTGTGAGAATTCTCCTGCAGTGTGTAGCACTGGCATGAGAAAGGACACCAGAGTTCATAGCTGATGAACCCGTATCACCTCACTTATGCTACCACTTGCTAATTAAGAATTTTACTATGATGCAAGTTTTGGTTAAAGTGAGGTGACTGAGGTTCATCAGCTATGAAGTCCGGTGACCTGTTTCACGACAGCACTATACACAGTGATTACACAACTGGTCTCAGTGAGTTTTGGCTGGTGTGGAAAGCGGTCACATTATAGAATCATTGTGGGATATGTCCAATAATGGATTATCATCGGCAAGTGAAGAATATGGTGTTTTATTATTTTATTTCTGTTGCAGGGGACATTGACATTGATGGATTATTGGCGGACCAGTGAGGGATAAGGTGTTTTATAATTTTTGTTCATTTTATAGTGGGACATGAGCATCATTCGTGGTGAAGCGGGGCTTAACTTTTTTTATTGTTTGTGAATAAATGTGTAAAAGAGGGTCGGGAGTTCTTATTTAAAATAAAGGACTTAATTTTGCTGTGTCTTTATTACAATCTGACAATGGGGTTAGTAATACGGACATCTTTTAAATAAGGCAAAATATTTAAAACAATAAAATTCTTAATTGTGACACAGAATACGCAATCTACATCATAGGAGGCCCCACTTGTAAACCAAAATACATGGCTTCAACCACATGAAAACTAAAAACCAGAATTAGGGAGCATCTGTGATGTTTTGAATCACTTAATTACAGTATACAACAGACAGTTAACAGAATGCTCAGTTTATGGCATAGAACAAATCTCCAAACATATACGTGAAGGTGAAAGGAAAGGGAGATGGTCATACGTAACAGAGAAGCCTTTTGGATCTTTTTCTTGGACACGCTGGTCCAAACAAGTCTGAACTTAAAATGAGAATTCATGCTGCATTACTATCACAAACAGGATCATTACTTTTCACATGTCAAACAATATTTTGATTGTTGTGTTTACAATGCATAATGTTTCTTTAATGTTTGATTTTCTATAATGCCTTCTATACAAGCATTGTTAGTACCTAACCAGTGTCCACTAATTAATTAATCGGTCATTCTGGTCATGCCATGTTTTTAAATTCCCCACTTATTTGTTTTCTTTTTATGTAGGTAAGTTTAAGAATGCAGTTAGCGTTCGAAATGCGTCCAGCGGCTCCCTCACATGCCTTATTCCCTACTCCCCTATTTTAAGCTGTTTGCAATTGTGCTTGTCATGTTTTAAAGGAAACAATAAAACTTTATAGATTTTATAGCCTGTAGCAGGATCCTTACCTTTTTTGCAAGTATAATTGATGTCTGGCAGAGACGTGATCCTGTGCTCCCAACACTCAAACTCACAAAGATTTTCCACCAAGGGTGAGCTGATATTGCTTTTTCTAAACTGTGTATCAGTGTATCCGCCTTTGTACTCCCCTTTTTCTTTATGGCACACTTCAGATATTATCTTGTGGATACATTTCTATAAAGGTTATCTCTTGGGTGATTAAGGTGGTGTTTTGAGGTAGTTTTTAAGCAAAGCTGATTTGATTTCAATTTACACATGGATTCTGTATTTGACACGCACAAAAAAAGAACGTGCAGCAGGTTTTTCAACATGCATCTAATTCTATGGATATATCTTCTGATTTACATGATTTAATTTATGAGGCAGAAAAACTGCTTTTTCCAGAATCACGCATTTGGTGGGATCAAATCACCATGGATAATTATGTTAAAGAATATGATATCATGAGGACTATGCATAAAGAAAATTATGACAACAGTCTATAATGAAGATTTTGTGATGGAATGGAATCTGATCTTGTCTAATTGCTCCATACAATTAATGCAACTAATATTCAAATATGAAAATTTAACTGCACTTTGTCTATTGAAGACTTTGACCATTTTCACAAAGATCGAAAATGTAACATAAATCAGAGGATTCTATTATTTCTATAAAAAAAGCAAAATTAATCGTCATCGCTTTGCCTTTCAGAAAAATCAAGTTGATGAATAGGGCCAGTTGAACGGCCAATAATGTCACCAAAATATATTCTAAAAAAAACACAATAATCCTAGTGTTAGGCGTTGGATTTCTGCGTTTACTCCCCAGGGATCCAGACCCTCACATTCTGCAGTCTCCTGCTGTTTATCTACTGCAGAGGAGATTGCAGAGGAGATTGCCTTGCAGCAAATCTCTCCTGAGGCTAAAGGGGGTTTTACACTAAGCAATATCGCTAGCAATATCGCTAAAACATCACTGGTTTTGTGACGTTATAGCGATATTGCTAGCGATATCGCTATGTGTGATACTTATCAACGACCGGCTCCCCCGCTGCTCATCGCTGATCGCGCGAGAATGTCCGGCTCCATTTCTCGTCGGGCGCTTCCTGCTGAGACTTCCTGCTGTGACGTCCAGCGACGCGTGGAGGCGGGCGGGAGGACGCAGGATCGCTGTGTGTGAATGGTAAGTATCGTGCGCTGCGTCGCTGCTGCATCGCTGTGAGATCTTTCTGTATGAAAGCTCACTAGCGATCATTTAGCGATGCACCAGCGATCCTGACCGGGTCGGATCGCTGGTTGGATCGCTGGTGCATCGCTAAATGTAAAAGGGCCTTAAGTCCTTCTGTCCTCCTACTGAGCATGCTCATGGGACGATCTCCCTTTGGAGATCGGGAGTAATGTGCTCAGGTCCCGCTCCAGATCTCATTGGTCCATCTCAGAGATCTGGAACCTTGCGGAAGGTCCCGGCTGCTTTAAAAGGCGCGCATGGCTTTTCCGCCATGCACTAGTATAGACTTACTTGCTGCTGTATGTATGAGGACGGATGTATGATTCTGGTGAATGACTCATTATAAAACCCCTTCCCTCTGATATTACGTATGTGGTTAGGGACTGAGTTAGAATCAGCGCCAGCGCTCCTCTGCTGCAACATCCACAGCTGCTAGCGTCCGACATTGCGCTTGCTCCTTAGCTTTGTTGTTTAGCGGCAGTGTCCACACTGCGCTGCAGTAGCAGCCCCCTTTGCATTCACAGTTGCGATGCTGCGCACAAGGTAGGTCTAGATGGACGCAGTGCCGCCGTCTTGGGCTACTCCTGTGACCTGATACCATGTGTGCATTTTTACTGAGTACTGTGACTTCAACAGACACAGTCCTTTGTGTTTGTACTTGCTTAGCATCTCTGTGAATTAACTGAGATTGCTCTGCGCACCTGGGTGAAGTTTAACCCTGTGCGCATTTCTGCCTTATTGCTCCTGCCACCACTTAGCAGCGGTTATATCACCTACTGCACGGTGGACCCCGAGCGGCGAACGCACTTTATTTTTATTTAGTGCGTTCTGCCATTCCTAACACCTAGTGTGTCCCATTCCCAAACAAATCAAGTGACTTTTTCATCATCAGATATTGAATACTCCGATGCCTCATTAGAAATATCCCTTGATTCAAGAGATCAATCTAATTACCATAACAAATCACAGCATAGCAAATCACAATAAAATTATTATAAAAAAAATCCTGCAAATCGACTAAAATGCCAAAAAACGAGGAAGACGAAGTGGTTGAAAACACCACCCCAAATTGCTTCATGAACCGACTGAGAAGCTTCAATCGAACACAATGTTAGATGTTGTAAACATTTCATCCAAACATCTTTCAGACATAGAAATTAGTGTCTTTACCATGGAGAAACAATTTTGCCCCCACTAACCATAAATCAGAAACTTTTTATGTCATCAAAGACATCAATAAATTTGTCAGAGATTTGTTAAATAGTGTCTGGTTTAGGGCGGGAAGGGAGGAGAAAATAAGGAAAAAATAGGTAGGGGAGGAAAGGAAAAAAGAAAGGGAAGGGGAAAAGGGAACATATTCATATACAATATCAACAACATTAACAATAACAACATGTGGTTGACAACATGAGCACAATCATTGCATGGGTGCACTTCAAAAAATAACGCTTCTCCATGTATTACAATTGAGCTTTCTAATATGGGATAGTAAGGCCAGGAGCCCCAAAGCAGAAGCCACCCAATTCAGTAGAGCCTAACAAAACAAAAAACTCCAGAATGTTCCTAAAGAGGATTGTCTTCTAAGTACCTATTCCAAGGGGCCCAAGTCGACACGAAAGCTTTATGATTATAAATTTCCCAGCTAGACAGCTCCTCTAAACGATAAATCTGATTTATTTTCGTATACCATTCTCCCAACGTGGGAGGAGCTACATCCTTCCAATGGGTAGCTATCAACTGTCTCGCCGCACTCAACATCAGTGGAAGAAGCCCATGTTTTTTTGGTAAAAAATCTTTTGACGGGCATGAAAGGAGAGCTTCCGTGGCTCCAAGATCCACCTTTATTAATCCTAATTTTTTGAGAACTAACTCAACTCCCTCCCAAAAAATTCGCAATCTAGGACATTCCCAGAATATATGCGTATGATGTCCTCTAGGATTGAGGCATCGCCAGCAATCATCATTATCCACGAGGCCTAACTGGAACAACTTAGCTGGAGTTAAATGCCACCTAGTTAATATTTTATAAGAATTCTCCTGCAAAAGTACACATCTAGAAAAACCCCTAGCATTTGACAGCATTTTAGATATTTGATCTTCTGTAAACGTGATATTAAGTTCAATTTCCCACGAGTGTATAAATGAGGGTTTAGAATGTACATTCGGAGAGATGAGAATATGTCGCCAACTGTACCTGAGAATTGGTGTTGTGTTTAATGGTGATGTTCAAAAACTTAAAAAATTCTAAAATAAAGAATTTACAAAAAAAAAAAAAATTGTCAGAGATTTGAATATTAAAAACATAATTTCTCTGTAGAATCTAGTGACTGTCAGGGAGTTGAACCAAATATAATAAATAAACCGTCTAAAGATGTTAAAGAAATTTCTTGCTTCACAACAAAAAAATCCAGACTTTTATCCTTTTCAAGCTTGCACTACACTCATGGAAAAAATCAGGATATTATAGAAAGGGACAATAAAAAAATCTTTATATTTCTGATATTCCTACAATTAAGCATACAGAAAGTTGTGGGAAGCAGGGTGTGTTGCAGTCCGCGCTGCCGAGATTCACAAATCACCTGGGATACAAGATGTTGTAGCAGTGTACTCCTTTATTTCCTCCTACGCGTTTCGGCGCCCTTCCTGGCACCTTCCTCAGGGATATTACATCAGTCATAGGAGCAGGGAATTTATAGCCCCTTACATTAACAATTATGGGTGTGTTCTGTTTACATGTGATGTCATAATGGTCATCACTGGGGGAGGGGCCAGCATTTTTGGTGGAATTTCACATAAATAGCATAATAAAACAAAAAAATGGTCCAAAACACTTGCTAAAATGTACATAAAAATCTTACAAACAGAATGATGAAAAAAATTTCCATGAAAAATGCAGCAGAAACGTTGCTAAAATATCCAGACTATCACTGCAGAAAAAATGTTTTATAAACCCATTGTCACGCGACTTGCAAGGTAGTAGAACCCATGTATTTGTTGGTTTCAGTGTTTTCTCTTGTGACTAATGTTGAGCACCACAGTCTCACTGGTATCAGTGCTGTTGGATCAAAGGTTCTATAAACTGCTTTTTCATGACAATATCCTGTTAAATATATGGTCCTATGGTTGTTATAAAAGAATTGTTATGAAAAATTATAAAAGAAATATGTCAAAAATATTATTATGTTATTCATTCGATTTTATGCTATTTGAACTTTCTGTTTTTTCTGATGGCGTGTATTTTCTCCTCATTGTCCTTTATGCTATATTGCTTGTGCCTGTATGGAGACCTGTGATCTTCCTGGGTATTAGAACCTAGGTTTGCTGCACCAACAGACACACGATCTATGGGTGATACCACCATAACCAATATATAAAATAGCTACCATAAACACACAGAAGATGAGAAACACAGTTTTTAAGCCATTTTTAATAGTTTTAATACAATTTTTTAGATTTTTTTTATTGACAATAAATAATTAAAATAAAATAAAAATAAAAATTTTTAAGAACAGTTGATCTTAGGAATAATCTGGTTTATATTTTATGAAGTTTATTTTAATAGCAGCACCACTCTTTGCTCCCCTCCTAAAACAAAAATAAAGAAGATTTTTTGTCAACATAATAATAATTAGAGTTGAGCGACTTTTGGTTTTTTAGGGTCGAGTTTCGTTTCGTGAAACCCGACTTTTCCAAAAGTCGGGTCGAGCAAGATCGGCCGATTATAGGGAAAAGTCGGGGTCGTCCTGAAACACGAAACCCAATGTAAGTCAATGGGGAATAAAAGTCGGCAGTGAGAGGAGGACAGGAAACACACCTACAGTGCCCATTTGAATGCCAAAAGCATCAATTTTTCTTACTTAAGCTTGTCAACCTTAATTAACTTCATAATACAAGTTACGCACTGAAAAATGGGGGTTATTTGGCTAAAGTTGTGGGGGGGTAGGGCTGGCTCCAGGTTTTCATGTGCCCTGGGCGAAAGATCGCCCCTTTAACTCATACCACAACTCATCATGCTCCGATACGGCAGAGAAATAGCGGTATAGTACAATGAAAAATACTTCACTTTTTACATCTCATGACGAGGCCCATCTATTTCTCCATACAGAATCATTGGTCCCATATAATGTTTGAAACAGTATATGATGAGCTCCACATAATGCTACAGTATATGTTGGTCCCCATGGATGAAGCTCCACTGTCTTATGGGCCCAAATAATGCTCCAAACATAATGGGCCCCATTTCTAATGCTCTAGTGTATAATGGGCCCTGTAAATGCTGCTCCAGTGTCTGATGTCCACCTTTGGAATGTTCCAGTGTATAGTGCTCCCCAAAAATTGCTGTCCCAACATTGAAAACAATCAAATAAGTCTCCTCGTTAGGGAATCCCTGTACAAGCCTGGACTCCTCGTCGTCCCCATCTTCCATCTTACTGCACAGTATTTCAACCTTGCAAGTGCTGTGATCCTGAGCAAGCAGGGGGGGCCCACTCGTTGGCGACGGCACTGGCACAGGGCCCCTGATAGTACGGTGGTGTGTCTGATGGCGGGTGGGCCGAACCTGCACTTTCATCTGCAGCTTCCTCTTTGTCACCGTGTAAGATGGAACTGTATATGGGAAGGGTAACCTGAGTTTCATCAGGGTCAGATTCAGGCCGTGTAGCGTGCGAGGGGAATGTAGTGGTCTGGGTCAATGCACCAGCAGATTCATCGAGCAGTGGCTGGGCATCAGTGCACTTGTGTCGCCCCCAGGAGTACGGTCGCCACAGTGGCATTACCTTCCTCCTAGGGAGTGTGATGTCATGCTTGGGAGCAACGAAGGATCTCTCTAGCAGGTTAACTGATTGGGCGGCGTTATTCCCACGAGTCATGACCCTCCAAACAGCGTTCATGAAGGCAAAGTGTTTGTTTTACGTGGGCAGTATGGTTGCAAAGCTGAACCTTAAAGGAATGTCCAGAAGGGCACCACCAGGAGTGGAGCCTACGGTTAAATTCGACTCCACCTGGGAAACCTCAACCATGCCAGCTACAGAAAAGATGCACGCATTGCAAGCTTAATTCCGTTAACGAACGAGACTCCGTCATGCCCCGCAGTCCGAGTCCGGCTTACTAGAGGGACACGTGAGGCTCTGGCACATGAGATTGGCCAATAACTGGTGTGTCATGTCCTTACATGTCCGTGGCTGCATTTGCGCTACACTGAAAAGGTCAGCGTTTGTCGCTTACAGGTGCAGATAACCCACTGAACAACGTTAGTGATGGGGATCACTGATTACAATTATTACCCAGGCAACTCTGTACTGTAACCTGAAGAAGAGGTGCGGTTTGTCACCTCGAAAAGCGTAGTTTCTGTAGTACATATAATAAAGAACTTGAAAGATTTATATGGATTTCTGAAGAATGCTTATCACTAAAGCAGCGCGGATGCTCAGAAGTGCTTTTTTTGGATCCTCAACTTATGATACAATTATTACCCGCGAACAACGATTTCCCAGTAAGTGCAGGTCAACCGCAGTTCCGGAATTAGGCCTAACCGTCACTCCTGAAAAAATGAAAAACTTACGTGTGCAAACCACAGGTGCTGTAGCTTGCTTAACAGCTCGCCAGCCGTTCTCATGCCCAGTATGGATTACACGTGATTGCACAAAGGTCAGAAAGGGTACCGTATCCCCGGATAACATGTATGGATAGCGTACACATTCAAAATATATGTCTATACATCAGGAGGCAGGCTCAGACGGTGTCAGGCACAGTATGGATTTGACGGCCCAGACTACACAGCGGTGGAGCAGGGAGAGGTAAAGATTGCAAATGCTGGGGCCCTGCCCAAGCAAGGGGGGCCCACTCGTGGGCGTCGGTACTGGCACTGGGCCCCTCATAGTACGGCGGTGTGTCTGACAGCGGGTGTGCACCACCACCGTCAGAGACACTTGATTGCACTATGAGGGACCCTGTGCCAGTGCCCGCGCCCAAGAGTCGGCCCACCCACCTGTCCAGGGCAACGGCACTCGCACGGTGTCGTGCGCTAGGTGGTGACCCTGGCCATGGGGGGGGAGGCAGCACAGTTAGGGAGTTTTAGAAAGTGGCATATGTTGATGTTGGACATTCAGCTAATGCAAAAGGCGAAATAGGTCAAGTCCCAGGAAGAGGTGGACCAAAGCAAGCCATTTTTCTGTCACCCTATGTGTCATCAGGGGAAGGTGGGACAAAATCCTTGGAAACCCATGCATGGTTCATTTTAATGAAGGTTAGATCATCCACATTTTGGGTTGACAGACGGGTCCTTTTTTCTGTCAGGATTGATCCAGCTGCACTGAAGACTCTTTCCGATAGCACACTTGCAGCTGGGCAAGAGAGCTCCTGTAAGGCATATTGTGCCAATTCAGGCCAGGTGTCCAGTATAGCGGTCCAATAGTCAAAGGGGAATGACCTGTGTGGGAGAACATCGATATGGGAGGAAAAGTAGTTTGTAACCATAGTTGACAACTGCTGTCTCCTGTCACTTTCCATCGATGCAGTATTACCAGTTGTGTGAGCGGTACTTGAAAAATCAGTCCACAACATTGTCATGAAACCCCTGTCTCCAACGCCAATTCTGCTGTGTGCACCATGAACACCTCTGCCAAGCTGCCCCCAGCCCGTACGGCTCGTGTGAGAACCATCACCGCTGCTGTGTGCTGGGAATGCCTCAAGCAACCGATTTACCAGAGTTGCTTGTTTATTAGCCAATATTAGGTCAAGGTTCTCCTCTGGCATGATGTTTTGTAATTTGCCTTTATAGCGTGGATCCAGGATGCTGGCCAACCAGTAGTCGTCATCGTTCATCATTTTGGCAATGAGGGGGTCCCTTTTTAGGATCTGCAAGGCATAATCTGACATGTGGGCCAATGTTCCCGGTGTCAATGATGCACTGGGAGTGCTGGTTGGAGGAGCACTTTCTGGCAAATCCACATCCCTCCAGTCACGCACAAACCCTGTACCAGACCTTGCTACGCCATCATTTTCACTTGCCCCACGAGATGCATCCTCCTCCCCTAAGTAATCATCCCCATCATCATCCTACTCCTCCTCTTCTTCCTCCACCTCGTCCAGGAGAGGTCCCTGAGCAGACAATGGCTGAATGTCACCAAGGATTCCCTCCTCATCAACATTGGCTGCAGACACCTGGTCCTTAAGGTGCATCAAAGTTTGCATGAGCAGACGCATAAGTGGGATGCTCATGCTTAGGATGGCGTCGTCTGCGCTTACCAGCCGTGTGCATTCCTCAAAACACTGAAGGACTTTACAGAGGTCTTTCAGCTTCGACCACTGCACACCTGTCAACTCCATGTCTGCTCTCAAAGTGCCTGGCCGTGTATCCTCCCACAAATGCATTATGGCCTGCCTCTGCTCGCACAGCCGCTCCACCATGTGCAGGGTGGAGTTCCACCTTGTTGCAATGTCGATAATGAGGCGGTGGTTGGGAAGGTGGAGCAATTGCTGCAGCTTCTGCATACGAACGGAGTGTACAGGCGACCGGCGGATGTGCGCGCACAGTCTTCGCACCTTATGGAGCAGGGCTGTTAACTCCGGATAATTTTTGAGGAAGCACTGCACCACCAGGTTCAAGGTGTGAGCCAAGCAAGGTATGTGGCTGAGTTTTGAAAGGGCTATGGCTGCCACAAAATTACGGCCGTTATCACTAACTACCTTGCCTGCCTCAAGATGTACACTGCCCAGCCATGACTCAGTTTGTCGCTTCAAGTACTCGGCCAGCACCTCGGCGGTGTGTCTGTCGCCCAAACACATCATCTGCAACACAGCCTGCTGACGCTTTCCACTAGCTTCTCGATAGGGGGACACCTCGTGTGCAACAGTGGCAGCTGCAGATGGAGTGCTCGTACGACTGCGCTCTGTGGACGAGCTTTCGCTTCTGGAGGAGGAGGAGGAGGGTCGAACGCCTACAGCCAACTGTTTCCTATACCGTGGGCTAGGCAGCACTGTCCCACCACCGCTGTCCCCTGTGGACCCTACATCCACCACATTAACCCAGTGTGCAGTGATGGACACGTAACGGCCCTGGCCATGCCGACTGGACCATGCATCAGTTGTGAGGTGCACCTTTCCACTCACTGACTGCTTGAGTGCATGGACAATGCGGTCTTTTACATGATGGTGGAGGGCTGGGATGGCTTTGCGAGAGAAGAAGTGGCGACTGGGTAGGTCATAGCGTGGTACTGCATAGGCCATGAGTTCGCGGAAAGCTGCGATATCCACCAACCAATAGGGCATCATCTCAAACGAGATTAGTTTGGCAATGTGGGCGTTCAAACCCAGTGTACGCGGATGAGAGACTGAGTACTTTCTTGACCTACTCATAGTGTCTGGGAGGGTGAGCTGGACTTGAGAGCTGCATATGGTGGAAGTAGCGGAGGACTGACGCGGACTGAGAGAGGGTTGATGATGGTGATGGAGTTGGTGTTCTTTCTGATGGCCTAGATTCAGTATTTCATTGATATAACAGTGTGATTCCCTGACTGCTGTGGCCTTGCAACGACACCTCAACATTTGCTGCTATGCTAACCGGTGGGCTTACAGTGGGGGAAACAATGTAGCGTTGCTGACTACCTTCTTTGTGATCAGTTGCACATGTGGCACTTGAGGTTTGGTGTTGTGTCCACGCTTGCAAGTGCATGGTGGTTAAATGTCTAAGCATGCAACTGGTATTCAAATTTTTCAGATTTTTCCCTCGGCTAAAGGTCTTTGCGCACTTCTTACAGATAGCCTTGGCCTGATCATGAGGATTTTGTTAAAAAAGTGCCACACTGCACTCTTCCTACTTTGGCAGACATTTTGCGGCCTAGCACGCTGTGATCTTTTGACCCTCTGGACAAGCTGTCCAGCAACTCTTTTGATTTTTGGAACCTGTCTTTGGAGTGCTCCGGGCCTGCCAGATAACAGCTGTTGCGATGTCGATGTCTGCTGTGGATGCTCCTCATCTGAGCTATTGGAAGCAGCACCCTCTTCCCCCAATGGATGCCAATCTGGGTCAACAACTGGGTCATCCATCACCTCCTCTTCAATGTCATGTGCACCTTCCTCTGTGTCACCGTGTATGGTGGTATAGTGTGCGGGAAGGGGCACCTGAGTCTCATCAGGGTCAGAATCTGGCTCTGTACACTGCGAGGACAATGTAGTGCTCTGAGTGAATGTACCAGCAGAATCATCTATCAGCGGCTGTGCATCAGTGCACTCCATGTCAGATTCATCTTGGCCTGGGTAATTCACCATTTGACTTGATAATCCAGGCATGGTATGTGAAAACAGCTCCATGGAGTAATCAGTAGTATGGCCTGCGTCATCCTTCAATCTTGGTTGGGGTGAAGGACACAAGGAAAGGTGTGGTTCATGAACATGAGCCTCCAATGACGACTCAGTGCTTTTACTTTTTACAACTGAAGAAGAGGAGGCGATAGAGCTGGAGGCTGAGTCAGCAATGTAAGACAAAACTTTTTCCTGATGCTCTGGCTTTAAAAGCGGTTTGCCAACTCCTAGAAAACTAAGCCTTCGAAGCCTTATGGAGCCAGACGATGACGCAGGCTCAACACCTCCTGCATTCGGTCCTATTTTGCTCTTGCCACTACCATCAGATCCACCACCAACACCATCATTACCAGCTGCCAACCCCCGCCCAATTCCACGGCCTCTTCCACCAGCCTTCCTCATTTTTTGTAGAAATGTAGACAAAATCCAACAAACTATATAGTAATGTAAAACAAGGTACAAGGTGTCTATAGGACAGGGGAGATTTTGAATTTCTGCACACACTTGTGGACACTGGACACTTATGGATTGTGTGAGGCCCACTGAATATCAGAGCGCTATGTCACAGGCTCGATGGCACAGGTGTGAAAAAAGTGACTACAGGATAAGGGAGATTTTGAATTTCTGCACACACTAGTGGACACTGGACACTTTTGGATTGTGTGAGGCCCACTGAATATCAGAGCGCTATGTCACAGGCAGAAATTGGCTAGTGTATCACAAACTACAAGGTGTATGTAGAATTGGGCAGAATAGGAATCTCCATAGAGTGTAGGTCTGTAAGAACGGAACAAGTCCTCCACTTATCCTTCCACAGTGACACACAGATAGCTTCACTGTGGCCGTGATAACAGCCGTTACACGGTACTGAGAGGAGCGTGCACATACACGGCTGTCCGGTGTACGTAAAATTGTCAAGCTCTGTGTTTTTTAAGTATACGGACTGACACACGCTGTCTCTCTATAGTTTTGAATGTGATCAAACAGCAAATATATTTAACTGTTTGAAAGCTAGACAAAACTAGTAGGTGCAGGTCTGTAAGAACGGAACATGTCCTCGACTTATTCTCACAGATTGACACACAGATAGCTTCATTGTGGCCGTGATAACAGCCGTTACACGGTACTGTGTGAGGAGCATACACCGCTGTATGGTGTGAAAAAATGCACGCTCAGTATCTCAGTAGGACAAAAAAAAATTGGGATTGCTTTTAAAAAAGCAGTTTGCAGAGCAGTGGGTAAACAGCAATGCAGCTGTCAGGAAGCCTTAGAAGGCAGCCTAACAACCAACACCGCTGATCCACCACAATATAGCCTCCCCTTGCACTGCACACACAGTGACTGGTGTGTTGTACAGGAAAAATCGCTAGCAGCAGAAGCAGTTTTTTTTTCTTCTTCCCTGCCTAACGCTCTCCCTACAGAATCAGCAGCAGCAACCTCTCCCTATGCTAAGATCGGCAGAAGTAAGATGGCGGTCGGCGTGCACGCCCTTTTATAACCCCTGTGACGCCTACCAAAGCAAGCCAATCACTTGCATGCCCTTCTGAAAGATGGTGGTGACCCCTGCCTATGTCATCACGTTGCCCACAGTGTCCGTGGATCCTGATTGGCTGAAAAAGAGCGCAAAACAAACTTTTGAAACGCGACTTTGGCGCGTAAGTCGCCGACCTCGTGGCCGACCTCATCCTAGGGTCGGGTTTCGTTTCTTGAAACCCGACTTTGCCAAAAGTCGGCGACTTTTGAAATTTTTCGACCCGTTTCGCTCAACTCTAATAATAATATTTTTGACATATTTCTTTTATAATTTTTCATAACAATTCTTTTATAACAACCATAGGACCATATATTTAACAGGATATTGTCATGAAAAAGCAGTTTATAGAACCTTTGATCCAACAGCACTGATACCAGTGAGATGGTGGTGCTCAACATTAGTCACAAGAGAAAACACTGAAACCAACAAATACATGGGTTCTACTACCTTGAAAGTCGGGTGACAATGGGTTTCTAAAACATTTTTTCTGCAGTGATAGTCTGGATATTTTAGCAATGTTTCTGCTGCATTTTTCATGGAAATTTTTTTCATCATTCTGTTTGTAAGATTTTTATGTACATTTTAGCAAGTGTTTTGGACCATTTTTTTGTTTTATTATGCTATTTATGTGAAATTCCGCCAAAAATGCTGGCCCCTCCCCCAGTGATGACCATTATGACATCACATGTAAACAGAACACACCCATAATTGTTAATGTAAGGGGCTACAAATTCCCTGCTCCTATGACTGATGTAATATCCCTGAGGAAGGTGCCAGGAAGGGCGCCGAAACGCGTAGGAGGAAATAAAGGAGTACACTGCTACAACATCTTGTATCCCAGGTGATTTGTGAATCTCGACAGCCCGGACTGCAACACACCCTGCTTCCCACAACTTTGTGAAGGTTTTTCCACGTGTGAGTGGTTGGTGGAAGTACTGCAGCAGCTGATTCTGTGATATGCTCTCAAGCCAGTTGTGGGTTACACAACTGGAATAGGTAAGTGGAACTGTATTATACCGCTCATACTTCAAGTGTCACTAGTGATAGGGCACTATTGCGCCTCTTGTTCCCCCCACCATTTTTTGTATTGATACAATTAAGCATAATCTTTCTAAACAAAAATGAGATGCATTAATAGATTTAAGTTCATGTTCAGACATCATTATGAATATATCTGACAAAGGAGGATTAGTAGTAGTGGTGTAAGAGAATGATTGTGTAACATCCATTAAATCAATGTCTGCCGATACCAATACTTACATTCCCTTGAAGTCTGATCCTACTGCTTATTTTTCAACATCATGCACACATATTATCAACAAAAGTTTTTCTCTTGGAATTTTTTCTCAAAAAAAGTGGACTATCTTTCTGTTAGCAATCCCACTAATTCAATCATGCACACCCTTCCCAAAACCCATGAAAATATCTTCTCTCCACCAATGCATTCCATCATCAATTACATAGGTTCTCTAAATGAATGTTTAGGACAATGGCTAGAATCAGTTTTACAGCCTCTAGTTCGCCATATTCTGGGTTATCTGCAAGATTCTTAAGATGTTTATGGACTATAAGCAGAGCCAAAAATATAGTACCGTTTAAAGTGAGACAATAATTAACCCCTTAATGACTGCTGATACGACTTTTAACAGTGGTGGTTAAGGGTACTTAAACCACAGTGCCCTTAATTAATGGCGCTGTGGAAAAAGTGTATAGCGCCCCTCAGAGTTGAATTGTCTCCAGGGTCTGGCTGCCAGGGATAGCTGAGACTCCAAAGAACATGATATGGGTCAGATTTTACTGACCCCGCTTTTGCAATCACCTTTATTAACCGTATAACGGCAACCGCAAAAAAAAGCCGCAATGTTGCATTTAATTTCTCTCTCCTCTGTTGTGATTGCACATCAGAGGAGAGAGAAATAGGGTCCCCGATCCCCTCAGTTCCTCCCGGTGGTTCTCGGGCCCTCCTGCCTCCTCTAGTGGGCACCGCCATCTTGGTCCGGGAATAAAATGGCAGGCGAATGCGCAGGGCGCCCGTCGAATCTGCCGGCCAGCAGATTCCATTCATTCATTAAATGTACATTTTGATCACTGTAATAAACCTTATCACAGTGATCAAAATAAAAAAATAGTAAATAACCCCACTTTATCACCCTTAGTTAGGGAAATATAATGAAATAAAGAAAATATATTTATTTTAATTTTTCCATTAGGGTTAGGGTTCGAATTAGAGTTAGAATTAGGGTTAGGGTTGAAATTAGGATGGGGTTAGAATTAGGGTTAGGGTTAGAATTAGGGCTTGGGTTGGAATTAGGGTTAGGGTTTGAATTGGGGTTAGGATTAAGGTTAGGATTGGGATTAGGGTTAGGATTAGGGTTAGGCATTAGTATTAGGGTTAGGGTTGGGATTAAGGTTAGGCTTGGGATTAGGGTTAGGGGTGTCTTGGGGTTAGGGTTGGAGCTAGAATTGAGGGGTTTCCACTATTTACCAACTTTGGGGTTCTAATTTCTCCTGTAGCCTTTGGGAAAATAAAAAAAAATTGGCTAAAAAATTCATTTGGAGTCTAGTTTCCAAAATGGGGTCACTTGTGGGGGATTTCTACTGTTTAAGCACATCAGGGGCTTTGCAAATGCAACATGTCGCCCGCAGAACCTTACATCAAAGTCTGCATTCCAAAATGGCGTTCCTTCCCTTATGAGCTCTCCTGTTGTGAGTTAATTTTCCCCTTCACCATTGAGGTCTGATGAACTCCCGCTTCTGGTGAAGGAAGGTAGTGAGGCTGATTACCAAGCATCTGGGCAGGATGATGATGACTGGGTGACGGTAATTGCTGACTGGATATAAAGCAGCCGACGCCCTTCTGCCTTGCTGGTGATCTCTCTGAGGGATTCTAGGAGACCAGTCTGATTCCTGCTCCTCAAAAGCTAAGTTTTCTGCTCTGTTTTTTGCATTTGTGTTTTGTTTTTGTTTTTCCTTGTTTTTCTGGATTTCTGCCATTCCCTGCTGGGGTGTGCTGAATTCCTTATTGCTCTGTCTTCAGAAAATACCTGAGTACTGATAAAGTCTTTTTGAAGCCTAGCGTCTTCAGGGCTTTTTTCCCTATCAGCTGTTGGCTCTTGTTTTGATAGGGTTTTGGCAGATTACAGACAGCAGCTTTTCTATCCTGTCCTTTGTAGTTAGCTTGGGCCCCATCGTTTGCTCAGCCTATCTTTCTATCTGTGTGAGTGTTTTTTCATCTTGCTTCACCGTCATTATATGTTGGGGGCTGCCTATTGCTTTGGGGTCTGCTCTGGGGCAGTTTAGATTTCCCTTTCTGTCTTCAGGCTATGTAGTTCTCCAGCTGTGATCGAGGGGTCTAGGGCACCGTAGGAACCCCCCATGGCTACTGCTAGTTGTTGTTGATAGGTTCAGGGGTCTGTAATCCGATAGCTGCCAACTTCTCTGGTTTTCTGGACTTAGCTAGTATTTCTGTTTTTGCCTCCTACGGTGACTCATTCATAACAGAATCACCAGCCATACCGCAGATCCTAGGGTACTCAATAGCAGGAAAGAATTGTGTAAAAAAAAAAAGTGTGTATATTTTTTCCTCTATATCTCTGAGGCCGTAGGGGGAATTTTTTTTTCTCTCAATGGAGATAAAGCAATTGTCTGATTGTGTGGAGCAGCTCGCTGCGGAAGTGCGGGGTATTTCCGCCTACCTTGCTCATTCACATGCTGCTGAACCAAAGATCCCTACTCTTGATGTGTTTTTTGGGGATCGGTCTAAATTTTTAAATTTCAAAAATAATTGTAAATTATTTTTTGCCTTGAAGCCTAACTCGTCAGGGAGCTCCGCGCAGCAGGTTAAAATTGTCATCTCTTTGCTGCGCGGCGATACCCAGGATTGGGCGTTTTCTTTGAAACCAGATGATCCTATTCTGACTAATGTGAATGCATTTTTTCAAGCCTTGGGGTTGTTGTAAGACGAACCTAATGCTTTTGATCAGGCTGAAAAGGCCCTGTGGGCATTGAGGCAGGGTCGAGATTTTGCAGAATTGTACTGTCAAAAATTCCGAAAGTGGGCGGTCCTTACTACCTGGAATGATAATGCCTTGGCAGCTCTCTTTCGGAAGGGTTTGTCAGAAGCCGTAAAAGATAATATGGTGGGATTTCCTGTTCCCTCTGGTCTTGATGATTCTATGTCATTAGCCATTCAGGTTGATCGGCGTTTACGTGAATGCAGGACTGCATGAGAGGTGTTGCCACCTGTTGAACAAGTGTCTGAACCTATGCAATGTGATAGAGTTTTGTCCAGGGAGCAAAGTCAGGAGTTCAGAAGGCGTAATAAGCTGTGTTTTTTTGTGGAGATGCCTCGCATATTATTTCTGTCTGTCCTAAACGAGAGAAACATTTTGCACACACGTTTTCTGTGGGTGGTGTTCAAACTAAGTTTCTTCTGGCAATTACTCCGATCTGCTCCCTGTCCACTTTTTCCGCCAAGGCTTTTGTGGATTCGGGAGCAGCCCTGAACCTAATGGACTTGGATTTTGCTAAACGTTGTGGATTTCCTATGACACCTTTGCAGACGCCTATCCCTTTGAGGGGGATTGATGCTACTCCTTTGGCAAAAAATAAACCTCAGTTTTGGACCCAGGTGGTAATGTGGATCGCCCCAGACCATCAAGAAAATTGCAGATTTTTGGTGTTGCATAATTTGCATGATACCATTGTTCTTGGGTTTCTCTGGTTGCAAATTCATAATCCAGTTTTGGATTGGAAATCTGTGTCTGTGGTGAGTTGGGGTTGTCGGTGTTCCCTTAGTGAGGCTCCGGTTTTTTCCACCTCACCTCAGTCACATGATGTTCCTGACTATTTGGCGGATTTTTATGATGTATTTAGTGAGAATGTGTCTGCGTCTTTACCTCCTCATAGGAGTTATGACTGTGCAATTTAACTGAGCCCGGGGTGTAAATTTCCCAAGGGTCGGCTCTTCAATTTATCTGTACCTGAGCACGAGGCAATGCGATCCTATATTAAGGAGGCGTTGGAGAAGGGTCATATTAGACCATCCTCT
Source organism: Dendrobates tinctorius (assembly GCF_039654945.1). Taxonomy (NCBI): domain Eukaryota; kingdom Metazoa; phylum Chordata; class Amphibia; order Anura; family Dendrobatidae; genus Dendrobates; species Dendrobates tinctorius. The sequence continues at coordinate 8,620,572 of NW_027361913.1, read as the reverse complement.
TCACCCTTAGGTGCTGGGTTTTTTTTCGTGGCCAAAAAGGATGGTTCATTAAGGCCTTGTATTGATTATCGTGCACTCAACAAAATTACTATTAAATATCAGTATCCGTTACCCCTGATTTTGGATCTATTCTCCAGAGTTAAAGGTGCTTGCTGGTTTACCAAGCTTGACCTCAGGGGGGCGTATAATCTTATCCGCATTAAGCATGGGGATGAATGGAAGACAGCGTTTAATACTCCGGAGGCACATTTTGAGTACCTGGTGATGCCTTTTGGGCTCACTAATGCCCCTTCTGTCTTCCAGTGCTTCATGAACGATATTTTCCGAGACTTTGTGGATAAATTTTTGATTATCTATCTGGATGATATTTTGATCTTCTCCAAGGATTGGTATTCTCATGTGGAAAATGTTCGGACTGTGTTCCGGATCTTGAGGGAGAATTCCCTGTATGTCAAAGGATCGAAATGCCTTTTTGGGGTACAGAGGATTTCTTTTTTGGGATTTATTTTGTCTCCGTCAACTATTGAAATGGACCCGGCCAAGGTACAGGCCATTTATGATTGGGTTCAGCCCACTTCTTTGAAGGCCCTCCAGAAGTTTTTGGGTTTTGCTAATTTTTATCGTAAATTTATAGCAAAATTTTCTAGTATTGCCAAGCCATTGACTGATCTGACTAAGAAGGGTGCTGATTAGAGTTGAGCGATACCGTCCGATACTTCAAAGTATCGTATCGGATGGTATCGGCCGATCTTTAAAAAAAGTATCGGTATCGCCGATTCCGATACCGGAAGTCCCATTCAAGTCTATGGGACTTCCGGTATCGGAATAAGAAAAACCCTTTCCTGCCCTTGTACAGCCTCTCTGGGGTCTGTACGGGCCTTTCGGGGGGCTGTGCCGGCCTGCCAGGGGGTCTGTGCAGGCTCCGGTGGTCTGTGCCGGCCTGCCGGTGGTCTGTGCAGGCTCCGGGGGGCTGTGCCGGCCTGCCAGGGGGCTGTGCAGGCTCCGGGGGTCTGTGCAGGCATCGTCCGATGGGACTACAAGTCCCATCGGGCGATGCCTGCTACCATGACAGTGATTGACACATTAGCCAATGATGGGACAGTAGTAGTCCCATCATCCGGCTAATGTGTTAAATGTTAAAAAAAAAATAAAAAAAAAAAATACTACATACATACTACATGCATGCTACATACATACTACATGCTACATACATACTACATATATACTACATACATACTACATACATGCTACATGCATACTACATGCATGCTACATACATACTACATGCTACATACATACTACATGCATGCTACATACATACTACATATATACTACATACATGCTACATACATACTGCATGCTACATACATACTACATACATACTACATGCATGCTACATACATACTGCATGCTACATACATACTACATACATACTACATACATACTACATGCATGCTACATACATACTACATATATACTACATGCATGCTACATACATACTACATGCTACATACATACTACATATATACTACATACATACTACATACATGCTACATACATACTGCATGCTACATACATACTACATACATACTACATACATACTACATGCATGCTACATACATACTACATGCATGCTACATACATACTACATGCATGCTACATGCATGCTACATACATACTACATGCTACATACATACCACATACATACTACATACATACTACATACTACATATATACTACATGCATGCTACATACATACTACATGCTACATACATACCACATACATACCACATACATACTACATACATACTACATGCTACATACATACTACATATATACTACATGCATGCTACATACATACTACATGCATGCTACATACATACTACATGCTACATACATACCACATACATACCACATACATACTACATACATACTACATGCTACATACATACTACATATATACTACATACATACTACATACATGCTACATGCATACTACATGCATGCTACATACATACTACATGCTACATACATACTACATGCATGCTACATACATACTACATATATACTACATACATGCTACATACATACTGCATGCTACATACATACTACATACATACTACATGCATGCTACATACATACTGCATGCTACATACATACTACATACATACTACATACATACTACATGCATGCTACATACATACTACATATATACTACATGCATGCTACATACATACTACATGCTACATACATACTACATATATACTACATACATACTACATACATGCTACATACATACTGCATGCTACATACATACTACATACATACTACATACATACTACATGCATGCTACATACATACTACATGCATGCTACATACATACTACATGCATGCTACATGCATGCTACATACATACTACATGCTACATACATACCACATACATACTACATACATACTACATACTACATATATACTACATGCATGCTACATACATACTACATGCTACATACATACCACATACATACCACATACATACTACATACATACTACATGCTACATACATACTACATATATACTACATGCATGCTACATACATACTACATGCATGCTACATACATACTACATGCATGCTACATGCATGCTACATACATACTACATGCTACATACATACCACATACATACTACATACATACTACATACTACATATATACTACATGCATGCTACATACATACTACATGCTACATACATACCACATACATACATACTACATACATACTACATGCTACATACATACTACATATATACTACATACATGCTACATACATACTACATGCTACATACATACCACATACATACTACATACATGCTACATATATACTACATGCATGCTACATACATACTACATGCATGCTACATACATACTACATGCTACATGCATGCTACATACATACTACATACATACTACATGCTACATACATACCACATAAATACTACATACATACAATACATTCATACAATACATACATAGACATACAGTACATATAACATAGAGTAACATACTTACCAATACTTGTCACATTGTTCCCCGAAGCCATTGTCTTTTCCGGAATAAATATTAACATAACAAACCACAAAAATACTCACCCATGATCCGAAGCAGTCCACGAGTGTGTCCCACGACGATCTTGGGTAGAGAACTGCAGCATCAGCTGTTGCTGCCGTTCTCTACGGGCTGCAGGAATCCAATTACGGAAGGTAGGTATCCTTCCGCACTGTATTCCTCCGCCACTTAAAAAAAAAAAAGTCCCTAGTCTCACTTTATGCCATTGCTGTGTGGGAAATTCCCACACAGCAATGGCATAAAGTGAGCCTAGGGACTTTTTTTTTTTAAGTGGCGGAGGAATACAGTGCGGAAGGATACCTACCTTCCGTCATTGGATTCCTGCAGCCCGTAGAGAATGGCAGCATCATCTGATGCTGCAGTTCTCTACCCAAGATCGTCGTGGGACACACTCGTGGACTGCTTCGGATCATGGGTGAGTATTTTTGTGGTTTGTTATGTTAATATTTATTCCGGAAAAGACAATGGCTTCGGGGAACAATGTGACAAGTATTGGTAAGTATGTTACTCTATGTTATATGTACTGTATGTCTATGTATGTATTGTATGAATGTATTGTATGTATGTAGTATATATGTGGTATGTATGTAGCATGTAGTATGTATGTAGTATGTATGTAGCATGCATGTAGCATGTAGTATGTATGTAGCATGCATGTAGTATATATGTAGTATGTATGTAGCATGCATGTAGTATATATGTAGCATGTATGTAGTATGTATGTGGTATGTATGTAGCATGTAGTATGTATGTAGCTTGTATGTAGTATATATGTAGTATGTATGTAGCATGTAGTATGTATGTAGTATGTATGTAGTATGTATGTGGTATGTATGTAGCATGTAGTATGTATGTAGCATGCATGTAGTATATATGTAGTATGTATGTAGCATGTAGTATGTATGTAGTATGTATGTAGTATGTATGTGGTATGTATGTAGCATGTAGTATGTATGTAGCATGCATGTAGTATATATGTAGTATGTAGTATGTATGTAGTATGTATGTGGTATGTATGTAGCATGTAGTATGTATGTAGCATGCATGTAGCATGCATGTAGCATGCATGTAGTATGTATGTAGCATGCATGTAGTATGTATGTAGTATGTATGTAGTATGTATGTAGCATGCAGTATGTATGTAGCATGTATGTAGTATGTATGTAGTATATATGTAGTATGTATGTAGCATGTAGTATGTATGTAGCATGCATGTAGTATATATGTAGTATGTATGTAGCATGCATGTAGCATGCATGTAGTATGTATGTAGTATGTATGTAGCATGTATGTAGTATGTATGTAGTATATATGTAGTATGTATGTAGCATGTAGTATGTATGTAGCATGCATGTAGTATGTATGTAGTATGTATGTAGTATGTATGTAGCATGCAGTATGTATGTAGCATGTATGTAGTATATATGTAGTATGTATGTAGCATGCATGTAGTATGTATGTAGCATGTAGTATGTATGTAGCATGCATGTAGCATGTATGTAGCATGTATGTAGTATGTATGTAGTATGTATGTAGCATGTAGTATGTATGTAGCATGCATGTAGTATGTATGTAGTATTTTTTTTTTTTTAACATTTAACACATTAGCCGGATGATGGGACTACTACTGTCCCATCATTGGCTAATGTGTCAATCACTGTCATGGTAGCAGGCATCGCCCGATGGGACTTGTAGTCCCATCGGACGATGCTTGCACAGACCCCCGGACATCAGCACAGCCCCCCGGCAGGCCGGCACAGCCCCCCGGCAGGCCGGTACAGACCCCCACAGGGTGCACAGACCACCGGCAGGCCGGCACAGCCCCCCGGCAGGCCGGTACAGACCCCGGGCAGTCCACACAGCCCCCCGGCAGGCCGGCACAGCCCCCCGGCAGGCCGGCAGAGACCCCCGGAAGGCCCGAAATGACGGCGCATCATGATGCGCACACACCACGCATCATGATGACGTCAGGCCGTCAATCAACTGAACTTCCGATTCCGATGCCGAATTCCGATATTGAAAAAATATCGGAAGTCGGTATCGGAATTCCGATACAGCAAGTATCGGCCGATACCCGATACTTGCGGTATCGGAATGCTCAACACTAGTGCTGATGTGTTGAATTGGTCTCCGGACGCTGTTTCTTCCTTTCAGGAGCTGAAGCAAAGATACACTTCTGCCCCGGTTTTGCGGCAACCTGATGTCTCACTCCCGTTCCAGGTAGAGGTGGACGCTTCTGAGATTGGTGCAGGAGCTGTTTTGTCCCAAAATGATCCTGTAACATCTAAAATGAATCCCTGTGCTTTCTTTTCCCGAAAGTTCTCTCCATCTGAACGTAACTATGATGTGGGGAATAGGGAACTGTTGGCCATGAAATGGGCATTTGAGGAGTGGAGACATTGGTTGGAGGGAGCTAAACATCAAGTCGTGGTCCTCACTGACCACAAGAATTTGATTTACCTGGAGTCGGCCAAACGCTTGAACCCTAGACAGGCTAGGTGGGCCTTGTTTTTTACACGTTTTGATTTTGTGGTCTCTTTTCTTCCTGGCACTAAGAATGTCAAGGCTGACGCTCTCTCTAGGAGCTTCTTTGCTGATTCTCCTGTGGTGACCAAGCCTGCTACCATCTTAGGCGAAGGGGTAGTTCTTTCTGCCATCTCGCCCGATTTGAGACGTGCTCTGGAAGAGTTCCAGGCGGACAAACCTGAGCCTTGTCCCAGTGGGAAGTTGTATGTTCCTGACCAGTGGAAGAAGAGAGTGATGTCTGAAGTTCATTGCTCTGCATTGGCTGGTCATCCAGGTATTTTTGGTACTAGAGATCTGGTGAGTCGGTCTTTTTGGTGGCCCGCCTTGTCTCGTGATGTCAGGAATTTTGTGCAGTCCTGTGGGACTTGCTCCCGGTCTAAACCTTGTTCTCGCTTTAGTGGGTTGTTGATGCCTTTGCTGTTCCCCAGGAGGCCATGGACCCATATTTCAATGGATTTCATCTCTGATATGCCTGTCTCTCAGAGAATGACTGTTATTTGGGTGATTTGTGATAGGTTCTCTAAGATGGTTCATCTTGTACCACTCCCTAAGTTGCCATCTTCCTCTGAGTTGGTGCCCCTGTTTTTGCAACAGGTGGTTCGCTTGCACGGGATTCCTGAGAACATTGTATCTGACAGAGGAGTTCAGTTTGTGTCTAGATTTTGGAGGACTTTCTGTTCCAAGCTGGGAATTCAGTTGTCCTCCTCTGCTTTTCACCCTCAGACCAATGGGCAGACGGAGAGAACAAACCTGACCTTGGAGTCGTATTTGAGATGTTTTATTTCCGCTGATCAGGATCATTGGGTTTCATTGTTGCCCTTGGCCGAATTTGCTTTAAATAATAGAGCTAGTTCTGCCACTTTGATGTCACCTTTTTTTGGTATCTTTGGGTTTCATCCTCGATTTTCTTCAGGGCAGGTGGAGCCTTCTGCCTGCCCTGGTGTTGACACTGTGGTGGAGAGAATGCACCAGATCTGGGACCAAGTGGTGGATAAGTTACCTCTCTCCCAGGAAAAGGCCCAGCGGTTTTCCAACCGACATAGGACCATTGGTCCCCAGTTTAAGGTTGGTGATATGGTTTGGTTATCATCAAAAAATATCGCTATGAAGGTGGCTTCTCCTAAGTTTAAACCTAGATTTATTGGACCTTACAAGATTTTGGAGATTATTAATCCGGTCTCTTTTCGTTTGGCTCTTCCTGTCACATTTAAAATCCATAGTGTGTTTCATAAGTCCTTGTTGAAGAGGTTTGTTGAACCAGTAGTTCCTGGGGTGGCACTTCCGGACCCTGTATTGGTTGAAGGTAACATGGAATATGAGGTAGAGAAAGTACTGGATTCCCGTCTGGCTAGACGGAGACTCCGGTATTTGGTTAAGTGGAAGGGTTATGGTCAGGAGGATAATTCCTGGGTCTCTGCTTCTAATATTCATGCCAAAAGATTGGTGCGTGCCTTTCATTGGGCTCACCCTGATCGCCCTGGTGGCGTGGATGAGGGTTCGGTGACCCCTCCTCAAGGGGGAGGTACTGTTGTGAGTTCATTTTCCCCTTCACCATTGAGGTCCGATGAACTCCCTCTTCTGGTGAAGGAAGGTAGTGAGGCTGATTACCGAGCATCTGGGCAGGATGATGATGACTGGGTGACGGGAATTGCTGACTGGATATAAGGCAGCCGACGCCCTTCTGCCTTGCTGGTGATCTTTCTGAGGGATTCTAGGAGACCAGTCTGATTCCTGCTCCTCAAAAGCTCAGTTTTCTGCTGTTTTTTGCATTTGTGTTTTGTTTTTGTTTTTCCTTTGTTTTTCTGGATTTCCGCCATTCCCTGCTGGGGTGTGCTGAATTCCTTTTTGCTCTGTCTTCAGAAAATACCTGAGTACTGATATAGTCTTTTTGAAGCCTAGCGTCTTCAGGGCTTTTTTCCCTATCAGCTGTTTTCTCTTGTTTTGATAGGATTTTGTCGGATTACAGACAGCAGCTTTTCTATCCTGTCCTTTGTAGTTAGCTTAGGCCCCATCGTTTGCTCAGCCTATCTTTCTATCTGTGTGAGCGTTATTTCATCTTGCTTCACCGTCATTATATGTTGGGGGCTGCCTATTGCTTTGGGGTCTGCTCTGGGGCAGTTTAGATTTCCCTTTCTGTCTTTAGGCTATGTAGTTCTCCGGCTGTGATCGAGGGGTCTAGGGCACCGTAGGAACCCCCCACGGCTAATGCTAGTTGTTGTTGATAGGTTCAGGGGTCTGTAATCCGATAGCTGCCAACTTCTCTGGTTTTCTGGACTTAGCTAGTATTTCTGTTTTTGCTTCCTACGGTGACTCATTCATAACACTCTCCCATGCGCTCAAACAGTGGTTCCCCCCACATATGAGGTATTGTTGTACTTAGGACAAATTGCTCAACAACATTTGTGGTCCAATTTCTCATTCTAGCCTTGTGAAAATAAAAAATAGTGGGTTAAAAAAATCATTTTTATTTTCATTGCTCTGTGTTATAAACTTCTGTGAAGCACTTGGGGGTTCAACGTGCTCACCACACATGTAGATAAGTTCCTTAAGGGGTGTAGTTTCCAGAATGGTGTCACTTGTGTTTTTTTCACTCTTTAGGCACATCAGGGTCTCTCCAAACGCGACATGGCTTCCAATCTCAATTGTAGCCAATTCGGCATTGAAATAGTCAAACGGTGTTCCTTTCCTTCTGAGCTCTGCCGTGCGCGCAAACAGTGGTTTAACCCCACATATGGGGTATGGGCGTACTCAGGACAAATTGCACAACAACTTTGGTGGTCTAGTTTCTCCTGTTACCCTTGCTAAAATAAAAATTGGGGGGCAAAAATTAATTTTTGTGGAAAAAAAATGATTTTTTATTTTCACGGCTCTATGTTATAAACTTCTGTGAAGCACTTGGAGGTTAAATAAATAAATTGTTTAAGGGGCTTAGCTTCCAAAATGGGGTCACTTTTGTTTTTTTCACTGTTTAGGCACATCAGGGGCTCTCCAAATGCAACATGGCATCTGATCTCAATTCCAGCCAATTCTGCTTTGAAAAAGTCAAACGGTGCTCCTTCCCTTGCGAGCTCTGCCGTGGACCCAAAAAGTGGTTTACCCTCACATTTGGGATATCGGCATATTCAGGAGAAATGGCACAACAAATTTTTTGGTTCATTTTCTCTTTTAACACTTGTGAAAGTAAAAAAAATTGGTTCTGAAGTAAATTTTTTGCAAAAAAATTTACATGTTAATTTTTTTCCTTCCACATTGCCTCAGTTCCGGTGAAGCACATAAAGGGTTAATAAACTTCTTGAATGTGGTTTTTAGCACCTTGAGGGGTCCATTTTTATAATGGTGTCACTTTTAGGTATTTTCTGTCATGTACACCCCTCAAAATGACTTTAAATATATTGTGGTCCCTATAAAAAAGTGGTTTTGTAAATTTTGTTGTAAAAATGAGAAATCGCTGGTCAACTTTTAACCCTTATAACGTCCTAACAAAAAAAAATTGTTTCCAAAATTGTGCTGATGTAAAGTAGACATGTGCGAAATGTTATTTATTAAGAAATTTGTGAGACATAACTCTCTGATTTAAGGGTATAAATATTTAAAGTTTGAAAATTGCAAAATTTTTAAAATTTTCGCCATATTTCCATTTTTTGTCATAACTAAACACAAGTCATATAGAAAAAATTTTACCACTAACATGAAGTAAAATATGTCATGAAAAAACAGACTCAGAATCAGCGGGATCCGTTAAAGCATTCCAGAGTTATATCCTCATAAATTGACAGTGGTCAGATTTGTAAAAATTGGCCTGGTCATTAAGCTGCAAAATGGCTCTGTCACTAAGGGGTAATGAAGTCTGACCCCAATATACATGCTAGGTTGTTACCAAAACAAAAACACTTTAGGCTATGTGCCCACGTTGCATGTTAAAACGCACACTGAAAACCGGACTCCTTCCCAAAAATCGCGCGTTTTTTTCTGCGCGATCTCACCGCGATTTTACCACGATTCTGTTCGCGATTTTGCCGCGATTTTCTCAAGCACATTCCAAGCGATTTGAAGCATCGCTTGGAAAGCGATTGACAGGTTGGTCACACTCGTCAAACATAGTGTTTGACAGGTGTGAGCAGCTTTTTACTATTGAGGCCGCCTATGCGGCCTCAATAGTAAAAGATAAAATGTTAAAAATGATAAAAAAATAAAAAATCGGGGTATATTTACCTTCCGACGTCCCGCGCTGCCATCCCGGGCCTCAGCGTTCCCAGTAATGCCTTGCGAGACCTGTGATGACGTTGGTCTCGCGTTACTATAGCGATCTCACGAGACCGCTAGAGTCACACGAGACTACGTCATCACAGGACCTTGCCGCAAGGCATTACTGGGAACGCTAGGCCGGAATGCAGCGCGGGACGTCGGAAGGTAAATATACCCCGATTTTTTATTTTTTATCCTTTTTTTTACAGGGGTATGGTACCCAGGGCCTGGAGGACAGTCTCCTCTCCTCCACACTGTAGGTACCAACCGCACATGAGATGCTTAACTTCCCGCATAGTGGGCATAGCCACATGCGGGAAGTAAGCGATTCTCATGCATTCCTATGGGTGCAGAATCGTGGCAATTCTTTGCGATTCCGCACAAATGAATGATCATGCTGCGATTTTTTCCGCGTTGCGATTCCGCCGCAGAAAAAAGCGCAGCATTAGCACAGCATGTGCGGAATGCCATAGGAATGCATGGGGTGCGTTCTGTACACGATTTTTAAACGTTTTCGCACCGAAAATCGCGGCAAAAACGCTTAAAAATCGCATAGTGGGCACACAGCCTTAATGTTGACATATAATTTTCATTTCAAAGCGATATCGAATATTGACAATCGTAATTTACATATTTTTTAGAAATGACAGCATGATGGATTCCATAATTAATGGCATTAGCATTATCTCCAGGAGAGCACCCATCATAGGCAATTATTTATCTCCAAGCTAATATAGTTCCAGGAAAACAGGTCACCTTCAAACTCGTCATTTGCTCTCCTTTAATGGTTACTTTAAGTGCGGCTATTGTCCCTGAAAATCCTGTCTTTATTCAACCAAAACACAAACATTTTCAAATTTAGATGGGGCTAAAGCATTTACAATAAAAAAAGTCTAAAAAAAATACATAATTTCAATTATAGAATGCCACGCTTATCTGAAATATGTGGGTTCAACCACAAGAAAGCTAAAAAACAAAATCAGTGAACATTTCTATGATGTGAGCCAACACACCAATATTAATATATCTAATGTTTCAAACCATTTCATAACAGTACACAACAGACAGTTATAACAGATTTCTCAGTTTATGATATAGGACGCATCCTCAAACATATACATTGAGGTGACAGGGAGAAAGTCCTATGCAACAAAGAAGCCTTTTGGATATTTTTATTAAACATGCGGGTCCCTAAAGGTCTGAATTTAAAACAAGATACTATGCTTCATTACTTACACAAACAGGATTTTTTTCACATGTCATACAAAATATTTTGCATGTTGTGTTCACAATGCATAATGTTTCTTTAATGTCTGATTTTCTGTACATGTGTTCTGATAGGAACAAGCATTGTTAGTATCTCACAGGTTTCCAATAATTAATCAATCATTCTGGTCTTGCCATGTTTTTAAATCTTTCACTTTCTTGTCTTCATTTTATCTAGCCGAGTTTAAGAATTCAGTTAGCGTTCGATACGTCTCCGTCGTTTCCCTCACATCATTTATCCCAAACTTACACCTATGCTAATATATATGCAGTAGTGTCTGCCATGTTATAAAGGAAACAACAAAACTTTATGGATTTTATGGGTTTTAGGCTGTGTGCCCATGTAGCGTTTTTAAGCGTTTCCGCTGCGTTTTTAAACGCACGATTCTGCAGCGGAAAAGCTTAAAAAAGCATTCCATTCAATCATAATTGAAAATGCACATGTTGTGCCAATGGGGCGTTTTTTACCGCTGCGGAATCGCTTAGCGGTAAAAAATGCAGCATGTTCATGAATTTTGTGGAATCGCCTGCGATTCCGTATACCATCAATTATATGGGCAGAAACATTTAGGAAAACGCATGCTAAAATGCTTGACAAACGCTTAAAAAAGCGCGTCAAAAACCGCATGTGTTTTCCCGGGAGCAGGGTGTGCGATTCTGCTCAGGAATATTCAGCTTCAGAATCGCTAGGTGGGCACATAGCCTAAACTGGATCCATACCTTTCTTGTCAGTAGGATATGACCTTACAGGAAAAGAAAACAGGAAAGGAGTTTTGAGTGTGGTGAGGAAAGAAGTTTAGGACAATACTTTACTTCTTTTTGCTACTTTCCCAAGTTTAATTCAAACACCCCAGGTTTGTAATTGTGTACTTTTTAATACACATCACATTTAAAACTAAACAATTCCTTACCAAATAAACACTGAAAAAAACTTTTTTCCCCTAAGTAATTTGGTGATATTAAGTTTTTTTCAATAATGTTTTATGGTTTTTCTTATGTCTTGTATTGGTGGCCTAATACAGTATCTTGAATTGTTTAAACTTGCAAAGTGAAAGCAAGGCCGGGACTTTAAAATTCTGCTACAGTCGGCTACAACCAACAGCAAAAGAAGGCCAATTTCTGGACAGTTGTATCCTGCAAGTTATTTTCACACAAGGATGAAGCCGATGCTCAGCTTGAGAAGGAGATTGGTAAATAAAGCTTCCTTTTTTCATTCGCGACCTCGTTTAATGACCTGCACACAATGCAGCATCACGCATGAATCTTTGTGGTTGGTGTGCAAAAAATGCTTACTAAAGAATGAAAAAAAGAGGGCACACTGGTGGCCCACTGAAATCTTGGATAGGGCTGGGGTGGGGATAGAGGATAAAAGCTGCTGGTGATATGACAGGGTCTGTGTATGCTCCTGTCTAAGAGTATACAAACTGAAGAGTATAGCGTGGAGTTGAGAGAAATTGGTCGGTCAAATTCAAAAATCGCAGACTTTAGCTAAAGTTGGGTTTCGCCGATCGAAACCCCACCATAGTGTGAGGTCGGCCATGAGGTCGCCGAGCGCCAAAGTCGCGTTTCAAATAATGCTTCAGCACCTTTTCTCAGCCAATGATGGAGGACACACACTGGGCAATGCGAGGACATGGGCAGCGGCCACCACCATCTTAGAGAAGGGCATTGAAGTTATTGGCCGGCTTTGTGTGACGTCACAGTGGCTATAAAAGGCCGTGACCGCCGACTGCCATCTTACTTCTGCCGATCTTAGAATAGGGAGAGGTGCTGCTGCTGATTCTGAATAAGGGAGAGCGTTAGGCAGGGAAGAAGAAAAAAAAAATTGCTTCTTCTGATAGTGCTTTTCACTGTACAGTTAATTTGCAAAAGGGGAGGATTTTTGTTCAGCAGCGCTGGTGGTGATAAGGCAGCCTTTTAAGGCTACCTGCTAGCTGCACTGCTGTGTGCACACTGCTGTTCAAACTGCTTTTTTCAAAGCACTCCAACTTTTATTATTTTGTACTGGAGAGTTACCAAGCATTCATTTTTTCACACATCTTATAGCGGTGTACGCTCCTCACACACTACCATGTACCGGCTGGTATCACGGACAAATACAAGCTATCTGTGTGTGGCTCTGGAAAAACAAGCCGAGGAGATTTTCCATTTTTCCAGACTTACACCTTATAGAGCTGTCCGCTTTTCAAACAGTTTCGTATATCTGCTGTTTGATGATGGTCAAAGCAATACAGAGACAGCGTGTGTCACTCCATATAAAAATAGACGGAGATTGACAATTTTCCATACAGACACCGCATAGCGGTGTATGCTCCTCACACACTACCGTGTACCGGCTGGTATCACGGACAAATAGAAGCTATCTGTGTGTAACTCTGGAAAAACAAGCCAAGGAGATTTTCCATTTTTCCAGACCTACACCTTATAGAGCTGTCCACTTTTCAAACAGATTCGTATACCTGCTGTTTGATAATGGTCAAAGCTATACAGAGACAGCATGTGTCACTCCGTATAAAAATAGACGGAGATTGATAATTTTCCATACAGACACCGTATAGCGGTGTATGCTCCTCACACACTACCATGTACCGGCTGGTATCACGGACAAATACAAGCTACTGTATTTTCCGCTTTGTAAGACGCACTTTTTTTCCCCAAAACTTGGGGGGAAAATGGGGGTGCGTCTTACAAAGAGGATATACCTTATCGGGTGTTGGCCGCAGGGGTGTCCGGGCGTCTCTGGGTGTCCGTCGGGGCTGTGGGTGTCGCCGGGTGCCCAGCCGTGTCTCCACGTGCCCAGCGGTGTCTCCGGTTCCCATCCCGGGGCTCTGCCGACATTTTGCGACAGGCCAGAGCCCCGGGGCTCCCTCTCGGTTCACTCTGTATTGGCTGGCTCTGGCATTATGGCGGCCGCATGCGCTGATGGTGATCTCTGGACTAAGATCTCCAGACAGACCCCCCTGGCAGCAGCACAAGCCCCCCTGATAGCAGCACAGACCCCTGGCAGCAGGACAAGCCCCCCTGATAGCAGCACGAGCCCCCATGGTAGCAGCACAGACCCCTGGCAGCAACACAAGCCCCCCTAATATCAGCACAGTCCCCTGGCAGCAGGACAAGCCTCCCTGATAGCAGCACGAGCCCCCATGGTAGCAGCACAGACCCCTGGCAGAAGCACAAGCCCCCCTGATAGCAGCACGAGCCCCCTGATAGCATCACGAGCCCCCCTGGCAGCGCGCTGCACATCGGAGCACCCTCTCATCCCTGCCTGCAGTATCACCCCACTCCTGCCTCCTCCAGCAGCGACCCTGGGACCCCGCTTCACCGCAGCCACCACCCCCGGTAAGCAATAAGACACCTGGATTATAAGAGGCACCACCATTTATTAAAAAAAGTTTTTTCCTATTTTTCTCCTCAAAATTTGTGGTGCGTCTTATAATCTGGAGCGTCTTATAAAGCGAAAAATACAGTATCTGTGTGTGACTCTGGAAAAACAAACCGAGGAGATTTTCCATTTTTCCAGACATACACCTTATAGAACTGTCTGCTTTTCAAACACTTTCGTATATCTGCTGTTTGATCACGGTCAAAACTATACAGAGACAGCATGTGTCACTCCGTATTAAAATAGACAGAGATTGACAATTTTCCTTACAGACACCATATAGAGGTGTCCGATTCTCAAACAGTATTGTATATCTGCCGTTCGCATTACAGTCACATCTATACAGAATCAGCATGTGTGTGTGACAATCCGTAAATACATATAAGGAGATTATTAGTTACACATAAAACGTATACAGCTGTACACTTCTGATACATTTACGTATATCTGCTTGTTGGATTACGGTCAAATACATACTGGGAGAGCGTCATTGACTAACAAAATATATACGTAGATTTAATTTTTTTAATACACCTTACACAGTTGGACGCTCCTCATACAGTACCATCTCTCTGCTGGTATTTTTGGTACATTTTCCCAAACATGAGGAAGTATGGTGGAAGAGGCCGTGGACATGGGCAGGGGGGCGCAGCTGGTAATGATGGTGGTGGTGCATCGGCTGGTTCTGGCAAAAGCACAATAGCAGCTAAGGCAGGAGGTGTTGAGCCTGCATCATCGTCTGGCCCAAGAAGGCCTGTATGGTTCCCTTTTCTTGGAGTAGGAAAACCGCTTTTAAAGCCGGAGCATCAGGAACAGGTTTTGGCATACATTGCCGAAGCAGCCACCAGCTCTATTGCCTCCTCTTCTGAACGTTCGAAACCTGCAAGCACTGAGTCGTCAGTGCAGGGTTCTGCTCATGAAAAACACGTTTCCTTGTGTCCTTCACCCCACCAAAAGTTAAGGATGTGGCAGCCCACACATCAGATTACTCTATGGAGCTCTTTTCACATACCATGTCTGGGTTATCCAGTCAAATCCTGAATTCCCCAGTCCAAGATGAATCTGACATGGAGTGCACTGATGCACAGCCACTGCTAGATGATTCTGCTGGTACATTGACCCAGAGCACTACATTGACCTCGCAGTCAACTGAGCCAGAATCTGACCCTGATGAAACTCAGCTGCCCCTTCCTGCATACTATACCACCTTACATGGTGACACAGAGGAAGGTAAAGAGGAAGGTGCAGATGACTGAAGATGAGAAAAAAGGAGCAGCATCCAATCCAGGTGAAAAATCGTATCAAAGGTTTATTCTGCCAGCATAAGATACAACGTTTTGGCCATATTGTGGCCTTTTTCAAGTACGCCACAATATGGTGGAAACATTGTATCTTATACTGGCAGAATAAACCTTTGATACGATTTTTCACCTCGATTGGATGCTGCTCCTTTTTTCTCTTATGGATATTTTTGTTCATCTGGGTTCAAGAACTTTGAGCTTGCATCCACTTTGTCCCTGCTGTGCTGTCGACTGTCTTTTTCCTGGACTTTGAAGAAGAGGTGATGGATGACCAAGTTCTTGACCCGGATTGGCATCTATTGGGGGAGGAGGGTGGCACTGGCAATAGTTCAGATATAGAAAAGTATCCGCAGCAGGCATTGACATTGCAGCAGCGGTTATATGGCAGGCTCGTAGCTGTCCAAAAGTGTGGACCAAAAACTAATAGAGTTGTAGGACAGCTTTGCCAGACGGTCAACTTAGCACAGCGCGAAAGGCCAGAAAATGTATACCTTAGTAGGAAGAGTGCAGTGTGGCACTTCTTTGTCCAAAATCCTACTGATGAGGCAAAAGTTACCTGTAAGAAGTGCGGAAGGACCTTTAGCCGAGGTAAACAACTCTGAAATTTTAATACCAGTTGCATGCTTAGACATTTAATCAACATGCACTTGCAAGCGTGGACGAACTACAAAACCTCAGGTAGCACATGTGCACCTGCTCTGATGGAAGGTAACCAGCAATGCTTCATCGCTTCCCCCACTGTAAGACCACCGCCACCGTTAAGCACACCACCAGCACTAAATGTTGAGGTGTCGTCGCAAGGCCAAAGCACTCAGGGTATCACAATGATTTTGCAACACAACACTGAATCTAGGCCATCACCACCAATACCATCACCAACCCCCTCTCACTCCATCCGGTCCACCGCTACTTCCTCCATATGCAGCTCTCCAGTCCAACTCACCCTACCAGACACTCTGAGTAGGACAAGAAAGTACTCCTCCTCTCATCCGCGTACACTATTTTTGAATGCCTACATTGCCAAACTAATCTCATTAGAGATGATGCCCTACCGTTTGGTTGAAAGCGAAGCTTTCCGTGAGCTCATGGCCTACGCAGTCCCAAGCTATGACCTACCCAGTCAGCACTTCTTTTCTCGAAAAGCCATCCCAGCCCTCCATCTGCATGTGAAAGACTGCATTGTCCATGCACTCAAGCAATCAGTGAGTTGAAAGGTGCACCTCACAACAGATGCATGGTCCAGTAGGCATGGCCAGGGCCGTTATGTGTCCATCACTGCACACTGGATTAATGTGGTGGATGCATGCTCCACAGGGGACAGTGCTGCCTAGCCCACAGTATAGGAAACAGTCGGCTGTAGGCTTTCGACCCTCCTCCTCCTCCATAAGCGAAAGCTCGTCCACAGAGCGCAGTCACACGAGCACTCCATCCGCAACTGGCAGTGTTGCACACGAGGTGTCCCACTATCGAACAGCTAGTGGTAAGCGGCAGCAGGCTGTGTTAAAGATGAAGTCTTTGGGCGACAACAGACACACCGCGGAGGTACTGGCTGACTACTTGCAGCGACAAACTCAGTCATGGCTGGGAAGTCTACATCTTGAGCCAGGCAAGGTAGTCAGTGATAACGGCCGTAATTTTGTGGCAGCCATAGCCCATGCAAAACTCACACACATACCTTGCCTGGCTCACACTTTGAACCTGGTGGTGCAGTGCTTCCTTAATAAATATCCAGAGTAAACATCCCTGCTCCATAAGGTGTGAAGACTGTGCTCGCACATCCGTCGCTCAAATGTCCACTCCAGTCGTATGCAGAAGCTGCAGCGATTGCTCCACCTCCCCAAGCACCGCCTAATCATAGACATTGCAACAAGGTGGAACTCCACCCTGCACATGGTTAAGAGACTGTGCGAACAGAGGCAGGCTGTAATGCATTTGTGGGAGGATACACGGGCAGGCAGTTTGAGGGAAGACATGGAATTGTTGGGTGTGTAGTGGTCAAAGCTGAAAGACCTATGTAAAGTCCTTCAGTGTTTTGAGGAATGCACACGGCTGGTAAGAGCAGACAATGCCATTATAAGCATGAGCATCCCACTTATGCGTCTGCTCATGCAAAGTTTGACGCACATTAAGGATCTGTCGTCTGCAGCGGAGGAGGAACAGGAGGAGGGAAGCCTTGCTGACAGTCAGCCATTGTCTGGTCAGGGAACTGTCCTGGACGAGGTGGAGGAAGAAGAGGAAGAGGAGGAGGAGAAGGATGAGGGGGATGATTATTTTGGGCAGGAGGATGCTTCTCAGGGGGCAAGAGGAAATGTTGGCTTTCCAAGGTCAGGTACAGTGTTTGTGCATGACTGTAGGGATGTGGATTTGCCAGAAAGTGCTCCTCCACACAGCAGTGGCAGTGCATTATTGACACGTGGAACATTGACCCACATGTGTGATTATGCCTTGCGGATCCTAAAAAGGAACCCCCGCATTGCCAAAATGATGAAGGATGACGACTACTGGCTGGCCAGCATCCTCGATCCACACTACAAAGGCAAATTACACAACATCATGCCACAGGAGAACCTACAGATAATATTGGCTAACAAACAAGCAACTCTGGTAAACCATTTTTTTGGGGCATTCCCAGCATGTTGTGTAATGATTTCTCAAGTACCGCTCACACGACTGCTAATACTGCAACGATTACAAGTGACAGGAGACAGCAGTTGTCAACTATAGTTACAAACTACTGCTCCTCCCATATCGATGTTTCACCATAGTGAAGTTCTCTCGGTGAACTCAACTCTGCACCGTGTGACTTTCTCACGGTGCTTCGGTAGCTGGGATCTCACTGAGGTCACAGTGGTTCAACTCAAATGGGAATGCAGTCTCAGTTACATCACCGCTACTCAATGATGCTGCCCTCACAGCATCTCATCCACCAGTCACATCATGACACCATCCAGGTTGAAAACTAATTCTCCCCCAGACTTGGATTATGCATGGGACAAAACAGAGAGGTGAAGGATATTGTTGTTTTATTATTTTTGGTCTATTACATGAGATCCAGTGCTTCAGTGGAATTATGCAAGGTCGTAAGTATTGTTTAATTGAGATTATTAAAAGAGTCTGTGTCTTTTTTTAAGTAAAGGACTTTTTTCTGGGTGTCTGTGTTTTCATACAATGTGACTATGGGGTTAGTAATTGGGGCATCTTATTGTTGCATCTCCATTACTAACCTCGGGTCTTGATGTCACCGGACAATACAAAGGTGACATCAACTCTCTCAACTATTACCCCACTTGCCAACGCTACAGGGCAAGTGGGAAGAGCGAGGCTAAATG
This sequence comes from Dendrobates tinctorius, assembly GCF_039654945.1. Taxonomy (NCBI): domain Eukaryota; kingdom Metazoa; phylum Chordata; class Amphibia; order Anura; family Dendrobatidae; genus Dendrobates; species Dendrobates tinctorius. The sequence continues at coordinate 8,601,401 of NW_027361913.1, read as the reverse complement.
CCAGAATTGGTGCATCTTAGAGATGTGCCTTTTCTGGGGTGGCTGAGAGCTGATGTTTTTAGCCTAGGGTGCCAGTATCCATGGTCCCTTCCTAGGCTATTAATATCAGCCCGCAGCTGTCTGCATAGCCTATGCTTGTTGTTAATTATTGGGGGGCCCTACAACATTTTTTCAGGGTTCCCCATTTTGATAACCTGTAAAGGTTAAGTGAGCTGATATTAATAGCCTGAGAAGCTTCATGGGTGTTACCCATTTCCCAACCTATAAATATCATCCCCCAGCCATTGGCTTTCCCTCTGCTGATTACGATAATTATGCAGGAGCCCACTCCATTTTTTTCAGAAAAATAATCTTTTATTAATTAAATACATGTACAGTAAGCTGCACGCACACTGTACTAATTGTATTTGTCACAGACATCTATATATCTACCTAAAAAATCCAAAATGCTGGACCTAAATTAATGGCACTTCCCAATGAACATATAATCCAAAAAGATTGAGGACGCATATAGCCATAAAATTACATAGCTTTATTAAAGTCAATACCAAAAAGACATAGACAATGGTTAAAAAGAGATACATATCCAATTTGATACCACAAAGTACATATGTTGCACAATTTATCTGAATAATAGCATGCTTAGTGCTGCAATGTTATGAAAAAAAGGGGCATTACCACAAATAAAAAAAATGTATGCTTAATGCTACAGTATAAGAGACACTACCACAAATCCTGCACTATGGTGTGCAAAAGCAGTCAAGTTGGTCACTAGTGACAAATCTGTGCCATAATTCCACTATTCCTATAAGGTACAGGTGTACATATTTGTTAATTAAATTACACATATAAAGAATAAGTACTAGAGTTGAGCGAAACGGGTTGGTCAAATTAAAAAATAGCGGACTTTCGATCGAAACCCGACCGTAGCGTGAGGTCGGCCATGAGGTCGCCAATCAGAGCGCCAAAGTCGCGTTTCAAATAATGCTTCCTTTTCTCAGCCAATGATGGAGGACTTACACTGTGGGCAACGCAATGACATGGGCAGCGGCCACCACCATCTTAGAGAAGGGCATTGAAGTGATTGGCTGGCTTTGTGTGGCGTCACAGTGGGTATAAAAGGCTGTGACCGCCAACCGCCATCTTACTTCTGCGATCTTAGAATAGGGAGAGGTGCTGCTGCTGATTCTGAACAGGGAAAACGTTAGGCAGAGAAGAAGAAAACAAAAACTGCATCTGTTGATAGCGCTTTTCACTGTACAGTTAGTGTGCAGTGAAAGGGGGGATTTTTGTTGTGTGCAGGAGCGCTGGTGGTGATTAGGCTGTCTTTTAAGGCTACCTGCTAGCTGCATTGTTGTGTGCACACTGCTGTTCAAACTGCTTTTTTCAAAGCACTTCAACTTTTATTATTTTGTCCTGGTGAGTTACTGAGCGTTCAATTTTTCATACACCATATAGCGGTGTACGCTCCTCCCACACTACCATGTACCAGCTGGTATCACGGACAAATAGAAGCTATCTGGGTGTGACTCTGGAAGAGCAAGTGTAACAACCCTGCTGGCATCACTGCATGGTCTCCCATCCCCCGCACACCAACTTACTTTCTGCTTCAAGCCATGCTGTGAATTCTGTCTGTTGCCAGCTCTGTGCCTCTGCTCTCCATGTTTCCGGACTGTGTGTATAGGGGCGGCGCCTGAACTCTCTGGTTCTTATGCAGTCAGGGTGCACCTGTGTAATATGTCCCTTACCAATCACCTAGAGCCCTTGACTATTTAGTTTCGCCACACCCACTGACCTTTGCCTGAGCAATGTCTAATCTCAGTTAGTATCTTGCTGCTGAGGAAGCCAGGCCCTGTTCTGTGTATTTTCTCCTTCTCTGGAGGAAAACTTCTTGTCTTGCCTTGTACCTTGTCTGCCTGCCAGGAGGCTGAATATCCTGGCCCTTGAGCCTTGGTTCCAGTACCTTGTCTGTACTCTGTCCTACCTTAATCTCCTTTTCTCCTTGTCCGTGGCTTCCTTCCCTGCTGTGTCTTTCCTTGTGTCCTCCTTGTCTGTGAATCTGCACCCTTGCAGTTTGTCTGTGAATCTGCACCCTTGCAGCTCTGTCTGTGAATCTGCACCCTTGCAGCTCTGTCTGTGAATCTGCACCCTTGCAGCTCTATCAGTTCATCTGCACCCTTGCAGCTCTGTCTGTGAATCTGCACAGCTCTCTAGCCGCTCTGCCTGCACGGCTCCCTAGCCGCTCTGCCTGCACGGCTCCCTAGCCGCCCAGCCTACTCTGCACTCCTGCGGCTCTGCCTACTCCACACTCCTGCCTATATCCATACCTGCACCTCCTGTGTGAACAGGTCCAAATCCTGTTCCAACATACCCCACTCCCTCCTGCCGGCACCTGCTGTGTGAACCTGTCCCTTCTCAAGTGCCATTGCTCTGAACAGGTGTGTTAGGCGTCGGTTTCCTGCAGCAGCTCAGCAGGAATCCAGAGCCTCATATTCTGCGGTCTCCCATTATTTATCGACCGCAGAGGAGATTGCTCAGCAGTCCCAGCGTCGCAGATGCTCTGCCCAGACCTGCTCTATGGATCTAGCTGTTGCTGCCACGATTGGGTCAGCAATAGCAATGCAGGCTGCTCAGCAGCAAATCGCTCCGGATGCTAAGTCCCTCCGCCGCTCTACTGAGCATGCTCACTAGACGATCTCCCATTGGAGATTGGGAGTCACGTGCTCAGGTCCTTCTTCTGATCTCATTGGTCCATCTCAGAGATCTAGAAGGTCCCGCATGACTATAAAAGGTCCGCATGGCCGCTCAGCCATGCGCTAGTATAGATTTTTCTTGCTAGATGTGTGAATGGTGATGGATATATGATTCTGGTGACTGACTTATTAAGATTCCCCTCTCTCTGATATTATGCATGTGGATAGGGAACTAGAGAAAGAGTCAGAGCCAGTCAGTGGCAAGCCATAGGCCACTGTGCACACTACACCTCTATACTAGCATCCGGTGGTGTCACGTCTCTCACGGCACCATCGTATAGTGGCTGTGTCTGCCGCCGTGCTGCATTCAGCAGCACTTACTGGCATCCGCAGTAGCGACGCTGCACGCACGGTAGGTCTAGATGGACACCGTCCCCTGTCTTGGACCCATGTCCTGTGACCAGATACCGTGCGTGCAATTTCGCTGAGACCTGTGAGTCTAACAGGCTCAGTGTTTATGTTTCTGTTACAGCGTCTCTGTGAGTTAACAGAGGCCGCTCTGCGCACCTCGGGTGACGTTGAACCCGTGCACATTATACTGCCATATAGCGCGTCTGCCATTGTCTAGCAGCGGTTTTAACACTTTCTGCACAGTGGACCCTGAGCGGCGAGCGCACTTTATTATTTATTTATTTAGTGCGTTCCGCCATTCCTAACATTATACTAGCGCCAGGGTCTGGCTAGCAATGGCGTACCAGCAGCAGCTTCTGCAGTACATTTGGCAGCTGGAGGGCAGGTTTGCCACTCTCGAGAGCACCACCTCAGCTGCAAAGTTTACTGAGGCTGCTGCTCAGGCAGTCACAGAGGCTGTCTCACGTGTGTCCACGTCCACGCCTGCACCGATAGTTTCCTGCCTCCCGTTGCCTGATAAATTTTCTGGCGACAGTGCCTCCTGCAGGGATTTCGTGAGTCAGTGCTCTATCCAGCTTGAGTTACTGGCCACGTGATTCCCTACAGAACGGGCCAAAGTGGGGTTTCTTGTTTCCCGTCTGTCGGGCAGGGCGTTGGAGTGGACCATGCCACTGTGGGAGCGTGGTGACCCTGAGGTTTGGACCGCTGCTCAGTTCCTCACATCCCAAAAGCAGGTCTTTTTGGGGCCACGGGTCACTCACGACTCCGCTCTCCAGCTACTAGCATTAACACAGGGATCCCTCTCAGTCAGCCAGTACGCCGTCCGTTTTCGGACACTGGCTTCCGAGTTGGAGTGGCCTGACAAAACCCTCATCCCTGTGTTCTGGAGAGGTTTGGCAGAGCATGTCAAGGATGCTCTATCTAACAGGGTGGTTCCCGTAAATCTGGAAGAGCTGATCGCCATTTCCACCCGCATAGATCTCTGTTTTTATTAGCACGGGCTGGAGCGTGCTCAATCCAGATGGAAGGTTAGCTTGCCGTCCAACCTCTTTGAGCCTCTGGAACCTCTCAAGCCGGAGAGTTCTCCTCCTGAGCCCATGGAGGTGTCCCACACCAGTTACAAGCCATGCCCTGCGCAAAGCTCCATACGCAATTACCTGTGTCTACAGTCTGGTCACCTGGCTAACAGTTGTCTGCAGCGGTCAAAAAAACGGTCACATCCTGTAGTAGTTGGTGGGGTTCTATCTCGAACACGCTATTCCGCTGGTGCCTCTTCCCCACCCCGTGACCATCAGGGTGGTCAACAGTGCGACCTTACCATCCCAGATTACCCACCAGACAGCAACCCTAAGGCTCTCAATTTCCCCGTCTCATCACGAGACATTGTCCCTGCTGATTATGCCAAAGGGCATCGATCAGGTGCTTCTCGGACTTCCCTGGCTCCGTTGTCACTCCCCTCATATTGAGTGGTCCTCGGGGAGTATACTGGGATGGAGCAAAGACTGTGTAGGAAGGTGCACGGGGGAAAGTGTCCAGGTAGCCTCTGCAGGGGTGCCTGCGGATCTTTCCGGGCCCCCTACTGGGAACCTGAAGACCGCGGCTCCGGTCACCTTCGAGTCAGTACCACCGGGCAAGACCTTTGTCCCACCTCATCTGCGGTCCAAGATTCTCGCGTGGGCACATGCATCCAGGGTGGGTGGTCACTTTGGCTACAAGCAGACCACAAAGCTCCTGGCAAGGTCTTATTGGTGGCCGCACAGGGCCCGGGACACTAAAAGATATATTTAGGAATGCGCCTCTTGTGCTCAGTGCAGCTCCTCTAAACAGAGGCTGGCTGGGTTACTGTATCCCCTGCCAGTGCCAAACAGGGCAATTGAGGTTCGCGACAGCTTGGATCGCACCCCGCTTGTCACTCAAGCCTCTAAAGTGAGAATGAAGACGCCCGCGGATACACATCAGCGCTCCGCTCCAACTTCTGCCCCTGGCGACTTAGCCATCCCTGATGTCTTCCACGTGTCCCTTCTCAAACCTGTTCACATGTCCCGGTTTTCCGAGTCATCTGCCGGGACATCTGACTTGTCTTCGGATGAGCCTGTGGCCTATGCCCCTGTGGGACACAAGGTGGTACTTGGCAAAAAACCTTATTTGGTGGATTGGAAGGCTCAGGAGGGGGGCCATAGGAGGGGGGTAATGTTAGGCATCAGATTCCTGCAGCAGCTCAGCAGGAATCCAGAGCCTCACAATCTGTGGTCTCCCATTATTTATCGACCGCAGAGGAGGTTGCTCAGCAGTCCCAGTGTCACAGACACTCTGCCCAGACCTGCTCTATGGGTCTGGCTGTTGCTGCCATCTTTGGGTCAGCAATAGCAATGCAGGCTGCTCAGCAGCAAATCTGTCAGGAACACCGCACTGTACTTGCTCACTGAGCCAGTGCGTGTGTCCTGAGAACAAAAACAGTGCTCAAAGATACCTGTGGAGCAGGGCAGCAGCGGTGACGATGCGTGCTTCAGACTATCAGGACCTGAAGCACGTGACTGCTGAGGGCATGGCCTAAACTCCACAGAGCTAGGAGCTGCAGGTAAACTCCTAGAAAAGTAACTACGGGACAAGTTACCAAGGGGCATAGACAGAGATGTAAAACAGATCAAGCCGGGTCAAAGCGTGAGATGGCAGGACAGTACCAAAGGGTTAGACAGAACGAATAGTCAGGACGTAGCAATAGATCAGAAAACCAGAACGGGCAATGGATGGTAAAATAGGGACAAACTGTAATGGAGTTGTCACGCCGCGCTCACCTGGGGGCGGGACCTCGGTCCCGACGTCATCTCTTCCTGAGCCGCGGTCACTCCGGGGGTCCCGTCGGGTGTGCACGCGCACCTCTCGTACCTAGGTTCCTGTCTCCTCCATGTTATGTCTGCGCTTGCGCGCTTTTCTCAGTTCGGTCTCCAGGTCAGTCCTCTCTATGGTACTGGAGGACTTGACCCAGGAAGCTCTCGTGATCATGTGCTATATCAGGCTACCTCTACCTAGGGGAAGTGCCTGATTATTGTTGTGCTTCCTGGCTTGGTCTGCCGTGTCCCTGCCTGGCTGTGCGCTGTATTCAGGTCCCCTGCCTTGCACTCTGTTGTGCTTCTTGGCACACGCTCTGAATCTGCACTCTGCCTTGTACTTGGTTGTGCCTCCTGGCACACGCTCTGACCCTGTACTCTGTCTAATACTCAGTTGTGCCTCCTGGCACATGCTCTGACCCTGTACTCTGTCTCATACTCGGTTGTGCCTCCTGGCACATGCTCTGATCCTGTACTCTGTCTCATCCTCAGTTGTGCCTCCTGGCACACACTCTGATTCCATGCTCTGTCTTATACTCAGTTGTGCCTCCTGGCACACACTCTAATTCTGTGCTCTGTCTTATACTCAGTTGTGCTTCCTGGCACACACTCGGACCCTGTGCTTTGTCTCATACTCAGTTGTGCCTCCTGGCACATGCTCTGATCCTGTACTCAGTCTCTTACTCTGTTGTGCCTCCTGGCACACGTACCAATCCTGCGCTCTGTCTTATGCTCAGTTGTGCCCTCTGGCACACACCCTGCTCCTGTACTCTGTTGCACCTCCTGGCACACCTGCTGCCTTACTCAGTGCTCTGACATGCTCCTTGCATGCATCCTGCTTCACTCACACCCGGACGAACGAAGTCTCTGTATACCACGTGTTCCCGTGTCCACGCTTTAAACGTTCCTGCAGACACACTCACCCACTCATGTCTCCTGTGAGCCGGCCGCCTGGTGCCAGCAGTCGTGGTGCCTCACCCCCTGGGGCTTGCCCCTGACAGTCCCTGTATAGGGGTGGGCTTCACTAGGTCAGCTCGCCCTGGGAGGGTTGGTGTCACGACCCAGAGGGTCCACTCCAGGAGTCGTCACAGTATAATCAGGCCATGGACCCCGCTGGTACCACCACCTCCATCCAAAAGGAACTGGTGTTACTACGGGAGAGTCAGACCAGGATTATGGCCTTTTTGAAATCCATGGAGTCCCGTTGGTCGGCCATGCAGTCCTCTGACCCTGGGAATGCTTCCCAGCTGGCCAGCCTCCAGCAAGAACTCACACAGCAACGCGACACCCAGGCCCATATCCTCAACTATATGGCGTCGGTAGACAGTCGACTTCTTTCCATACAATCCGTTTCTGCCCAGTCCTCGGCCCCGCACCGCACCCGATGCCGCGCCTCGGCAAGCCACCCCGATATAGTGGCAAGTTTTGTGGAGGATTTCTGAACCAATGCCGGTTACATTTTGAGCTTTTGCCGCAGCACTATCCTACTGAGCCCAAATTGCCTTTATTGTTTCACGCTTAGAGGGGGAGGCGTTAGCATGGGTGAACCCCTCTGGGAGCGCAATGACCCACTCGTCTCTCAGCTTTCCACCTTTTTGGACACCTTCCGCAAGGTGTTCGACGAGCCGGGTCGGCTGGCCTCTATCACCGAGTCCCTCTTTAACCTCCATCAGGGTACGCTACCGGTGGGACAGTATGCCATCCGTTTTCGTACCTTGTCCTCCGAACTCGGTTGGAACAACGAGGCTCTTGTAGGGATCTTTTGGCGTGGCCTGTCCGATCGGATCAAAGACGAACTGGCGGTCGGGATACTCCCTCCTCTTTAGAGGATCTGATCTCTCTGGCGACACGCATTGACCTGCGGTTTCAGGAACGTGCCCGTGAATTAGCCAGAGAGAGGAGCTCCTCTCACCTCCTCCATTCCTGCTCCAAGAAGCCGGGAAACTTCTCCGCCTAGGGTTGATAGGTGAGGCCTCCCTAGGTGTACGTGATTCCTCTCCTCCCCTGCTCATATCCATATTATTGAATCTCCTTGCCAAGCGTTATTCTGAGGAGGCTTTTCTGGATTCTGGCATGGAGGGGAATTTTATCACACTCGAGGCGGTTAAAAATACCAGATTCCTGTCAGATCCCTGGAGACTCCTCGGTCGATTGTTTCGGTCAATGGAACGTCCGTGCAGGAGACCGATACCCAGGCCACCGAAGAGATCGAGCTGCAGATCGGAGCCCTGCACCTGGAGAAGATCTCCTTCCTCGTCTTGTCTACCATGTCTTACACACTTCTTCTAGGCCTCCCTTGGCTACGGGCTCATGAGCCAACCCTGGACTGGCGGTCAGGCGAGATACTCCGGTGGGGACCGTTCTGTCAGGAGAAGTGCCTGTTGCCCGTCCGCCCGATGAACTCTGCCAGTCCATCCCCAGCACCTACAGGTCTGCCATCGGCTTACTGGTCCTTTGCAGATGTCTTTGACAAGAAGGAGGCTGAGACTCTGCCCCTCCATCGGTCATATGACTGTCTGATTGACCTCATTTCTGGTTCTACGCCACCCAGGGGTAGGATATACCCGCTATCCCCTGCTGAAACCCAAGCTATGTCTGAGTATATCCAAGAGAACCTTGCGAGAGGTTTTATCCGGAAGTCCTCCTCGCCCGCGGGAGCGGGATTTTTCTTTGTAAAAAAGAAGGACGGCTCCCTCCGTCCTTGCATAGACTATCGAGGCATGAACGATATCACGGTCAAGAACAAGTACCCATTGCCATTGATCCCAGAGCTCTTTGACCGACTTAGAGGAGCTTGAATTTTCACCAAACTGGATCTTCGTGGGGCCTACAACTTGATCCGCATTCGTTCCGGGGATGAGTGGAAGACCGCCTTTAACACAAGAGACGGTCACTACGAGTACTTGGTCATGCCCTTCGGCCTCTGCAATGCCCCAGTGGTGTTCCAGGAGTTCGTGAATGACGTCTTCTGGGATATGCTTGTACTCCTGTGTGGTAGTCTATCTGGATGACATCCTCGTTTTTTCTCCAGACCTCTCCGCCCACAGAAAGAACGTGCGTCAAGTCCTCCAGCGCCTGAGGGAGAACCGCCTTTATGCCAAGCTCGAGAAATGTGCCTTCGAGCAAACATCCCTTCCATTCTTGGGGTACATTATCTCAGAATCAGGTCTACGCATGGATCCGGCAAAGGTGCCCGCCGTCCTCGATTGGCCACAGCCCCATGGGGTGAAGGCAATCCAACGCTTCCTTGGTTTTGCGAACTACTACCGACAGTTCGTTCCTCATTTCTCCTCGCTGGTTCGCCCCATCTCGTCCCTTATCTGCAAGGGAACTAACCCAAAGGCTTGACCCTCTGAGGCTGAAGAGGCCTTCCAGTCGTTGAAACAAGCCTTCGCCGCTGCTCCGGTGCTTCACCGAACTGAGGTTAGTAGACCTTTCTCTCTCGAGGTGGACGCATCCTCTACCGGGGCTGGCGCAGTCCTTCTGCAGAAATCCTCTTCTGGACGCTTTGTCACCTGTGGCTTCCTTTCTAAAGTATTTTCCTCCACTGAGCAGAACTACTCCATTGGCGACAAAGAGCTATTGGCCATTAAATTGGCCTTGGAGGAGTGGAGGTACTTACTGGAAGGTGCCATACATCCATTCAAGATCTTCACGAACCATAAGAACCTGGCGTACATCCAGTCCGCACAGAGGCTCAATCCTCGGCAAGCCAGGTGGTCTCTATTCTTCGCCCTCTTTGACTTTGAGCTACATTTTCGGCCCGGCGATAAAAACGTTAGAGCGGATGCGTTGTCAAGATCATTCCTGTCGTCTGATGCAGAGGAAGAACCCTCTCATATCATTGATATATCCAAAGTAATTACTGTGGCTTCTGTCAAGTTAACCACGTTACCTCCGGGAAGAACCTTTGTGGCTGAGAATAACCGAAAACGAGTGCTAAATTGGGGACATTCGTCCAAGATTGCCGGCCACATTGGTGTCAAAAAGACTTTGGACTTAATCTCTCGCCATTATTGGTGGCCTTCACTCTCCCAGGATGTTAAAGACTTTGTAGCATCTTGCCAGTCCTGTGTCCAGAACAAGATACCCAGACAACCATCCTCCTGTCTTCTGTTCCCGCTTCCCGTTCCGTCGGCTCCATGGCAGCACATAGCCATGGATTTCATTACTGATCTGCCTTGTTCTTCCGGTTGTACTGTGGTCTTGGTGGTTGTAGACCGATTTTCAAAGATGGCCCACTTCATTCCTCTTCCCGGACTACCCTCTGCTCCTGACTTGGCGAAGATCTTCATTTCCCATATCTTCAGGATTCACGGCTTCCCCCCCCACACATTGTGTCAGACAGAGGGGTCCAATTCACCTCCCGGTTCTGGAGAGCTCTATGCGGACTCATGAAATGTCATTGGATTTCTCTTCCGCCTATAACCCCCAAACCAATGGGCAGGTGGAACGTACCAACCAGATCCTTACATCCTACCTCCGACATTTTTCTAATGCTCATCAGAATGACTGGGTCGGTCTACTTCCTTGGGCTGAGTTCGCCTACAATAATCACTCCAGTGAATCGTCTACCAAGTCTCCTTTCATCATCGTCTTTGGACAGCATCCCAATGTGCCTCTACCGGTACTTCCTGTCTCGGGTGTACCTGCTGCCGATTCTCTGTCTGTGGAGTTCTCCAGGGTATGGCAGGAGACCAAAACCGCTCTCGAGAAAGCACGGGACAGAATGAAATAACACGCTGACAAGAGGCACCTGGACGTTCCTCCATTTCTCCCTGGTGACAAGGTGTGGCTCTCCACCAAATACGTCCGCCTTAAGGTACCAGCTTACAAACTGGGTCCCTGTTACATTGGTCCTTTTGAGGTCCCCAGGCGGATTAATGATGTTGCTTACAAATTGAAGCTGCCTCCTTCACTCCGTATTCCCAATTCCTTCCATGTGTCTCTCCTTAAACCAGTGGTTCTTAACTGATTTCATCCATCTCCAGGCCACACACCCCAGCCTGTTGGCTTGGGGGATGAGTTTTGAGGTGAATGACATTTTGGCCATGAAGAAGGTAAGAGGGAGAACCATGTTCTTGGTCGATTGGAAGGGTTTTGGCCCCGAAGAGAGGTCATGGGAACCCATGGAGAATATCCACGCACCCCAGATTTTGTCTAAGTTCCTCTCCAGTTTTAGAAAGAGGGGGCATAAAGGGGGCGGTACTGTCACGCCGCGCTCACCTGGGGGTGGGACCTCGGTCCCGACGTCATCTCTTCCGGAGCTGCGGTCACTCCGGGGGTCCCGTCGGGTGTGCACGCGCACCTCTCGTACCTAGGTTCCTGTCTCCTCCATGTTATGTCTGCGCTTGCGCGCTTTTCTCAGTTCGGTCTCCAGGTCAGTCCTCTCTATGGTACTGGAGGACTTGACCCAGGAAGCTCTCGTGATCATGTGCTATATCAGGCTACCTCTTCCTAGGGGAGGTGCCTGATTATTGTTGTGCTTCTTGGCTTGGTCTGCCGTGTCCCTGCCTGGCTGTGCGCTGTATTCAGGTCCCCTGCCTTGCACTCTATTGTGCTTCTTGGCACACGCTCTGAATCTGCACTCTGCCTTGTACTTGGTTGTGCCTCCTGGCACACGCTCTGACCCTGTACTCTGTCTCATACTCGGTTGTGCCTCCTGGCACATGCTCTGATCCTGTACTCTGTCTCATCCTCAGTTGTGCCTCCTGGCACACACTCTGATTCCGTGCTCTGTCTTATACTCAGTTGTGCCTCCTGGCACACACTCTAATTCTGTGCTCTGTCTTATACTCAGTTGTGCCTCCTGGCACACACTCGGACCCTGTGCTTTGTCTCATACTCAGTTGTGCCTCCTGGCACATGCTCTGATCCTGTACTCAGTCTCTTACTCTGTTGTGCCTCCTGGCACATGTACCAATCCTGCGCTCTGTCTTATGCTCAGTTGTGCTCTCTGGCACACACCCTGCTCCTGTACTCTTTTACACCTCCTGGCACACCTGCTGCCTGACTCAGTGCTCTGACGTGCTCCTTGCACGCATCCTGCTTCACTCACACCCGGACGAACGAAGTCTCTGTATACCACGTGTTCCCGTGTCCACGCTTTACACGTTCCTGCAGACACACTCACCCACTCGTGTCTCCTGTGAGCCGGCCGCTTGGTGCCAGCAGTCATGGTGCCTCACCCCCTGGGGCTTGCCCCTGACACTCCCTGTATAGGGAGTGGTCTTCACTAGGTCAGCTCGCCCTGGGAGGGTTAGTGTCACGACCCAGAGGGTCCACTCCAGGAGTCGTCACAGGAGTAACAATTGCCTAGCCAGGAGGTCAGAACCAGAGAAGACAATAATACCAAAACGAGAGACAGAGAACTGAGTGAGGGGACAGACCGGGTCATACACGCACACCAGGGGGGTCAGACACACAGCCAGAATAACAATATAACTGACAGGGAATCCTCATCTGGAGTGAGTATAAATACCCCACCCAGATCCAAAGAGAGGCCGGCAACAGTTAACCCTGTGAGAACAGGACATTAACCATGACAGTACCCCCCTCTTAATGGGGGGCCACTGGACCCCCAGGTTTCTCAGGGTATCTGGCATGAAAAGCCTGCACCAGTCGATCAGTGTGCACCGAACTGGCCGGAACCCATGACCGATCCTCAACGGAATATCCCTTCCAATAATAAGGTACTGAAGTCTCCGGTGCACCCACCGTGAATCAATGATGCGCCCTACCTCGTACTCCAGTTGACCCTCTACCAACACTGGTGGAGCCACAGATGAGGGATCTTCTCTAACAGGTTTTAATAGGGACCTGTGTAAGACGTTAGATATTTTGAAGGAGGTGGGCAACTGTAATCTGTATGCCACCAGGTTGATCACCTCTACAATCTTGTATGGGCCAATAAATTTTGGGCCCAACTTCATAGAGGGTATTTTAAGTTTGATGTTACGGGTGAACAACCAGACGTTTTCCCCCACTGTTAACGCAGGACCCAACCCCCTCCTCCTGTCAGCAAAAAGTTTATACTTCTTCTGGGCTTTGGAGATGTTCCCCTGCACCTCCCTCCAGAGGGTTTTTAACTGTTGTACCATCCCCTCGGCACCATGGCAATCCGAATCCATACGGGAAAATTCCCCAAACTGCGGAACAAACCCATAATTGACCTGAAAGGGAGACTTTCCGGTAAACTGATTAATACGACAGTTGAATGCAAATTCTGCCATGGGCAATACCTCACACCAGTCTTCCTGTCTGAGGAGGCCAGGCATCTCAGAATCTGCTCCAACGACTGGTTGGTGCGTTCAGTCTGTCCATTGGATTCCGGGTGATAGGCAGAAGAGAATGACAATGTGACCCCCAATTTCATACAAAACGCTCTCCAAAACCTGGCCACAAATTGCCCACCCCTGTCCGACACCACGTTCACGGGCACTCCATGCAATCGAACAATGTGCTGTATAAACAAGTGGACCAAGGTTTCAGCAGATGGTAATGCAGGTAATGGCACAAAATGGGCCTGCTTAGAAAATCTATCAACCACTACCCATACCATTGAGTTGCCCTTGGAAGATGGAAGATTAGTGATTAAGTCCATGGACAGGTGTGACCATGGTTTATCCGGAATTGGCAAAGGCACCAATTCCCTGGCCGGCCGGACCTGAGAGCTTTTAGAGCGCGTGCACACCCCACAAGTATTTACATACTTTTTTATATCAGTACCCATAGAGGGCCACCAAAAACCCCTAGCTACTGCCCCCTGGATAGCTGCAATACCAGGGTTTGCACTTAAGACAAAATCATGAAATTCTTGAAGGAGTGTGAGACGGAATTGTTCGGGTACAAACAATTTACCTGGGGGTTTATTCCTGAGAGCTTGTGCTTCCAGAATCTCTAACTCAGAGGAGATTTCGGCTACAACCACTGCCGGCTGAAGAATGGAGGAAGGAGGTTCTGGAGGGGACACAGAATTAAAACTTCGGGATAAGGCATCCGCCTTTACATTTTTAGACCCTGGTCGAAAAGTGATGGCAAAATGAAATCGAGAAAAAAAGTGCCCACCGAGCCTGTCTGGGGGTCAATCTCTTAGCAGACTCGATATAGGCCAGGTTTTTATGATCAGAGATGACCGTAATGGGATGAGCGGCCCCCTCCAAAAAATGCTTCCATTCTTTGAAGGCCAATTTAACCGCTAACAATTCCATGTTACCGACATCATAGTTTCTCTCGGTCAAAGAGAACTTCTTAGAGAAAAAGGCACAGGGTTTGAGGTTAGTCAGGGTAGAGGGGCCCTGTGACAATACTACCCCCACCCCCACCTTTTAATATACCAATTAAAAAGTACCAAAAATAATGTCACCCACAAGTGAGTTTAAAAAAAGATGCAAGATAAATGGGTGATCCTCTGAGGATACTTGCAAGCACCCAAACGCATCATATAAGGGATATAGAGTGTAACTGATGAAACAGATAACAACCTATATAATGGATACAGCATAAATGAAAGAATAGCACAATGCTATAGCCAATTGCACATGTATACACATGTATATTTCAAAGGCCAGACCACAGGTTCATAGCCTTCCATAAATGAGATTTCAAAAAAAGGAAAAATCTCACCGGTTTATGCAGACGGTCAGGAGTCACCAGGGATACTTTGTATGCCAACAGGAAGGTAGCGATGGGAAGACAATACCCTGTCAATTCCCTTACATGCTAACCATTAACTGATCCCCAGGCTCCTGCCCTTACAAGGGCAGTCCACAGCTAGCCCTATATTGCACATGCCCTGCACTTTCCCTATTAGGAGCGTCCCAACACGTTTCATCCAAATAACTCTTCAGGGGACTAACTTGTTTAAGGTGCCATAGTGCTATAGCTAAGAGACATACATCCTCCTGATCAGAAAACCAGAACGGGCAATGGACGGTACAATAGGGACAAACTGTAATGGAGTAACAATAGCTAAGCCAGGAGGTCAGAACCAGAGAAGACAATAATACCAAATCGAGAGACAGAGAACTGAGTGAGGGGACAGACCAGGTCATACACGGGAATTAAACAAGCAATGCAGTATCCACGCACACCAGGGGGGTCAGACACACAGCCAGAATAACAGTATAGCTGACAGGGAAACCTAGTCTGGAGTGAGTATAAATACCCCACCCAGATCCAAAGAGAGGCGGGCAAAAGTTAACCCTGTGAGAACAGGACATTAACCATGTCCTAACCATGACAAAATTGCTCCAGAGGCAAAGTCCCTCCACCGCTCTACTGAGCATGCTCACGAGACGATCTCCCATTGGAGATCGGGAGTCACGTGCTCAGGTCCTTATTCTGATCTCATTGGTCCATCTCAGAGATCTGGAAGGTCCCACACGACTATAAAAGGTCTGCATGGCCGCTCGGCCATGCGCTAGTATAGACTTTTCTTGCTAGATGTGTGAATGGTGATGGATGTATGATTATGGTGACTGACTTATTAAGATTCCCCTCCCTCTGTTATTACTCATGTGGATAGGGAACTAGAGAAAGAGTCAGTGCCAGTCATTGACAAGCCATACGCTACTGTGCACACCGCACCGCTACACTAGCGTCCCGAGGTGTTACGTCTCTCACGGCGCCATCGCATAGTGGCTGTGTCTGCCGCCGCGCTGCATTCAGCAGCACTTACCGGCGTCCACAGTAGCGACGCCACACGCATGGTAGGTCAAGACGAACACCGTCCCCTGTCTTGGACCCGTGTCCTGTGACCAGATACCGTGCGTGCAATTTCACTGAGAACTGTGAGTCTAACAGGCTCAGTGCTTATGTTTCTGTTACAGCGCCTCTGTGAGTTAACAGAGGCCGCTCTGTGCACCTCGGGTGACGTTGAACCCGTGCGCATTATACCATCATATAGCGCATCTGCCATTGTCTAGCAGCGGTTTTAACACCTTCTGCACGGTGGACCTCGAGCAGCGAATGCACTTTATTATTTATTTATTTTGTGCGTTCCGCCATTCCTAACAAGGTGGATGGGCCCACAGATGGCCAACGGCACTGACACAGGGCCCTCATAGTACAATACAGTGTCTCTGATGGTGGGAGGGCCCACTCGCCGTCAGACACACTAGCGTACTATGAGGGGCCATGTGCCAGTACCATCGACCAAGAGTGTGCCCCCCTGCTTGGTCATGGCCACAGCACTTTCAAGTTGCAATACTTACCTCTCCCTGCTCCATCGCTGTGTAGTCTGGGCAGTTAAATCCTTCACAGGGATGGGCACTACAAATTTGGTGAACTGATTGATGATGGTTAAGATGTAGCTATCGCCTGTCCTGCTGGTCTCTACCTTCAGATGATCAATGGCTACCATTTGTAATGGATGTCAACTCACAATCGGATGCAGTGGTGCTTTATGATCAGCTTTCACAGTTTTCCCAGTCACAGACGTGTGACATTCCTGCCACCATTTTTCAATTTCTCCTCTCATGCCAATCCAATAGAATAGCCTACAGTCTGTGGCTTCTGTCTTTTGCACTCCAAAATGACCAGACACATCATGATAGGCAGTGAGGACCATGTCTACATCTCTCCCTGTGATAACAATTTGATGGCGACGAGTAATGGTGATGTGATCCACGCTACTGCGATAAAGCAATCTTTTCTTCTCAAAGAACCATTTTCACTGTCTCCACAGACACAGTAATTGAGGGTCTGCATCGCCTCTGCAACATCTACCGGGAGGTTTTCCCGCGATGAGTAATTCCCAAATTTCTGCTAACACTCAACTTTCCGTCAGTACTTGTATACATGTAGTTTCCAGTAGCGGAGAGTCTGGACTGGCTCACTGAGATTGAAATGTATACGAAGATTTAAAAGTACCACAACACTGTATACTGTTGTACGCTACGACTACCTTTCCCATTTTTCTACTTGTTAAATTCTGGTGTAATACATACTGAGCCTGTGAGTGTGTCTGACTCCGGAAGTATAGACGGAAATTTACAATTACCCCTAGACTGGATACACCTTGCATGTGCTGATACAAAATTTTGAGCAAAGGTACTGTATTACGGTATCATCCATAGTGAGTGAGTGTGTGTGGTTTACGCGTTCTATATATACGGTGAATCGGAGATACCAATTTTTACCCTATTGTTATGAATGAGTCACCGAGGAGGAAAAACAAAAACAAGCTAAGCCACAGAAAACCAGAGAGGTTGGTAACGAAGCGGATTGCAGACCCCTGATCCTATCCACACAACTAGCAGTAGCCGTGGAGCGTACCTACAATGATCCTAGATGCCTCGTCACAGCCGGAGAACTAAATAAGCCTAAAGCAAGAAAAGGGGAAATCTAAACTGCCTCAGTGCAGACCCCAAAGCAATAGACAGCCCCCAAACATGTACTGTCAGTGAGACAAGATGAAAACACAAACACAGATAGAAAAATAGGCTGAGCAAATGATGGGGCCCACACTAACTAGAAAGGACAGGAAAGGAAAGATGCTGTCTGCAATCACGCACAAAACCCTGCCAAAAAATGCCCAACACTTTCTGATAACAAAAACCCTGAAGTTGCTAGACTTCAATTCCCTATATCAGCACTCTAGTATATTCTGAAGACAGAGCAAGAAGAGACCAATCTGATCAGGGACAAAAAGCAAACTGGCATAAACAGAGACATAAGAATGGAAATTCAGCACAGCCCCAGCAGGGGCTGGCTGACCACAAAAACTGAGTAAACCAGACCAAATCTCATGTGAAAAAATAGCAGAGCACACTTAGCTTGAGAAGGCAGGAACAGAGCTGGAAACCAGAACCTCAGGGCAGGAAAAATCACCAGCACAAAATTAGGGAGTAGGCTGTCTTAAATCCAGTCCGAGACTCCTGATGTCCACTCATAGCCCTCCTCCTCAGGTGGAAGGTCTCTGCCATTTAGATCAGCTTCATTACCTACTGTCACCACTAGAGGTAGCCCGGATGGAGAACTCACGACTCCTCTGTCAACACAGCCAGCTCCACCACCCTCAACAGAAGCCAGAGGTAAACCAGAAAATGAGTTCACAACAGTACCCCGCCTTGAGGAGGGGGTCAGCGAACCCTCATCCACGCCACCAGGCTGATCAGGATGGGCCCAGTGAAAAGCACGAACCAATCTATTGGCATGAATGTCAGAGGCAGAGACCAAAGAATTGTCCTCCTGGCCATAACCCTTCCACTTGACCAAATACTGGAGTCTCCATCTAGCCAGACGAGAATTCAGTGTTTTCTCTACCTCACATTCCACATTACCTTAAACCAACACAGGGTCAGGAGGTGCCGCCATAGGAACCACTGGCTCAACAAACCTCTTCAACAGAGACTTATGAAACACGTTATGGATCTTAAACGGAACTGGAAGAGCCAATCGAAAAGAAACCGGGTTAAGAATCTCCAAAATCCTATAAACTCCAATAAATCTTGGCTTGAACTTTGGAGACGCAACCTTCACAGAGATATTTTTTGATGACAACCAAACCATATCACCAACTTTAAACCGGGGACCAATGGTCCTATGCCAGTTGGAAAACCGCTGGGCCTTTTCTTGACAGAGGGACAACTTACCCACCACTTGGTCCCAAATATGCTGCATTCTCTCTACCACAGTGTCAACACCTGGGCAGGCAGAAGATTCCACTTGCCCTGAAGAAAATCGAGGATGAAACCCAAAGTTACAGAAAAAGGGCGACATCAATGTTGCAGAACTAGCTCTATTAGTTAGGGCGAATTCGGCCAAGGGCAAAAATGAGACCCAATCATCCTGATCAGCAGATATAAAACATCTCAAATAGGACTCCAAAGTCTGGTTTGTTCTCTCAGTCTGCCCATTGGTCTGTGGGTGAAACGCAGAGGAGAAGGATAACTGAATTCCCAACTTGGAACAAAAGGCTTTCCAAAATCTGGAGGCAAACTGGACTCCTCTGTCCCACACAATATTCTCAGGAATCCCATGCAACCGAACCACCTGTTGTAAAAACAAGGGCACCAACTCTGAGGAAGATGGCAGCTTTAAGAGTGGTACAAGATGGACCATCTTAGAAAATCTATCACAAATCACCCAGATAACAGTCATTCTCTGAGAGACAGGAAGATCAGAAATAAAATCCATTGAGATATGGGTCCATGGCCTCTTGGGCACCAGCAAGGACATCAACAACCCACTAGAATGAGAACAGGGTTTAGACCAGGAACAAGTCCCACAAGACTGCACAAAATTCCTGACATCACGAGATAAGGCGGGCCACCAAAAAGACCGACTCACCAAATCTCTGGTACCAAAAATACCTGGATGACCAGCCAACGCGAAGCAATGAACTTCAGACATCACTATCTTCCTCCACTGGTCAGGAACATACAATTTTCCCATAGGACAACGCTCAGGTTTGTCCTCCTGAAATTCTTCCAGGGCACATCTCAAATCGGGCGAGATGGCAGAAAGAACTACCCCCTCACCTAGGATTGTAGTAGGTTTGGTCACAATAGGAGAATCAGCAAAGAAACACCTAGAAAGGGCGTCTGCCTTAACATTCTTAGTGCCCGGAAGAAAGGAGACCACAAAATCAAAACGCGTGAAAAACAAGGCCCACCTAGCCTGTCTAGGATTCAAGTGTTTGGCCGACTACAGGTAAATCAAATTCTTGTGGTCAGTGATGACCACAACTTGATGTCTAGCTCCCTCTAACCAATGTCTCCACTTCTCGAATGCCCACTTCATGGCCAACAATTCCCGACTCCCCACATCATAATTGCGTTCATATGGGGAGAACTTTCAGGAAAAGAAGGCACAGGGATTCATTTTAGAAGTCACCGGATCTTTTGGGGACAAAACAGCTCCTGCACCAATCTCCGAAGCATCTACCTCTACCTGAAATGGAAGTGTAACATCAGATTGCCGTAAAACCGGAGCAGAAGTGAAGATCCGCTTCAGCTCCTGAAATGCCAAAACAGCCTCTGGAGACCAATACAGCACATCAGCGCCCTTCTTGGTCAGATCAGTCAGTGGTTTGGCAATACCAGAAAAATTATCTATAAATTTAAGATAAAAATTAGCAAAATAAAAAAACTTCTGGAGAGCCTTCAAAGAAGTGGGCTGAACTCAATCATAAATGGCCTGTACCTTGGCCGGGTACATTTCAATAGTTGACAGAGACAAAATAAATCCCAAAAATGAAATCCTCTGTACACCAAAAAGGCATTTCGATCCCTTGACATGCAGGAAATTCTCCCTCAAAATCCGTAACACAGTCCGAACATGTTCCACATGAGAATCCCAATCACTGGAAAAGATCAGAATATCATCCAAATAGATGATCAAAAACTTATCCACAAAGTCCCAGAAAATATCATTCATGAAGGATTGGAAGACAGAAAGGGCATTAGTGAGCACAAAAGGCATCACCAGGTACTCAAAATGTCCCTCCGGAGTATTAAACGCCGTCTTCCATTCATCCCCATGCTTGATGCGAATAAGATTATACGCCCCCCTGAGGTCAAGCTTAGTAAACCAGCAGGCACCTTTACCTCTGGAGAATAGATCAGAAATCAGGGGTAACGGATACTGATACTTAACCGTAATCTTGTTAAGGGAACGATAGTCAATACAAGGCCTTAATGAACCATCTTTCTTAGCCACGAAAAAAAAACCCAGCACCTAAGGGTGAAGAGGATGGTCCAATATGACCCTTCTCCAACGACTCCTTAATATAAGATCGCATAGCCTTGTGTTCAGGTACAGATAAGTTGAAAAGCCGACCCTTGGGAAATTTACACCCAGGCCTCAACTCAATTGCACAGTCATAACTCCTATGAGGAGGCAGGGCCGCACACTTACTCTCACTAAATACATAAAAATCAGCCAAATAGTCAGGAACATCTTGAGACCGGGGAGAGGTGGAGAAAACAGGAGTGTCATCAAGAGCACACCGACAGCCCCAACTCACCGCAGACACAGATTTCCAATCCAAAACTGGATTATGGATTTGCAACCAGGGAAAACCCAGAACAATAGTATCATGGAAATTATGCAGTACCAAAAATCTACAATTTTCTTGGTGGTCTGGGGCGACTCGCATTATCACCTGGGTCCAAAACTGAGGTTTATTCTCCGCCAAAGGTGTAGCATCAATACCCCTCAAAGGAATAGGCGTCCGCCGAGGTATCATGGGAAAACCACAACGTTTAGCAAAATCCAAATCCATCAGATTCAAAGCCGCTCCTGAATCCACAAAAGCCTTGGTGGAAAATGTGGATAAGGAGCAGATCACAGTAATTGCCAAAAGAAACTTAGGTTGTACGCCACCCACAGCAAATGTGTGTGCAAAACGTTTCTCTCATTTAGGGCAGACAGAAATAATATGAGAGGCATCTCCACAGAAAAAACACAGCTTATTACGCCTTCTATACTCCTGACGTTGCACCCTAGACAAAACTCTATCACATTGCATAGGTTCAGACATTTGTTGAAAAGGTGGCAACACCTCTCATGTAGTTTTACGTTCATGTAAACGCCGATCAACTTGAATGGCTAATGACATAGAATCGTCAAGACCAGAGGGAACAGGAAATCCCACCATAATATCTTTTACGGATTCTGATAAACCCTTGCGAAAGAGAGCTGCCAAGGCATCATCATTCCATGTAGTAAGGGCCGCCCACTTTTGGAATATTTGACAGTATACCTCTGCAGAATCCTGACCCTGGTTCAATGCCAATAGGGCTTTCTCAGCTTGATCAATAGCATTAGGAGCATTCCAAATGGGGCAGAACAGACACTGGAGCAGCATCTATGGGGCACATGATACACTGGAGTATTTGAAATGGGGAGCATTATATATGGAGTATTATTAAGACCCATCATACACTGGAGCATCATCCATGAGGCCTATCATATACTGGAGCATTCCAAATGGGGCAGATCAGAAACTGGAGCAGCATTTATGGGGCACATGATACACTGGAGCATTAGAAATGGGGCCCATCATATTCTGGAGCATTCCAAATGGGGGACATCAGACACTGGAGCAGCATTTACGGGGCCCATTATACACCGGAGCAATAGAAATGGAGCCCATTATATGTGGAGCATTATTTGGGCCCATCATACACTGGAGCATCGTCCATGGGGACCATCATATACTGTAGCATTATGTGGAGCTCATCATATACTGTATGGAACATTATATGTGACCAATTATTCTGTATGGAGAATTATATGGGGCTCATTATTCTGTATGGCGCACAATTTGGTGGCAATAATACTGTATGGAGTAATATACTGTCCTTTTTTTGAGCTATTGTACAATTTAAAATAGATCAGTCATGTCATGTAAGCAGTGAAGTATTTGTCATTGTACTATACATATATTTCTGTGCCGTATCGGAGCATCATGAGTTGTGGTATTGTCACGCTCGCGCCTTGGCTGAATGGCGCGAGCCGGGGGATTGTGGCCCCACTGTGCCACAAACCAGACTACCCTGGAAGGAGCGTGACTATGACAGCTACCTCGGTCTTCACTGGAGCCTCTGATGGTGAGGTCAGGCTTGTGCAGCAGGTAGCTGTCGGGGGCCACTCCAGGGTGTTGTCTGGCTGTGGCTGCTGATCCCACTCGGTGGACCAGTCACTTGGACAGGTGTGACTAGCAGGTAGGCTGAGACACTGGGCAAGCAGGCACGGCTTGGAGACACAGGGCAAGCAGGCACGGCTTGGAGACACAGGGCAAGCAGGCACGGCTTGGAGGCACAGGGCAAGCAGGCACAGCTTGGAGACACAGGGCAAGCAGGGACAGCTTGGAGACACAGGGCAAGCATGCACGGCTTGGAGACACAGGGCAAGCAGGCATGGCTTGGAGACACAAGGCAAGCAGGGGTGGTGTAGGAAGGAACAGGTTGGGACCTGTTCACACAGGAGGTGCAGGTATGGATACAGGCGGGAAGGAGTGGATTATGTTGGAGCAGGTTAGGAACTGAGCCGCAGGAGTGTGGAGTAGGTGGAGCCGCAGGAGTGCGGAGTAGGCTGGGCTGCAAGGGAGCCGGGCAGGCAGAGTGGCAAGGGAGCCGGGCAGGCAGAGCGGCAAGGGAGTCGAGCAGGCAGAGCGGCTAGGGAGCCAAGCAGGCAGAGCAGCTAGGGAGCCGAGCAGGCAGAGCGGATAGGGAGCCGAGCAGGCAGAGCGGCTAGGGAGCCGAGCAGGCAGAGTGGTTAGGGAGCCGAGCCTCAGATAGGGAGGACAAAAGGAAAGACACAGCAGAAAAGGAACCACAGACAAGGAGACTGACAGACAGAGGTAAGACTGAGTTCAGGCAGAGACACAGGGACAAAGACACAAGGACCAGGATATTCTGCCTCCTGGCAGGCGGACAGAGAAGTACTAGGCAAGGTGCCAAGACACAGGAATATGCAATAAGAGCCTTCAGAGAAGGCAAGACATAGGACAGGGCCTGGCTAGCTCAGCAGCAAGGAGCTAACTGATTTTAGACAAGGCACAGGCAGGAAGGAGTAGAATATGTTGGAACAGGTTAGGAACTGAGCCACAGGAGTGTGGAGTAGGTGGAGCCGCAGGAGTGTGGAGTAGGCGGAGCCGCAGGAGTGCCGGGCAGGCAGAGCGGCTAGGGAGCCGGGCAGGCAGAGCGGCTAGGGAGCCGGGCAGGCAGCAGGCAGAGCGGCTAGGGAGCCGGGCAGGCAGAGCGGCTAGGGAGCTGAGTAGGCAGAGCGGCTAGGGAGCCGAGCCTCAGATAGGGAGGACACAAGGAAAGACACAGCAGAGAAGGAACCACAGACAAGGAGACTGACAGACAGAGGTAAGACTGAGTTCAGACAGAGACACAGGGACAAAGACACAAGGACCAGGATATTCTGCCTCCTGGCAGGCGGACAGAGAAGTACTAGGCAAGGTACCAAGACACAGGAATACACAACAAGAGCCTTCAGAGAAGGCAAGACATAGGACAGGGCCTGGCTTGCTCAGCAGCAAGGAGCTAACTGAGTTTAGACATTGCACAGGCAATGTTTCAGTGGGTGTGGTGGAACTAAATAGTCAAGGGCTCTAGGTTATTGGTCAGGGACATATTAGACACGTGCACCTTAACTGCATAAGAACCAGAGAGTTCTGGCGCCGCCCCCCTATACACACATAGCCAGGAAACATACAGAAGAGCAGAGGCACAGAGCACAGTGTTATGAATGAGTCACCGTAGGTGGCAAAAACAGAAATACTAGCTAAGTCCAGAAAACCAGAGAAGTTGGCAGCTATCGGATTGCAGACCCCTGAACCTATCAACAACAACTAGCAGTAGCCGTGGGGGGTTCCTACGGTGCCCTAGACCCCTCGATCACAGCCGGAGAACTACATAGCCTAAAGACAGAAAGGGAAATCTAAACTGCCCCAGAGCAGACCCCAAAGCAATAGGCAGCCCCAACATATAATGACGGTGAAGCAAGATGAAAAAACATTCACACAGATAGAAAGATAGGTTGAGCAAATGATGGGGCCCAAGCTAACTAGATAGGACAGGATAGAAAAGCTGCTGTCTGTAATCCACCAAAACCCTATCAAAACAAGAGCCAACAGCTGATAGGGAAAAAAGCCCTGAAGACGCTAGGCTTCAAAAAGACTATATCAGTATTCAGGTATTTTCTGAAGACAGAGCAAAAAGGAATTCAGCTCACCCCAGCAGGGAATGGCAGAAATCAAGGAAAACAATGCAAAACAAAACCAAAACACAAATGCAAAAAGTAGAGCAGAAAACTTAGCTTTTGAGGAGCAGGAATCAGACTGGTCTCCTAGAATCCCTCAGAGAGATCACCAGCAAGGCAGAAGGGCGTCGGCTGCCTTATATCCAGTCAGTAATTCTCGTCACCCAGTCATCATCATCCTGCCCAGGTGCTTGGTAATCAGCCTCACTACCTTCCTTCACCAGAAGAGGGAGTTCATCAGACCTCGATGGTGAAGGGGAAAATGAACTCACAACAGCACAGGGCTGGCAACAGACAGATTTCACAGCATGGCTTGAAGCAGAATGTAAGTTGGTGTGCGGGGGATGGGAGGCCATGCTGTGATGCCAGCAGGGTTGTTACAGGTTTGTGCTAAAGGGGTGTTCTGACACTCTCTGGCCCAGGGCACACGAAAACCTGGAGCCAGCCCTACCCCCCACAATTTTAGCCAAATAACCCCCTGTTTTCAATGCATAACTATTATTATGAAGTAAATTAAGGTTGACAAGCTTCAGTAATAAGAATTGACATTTTTGGCATTGAAATGGGCACTGTAGGTGTGTTTACTGTCCTCCACTCCCTGCCGACTTTGCTTCCCCATTGACTTGCATTAGGTTTCGTGTTTCAGTCGGCCTCCAACTTTCCCTATTGTCGGCCGATTTCGTTCGACCCGACTTTTGAGAAAGTCGGGTTTCATGAAACCCGACTCGACCCTAAAAAAGGCAAAGTCGCTCATCTCTAATCAGTACCTATACGAAAGCACATGGGTCCTATTGCATATTAGCAAATGCCAACCCTAGGCTAATAGATAGTGGCAAAGGAATAAAGCTAAATGCTGGTCTGTAAAACATAACAGCATTACCATTATATTTAGACAGGTAGAGTCTGCAAAGTGGTAATAGTTAAACATACACACCGTGGAATGGTCAGCATACTCTAAAATGGCATAAGTGCCTGTATAAATAGTCCATAGGACCCGTACAATGTACCGCTACCACTCCCCATGCATATGAAAACAGCCGCAAATGCAAACATAAAGGAAACATACGACCTTGTGGTATCCCGGTCCCCGACGCGTGTTTCGCGTTAGCTTTATCTCAGTGGGTGAGTATGGCAACGTGTCTATTGTGACCTTATATACATGTCTGTTACCGTGAAATTATCCTTCGCATGTGTAGATGCAATGCCGCGGCTCCCGGCATGTGAAGTCATCCCAGGGTGCATCCGCCAGCCGCTCAGCCACACCCCCTCCGGCACGTCAGGATGAGGAAGTAGCTGAGCAAGCAGGGCAGGACTCGTCTCCTGGGCAACACACAATATTGCGAGGTAACGTCACTGGCCACTTAGCCACACCTCCGTCCGACGTGTCAGAACAGAGGGGCCGCATCAGCTTACCAACGAACGTATCCAACACAGTGTCTGCCAGGAGAGGTGGTGGCATTTCATCTACACATGTGACGGATAATTTCACGGTAACAGACATGTATATAAGGTCACAATAGACACGTTGCCATACTCACTTACCCCCTGAGATAAAGCTAATGCGAAACGTGCATCGGGGATTTATTTACAGCGCAGGAGCTGCTGATGAATACTCCCATTTGCCGCTCCTGCTCTCACTGTAATCAGAGGCAGCAAGTGTCAGCTGATGGGAGCTGTAGTCCCATCAACTGACACCAGTGACCGCTGGTAAACATTATACCTCCGATCCCAGCTGAGCGCTCACGCTGTCTTCTGACAGCGTGGGAACCATGACACTCTGACTGGCAGGGATGATTTCACCGCAGATCAGAAGCGCTATGCCAGCGTGTCCCATGCTGTCACACTGATTGCGAAACACTGGCTTTTGTGCTGTGTATGTTCGGCTATATTCGGCAATTTAATCAGCGATAAAATCGGTAAATGTTGCAAATTCGGCGATTGTGAGCTGAACCGAACATTGAAATATTCGCTCATCTCTAACCCACAGTAAAGTTATAGTTTATGCACACAGAGATTTGAAAAAAATTATTGATGAGTTTTGAATTTTTGTCATAAATTAAATCCATGATATGTTATAACTACAAGAAATTTGACGTTTTCTTAACAGTAGTAAACTTACGTGCTCTTAATCATATTTAAAATGTATGTTCCCACGGTCAGTATTAGGCAGCGCTTTGGACGCAGCACATGTCCGCTCTGTCCAAAGCACTGCCGGCTTTTGAACGCATGTGTTCATTGAACCGTGCAAAATCACAGTGTCCTATACATTGTACGATAACTTTATCTTGCGGAGACTGAGTGTCTCTGCAAGATAAATAGACATGCTGTGGTCTGTAAAGATGTCCCACATGTGCGTGTATGCAGGGAAGCCGGAGGCACATACTGTAGTGGACATGAGATTTCATGAAATGCCATCCACTATGCTGTAACATCTGGCCGCAGCGGGTTGGACGCTGTGGATGTATGGAGCATCCAACCCGTAGCGTTTACTGACCATGGAAACATACCCTCATTCTTCAATTACATGTAAAAAGCACGGTGCCGTAATGATTAATTCTAACTTCAAAAAGGGAGATACACTGAATCTGCTGTGATCATCTTACACAAGTGGTTTATAAAAGTGAAAAACCTTCATCGCAGATGGATTTATTGTCTTCCCAGTGTACATCTGCAAAGTAAATATTGCTTTCTATAGATAGGCCTGTTGTTCTCTTCTCCTTGGATGTTACATGATGCAGAGTGTGTAGGAGGACAGTGAGCGCAAACAATCCCGACAGGTTGTTCAGTTAATAGATTTTTGATCCTTGTTTGTCTGCCTTGTTGAATTAGGCTTGAATTGCTCCTGGTTCTTATGCTTCTTATGAGATGGCCTGCTGTAAAACAGTGACACGGTTGTATCAAGACAAGAAAGGTCCTGTATTAAACAGTTTATTAACTATAGTAATGACTTATAATTTAATGACAGAAAACTAATTAGGTTTCTATAGAAAGAGAAGTATCACGGTATGATAAATACAGTTGTTAAAAGTAAAAATCAAAATAATAAGAAGCTTGATCTGACAAGTATAAGTCTAAGCGATATTAGTATTTTTGAAGCAAAGCTAGATTAGAAACTTGGAGTATAGGTCAATAATGGGATACTGGACTTAGGATAATGTAGGAAGATGGAAATTAAATTGAATGAGAAAGGTTTAAAGCGTGAAAGCATAAATATGATGTTGTCGATATTGTGACCCTAATTGAAACAGGGCCCGCAATACTTGGTGTCAGTAGAACATGTTCCATCCCTGGGTTCAACTGGGTCTCAGATTCCACAATATTCACCAAACGTACAGTCTGGGACACAAGCACTTGTCCAGTTGTCTGTGGTTAAGTGGACCTTCCCAGTCACAGTGTTAATCAGGGCACGGCTGGTATTATGGGACATGTGCTTTTGTAAGGTGGGGATAGCACACGAAAAAGTGGTGGCTAGGATTGAGTACCAAGAGACAGCCATTAACATGAGGTTACAGAAAGGTTCCATCTACGCAAACCTTAATGGCAACATTTCCAGGGCAAGCAGTCTGGAAATGTGGCCGCTTAGCATTCTAGTTTGTAGGTGGGTGGCTGCGTATTTACGCTTGAATTTCAAGGTCTGGGGTAGGGACAACTGAACACTGAACTGAGACAAGGACATGGACACTGGGGCTGACAGTGGTTGCAAGTGTGTAATGACAGGTGCAGGGTGGGAGGCATCTTCACCTATGTCATAGCCAAGAGATTAACGTGCCCATAGAACAGGGGAAGAGGCAGTGGTGTCACCCACAGACACTGTTTCTGGACCCAAATAGTCGGGTGCTTTGCTTACATGTGACTGAGCATTCTGGTGGTGGTCAGGCTGGTAATTGTGCTGCCCCAGCTAATGCTGGTATGGCCGGTGTTGCAAATGACCTTTTTTAGGTAAACAATCCTGTCTTTAAAAAAGCGCCAGACTCGTGAACACCTAAACCTTGGCTTGGCAACTTCAACTGTGTTGTGCTCTGGGGATTAGTTGCCTGTCTTGTGCTTCTGGCCACCCCACTGCCTCTTACTGATTGCTGTGCTGCTGCGGATCCCTCCGCCTGTGCACAGCTGTCCTCTCTCTGCATGTCACCTTCCCAGGTTGTGTCAGTGACTTTATCATCCACCCTCTCCACTTCTGCACCCTGGTCCTCCTCCTGACTTGCTGACGTACCAGCATCACTTGTTGGCAATTGTGTCTTATCATTATCCAGCTCTTGCGACAGTAATTGCATTTTCCCACTGTCACCTTCTTGTGAGTGTGGTTGCTCAAATATTTGAGCATCGCTACATGTGATCTC
Source organism: Dendrobates tinctorius (assembly GCF_039654945.1). Classification (NCBI taxonomy): domain Eukaryota; kingdom Metazoa; phylum Chordata; class Amphibia; order Anura; family Dendrobatidae; genus Dendrobates; species Dendrobates tinctorius. Next base: position 8,572,409 of record NW_027361913.1, on the reverse strand, counting down.
TTTATGTCCCAGTTAGAATGGGCAGGGTGAGAAGTCAGAATCTTTCAATGGAAATGTGATCAGCTCTTTGGAGTGTCCAACTATGGAATTACTTGTCTCTGTGCATTTGACATGATGGGAGGAAGGAGGATCAGTGTGAGGATTATGTTGTCCAGAATCATGGCTACTGAGACTGGCCTGTGTGGTAGACAGAGAGGTGCTGGCAAAGTGACTGGAAACATTATCTGCTATCCATCCAAGAACATTTATACACTGTTTTGGCTTCAAGAGTAGTGTTCCATGTCCCCATAGAAAGTGGTACAGGAAGCTAGATAAACATGATGTGTGTGTTTGTTGTGCTCCCGCATCAGGCACAGTTTCACCTTGCCCACATCCTCTGCATTCAGCATCACATCCAGTTCTCCATCTCTTACCTTGCCCATTTAATTTTGAGAAAACACTTCAGGCAGTGTTACAATCCTAGTAAAATTTTGTCCACTATAGATGGACGTATCAGACTGTAGTATTAATATAGCAATCCTATTTTAAACCAAATTCTTTTTTGTGTGTTTAGAGGCTCAACTATTGTTATGATAAATGCCATATAAAATTTCACTGCTGAAAAAAATAGAGATGAGCGAATTTATTCAGAAAACGATCGATAAACATAAAATCGCACAAATATGGCACATTAGGATTTGTGATCAGGAACACGGGCAAAATTTTATAAAATCGGAAAAAAATCAGTAACCTTTGGTAAAAAGTGAGTGAAAATATTTGCGTTGCCACTAAAATATTTTGAGCACTGTGGCTATGATAATGGTGGTGAATGATGATCGTGGGGCATGTGTTTGATGAAGGTAGGAGGTTGGCAGAGCTCAGAGGAGTGGCATGCTTGTAAACTTTTTTTTCTAACTCTGTGTGCACATTGCATCTAGCCGATCATGGCACAGCAAACATCCACAATGTCCTGACACAGCGGCTTGTGTCATTGGCTGCTAAAATCACATGTCCCTCTCCATATAAAGAGTGGACATCTTGTTTTAGTGACATTTTGACAATGTAACAGTGTATAGACGTTGCTCCTGAAGCTCGAACTGGTTGCTGATAGATTTGAGCTAGTTTGCTAGGCAGTTGTTTCTTAGTCAGATAGTTTAGATAGCTAATTTCCAGTGTGGCTCTGAAATCGACTTTCCAGCAGATTTTTTTTTTAGAGCAGTTGCACAATGAAAATTTATTTTGTCAGTTGCTAACTATTGATGAACAAGCACTAAAATGCTTGGGTGCTCGTTGCTCGGGTCGAGCAAATTGGAATACTCGGGTACTCGGACAGAACAACGAGCTCAATGTAAGTCTATGGGAGATCCGAGCATTTTTACCGCAATCCCCCCTGGGGGTCGTTTCAAGGTCTAAAAACATCAGAAAATGATGGAAACACTGCTCACATGACACAGGAACATCATGGCAACTGCCCCTGGAAGCATTTATCACTCCTAGGTCACAGCTCTAAACTATGTTGTCAGAGTTTCACGCCCTTTTTACAGGCGCACCAAAAAACCTACAAAAACAAAACCAAAATGGATTTTGCTGGGAAATATGTTAAGGAACATCCTTTCAGGGTAATAATGAATTTTATCTAAGGCAAAATAATTAATCCAAAACCAAAATGTTCTTCCACGTCATGGGCTATGTTAACACACAGCGTTTTTGAGGCGTTTTACAAATTTTGCATTGCTTTCAACCAATACAAATGCATTCACTGGGAAATGTCATTGTAACATTTAACAACCCTAGCTGGCCATGTGGTATGTGACACATAAGCAGACACATCTTGTTTCATTTATGAAGTAGGGACTCAAACTCACAGAGCCTATTTTTATAGGGGCATCAGTCGGCACTAATCTTCTTAAAGGGACATTATTAAACAGTGGGTCTCCTATGCTGTTATTGCCTATGCTTTGAGTGGATGGGCTGCCAAGAATTACGATGCACTGCAATACCCCTTTCAAGAGAGGTACATGAGGGCATCCTGAAAAAATGTTGCATTGAATGATTGGATGCAAGGCCTGGCCTGCCCCAAAGTTACATGCACCCCAATAAGCTTTTCAAGCCACTTAAGGGCACAGGAAAATCCACTTCACATTATTTATTTTGCACTCCCATACTCTTTTCTTATGCATTGACAGCAAGGCCTGCCCTGCTGCCAAATCATATGCACCCCAATAAGCCTTTGAAAACAGGTACTGGATGGGCACAGGAAAATCTACTTCACATTTTTCAGTTGGTCCTGCCATATTGTTTCCTTATGCATTGAATTCAAGGGCCGCCTTGACCCAAATTTTCAAGCACCCCAATCCCCCTTGGATGAACATGGAGGAAGGCCTCATAAAAAAATGTCCCATTACAAAGAAGCGGGTCTCCTAGACCATACTAAGTGTATGGGCTGGAAAACATTTTCCCCTGTAGGGTACACTTCAACCTTTTTCATAACAATTATTTTACATCTAGCATAACAGCCCAACCTTGTTAAGAATTCTACACTGGCTGAAGCAGCATGGAACACATAACCCTGGTGATTTAGTGGCGGTGGATGGTGAGAAGTGGAGGAAGGCCTCATTAAAAAGTAGGCCCAATTTAAAGGAGCGGGTCTCCTAGACTTGTAAAGCCCATACACTAAGTGTATGGGTTGGCAAACATTTTCACCTGTGGGGTACACCTCATCCTTTTTCATAACAATTATTTTACGGCCAGCATAACCACCCATCCTTGTTAAGAAATCGACACTCGCTGTAGCAGCATAGAACACGTTAACCCTGGTGATCTAGTGGCGGTGGATGATGAGACATGGAGGAAGGCCTCATTAAAAAATAGGCCAATTGAAACAAGCGGCTCTCCTAGACTTGTAATGCCCGTGCACTAAGTATATGGGCTTACAAACATTTCCCTTTGGGAGGGGTACATACTTTTTTTTGTTTGATGACAGGCATCATAGCTCCCTTGCCAAAAACTAGAGTCGCTGGAGCATGACTCAATACGTTCACCCTGGTGTTCGAGTGGTGGTGAGGATGAGGAGAAGGAGGAAACCAAATAGCCAAAATCAGGAAGCATATACCCATGTGTGGGTGTGAAGAGGTGCATGGGAATACACCTCCCAAAATGACACTAGATTAGAGGTTATGTTTCGCTGTCATCATTTGGTGGTTTCGAGAAGTCTGGCCCAATCCAGCCCTTGTTCATTTTTAGAAGAGTCAGCCTGTCTGCAATTCCATTGACAGGTGTGTGCGCTTATCTGTGATAATTCCACCAGCAGCACTAAAAACCAGCTCTGACAAAACATTAGCGGCGGGCAGGCCAGGATCTCCAAAGCGTAGAGAGCCAGTTCATGCCACGTGTCCAACTTGGATACCCAATAATTAAAAGGCACCGAGGAATCACAGAGGACGTTGGTACGGTCAGCAAGGTACTCCCTCAGCATCTTATAAATCATTCCATTCCTTGTGACATTACCCCATGCCATAGGCGGGTCTGAGAAAACTGTCCCAAAACTTTGCCAGTGTTCCCCTGCTTCTGCTGGATTGGAGTTGTGTCTCTCTCATCTGTACTCCTTGGTTGTCCAACATACTGTTATGTCTGCTGCCAGGGTTTTGAGATGGGAATTTTTTAAATTAATTCTGCAACAATGGCCCTCTAGTACTGCACCCTTTTAGTACACCTTTCTGCCTCTGGAACAAGTTCTCCTTGTAGCATGGGTCTAAAAGTGTCACTACCCAGTAATGACTGTTACCAAATATTTTTACAATACGAGGGTCACGGGAAAGGCAGCACAACATAAAGTCAGCCATGCGTGCCAGACTGGTTACAGGCAAGCCTTCCGTGTCCTCACCACCAGGGCGACTGACCATGGTGGCCTCCTCCTCCTCCTCTTCCTCCCCATTGTCAGGCCATCCACGCTGAACAGACGGTATGACAGTTGTGCTTGTAGTACCATCTATAGCGCATGAAAGTAGCTCCTGTCCTTCCTCCTCCTCCTCTTCCTCATTGTCAACCAATCCATGTTGGGATGACATGAGGCTGGGCTGTGTGTAATCACCCTGTATGGTTCCTTGCTCCATGTCCTTGTGCTCTGCCTACAATGCATCCTCTTTCATTGTGATCAGAGAGCTTTTCAGAATGCAGAGAAGCAGGATGGTGACGCTTATAATGGCGTCATCGCCGCTCACCATCTTGGTGGACTGCTCAAAATTTTGGAGGATGTTACATATGTCTGACATCCATGTCCACTCCTGAGGTCTTATGTGTGGAGTCAAACCTGAATAGCGATGGCCTTGTTGATGCTAGTATTCAACAACTGCCCTCTTCTGCTCACAAATCCTTTCCAACATATGCAGTGTAGAGTTCCAATGCATGGGGACATCACACACCAGTCGGTGAGCCGGAATCTGCTATCACTGCTGAACTACGGCAATGGCGGCTGACACTTTTGCTGACTTTTTAAAACAGGCACACACGTGTCGTACTTTCACCAGCAGATCCGGCAGCTCCGGGTAGCTTTTTAGAAAATGTTCAACAGCAAGGTTAAGCACATGGGCCAGGCATGGTACGTGTCAGTTTGCCTCGCCTCAGAGCCGCCACCAGGCTCCTGCCATTGTCACACACAACCATGCCTGGCTGGGGATTTAGCGGTGTCAGCCACACATCTGCCTGCTATTTCAGAGCTGTCAACAACTCTTCAATATTGTGCGGTTTGTCACCTAAGAAAATTAGCTTTAGCACAGCCTGCTGCTGCTTGGCTTTGGCAGTACTGTAGTGCTTCCAGATTGTGACTGATGTGCTCATTTTGGAGATGGAGGCTGAAGAGGAGGAGGTGCAGGAGCTGTAGACTGTGAGGGCAACCCTGATTGACGCAGGGCCCGCAATCCTTGGCATTGGGAGGACGTATTCCATCCCAAGGTCTGACTGGATCCTGGCTTCCACTATGTGAACCAAGTGTGCCATCAGCGAGATGTACCATCCCTGGCCACAAGCACTTGTCCACGTGCCTGTGGTTAGGTGTACTTTCCTAGTAACTGCATTGTTGAGGGCACGGATAATGTTGTGGGACACGTGCTTGTGTAATGCCAGGACGGCACAACAGGAGAAATACTGGCGACTGGGGATCGAGTACCTTGGGGCGGCCGCCGCCATCAAGTTGCGGAAAGCTTCCGTCTCCATGAGCCTAAATGGCAACATTTCCAGCGCAAGCAGACAAGAAATGTATGAATTTAGTACTGTGGCTTGTGGGGAGTTGGGTGCGTATTTCCACTTGCGTTCCAATGGCTGGGGTATGGACAACTGAAGGCTGCGCTGGGACAAGGACGTAAACGAGCTTGATGATGGTGCTATTTGACTGTGGGCAATGGCAGGTGCAGAGCAGGAGGCATCTTTGCATGCACCGTGGACAGGAGATTGGCTTGCTCGCACAGCAGTGGAAGAAGCAGTGGTGTCACCCACAGACACTGTTCCTGGAGCCTGGGGTTGGGCCCACAAAGTCGGGTGTTTTGCTGCCATGTGCCTGATCATGCTGGTGATGGTAAGGCTGGTAGTTTTGCTACCCTTTCTGAAGCTGGCATGACAGTTGTTGCAAATGGCCTGTTTTAGGTTATTGGCAGTCTTTAAAAAATAACCAGACTCGGGAAGACCTAATAGTTGGACTGGCAACTTCCGTCATGTTGATGTTACGGGGAAGGGTTGCCTGCCATCTGTCTGCAGCCACCACACTGCTTCTTCCTGCCTGAAGGGGTGCTATGCCTCTCTCCCCCTTTGTGCTGCTGTCCTCACTCTGCATCTCCTCCTGCCAGGTTGGGTCAGTTACTATATCATCCACCACCTCATCTTCCACTTCCGCACCCTGGCCTCCTCCTGACTTTCCGGCAATTATGTCTCATCATCGTCCACCTCTTGTGACCGTGGCTGCTCAAATATTTGTGCATCGCTAAATGGAATCTAATCTTGGCCCGCTTCAAGTGGACCAGGTAAGCGACACGAATCTATAAATGGAAAACTGAACAGCTCTTTGGAGTGTCCTAGTGTGGGATCAGTTTTCTCAGGGCACTCAGCATGGTGGGAGGAAGAAGGATCAGGGTGAGGAATATGTGGTCCAGATTCACGGCTACTCAGCTTTGACCATGTGGAAGACAGGGTGCTGGTGGTGGTGGATAAGTTACTGGAAGTATTATCCGCTATCCAACCAACAACCTTTTCACACAGCTCTGGCTTCAATAGTGCTGTCTTGCTGCGGTCCCCTAGGACTTTGGACACTAAAGTCCAGCGAGAAGATGTGGGTGTTTTTGGTGGCCCAATTTCAGCTTGCTCACAGCCTCGGCATGCACCATCACCATCACGTCCACTTCCCCATCCCTTACTACGCGCCTTGCCCATTTTAAATGGACTAGAATATTATGCACATTCACTACAAATGGCTGAATTGGGAGCGAACTTGTATGTGATACGTGTGCGGGAAAACCACTATCTGGACTGTAGTTAAAAATGTTTTTTTTAGCTATCAAATTGGTTTCAATAAGTAAGGTAACAGACTGCAAAAACAATAGAATATGTAGGCCTAATTGGCCAATTTTTTTGCACAGATAGATGAGGCCTGTCATGGAGATACCACACTGCCAATTATATGGCCTGTTTCTTTTTTAAAAAGCAAAATAGTGCTTTATATAACTAAAGTGACAGACAGGAAAACACTGGAATACCGGCCTAAAATGGCCAAACTTGGACCACGTAGCTATATGAGGCCTGGCACGGAGCTACCATACTGCCAAATATATGACCTGTTTTTTTTAAAAAAAGGCAAAATAGTGCTGTATATTACTAGAGTGACAGACAGGAAAACACTGGCATACTGGCCTAAAATGGCCAAACTTGGACCACACGGATATATTAAGCCTGGCACGGAGATACCACACTGCCAAATATGTGGCCTATATTTTTTTAAAAAATGCAAAAAAGTACTGTATATAACTAGAGTGACAGACAGCAAAAAAATGGAATTTAGGCCTAAAATGCCCAAATTTTTAGCACACAGATGTATGAGGCGTGTCACAGATATGCCACACTTTAAAATATGTGGCATGTTTTTTTAAATGCAAAATAGTGCTGTATATAACTAGAGAAACTGTTAGGCATCAGGTTTCTCCCTCTGCACAGGAGGAATCCCGAGCTTTGCTTTCTACGGTCTCCCGTTCAGTCCGGGCCGCAGAGGAGCCTGCTCAGCAAAGACGTTATTCCCAGCATCTTGCTCAAGCTAGTACTGTCAGGTTGGTTGCTGCTGCGATCCCTGGTTCAGCTATAGCAGCCTGCACTAGCCAGTGGTGAGCAGCTCCTGGGACTAAGTCCCTTTTCGCTCCACTGAGCATGCCTGTGGCTCAACCTCCCATTGGAGTTCAGGGGTCACATGCTCAAGTCCAGTGCCTGTTCCGATTGGACCATCAGGAAGGTCCTGGAAGGACGCTGCTGCAAAAGGTTCGCATGGCCACTCGGCCATGCACCAATATAGACTAATTTTGTCAGTGGTATGTTTGATGATGAATGCATGAGACTGGTGACTGACTCCTTATGACTCCCTCCCTCTGGTTGTGCTTGTTATAGGGTTTAGAGTTAGAGTCAGAGCCAACGGGTGGCTATGCTCTAGCCACTGTGCTCCTAAGCATCAGCACACACTAGCGTCCGGTGGTGTCGTCCTGTACGTGGCACTACCGTACCATGCCAAGTCACAGCACCTGCCAGTGCAGCACCATGCGCAAGTTTTGCGCTGGTTAGCCCAACCCTGGGCGATTAGTGGCGCATGCCAGAGTGGCGCCGTGCACACTTGCGTGTTACGTTCGCTCATCACTAATCAAGACATGTGAAAGAGGCCTTATAGCGGGTTTTTATGCTTGGCAGCTGGCACACGCTAAAATAGTTTTTGCATCACCACATTTTGAGAGCTATAATTTTGGCCCACAGAGTCTTGTGAGGTCTTGTTTTTTTTGCGGGATGAGCTGACGTTTTTATTGGTATAATTTTCGGGCACATGACATTTTTTGATCACTTTCTATTCCAAAGTTTGGGAGGAAAAATGAGCAAAATCCAGCAATTCATGAACTTATTTTGGGCGGCGTTTACACCGTTCCACATGTGGTAAAATTGATAAGGCAGTTTTATTCTATGGGTCAGTACGATGACAGTGATACCTCATATATATAATTTTTTTATGTTTTGCCGCTTTTATATAATAAAAACTATTTTATAGAAAAAAATAATTGTTTTTGCATCACCTTAATCTGACAGATGTAACTTTTTTTTTTTTGCTGATGAGGCTGTATGGTGGCTCGTTTTTTGTGGGACAAGGTAACGTTTTCAGCAGTACCATGCTTATTTATATCTGTCTTTTTGATCGTGTGTTATTCCACTTTTTGTTCGGTTTTTGTTTTTTGCCTTGTTTTTTTTTTTAATGGTGTCACTAAAGGTGTTAACTAGTGGGACAGTTTTATAGGTCGGATCATTACGGATGCGACGATACCAAATATGTGTACTTTTATTGTTTAGATTTGTTTTTAATTCAAATATTTATATAGTGATAGAATAAATATTGATTTTTTTATTATTATTTTTAAACATTTTTACACTTGTTTAAAACAAAATGTTTTACTTCATTCTAATTTTTACACTTTGTCCCACTATGGGACATTCATTTTTTGCAGGCTAATAGCTTCTATAAGTTGCAGATGAAGTAGCATCTACATGCTATAGAAGCTGTCAGCGCTGCACTTACTCCACACTGACCTACGCATGACAGGAAGTTTCTCAGCTCTGGTACCCAGATGTCGTCATGACAACATCGGGTTACCATGGCAGCGATCGGGACCCCACATCATGCCGCGGGTTCTCCGATCCAAAGGCAGAGCAGCTGTCAACCCTCTGCCTGCTCCCGGAATGCTGCAATCGTGTTTGAGCACAGAATTCCGTGGGGGTTAAAGTGCCGGGAGCGGTCCGTGACCACTCCTGGTACTTATTGCCGGGTGTCAGCTGTGAGAGTCAGCTGACACCCGGCCTTAATCGTCCGCACACCACCCACGTGCATGGCTGATTTCTATGATGTACTATACCGTCCATGGTCAAACAGGCCCAGGTCTCATGGACGTTATAGTATGTCTAATGTCAGAAAGGGGTTAAAATTAAGCTAGGATCAATGTGCAGCTTTGATCTATACTGATATACAGCATTTTAAAATGCCTCACCCTTCTGACTTCAGTCAGTTTGAAGGAGGATTTAGGGGGCAGAGGTAAAACTAACAGGCTGCGGGTAGAGGAGAGAGCTTTGATCTGTGATTTTCCTATCGGAATCACACAAGAAAAATAAGACAAATTCCACAAGGAGAAACATTACATCTTAGACCCATATCTTCATGACATGGAGTTTAAATTTGCATTAACTTGACACTTAGCTCTTACACTGTATGTCATAAAAAAGGGACAGAATCTCTAAGTTATAATTACTTTGCCTCAAAATATTTTTAATAAAAAACAATCAAAATGTCACTAAGAATTTTTTTTTCCAATTTAAAATATACGGTAGTTAGTATGGTTAATATGGTGATATGGTGACAAATATTTTAAATGGGGTTTTATTGTGAGAAAGTAATAAAGTAAAGTAAACTATACATTTTTGTCCGTATTCAAATAACTAAATGAACATGCAAATCATCCCACACCGTAAACACCATAATAAAAACAAAACCATGATTTTTGTGTTTTATTATGTCACTTAAAAATAGTGCCATTGCCAAACTCTGTGATTGAAAAAATGTTACAGCTCTTACATAAGACAACAAATAAAAACATTATTTAAAAAATATTGGAATTTATTATAGATAAAGTAGTAAAATATAAATAAATGATACATTTATGGCATCACTTTGTGCATAACTACCCGAACTATTGAATGAGTGTGATATTTTTTCCTTCTAGTACAGACCATAAAAAAAGAAACAAACACAAAAGGCACTATTGCTAAAAAGTAATAAAAAAATCACATACAGTGGGGAAAAAAAGTATTTAGTCAGTCAGCAATAGTGCAAGTTCCACCACTTAAAAAGATGAGAGGCGTCTGTAATTTACATCATAGGTAGACCTCAACTATGGGAGACAAACTGAGAAAAAAAAATCCAGAAAATCACATTGTCTGTTTTTTTTTCATTTTATTTGCATATTATGGTGGAAAATAAGTATTTGTCAGAAACAAAATTTCATCTCAATACTTTGTGATATATCCTTTGTTGGCAATGACAGAGGTCAAACGTTTTCTGTAAGTCTTCACAAGGTTGCCACACACTGTTGTTGGTATGTTGGCCCATTCCTCCATGCAGATGTCCTCTAGAGCAGTGATGTTTTTGGCTTTTCGCTTGGCAACACGGACTTTCAACTCGCTCCAAAGGTTTTCTATAGGGTTGAGATCTGGAGACTGGCTAGGCAACTCCAGGACCTTGAAATGCTTCTTACGAAGCCACTCCTTCGTTGCCCTGGCGGTGTGCTTTGGATCATTGTCATGTTGAAAGACCCAGCCACGTTTCATCTTCAATGCCCTTGCTGATGGAAGGAGGTTTGCACTCAAAATCTCACGATACATGGCCCCATTCATTCTTTGATGTACCCGGATCAGTCGTCCTGGCCCCTTTGCAGAGAAACAGCCCCAAAGCATGATGTTTCCACCACCATGCTTTACAGTAGGTATGGTGTTTGATGGATGCAACTCAGTATTCTTTTTCCTCCAAACACGACAAGTTGTGTTTCTACCAAACAGTTCCAGTTTGGTTTCATCAGACCATAGGACATTCTCCCAAAACTCCTCTGGATCATCCAAATGCTCTCCAGCAAACTTCAGACGGGCCCGGACATGTACAGGCTTAAGCAGTGGGACACGTCTGGCACTGCAGGATCTGAGTCCATGGTGGCGTAGTGTGTTACTTATGGTAGGCCTTGTTACATTGGTCCCAGCTCTCTGCAGTTCATTCACTAGGTCCCCCCGCGTGGTTCTGGGATTTTTGCTCACCGTTCTTGTGATCATTCTGACCCCACGGGGTGGGATTTTGCGTGGAGCACCAGATCGAGGGAGATTATCAGTGGTCTTGTATGTCTTCCATTTTCTAATTATTGCTCCCACAGTTGATTTCTTCACTCCAAGCTGGTTTGCTATTGCAGATTCAGTCTTCCCAGCCTGGTGCAGGGCTACAATTTTGTTTCTGGTGTCCTTTGACAGCTCTTTGGTCTTCACCATAGTGGAGTTTGGAGTCAGACTGTTTGAGGGTGTGCACAGGTATCTTTTTAAACTGATAACAAGTTTAAACAGGTGCCATTACTACAGGTAATGAGTGGAGGAAAGAGGAGACTCTTAAAGAAGAAGTTACAGGTCTGTGAGAGCCAGAAATCTTGATTGCTTGATTCTGACCAAATACTTATTTTCCACCATAATATGCAAATAAAATGAAAAAAAAACAGACAATGTGATTTTCTGGATTTTTTTTTCTCCGTTTGTCTCCCATAGTTGAGGTCTACCTATGATGTAAATTACAGACGCCTCTCATCTTTTTAAGTGGTGGAACTTGCACTATTGCTGACTGACTAAATACTTTTTTTCCCCACTGTATACCCCAAAAGAGAACTGATAAAACTACAATTTGTCTTGCAAAATTAAGCCCTCCTACAGCTCCGTTAACATAAAAAGATTATGTCTTTCAAAACAAAATAATAATTTTGACTTTTTGGAAAGTATTTTTTTAATGTTCACAAATTGTGAAACACTAACTAAACTATATACTGCACATTTGGTATTTCATTGATCGTAATGACCCACATAATAAAGTTTATATATCACTTATACCACACAGACAAAAAAATAAACCTAAATGGGAAACAAGTCTTTGATTTGGGTATATGTAATAATTTTCTCAACAGATTCAGCGCCTTCTTAAAGGTACACATTAGACCACTACGCATTTGCGGAGATGCTCCATCTACTGATAGTGGCCGAGAACGTTATCAGAAGGTGGAGCAGCTTCATCAATATACACTTCCAGCAGCTGCCGGTGCCTAAAAAAGCTAAACAGCGGGTACGTTACATATTGCACCCTCTTCGTGGTCAGATCTTGATCCTAAAGATAAGTCATCAATGCTAAGGTAATGTACAACTTCTTTAATTTTACTGAACTCCAACAATATCAATGGGTTTGGCTGAAAGTCTATTGTGTATGAGGTGATGGTTGACTGATGGCTGAGAGATGTTGATCGCGCATTTCCAAATTCAGACTGCCTAACATATTCTACTCCCTGAGATAAGCCACCGCCTGACATATCCACAAATGGCTTTGTTATAGAGGACAAAGTAGTGCTTGGCTGAAAGAAAACTCTTGTGTATGGGAGTGGTAGCTGAGATAGTTGCTGGCCGAACAATTGGTCAAAGCATCGGTAGGCTGTCAGCCATCTAATATGTATTGTCAGCTTTAGAAGGGAGAACAGCACCTCTCAATACTTTCCACCTGCATGGTAAAATGGTAGACATGTCCTTTGCAAGAGGTTTCAGAATAGCATTGACAAACAGAACACTAATAAAGAGGAACTATGAGACAACAATAACTTATAAAAAAAAAAGCAGACTGTATTCAAACTTTAAAGCATCAATCAAATATAATACATTGTGACAACATGTCAAAAACATAATACTTTATCATACTTTATAATTTACAGATGAAGACAACAATCTGGTTGTACATTACTAAGAAATGTTTGGGCATAAAAAAGGGTAAGTCAGAATAAATCTGTATTCATTTTAGGTCTATCATGCAGAAGATTCTGCTTCTATAATGGAAGTATCAATGTCTGTCACTGCATTCATTTGTCTCATAGGCTGTCATTAATGATTAGGAGTAAGACACTCATATAATAGAGGCCAAAGACCAATAGATCTCATCATACAAATGTCTTTCCTTCATTTTCTGAGGCATGCTCTTATCAAAAAAGTTATCATCAAGAGAAGGTTAGCCTGGAAACGTTAATGTTGTTACAAGTTTTAAAGTGGAGAAACAATACTCTGAGGGCACTACAACTGGTGTCTTAATTTGCAATCCTGCATATAATTGCATTACATGCAAACAGTATGCGCTTATACTGTATATTGATTGTCAAAACAAAAGGAAAAAATATTCTTGGAAATTCTTCAGCCCTTTCGATAGAAAACGTAAACACAGGCAATCAATTTCCCCCTTGGCTGAAAACAGCAACAAAACAAAAGGAAAACGCATAAAATTAATAAATAATCCTCAGTCCAGCTCACACAGATAACACACAATGTGAATTATTTATTACTGTAAGCCAAGAAACTCAAATTGAAATTAATGCAAGAGATGGGTCTCTGCAAATAGTCAGCCAGTGTTCAGGTATCCAATTTCTCTGTGCAAATTGTAGGTGACAGGGGGAAATGATAAAATTACTGTGTCCCCCCAGCCGTAGTGTTAGGCCTGGGCTTACAATTGTGAGGGTGTGAAAAGATGGATATGCTTGCTCTCATTTTAATGTTGTAGCTTTGCCAGAAATAAGAATCCAAGAAAAAGAAGAAATATTCAGGAAAATTAAATAAATCTAAGTTCTAGTTTCTGGTTGGTTTATAAGGAGTGCAAATAAGTGGTGCTAAAGTTTTGCAAATTAGATTTCGTTGAAGAAAACGGTACATTAAGTTCAATGTACACGATAAAATTAAGACCTATTTCCATTCTGTTCAGAGGAATTAGTTATAAAATTTGGTTTTGCAAAGCAACTATTTGTTTTATGAAGCGTAAGCTATTCATGACTGTCTGAAAGTAGGGATGGGCGAACCCGAACGTTAAAGTTTGGGGTCCGTAACAAACATCTAGTGTCTGTGCACAGACCCCGAGCATGGACTTCACCAGGCAGTCTATGATACTGCTTGGGTTTGGCAGCCAAGCTTGGTTCGTTGAAAGGCTTCAGCACAGACAATCAACAAGCTTTGCCGGTGTAGGCACTTCCTGTCCAATCACAGCCATAACAAGTATTGCCATGACTATGAATGGACAGGGCACACTGTGTAAAAAAAAGTACATGTGGGCCACTCTATTTGTGCTAACAAGTCCAAGTAAAGCTGACAGCTGCGAGCTGCAGCCCCCAGATGTCCGGTTTATATTGGATGGTTATCAAAAATAGAGGGCTCCTACTCCATTTATTTATTTAAATAAATTATTTAAAAAAACTGCATGTGGTCTCCCCTATTTTTGACAGCCATCCAAGCTAAAGCAGACAGCTGGTGGCTGATATTCTCAGGCTGGAAAGTAGCCATGTATATTAGCCCTCCCCAGCCTAAAAATAGCAGCATGTGAGACAGCCTGTGTAAAGGCAGGATCACAGGTTGCACCGCCATTATCAATGTTGTATGTGAGGAGAATAGAGTGCAGCCTAGTTTACACAGCCACTATATTCCATTTTTATGCCCTTATTACAGCCTAATACACAGTGACTATCCAGCCTTGTGTATAGTGCCTATCCAGCCCAGTGCACAATTCACTTCCAGCTTCGTGTATTGTGCCCATCCAGCCTGGTGCAAAGTGCACTTTTAGCCTTGTGCACTGTGCCTGTCCAGCCTGGCCCACGGTCCACATACAGCGTTATGTACAGTATAGTGCCCATACAGCCTAGTCCATTTCCAACAAATTGTGTATTGTCTGTAATAAATGTGAGGAGATCATCAAGTATGGGACGAGGTTGCGGTGCTGCTGGTGGTGATGATGGAGCTGCTGCAAAGAGAGGTCATGGTCGTTCTTTGCCTGCTATAAGCCCAAATGAAGGACACTGGGCATCTTTTTCTAGGCCCACATAAAGCTGATAAAATGGTGAGGCCAGAAGATGCTGAAAAAGTGGAAGATTTGATGGTTGATAGTGGCTCCAGTTTCTTGGCATTGTTTTTCACCCTCTTCCCAACAGAAAGCACAGATATGGCACCTGAGGTCCATGGTCATCATTCTTCCACCACACCACCTTGCAAAATAGCCAAACTGTTTGAGCCCCAAGTCATGCAGCAGTCTCTTCCACTGTTTGATGAATTCACTGGCTGGGGTTCCATGGCCTTCCCCATGGTCCTGCCCCAGAAGTGAAAGAGACTAAGTGCTTAGATGGCCAACCACTTGTTATGTTAGTGGATGAGTATGTGGGAGGGCCAATGCACACAGTGAGCTGACCACTGCAGCACATCTCTAGCGATGAGGAAACACAGGTGCCAACTCCTGTGTCTTTCTAGTGTGCCGACTGGCAAGGAGGGGTGGGTTGCAGAATGGGTGGAAGATGATGAGGTGGGATGATGAGGTCATAGACCCCACATGGATCAAAGGCCATCATAAAGATGTGCTCAGTTTGGAGGAAGAGGAGGTGGCTATGGTGCCAAAGCAACATACCAAAGAGGGAGCAGGGTGGAAAAGTACAGAGTCCATCCCTTAGCAAGTTCATTAGCTGCTATTGCCCACAGTGCCAAAGTAATGAGCACACCAAAACCAGCTCAAAGGAATTCCCTGACATGGATTTCTTCATGAAATGTCATGATGACAAGTGACTGGTGGTTTGCACGCTGTGTCATCAGAGCCTAAAGCGAGGCAATAATCTTTTGAATCTGATGAGGCATCTGAAATCTAAGCATGAGCTGCAGTTGAGTACACATCTTAAAAAGCATTACAGATGTGAGCCTCCTCCTGCTCCCTCTTCTGCTGCCGTCTTGGCCTCTTCCTCCTGCTCATGATCAACAGATCCACCTGCCTCCCCTCAAAGAGAGGATGAGACACCAAAACCAACAGTGTCAACGAGCATCTCCCCACTGTCCCATGGAAGTGTTCAGCTTTCCATCTCTCAAACCATGGAGAGAAAGGGGACATACCACGCTAGTGACCCACGAGTCATGGTCCTAAATGCCAGCATTTGAAAATTACTTGTCTTCAAAATGCTACCATTTCCAGCTGGTGTAGAAGGACAGTTTCCAAAAACTGATGGCAGTGGCTGCCCACAGTATATTGCTCCCAAGCTTCCAGGCTGGTCATCTCTTCTCTGCACACACATGTGGTGGAGCAAATCTGGTGTGCATTGTGCAATGCCATAGGTGTCACGGTCCACATAACAACTAATACGTGGACCAGAAATCATGGCCAGGGACATAACATCTCACTAATGACCCACACGGTTAATATAGTGGCAGCTGGTCCAGAGGCAGAAGGTGTTTTGCCTCATGCTCTACAACCACCAAGAATTTCTGGGTTGTCTCTTCCTCCTACTCCACTATCTTTACCACCTCATCATCCACTCACAGTAAGACCTGCAACACCAACTTGAGCACAGCAAGGGGGAAATGACAGCAGGCAACTGTGAAACAGATTTGTTTGTGGGACATATTCCTCAACACACAGAAGCTGGTGACGGGGATCATAGATCAGACATATGAGTGGTTGTTGCCCATTTTGGTGGTGTGCGATAGCATGCAAAATCTGATAGCAGCTCTGGGCCTAGTCGGACTGACACATTTACCTTGCCTTGAATATGGGCTCAATTTAGTTGTGCAGGCCTTCCTTAAAAATTACCCAGATATGTCCGATCTTCTGGTGAAAGTGTGGGCAGTATGTGCGCACTTTCAGAGTTCTAACCCTGCTGCTGTTCCCTTCCCTGCATTGCAGCATCACTTCTGTCTTTCTATTCACCACCTCATATGCGATGTACCAACAAGGTGGAACTCCACCATGCATTTGTTGGAGAAGCTGTGTGAGCAACAGAAGGCACTAGTGGAATTCCAGTTGCAGCACGCACGTGTGAGTCACTCAGCTGAACAACCAATGAGTGGGTCTCTATGTGAAACGTTTGTTGCGTTTTGAGGTTCTTTGAATACTCCAGCAACATGGCCAGCACTGATGTCACCATCATCAGCACTACGAAAACCCTTGTATGTCTGCTGGAAATAATACTGCAGGCAATGATGCATGAGGAAGTGGCACAGGAGGCAGATAAGCAAGAGGGCCAGGGACCATTTTGAACTTCATCAGGCTGGTTGTCCACACATGGCTTTGAGGTTAGGTTGTTGTGTCCAGCCAGGGGACAGTTTTGAAGGAGGAAATTGAGGAACAACAATCATGTTCACAGCAGGATGGTTCTCAGATCAGCTCACTGACATCACTAGAATTTGGCTGGGGAGACATTGAGGACCCAACCAATACACCTGCCACCGAGAACAGCTTGTCGCTTCCTCTGGTCAGCCTGGCACAAATAAGCCAAAATATGCTGCAATGCCAGCACAATGACAGCTGAGTTTCTCATATTGTCACCAATGCAGATTACTGGGTAACTGGGTACAAGGACAATGTACCATCATTGCTTTAGTCACTGGAGCGGGATTGAAAAATGTGTCAATGCAAGAAAGCACTGGTAGGAAAACTACTAACGGTTTTCCCACCTGACAGCAGCAACACAGTGGAACAAGACCGAGGTAGAGGAGGAAGTCACGAACACAGCTGGGGCACCGCTACCACCTTGAAAGGTATGGTTAAAATGGCTTCAATTTGGCAGAATTTTATAAGCACGCAACAACATCTGGCACCACCACTTGATACTGTCCGTATCAGCAGGAGAATATGAAAGGAAGAACAGGGGAATGTTTTTGATACAGGATAAATTAGGGATATTACATTAATAGGGATAGCAAAAAATCATGTTTAAAAAAGCCTACCATAGGGCTAAACATTCCTTGGGTAACCAACTTCTCTACTCATCCAAGAAATTTCCAATCATCAACCAAGTCCATTTTATTTATTTATTTTACTCATTTATATAGCGCTATTAATTCCAAAGCACTTTACAGATATTATTTTATCACTAGATTCCATGCCCAAGTGGATGTTTTGAGACAAAGTCTTGCCAAATCATGGTCAAGATTGCTTGCGGACCCTATACTATCCATTTACTTATCAGACAAACCTCAGATCACATTTCGTAGAGACAGAAATCTATGTGATCACCTTGTAAAAAGTGATTATGAAGCCACTCCTCCAACTATTTTCTTGGATGCCCATCCTCCCCCCCAATGTGGGCTGTTCACCATACCATAGGTGTGTGGCATGTCCTAATGTCAAACATGCCAATACTTTCACTAACTGAAACGGCATTTGGGCCTACAAAATCAACCAACCTATCACATATATAACAAAGCTGGTAATCTACTTTGCGACATACCCTTGCCCAATAATATACATAGGCCTTACCACAAGACAACTGATGGTAGGGGGTCTGCAAGCACATCCTTGACTTTACCGCAGCCAAGAGGGAAAATGGTATTTCAGTCTTGAAGATGATTCCAAGACATTTTAAAGTCCACCATTATTGCGATACCTCTCTATTTAAAGTCCGGGACATCGACAGAATCATTACCAATATAAGGAGTAGCAACATTTGCCGAAAACTCGCACAACGTGAAACAAAATGGATTTAGTCCTTGAATACTGTTCACCTCTTTGGCCTTAATGAGAACAATAGTTATGCCCCCTTTCTCTGACCACCATGTGTCATCTGGTTGGTTTTAACTGTTTTTTAATACGGTTTTTTTTACATATTTTAATATGGCATGTGTGTTTTGTCTGTTGAACTATTTATTATCATTTTATATGTTTCTATTAGTCATTCTACTTTTTCTCTCTCTCAATTCATCTCATGGCGTGGCCAGTATGCGGGGCTAATTTTCCATACTGCATATGAAGCAGGAATCGTCATCGACGCATCTGACATTTGACATCCTAACAAGAATTTTATTCTCACTACCTGCACCTGTTTGTTCCTCATT
Organism: Dendrobates tinctorius; assembly: GCF_039654945.1. Classification (NCBI taxonomy): domain Eukaryota; kingdom Metazoa; phylum Chordata; class Amphibia; order Anura; family Dendrobatidae; genus Dendrobates; species Dendrobates tinctorius. The sequence goes on along the minus strand of NW_027361913.1, from coordinate 8,553,542 downwards.
CGTATTATTAATTGGTTTTCTTTCATTATTTTTCATTTATTATTTTTTAATTTTCATTATTCATTATGCAATAATTTTTGTAATTTCTCATTCTTTAATATTCATTTACAAATTTTTTTCAAATTCAACTGTTTATTAGTTTTTATCACTTCATTGAAATACCATCCTTTTCATTATCTGGTCACTTCATTTTACACATTCCACATGAGCAGTTCTTTTTCCACATAGTTTTCATGTATACTGTACATTGTTCTTTCACTCACTTTTAATTCGCATGTTTTCCAGTGCACCCCTTATGTCCACTGTAGTTGTATCAGTTGTGTGTTCTTTTTTCATGTAATACTTTTAATATGTAATCCATTTTTTGCACTTTTTTTTGCATGTTTTTGACACTCCGTTTCCATTTTTTATTCTTTTTCACATAATATTTCATATAATTTTATTGCTATTCTTTCTGTCATTTATATTATGTCATACACTTAGTGCACTTACCATTTATTATTAGCATACACTCATTTGCGCAACTTGCACTTTTATATCTACATCATTATCATTGTGTTTCAATCCTTTTTTTGTCTTGGTTCATTTCATTTTTGCCGCACTCTTCATCTCCATACAATTCCATGTGTCCCACTCAAATATTCAGCATCCTCTTTTGTTTCTCTTCTGCACATTTTGTCATTCCCTCTTAATTTTTACACACTGTTAATCAATTTATTAAGTACATCCCTCTCTTACACTTATTCGCCCTCCTCACAAGGCATCATAAATATTTAATTCAACTTGTAATCATTATCCCCGCTGCATCATTCACTACCCCCATGTAGGTATCAACTATCCACTTGGAGATGGCACAATGCATGCACACCATTGCCACCCGGGAATTTCCTTGTGTTCACGTCTGTATGTGCTAGGTGGAGCCGGGTCGCATGGTCCCACGTGAACCTTGTGATCACGACTCCTCCAGTAACATGATCAGGTCACTATAGTTACTCCCCGGCGTCATGGCTCGTCATGCGTCGCACTAGACCCCCTCCTACTCAGGAGATGGCTGAATGCGTGCGCTCCTCTTTGCTTGGGTCTCTCCTTGTCGACCATGCCTGCATGTGTCTGGCGAAGATGGTCACATGTATGTCCATGTACTGTAGTCGCAACATTGCTGGTTACATGGTATGGTCGCCATGGTTGCTCTGCGACGCTGTGGTTCGTCACATGTCACATCACGCCACCTCTTCTACTATTGGTGAACTCATACAAACCCATGCCTTACAGATTGGCCCATATTGGTATTTTTATCAGTCAACCTCCCTGATGACTCCACCACCTGACAATGGTGGATTGCTGAAATGAGCATCAGGGTGGACCCCATTCAGGAGAGGGAACCTTCCTTTCCCTGTAAGTACATCCTTTACCTTTATTTATGCAAATGAACTAATGTACTTACTATGCAGTAGTGTCCACATCCTCCACTACCATATTCTCTTGTTACCCTCCAGTACTGTGACAATACTTACCAACTCCTTACAATAGTAATGACATGTACTACAACTATTTAGCAGTAGCACTTTACAAGATACATCTACTACCTCAACTTTGTTTTCACATCAACTCATATGTGTGATACACTTATTATCAATTCTACTATATAGCTCTCAGTGCTCAGATTTATTTAGTCACCCAACTGCATTGTTTGGTTGCTGCCTCATGACTACAGTCCTTTTTATAGCTGGGTATGCAGCCCTGTTTTTTAGCACAACTTTTAATCTTTTTTTCTTTTTTACATTGCTTTGTATTCAATTGTTGTCACCTAATGTAATTAAATAAATTCTTTACTTATTCACCATACTGTGTATATGGACTTCAAGGTCAGGTTATTTTCCTTCCCTCTATTCCGCATCAGCAGGAGGCAGCAATTCATCAACATGATGGAAGAGTACATATTGACGTACTAACTGATGGGTCTGCCCCATGTAACTTTTGGGTATCTAAATTGGACACATTGCCAGAGCTTGCCATGTATACCTTGGAGGCGCTAGCCTGCTTTGCAGCAAGTGTCATGTTAGAGCATGTCTTTAGCACTTCAGTTGGTGTCATCAAAGACAAGCATATGTCCACAGACAACTTGGGGATAAAAATGAATCAGGTGTGGATCATATAGAAATTCTACAATCTTTAAGCTGACTAGACAATTGTAATAGCCGCCCCCAGCCATGGTTACACTCAATTTTACATTTGTTTAATTTTGCTGCTTCCCCAAATTAAAGCAAAAAGTTCAATAAAAGTGTTGCCCCCTCCCTCACCTCCACCCCCTCCTCCTCTTGGACCATGGCCTCATGGTTCAATTTTTTTATTTTATATTTACTTTTTTGTGTCTTTGTTATTTTACATATTTTTCCCTAAAAACTAGTGTTGGCCCCCTCTCTGTCTTCCTATCTACCTCCACCCCTTTCTTCACTTGAACCTTTGCTTCATGGTTCAATTTTTTTTATTTTTTTGCTATTTTTTGTGTTAGTTTAAGTAATTTTCCTTAAAAAAGTGTTGCCCTCCTCCCCAATTCCACGTCCACCTCCAGCACTTCCTCCACCCCCTCCTCCACTTTGATCTCTGCCTCATGATTCAATATTTTTTGTCTCTGTTATTTCCACATCCACATCCACCACATCCTCTACACCCCCTCCTCCATTTGAACCTCAGCCTCAAGAATCATTTTTTTCTAGTCTCTGTTATTTTGTCATTTCTCTATCCCCATTTGTTTTAAGGGCAATTGTCCTGCCCTGACCCCTATTTTTCTTCCTTTTGCAGCACCTAACTACACCTATTTTACAGCCATTTTATAGCATTGATATGGGTGTACACTACTTTTTTAATTAATTATTTATAAAAGAAATAAATTAATAATAAAGAAAAAGTTTGCCCCACATTTTTCATTACTAGCTAAGAGAAAGCAGACAGCTGGGGGCTTCAGCCCTTAGATCTCTGCTTTCCCTTTGCTGGTCATTAAAAATAGAGGGGCAAAACAAATAATTTTTTAAAATTATGTAAATAAATAAAAAAAGTCTAGATTACCCCCTATTTTTGATAACCAGTCAAAGGAAAGCAAACAGCTGGGAGTCCTCATTAATCTTCTTTCCCTTAGCTGGTTATTAAAATAGGGGGAACATATGCCATTTTTTAACTAATTTATTAATTACTAAATAAATATAGCAATAAATACATGAAAAAAATGACGTGGCCTAGGTTACACCCCATTATTGATAACCATTGAAGGGAAAGCCAACAGATGGTGCTATTATTCTGGGAAGGGGCCAGTACTCATGAAGCTTCCCAAACTATTAACATCAGCTCACAGCTGTCTGCATAGACTTTACTGGTTAGTAAAGGATTAACCTCAAAAACCAAATGATGCGTGGTACCCCCTAATATTACTGACCAGCAAAACCTAAACAGAGAACTGCAGACTGATATTAGCAGGCTGTAAAGAAGCCATCATCACCATCAGCTATGAACTCCGGTCACCTTTTGACGTCAGCGCTCAGCACTGACACTGAGTTCTCAGACTCAGTTCAGTATCTCCTGGATTTAAAGCTGAGCAGTCTTATCATGCCAACGCTCAGCAATGCAATCCAGATGTAGCAGAGTTGGAGCATGTCATGGAAAAAGTGGGTTATCATTGGACAGGTGAGGAATATGGTGTTTTATTATTTTTAATTTTATAGTAATAGGTTAAAGAGGATGTAGAGTGTTTCTTTCAAATAAAGGAGTTTGTGTTTTTATTTCAAATAAAGGATTTTAATCTGTGTATTTTTTATTTAATTCGACTATTGGGTTAGTAATGGGGGTCTCTGATAGACATCTCTCCATTATTAACCCCTGGGATTGATATCAGTAGCCATTAAACAGCTGGCATCAACCCCACAACAATTAAGCCCACTTGCCACTGCACCAGGGCAAGTGGGAAGAGCTGCATGCTGCTAATTTTAGGCTGGGGAGGGCCAATATCCATGTCCCCTTCCCATTCTAAGAATATAAGCCCCCAGCTGTCTACTTTAGCTTGTTTGTCAAAAATTGAGGGATCCAATGTCTTTTTTGAAAATATTTATTTAAATAATTTAAAAAAACGGCATTTCATGGAGACCCCTCTATTTTTGATAAACAGCCAATATAAAGCTGGTAGCTGAGGGCTGCAGCCTACAGATGTCAGCTTTACCTGCACTGGTTAGGAAAAATAGAGGTGTATCTATGCCATTTTTTAATTTTATTTATTGCACAAGCCCCGGCTGGTGAATACTTTAATCACTATGAGCCTGACCAGGCGTACAATGATGAGAATAGTACTGTTATCAGCCCGACGCCTGTGAACAGAGGTAACCAATTTACTGCCAATCAGAGCTGCTTGCTCTTGCTATCTAACTGTCATTTGGGTGATATTGAGGGAACCACAGCGCTGTGAATGTAGGTAATGAACTTACCACAGATCAGAACCGGTGTTTCTGGGGCTGTCACACAGATGAAAGTGTGGGAAACACCATATGTTTGCGTCCCCAATTCGTTCGAATGGGGTCAAGGTCCGAGTTTGGGTGCCATTTTGGTACCTGCACCAAACATTTTTAAATGTTTGTCATGACCCTTCAGGCCTGAAAACGAGTCCGCCCATCACTATCTGTCTGTAATTTACTTATTATTTTAACTTTGACTGGCTGCTGTTTTACTAGTATCTATCTTGTTGATTTGTCATAATTTAATAATATAAAAACATTGCTATTTTAGTTACTTTATTTAATCACCAATCTTATAACTTAAAGTGAAATTCCATTCTTTAGAAAGCTTAATAATGATGTTACTTAGTAAGGTAAACATGATACAAATTTTGTAAATTGTTTTATTTTCTTTGTATCATTGTATCAATATCATTTTTATTTTTGTGTTCATAAACACAGCTAGTTGTAATAAAAGCTCACTTTAAGCAGGATTTTAGCTGTAAAGCTAAGTCTGCTATGACTTTCCTTTGTGCCATCAGTGAGATGTACTGTCCCTGCCCACAAGTACTTGATCATATGTCCATGGTTAGGTGGACTTTCCCAGTAACAGCATTGTTGAGGGCACGGGTAATTTTGTGGGACACATTCTTGTGTAGTGCCAGGATGGCACACCGGGAGAAATAGTGGTGGCTGGGGACCGAGTATATTGGGATGGCCGCCGCCAATAGGTTGCAGAAAGCTTTCATCTCCACGAGCCTAAAAGGCAACATTTTGAGTGCAAGCAGATGAGAAATGTGTGAATTTAGTATTGTGGTCTGTGGGGTGTTGGCTGAGTATTTACGCTTGCGCTCCAATGACTGGGGTATGGACAACTGAAGGCTGCGCTGGGATAAGGACGTGGACATGCTTGACAATAGTACTAGTTGAGTGTGGGCAATGACAGGTGCAAGGCAGGAGGCATCTTCGCATGCACTGTGGACAAGGGATTGGCTTGCACGCACAACAGTGGAAGAAGCAGTGGTGTCACCAGCAGACACTGTTCCTGGAGCCTGGGGTTCGACCCACAAAGTTGCGTGCTTTGCTGCCATGTGCCTGATTATGCTGGTGATGGTCAGGCTGGTAGTCTCGTTACCCTTGCTGATGTGGGCATGGCAGATGGTGCAAATGGCCTGTTTGGTGTTATTGGCAGAGTCTTTAAAAACAACCAAACTGTTGTACTGCCAACTTCAGCTGTGTTGGTGTTACAAGGAACGGTTGCCCACCTTCTGTCTGCGGCCACCATACTGCTTCTTCCTGCCTGTTGGGGCGCTATGCCTCCCTCCCCCTGTCTGCTACTGTCCTCACTCTGCATGTCCTCCTGTCAGGTTGGGTAAGTTACTATATCATCCACCATCTCGTCTTCCACTTCCACACCCTGTCCTTTCTCCTAATTTTCTGGCATTTGCATCTCATAATCGTCCACCTCTTGTGACACTTTCGCATGGTCACCTTCATGTGACTGTGGCTGCTCAAATATTTGGGCATCGCTACATGCGATATGATCTTGCCCCAGTTCAAGTGGACCTTGCGAGAGGCCCGAATCTATAAATGGAAAAGTTAACAACTCTTCAGAGGGTTCAAGTGTGGGATCAGTTGTATCCGGGCACAAGGCACGGTGGGAGCAAGGAGGATCAGGGTGAGGAATATGCGTTCCAGACTCACAGCTACTCAGACTTGACCCTGTGGAAGACAGGGTGCTGGTGATGGTGGTGACAAACTGAATAGAAGCATTATCCGCTATCCAACCAACAAACTTTAGACTCTGCTCTGAGTTCAATAGTTGTGTGTTGTGGTGGTGCCCTTGTAATTGGGACAGAAAGGTCAAGCCAGAAGATGTGGGTATTTGTTGAGGCCCAATTTCAGCTTGCCTTGGCCTTTGCATGCACCATCACCATCCCGTCCACTTCCTGTCCCTTGGCACGCTCCTTGCCCATTTTAAATGGACTACAATATTTTCCACATTCACTACAAATGACTGAATTTGGAGCAAACTTATATGTGATCCCTATGCAGGAAAACCACAGTTTAAAATATCTGGCCTGTAGGTAACAATTTTTTTTCAGCAAACTTGTGTCAATAACTAGGGTAAGACACAGGAAAAACAGTTAAATGGAGGCCTCAAATGCCCCAATTATTAGCCACAGATAGATGAGGCATCTGACAGAGATAGCCCACTTTCAAATATTTAGCCTTTTTTGTGCCAGAAAAATGGTGTGAAAAAGTAGGCTAAGACACAACAAAAACAATTCTATGGAGGCCTGAAAGGTTCTGAATATTAAAACAGAGCTGGGTCACCTGATCAAGCCTGGGAGGAGGAGATGAACCATTTTTGTGCTGCTTGTCAGCAGGCCTCACAATGTAATTAAAATGCCCAGTCCAATTACAAATTCACAGCATTTATATGAAAACACACTACATATCCGGTATGCCATAGAAATGACCACTTTGAGGGATACCACACATCCTCCACGTCTCTTCCGGCACCACCACTAGAACACGAAGGTGAATGTGTTCTGTGATGCAACAGCCATGTTATTGTTTGCAAAGGTGTTTTTGTGGTCTCAGCATAGTTCACCTGTCATTTCTTGTGTCTCCCACCTCACAATGAGGAGTCCAAATAAATATCAATTTTTAAAAAAATTATAGGGTTGTACAGGAAGAGCAAACAGATAGTCGTGGCATGGCACTGCGCCCTGACAGCAATAGAGTATTTTTTTTTAATTACCAGCATTAAATACAAATTTGTTAATGCAGATGAAGTTGATAGAAAACCACAGTCTGTGTCCTCCCAGCATTCCTCTGTACACATCTCAATATGTATATCACTATTAGCGTGATCTATTTCCCTTCAGCATTTCTCTGTCTTCAGATCACAGATATCACAACATGCTTCAGCCACAGGGCAGTAAGTATTGCCTACGATTGAACAGTTCTGGATGACATTTTTACAATGTGAAACACTAATTAGGCATAAAACATTTATTTGTCTAGAACACAGTCAGTGGACACTTTATAATCCCCCCCATTTACTGGAATATGAAGGTCTTGAGATAAATTTATAGGAATCCAGATATTAAAACTACAAAACAACAAAGATTATCTTTTAAGAAACAGATTATTTCATAAATTTAAAAAAAAGTTATTCAACATTTATTTAGCCTCCCTTGACAGAACAGTAGAACCATGACATTCATCCACTCAATGCCGACTTTTATTCCGCATTGACTTGCATTGGGGTCGGGTTTCAGACGAAACTCTGACTTTTTTTGGCCCTAGTCGGACCAGTTTCATCCGACTCAAATTTTGTTTCATTCGGGTTTCACGAAACCTGATCTGACCAAAGTCGCTCAACTCTAGTGGTGAAGTCTCATGCTGAGTAGACATGGGACTGTGCATGCATCATTCTGTACCACTTTAGTAAGAGGAAAAGTTTGCCCAAGAGAAAATTAATTTCCAGACTTTCACAGCCTTTTTGGCACAATATTGGCAGCTGTAATCTTCATCTACTTGGTGGGGAAGTGGGAAAGTTCCAAGTCGTCATCAATACCATCCTCATCCATATCTTGTAAAGAGGAAATCTGCTGTTTCCCATGGTCATGGTTGACTACGTTTATTGACATTCCTTTAACAGTGTTCATTACACTGAAACAAATAGTTTTAAGCTGTGAAATGTGGATATTCTTGGTAATATGAATGGGTGAAGATGAAGAACTTTGTGCCACAGGTGTGTTGATAGTTATGGCCACTGCACTCCTCTTTAACCTTAGTTTTTGCATCCATCAGTTTGTCTGGTTTCCTCCAACACTGATCTACTGCTTTCTAGAATTATTAAGCATCTCGCAATCATCTTGCACTTTACCCTTTATACGGACACATGCGTCTTTGGCAACCTATTTCCTATGGGCATCTTTTATGCCGAGCTTCAGACGCGCATCTGTTACACCTATCTTCTGATGGGCATCAAACACATTATGGTAAGTGGTGGTGGGTAAATGACTAATCATTGTAGGCTGGATCCTGAATCTCATGCCTACCATAGCCGCCCTTTTATTAATCCTGTATATTCCCACTCCTGCCATCACCCTGTCCCTTTTCCTGATCACTTCATCCTATGATTCATCCACCATATTTATGCTGAAAACCTGCACCTCACCAGCAGCAACTGGTAGGAAACCATGTTATTGCTTTCAAGGGTGTTTATGATGCCCGTAAAAAAGTTTACACACTGTGTTGATGTGTACTCCCAGGAAGAAAGGTTTGTCAGCCCATACAAAAGTGTATGGGTATTACAAGTATAGAAGACCTGTTCCTTTTTAATGGGAACTTTTTTTTATGAGGCCCTCCCCCAGTTTTCTTCCAAGGGGGATTAGGGTGAATGCAAATTTGGGGCAGGCCTTGCATTGACTTCATGGGCAAACTTTATGGGATTACAAAATTCATAATAATGGGAACTTTGGTTTCATGTGGCCATCCAGTACATATGTTATAAGTGTTATTGGGGTGCATGTAACTTTGTGGCAGGGCAGGCCTTGCATTCAATGCATAAAAGTAGCGTAAGACTCTGCCAACATTGTTCATAGCTGTGATCTGGGAGTCAGAAATGCTTCCAGGGGTATTCTCCATGTCATTTGAGCACTGTTCCCTTTGATTTCAGACGTTTTTAGACCCCAAAAATGACTCCCAGGGGGTCATGCCAAAAATGCTCGGTTTTCCCATAGACTTACATTGGATCAATGCTCGAGCACCCGAGCATTCCAATTTGCTCGACCTGAGCAACGTGCATGCAAGCATTTTAGTGCTCACTCATCACTAGCTTTAACACCTGTATCAACACTAGAGGTCTCTGATTCGTTATACTGTGCACACACAGGTCTAGACCAAAACTCTCTCCTCCAATGCAAAGAGTCACAGAGCTTTACAATGGCGTCAGTGTGCCGAGCGGGGTCACACCTGATCTTTTATTACCCCTGGTGATGTCACATGGCCAGCCAATCACATTAGTGCCAAAACCAAGATGGCTACAGTATTACAGTGATGCGCATGCAATCCCCTCATGCTTATTGGCTATGTAAGAGGTTTCAAACTTTTGGGGTAGAGATTCGAGTTTTACATTGAGCCCCGCCCAATACTCGCTGAGTAACGAGTACATCCGAGCACTGCGATACTTGGGTGATAACTAACTATCACTGAGCATGTTTGCTCATCCATAGTAAAAACTTAATGCCATGAGCATGTACAAAGTGGACATTAAGAAGGTACACAAGCGTTAATAAACTCACATATGGATGCAATACGGATGTGAATAAAGACATTAAAAAAAAGTACATTTTTTTTCTGGATGAAAAGTCGACAATTTTCCATGCGATTATATGAACCCACTCAAGATGGTGATAAAACAACAATTTTTTTCTCATCTTTTTCCTCGATAAATTGAAATGCCAATTATTATTGCTTATTTCCTGCTATTACATCATCTTCATATTTATATTCTTTTAGAATTAAGATCAAACATTGACATACCACATATGGTAAAACATCAATAAAAGAGTTTTTTGTGGTATCTTTATTTTGGAAGACTGGTTTTGGCAAGCAACATTTTTCTCTATTTTTTACTTTTGTCTTCTAATAATTTAAGCAAGAATAGACATTACAATTAGTATTTCAGTAGCTACATTTTTGCAGCCAACAATTTTAAAGAGCTGTCAGGCAGTAGGTAATTTCTACAAACAATTTAAGCTTACATTAATGAATTTATATTTTATTTTTATTTTTTTCAATTTCACAGTTGTGACTAAGGTCTTCTTTGCCTGTTTTGCTCCTTATGAAAAGTGCATTGAAGTATAACTTCAACTGCAATGTTATAATTGCTTTTCTGTCTATGTATGGCATGAGCTCAAAAGCTTTAATCTTTACTTTAATAAACATGCTAATTAACAAAACATTATTGAGAAACATGTAGTCAACAAGCTACATTACTTTTTTAATACTGCAAAAGAAAGCACAGTGCACTTTTCTGATAGGAGTTTTGCTATAACTTTAAAATACTTTTTAAGCAAGTTGTATGGATATTTAAATTGACTGCATTCATATACAGTGGGGCAAAAAAGTATTTAGTTAGTCAGCAATAGTGCAAGTTCCACCACTTAAAAAGATGAGAGGCGTCTGTAATTTACATCATAGGTAGACCTCAACTATGGGAGACAAACTGAGAAAAAAAAATCCAGAAAATCACATTGTCTGGTTTTTTTTTCATTTTATTTACATATTATGGTGGAAAATAAGTATTTGGTCAGAAACAAGCAATCAAGATTTCTGGCTCTCACAGACCTGTAACTTCTTCTTTAAGAGTCTCCTCTTTCCTCCACTCATTACCTGTAGTAATGGCACCTGTTTAAACTTGTTATCAGTATAAAAAGACACCTGTGCACACCCTCAAACAGTCTGACTCCAAACTCCACTATGGTGAAGACCAAAGAGCTGTCAAAGGACACCAGAAACAAAATTGTAGCCCTGCACCAGGCTGGGAAGACTGAATCTGCAATAGCCAACCAGCTTGGAGTGAAGAAATCAACTGTGGGAGCAATAATTAGAAAATGGAAGACATACAAGACCACTGATAATCTCCCTCGATCTGGTGCTCCACGCAAAATCCCACCCCGTGGGGTCAGAATGATCACAAGAACGGTGAGCAAAAATCCAAGAACCACGCGAGGGGACCTAGTGAATGAACTGCAGAGAGCTGGGACCAATGTAACAAGGCCTACCATAAGTAACACACTACGCCACCATGGACTCAGATCCTGCAGTGCCAGACGTGTCCCACTACTTAAGCCTGTACATGTCCGGGCCCGTCTGAAGTTTGCTAGAGAGCATTTGGATGATCCAGAAGAGTTTTGGGAGAATGTCCTATGGTCTGATGAAACCAAACTGGAACTGTTTGGTAGAAACACAACTTGTCGTGTTTGGAGGAAAAAGAATACTGAGTTGCATCCATCAAACACCATACCTACTGTAAAGCATGGTGGTGGAAACATCATGCTCTGGGGCTGTTTCTCTGCAAAGGGGCCAGGACGACTGATCCGGGTACATGAAAGAATGAATGGGACCATGTATCGTGAGATTTTGAGTGCAAACCACCTTCCATCAGCAAGGGCATTGAAGATGAAACGTGGCTGGGTCTTTCAACATGACAATGATCCAAAGCACACCGCCAGGGCAACGAAGGAGTGGCTTCGTAAGAAGCATTTCAAGGTCCTGGAGTGGCCTAGCCAGTCTCCAGATCTCAACCCTATAGAAAACCTTTGGAGGGAGTTGAAAGTCCGTGTTGCCAAGCGAAAAGCCAAAAACATCACTGCTCTAGAGGAGATCTGCATGGAGGAATGGGCCAACATACCAACAACAGTGTGTGGCAACCTTGTGAAGACTTACAGAAAATGTTTGACCTCTGTCATTGCCAACAAAGGATATATCACAAAGTATTGAGATGAAATTTTGTTTCTGACCAAATACTTATTTTCCACCATAATATGCAAATAAAATGAAAAAAAAACAGACAATGTGATTTTTCTGGATTTTTTTTTCTCAGTTTGTCTCCCATAGTTGAGGTCTACCTATGATGTAAATTACAGACGCCTCTCATCTTTTTAAGTGGTGGAACTTGCACTATTGCTGACTGACTAAATACTTTTTTGCCCCACTGTATGTAATAGGCTACGTTCATACGTGCATAATTTTGCATTTATCCTTTTTGAGAAGTGAATGTTAGTATATGTAATTTTTCATAGGCTTATATCCATTACATGTGTAATTTAAATGCATAACGTCTTGAGCAATATTTCAATATAGCATTCATATTTCAGTGAGTTTGTTTTACATGTTTTTGTTCCTTCTTTGGAAACAACCCACAAATATTACAGTTCCATTGCAGTTGCATTGTATTACATTTGCAATCACAGTATAACATAAAGGAAGAGCGGAATTTTTTGAAAATCAACTTTTGCTGGCTTTGCCAAATTTTCCAAAATAATTCAATTTACGGCAAATAAGAGTGCACAAATTTGAAAACTACAAAGATTGTAATTGCTCAGAAAATAAATGTGAAGAAGCAGAGAGAGAACCGCAGTGAACAAAAGAGATTCTTACACTTTACAGGCAAGAAGCACCATAAGAGCTTACACACTACAGAAGAAAGAAAGAGGGAAAAAGGACCATACTAACTATTACAACTATGATTACACGTCATAGGTGGAGATAAGCGGATCTTTTAAAATTCACATTTGGTGACTCCTCCAAATTTTCCCAAAAAATGTAATTTGCGGCAAAGAAAATCTGCCTGAATCTGTCACGCTGCCACAGTCTTCAGTAAGGGAGGGGGAACTCAAATTGTCACTGGCACAGAACCCTAACTATCCATGTCCCGGGGGTACTTTTGAAGGTAAAAAGGCCGTGATCTCCGACCTTGCTATGCTCCTGTTAAGCCCTTATGTGTCCTCTACCCACCCCATGAGGCATGAGACAGAAAAGTGAGGGAAACAAGACAAAGACAAAACAGGGATAACAGAAAACCTTTATCACACAGAAGCACAAACCAACAATGGAGAGGAGGCTAGGGACAGGGGGGAGTAAACTAAATAGGAATAGGGCCTGGGAGATAAACACACATGCTACAGTAAACTAGAGATCACTACTACAACAACTTTACTCCAACCACTTAGTTTTAGCACTCAGCACAGGAAGACAAATCTTTCACCAGCAGGGACTAACCACCCAGAGCCTGTATATATAGAGGGACTAAATGATATGCAGTTGCATCTGAGAGCAACCTGGCAGTAAGTTCTCAGCCAGCATGGAAAGAGTCCTTAACCCTCTCAGCACCGAAGGAAATTAGATCCATTTAAAATAGGACATGAATAAAACCATCTCTAAAGAAGACCTGTGATTCAACTCAACGTGCCCATATAACTCCAGGTCACCCAGGGGAATGTGACACCCTCGTGACAAAATCTCAGAACTGGACAGCTTGTAATTGCTGTGAAAACTTTTGTGTGGAAGAAGTGAGGGAACCCCACTACCCATACAAGCCTTAACTCTATAAGAGTGGGAGAAAGAGAGGACCCCACTGACCATAAGAGCTTACAACTTACAGGCAAGGGAAAGAAAACACTGCTGATTATAAGTGCTTATATTGTAAAGGAGACAAAAAGAGAGAGGATCCCACTGACTACAAGAGCTTACAATCTATAGGCAACAGAAAGATAGATACCTGCTGACCATAAGAGTTTACACATTGAAGAAGACAGAGCTTAAACATTACAGGAGAGAGAGACAGAGTGATAGAACAAGAGGACCCTGCTGGCCATAAGAGCTTACATAATACAGAAAGAGAGAGATTTCCACATTGACTTTAGAGATTAAAAACGAGTCTGCCGCACAAACTATGCTCTACTGGGAACCGATGATCTAAGATGGCTTAGGTACTGACCACCATGGTACAAGATATGATAATCCGTGAGATTTCATAGTTGTAGGATATTACAAGGAGGCCTGTGCAGGAATGCAAAATTACGTTAAACTGGTCTCTGATGCTTCAGCAATGTGGCAAATGTTGCCGACCAAAATTTTTAAACTTGAAAATTATAGGAAAATCTACTGGCAACTTAATCCTCTGAGGATTGATTCATTCATCACTAGTAATAACCAAAAAGTTTTAGAAAGTTGAAAAAATATATTTTCATAACAAGTTAAAATATTGTACAACAATAAAACAAAACAAATTAAAAGGGAAAAGAATTTAAAAATGAACGTAATTTCTGATTTCAAGTTAGAACTCATAATTACACTAAAAAGGTAAAGCATAAGTTGCACGTACCCAAAAATAGTGCCAATGAAGAATATAGCTGCTGCCACACAAAAATAGGCCCATCAATATACTGTACTGCTAAACAGTACTGCTAAATAAATACTGCTAACTACAGTAATTCACAAAACATGCCACATACTGAAGCCTCAAAACATACAATGCCTTTAACCCCTTTCTGACATCAGACGTACTATCCCGTCCATGGGACCCGGGCCCCTATGCCCATGGACGGGATAGTACGTCTAGCGCGATCAGCGGCACCCACGTGGTGAGCGCCGCTGATCGCGGCTGGGTGTCAGCTGACACCCGGCACTATGTGTCAGGGGTGGTCATGGACCGCCCCCGACACGTTAAGCCCTTGCACACCGCGATCAAACACTATCGCGGTGTACCGGGGGTTAAAGGGAAGCATCGGCAGGGAGGGGGCTCCCTCCATGCTACCTGAGCCCCCCCACGGCAGCGCAATGTGCATCTGGGACAATGTAATAAAGTAAAAAAAAAGTGTTAAAATAATTTTTTAAAAATCGCTAAATAAATTAGAAAAAAAAAATATTCCCCAATAAATTCATTTTTTGGAAATAAAAGAAAAAAAAAGAATAAAAGTACACATATTTGGTATCGCCGTGTCCGTAACGACCTGCCCTATAAAACTGTCCCATTAGTTAACCCCTTTAGCAAACCCCTTAAAAAATAAAAATAAAAAACGAAGCAAAAAATAATGATTTATTATCATACTGCCGAACAAAAAGTGCAATAACGCGCGACCAAAAAGACGCAGGTAAATATCCATGGAACCGGTGAAAATGTCATCTTGTCCCGCAAAAAACGAGCCACCACACAGCATCATCACAGAAAAAATTAAAAAGTTACAGCTCACAAAATAAAGTGATGCAAAAATAATTATTTTTTATGTAAAATTGTTTTTATTGCATAAAAGAGCTAAAACGTAAAAAAACGAATAACTGAGGAATCACTGTAACCGTACTGACCCGAAGAATAAAAATACTTTATCAATTTTACCGCACGCGGAACGGTGTAAACGAACCCCCCAAAAGAAATTCATGAAATGCTGGTTTTTGTTCATTCTGCGTCCCAAAAATCAGAACAAAAAGCGATCAAAAAATGTTACGCACCCAAACATGATACCAATAAAAACATCAACTTGTCCCGCAAAAAATAAGACCTCACATGACTCAGTGGGTCAAAATATGAAAAAAATTATAGCTCTCAATATGTGATGCAAAAACTATTTTTACAATAAAAAGCGTCTTTTAGGGTGTGACAGCTGCCAAAAATAAAAACCGCCATAAATAGTAAATCAAACCCCCCCATTATCACCCCCTTAGTTAGGGAAAAATAATAAAATTAAAAGAAAATGTATTTATTTCCATTTTACCATTAGGGCTAGGGTTAGGACTAGGGCTAGGGTTAGGGTTAGGGCTAGGGCTAGGGTTAGGACTAGGGTTAGGGCGAGGGTTAGGGCTGAGCTAGGGTTAGGGGTGTGTTGGGGTTAGGGTTGGAGTTAGAATTGGGGGGTTTCCACTGTTTGGGCACATCAGGTGCTCTCCAAACGCAACATGGCGTCTGATCTCAATTCCAGCCAAATCTGCATTGAAAAAGTCAAATGGTGCTCCTTCCCTTCCAAGCTCTGCCATGCGCCCAAACAGTGTTTTACCCCCACATATGGAGTATCAGCCTACTCAGGACAAATTGAAAAACAACTTTTGGGGTCCTATTTCTCCTGTTGCCCTTAGGAAAATAAAAAATTGGGGGGTAAAAATATAATTTTTGTGGAAAAAATATGATTTTTTTATTTTCACGCCCGGGCGTTATAAACTTCTGTGAAGCCCTTGGGGGTTCAAAGTGCTCACCACACATCTAGACAAGTTCCTTATGGGGTCTAGTTTCCAAAATGAAGTCATTTGTGGGGGGTTTCCACTGTTTAGGTACATCAGGGGCTCTCCAAAGGCAACATGACACCCGCAGACCATTCCATCAAAGTCTGCATTCCAAAACGTCACTACTTCCCTTCCGTGTCCCGACGTGTGCCCATACAGTAGTTTTCTCCAACATATGGGGTATCAGTGTACTCAGGACAAATTAGACAACAACTTTTCGGGTCCATTTTCTCCTGGTACCTTTAGGAAAATAAAAAAATGGGGACTAAATGATCATGTTTGTGGAAAAAATAAGATTTTTTTATTTTCACGCCCGGGCGTTATAAACTTCTGTGAAGCATTGTGGGAGTTCAAAGTGCTCACAACACACCTAGATAAGGTCCTTATGGGGTCTAGTTTACAAAATGGTGTCAATTGGGGGGTTTCCACTGTTTAGGTACATTAGGGGCTCTCCAAAGGCAACATGACACCCGCAGAGCATTTCATCAAAGTCTGCATTCCAAAGCGTCACTACTTCCCTTCCGAGCCCCGACGTGGGCCCATACAGTAGTTTTCTCCCACATATAGGGTATCAGGGTACTCAGGACAATTTGGACAACAATGTTGGGGTAAATTTTCTCCTGATACCCTTGGGAAAATAAAAAAATTGGGGACTAAATGATCATGTTTGTGGAAAAAATACGATTTTTTTATTTTCACGCCCGGGCATTATAAACTTCTGTGAAGCCCTTGGGGGTTCAAAGTGTTCACCACACATCTAGATAAGTTCCTTGGGGGGTCTAGTTTCCAAAATGGTGTCATTTGTGGGGGGTTTCCACTGTTTTGGTACATCAGGGGCTTTCCAAACGCGACATGGTGTCCGATCTCAATTCCAGACAAAAAAGTCAAATGGCGCTGCTTCCCTTCCGAGCTCTGCCATGTGCCCAAATAGTTGTTTACACCCACATATGGGGTATCAGCGTACTCAGGACAAATTGCCCAATAACTTTTAGGTCCTGTTACCCTTGGGAAAGTAAGAATTGAGGGTGAAAAGATCATTTTTCTGGAAAAAATATGATTTTATAATTGTACGGCTGTACGTTATAAACTTCTGTGAAGCCCTTGGGGATTCAAAGTTCTCACCACATATCTGGATAAGTTCCTTGGGGGGGGTCTAGTTTCGAAAATGGGGTCACTTGTGGGGGGTTTCCACTGTTTAGGTACATCAGGGGCTCTCCAAACGTGACATGGCGTCCGATCAGAATTCCAGCTAATTTTGCATTGAAAAAGTCAAACGGCGCTCCTTCCCTTCTGAGCTCTGCCATGCGCCAAAACAGTGGTTCCCCCACATATCAGGTATCAGTGTACTCAGGACAAATTGCGCAATAACTTTTGCAGTCCAATTTCTCCTGTTACCCTTGGTAAAATAAAAAAAATTGAACCTGAAATTTTTTTTTTGTGAAAAAAAGTTAAATGTTCATTTTTTTTAAATATTCAAAAAATTCCTGTGAAGCACCAGAAGGGTTAATAAACTTCTTGAATGTGGTTTTGAGCACCTTGAGGGGTGCAGTTTTTAGAATGGTGTCACTTTTGGGTATTTTCTATCACATAGACCCCTCAAAGTGGCTTCAAATGTGATGTGGTCCATAAAAATAAAATGGTGTTGTAAAAATGAGAAATCGCTGGTCAACTTTTAACCCTTATAACTTCCTAACAAAAAAAAATTTAGTTCCAAAATTGTGCTAATGTAAAGTAAACATGTGGGAAATGTTACTTATTAAGTTTTTTGTGTGCCGTATCTCTGATATTTAAGGGCATAAAAATTCAAAGTTGGAAAATTGCGAAATTTTCAAAATTTTCACCAAATTTCCGTTTTTTTCACAAATAAACGTAAGTTATATGAATGAAATTTTACCAATAACATGAATTACAATATGTCACGAGAAAACAGTGTCAGAATCACCGGGATCCATGGAAGCATTTCAGAGTTATTACCTCATAAAGGGACAGTGGTCAGAATTGTAAAAATTGGTCCGGTCATGAACGTGCAAACCCCTTAATGACCCCAGCTTTTTTTGGTTTTGAGTTTTTGTTTTTTGCTCCCCTTCTTCCCAGAGCAATAACTTTTTTATTTTTCTGTCAATATGGCCATGTGAGGGCTTATTTTTTGTGGGACAAGTTGTACATTTGAATGACACTATTGGTTTTACCATGTCATGTACTAGAAAATAGGAAAAAAATTCCAAGTGCTGGGAAATTGCAAAAAGAGTGCAATCTCACACATGTTTTTTGTTTGGCATTTTTGCTGGGTTCACTAAAAGCTAAAACTGACCTGCCATTTTGATTCTCCAGGTCATTACAAGTTCATAGACACCAAACATGTGTAGGTTCTTTTTTTTCTAAGTGGTGAAAAAAATTCCGAAGTTTGCTTAAAAAAAAGTGCCACTTTGCGATGCCCGTAGTGTCTCCTTTTTTCGTGATCTGAGGTTGGGTGAGGACTTATTTTTTGCAGGCCGAGCTGACATTTTTAAGGATACCATTTATCTTCACATATGATCATATAGTCGTCCATTATTGCATTTTAATGCAATGTCGAGGTGACCAAAAAACGTAATTCTGGCATTTTGATTTTTTTCTCTCTATGCCTTTAGCGATCAGGTTAATGCTTTTTTTATTGATAGATCAGGCTATTCTGAATGCGGTGATACCTAATATGTGCATGTGTGATTTTTTTTAAATTGTTTTCTTTTGAATGGGGCGAAAGGGGGGTGATTTAAACTTTTATATTTTTTTATTTTTTTCATATTTTTAAAAAAATTTTTTTAATTTTGGCATGCTTCAATAGCCTCCATGGGAGGCTAGAAGCATCCACAACTCGATCGGCTCTGCTACATATAGGCGATGAGCAGATCGCCTAAATGTGGTAGAATTACAGCATTGCTATGAGCGCCAACCACAGTCAGCGTTTGACAGCGGGATTTAACTAATTAATTGGTGCGGGTTGATCACAATTCCACCTGCACCTATTGCTCACCGCCGGAGCCCTCATCAAAGCGGGGGATCTGACCTTGGACGTACTATTGCATCCAAGGTCAGAAAGGGGTTAATGAGCCCTTAACTTAGCCAATTAGCACAGTTTTCTAATAAAGAGCAAAGGTATAACTGTATTGCCACTGTTATACTGATTTAATTCATACCTTGGGTGAAGAAATATGCTGTGCAGAAATTCTTTAATCGAGTTGTCCAACAAATAAAGTATATTTTATTCAGTAGATCTTGGAATAATGATAATCCACAATTGGATGTGTTAAAAAATTGTTCCTAATGTATGCTGATATAATCTTATGAATGTGTACCTGCAATGTGCTCTGTAATGGCTGCGCATGGGCTGAACATTCCACAGCTCCTGACCAGGGAAGGAAGTAAAAGAATACATTGCCTTGAAAAACCGTTCATACCTTGTGAACTTTTCCATATTTTTTTACGTTTTTCACATTCCCCCAACAAACTTCAATTTATTTTATTGAGATTTTATGTGATTTGTCAACATTAAGCAGCAAGTATCTGATATGTTTAAAGAAAATTAAACATGGTTTGCTCAATATTTAAAAATCTGAATCTGAAAATTGTGATATACATTTGCATTCCACCCCCCTGAGACACTGCTTTGGGGAATATCACTGAAACAGCAATGACCTATTATCCATATATGCGAGGCAGGCAGAGGAAGGGGAATCAAAGTCTGCGAGAGGAAGTCCCAGATCACAATCCAGTCTAATTAGCAGAAATTTTCAAATACAAGTATAACAACAAAGTGGTTTTATTAACTAAAGGTAATAATTAAAAAAAAAATAGTTTTGACACTCATGTCTTTATTTTATGTTACAAAGTTGTGATGGCAGATTTTTTAAACATCAAGTTTATTGTATAGATCACAGAATAGGAACACTGTTTGTCATTCACTGCTGTTTATAAATACAGTTGTGCTCAAAAGTTTACATGCCCTGGCAGAATTTGTGCTTTCATGGCCTTTTTTCAGAGAATATGAATGATAACACCCAAATTTTTTCTCCACTCATGGCTTGTGGTTAGGTGAAGCCATTTATTGTCAAACGTCTGTGTTTTCGCTTTTTAAATCATAATGACAAACCAAAACATCCAAATGACTCTGATCAAAAGTTTACATATCAAATTTTTTAATACCATATATTGCCCCCTCTAACGTCAATGACAGCTGGAAGTCTTTTGTGGTAGTTGTGGATGAGGTTCTTTATTTTCTCAGATTGTAAAGCTGCCCACTCTTCTTGGCAAAAAGCCTCCTGTTCCTGTAAATTCCTGGGTTGCCTATCAAGACCTGCGCACTTGAGATCTCCCCAGAGTGGCTCAATGATATTAAGGTCAGGAGACTGAGATGGCCACTCCAGAACCTTCACTTTTTTCTGCTACAGCCAATGAAAGCCTTTGGTTTTGGATCGATGTCATTTTGGAACGTCCAAGTACATCCCATGCGCACATTCCGGGCTAATGATTGAAAACTTGCCTCCATTATTTGCTGATATCATGCTGCATTCATCTTTCCTTCAACTTTGACCAAGTTTCCTGTGCTTTTGTAACTCACATAACCCCAAAACATAAACAATCCTCTTCCATGCTTTACAGTAGGAAAAGTCTTCCTTTCATCATAGGCCTTGTTTACTTCTCTCTAAATGTAACGTTTATGGTGGTGGCCAGAAAGTTCAATTTTGGTCTCATAACTCCAAATTACCTTGTTCCAGAAGTTTTGAGGCTTGCCTCTGTTTTTTTGTATTGTAGGTGAGATACTTAGTGGCATTTGCACAGAAATGGCTTTCTTCTGACAACTTGACCATGCAGCCCATTTTTCTTCAAGTGCCTTTTAGTGCACCTTGAAACAGCTACACCGATACTTTTCAGATAGTCCAGTATTTCAGCTGATGTTATTTGTAGGTTTTTCTTTGCATCCTGAGCAATTTTTCTGGCAGTTGTGGACAAAATTTTTGTTGGTCTACCGTACCGTGGTTATGTCTTTACAGAGCCCCTGATTTTCCATTTGTTAATCACAGTTTGAATGCTGCTGACTGGCATCAATTCCTTGGATATCTTTTTGTATCCCTTTCCTGTTTTATACAGTTCAATGTCCTTTACCCATAGATATGTTGACAATTCTTTTGCTTTTTACCCATGACTCACAATCCAAAAATGTCAGTGGGTGGATGAAAGATGCAAGAGTCTGTCCGGATCCTAGAAACTCACTCAGCTTTTCTGCACACACACTGAATACAAGCAAACAGGTCACAGATGGGGATGTTACCTTTAGTAGCCAGTCAAACCTATTTTGGCCAACATCTGTACATGTTATCAGGCCAAAATCACCAGGTTATGTAAACTTTTGATCAGGGTCATTTGGATGTTTTGGGTTGTTACTTTGATTTAAAAAGAGAAAACACAGTAGTTTGACAATAAATGGCTTCACATTACCACTAACCATGAATGGCGAAAAAGTTTTGGTATTATCATTCATATTCTGTGAAAAAAGGCCAAGAAAGCAAAAATTCTGCCTTAGTATGCAAACTTTTGAGCACAACTATATATCAGTATTCCCCCAAAATATAAAAATTTGAATAGTCTCCAATTTCCACAGTTAAAAATAAGTACATTTAAAAATAAACATATTTAATATTGCCGCATTTCCGTAAGTCTGATCTATTAACATAAATAATTATTTAAAAACTAAAAGAAAAAAGACTGAAGAAAACCTGCATTTTTTTGGTTGGTGCACATTTCCCTAAACATGCAATGAAAAGCAACCAAAAGATCATACACTCATTAACATTAATAATGCAACTCTAAAAAGAAAATTTTGGGGGAATTATGGAAATCACAGGAATGATAGACATTTGTTAATGATATGAGTATTATGAAAAAATGTTAACAACATTTTCAAATCACCTATATTTATTCAGTATTGAGTAGGAATGCCATGCAAAGAAAGCACTTGCACACTTGTCATGCTATCAGCGAGGTTGCTAATGGTTGTCTGTGGAATGTTCTGCCATGCTAATTGCAATTGGGCACGCAAATAATTAAGATCTACTGCTATCAACTCCCTTTGCAATTGTCAACCAATGACGTCTCTTCATAGCCTTGCCTATTTGTCTCTAGATGAAAGCCAGAGGCTGGAATGGAGCAATAGTCTTTTCAGTGCTGGGCCCTGCTTTTATATTGGATTAATTGATAACCAGAGACCACATGGGCAACATCATGAAGAGGCCTTTATGAGGGAACATAATAATGGTCTTACTCCTTTAGCTTTACTTTACATTTATTAAGTGAGAAGATCATTTTTTCCAAAGTCTCCCAGCATCTTTTTTTCAACACGACAAGGTCAGGTGTGTTGTTTAGTATGTTCTTTGTGCTACTGTGAGCAGCCTTTGTGACCTAAACATGCTGACATGGTCATCAGCATCTCCAGACTCGTCTCCCATTAAGCACATCTGGAATATCATTGGTTAGCAATTGCAAAGGGAGCATGGAACTCATACTTGACACTGAATAAAGATTAGGATGTTTTGAAATTTTTATTTCAATTTTTGTAATCATTTGCCTACCATTAATATGCCTACTGATTTCATGATTTCCAGAATTCCACAACTTTTTATTCTTGGTTTAATAATTTCAATGTTGGGAAGTGTATGTACCTCAAAAAAATTACAGCTCATTAGGCAACAAACAAGCCCTCTCACAGCTAGAAAATTAAATGATGTATGGCTCTCAAAAAATGCTGAGAAAAATCTATTTTTTATGAATTTCTGAAATTCTCTTTCACCACTTAAAAATAATAAAAAAAATATTCAAGTTTCATGGTACTGTACTTGTACTGGCCCTTAGAATCATTTTACCATACAGTGATTGTCATAAAAATTTTCAGTTGATTATATAAAGTAGCAAAATGGATAGTATCCTTCAAAACTGCAACTTGCTCCATAACAAAATTGCCCTTATATGGCTATATTGGTGGAAAAATTAAAATTATGGCTCTTGCTAGAACGGGAGGGAAAAATAAATTGTCTAAGCAAAAATTGGCCATGGCAGAAATATATTAATTGAGTGTTGTACAATGCCACATTTCTTTTCCATCAAAATCATAAGTCCAGATAAACTAAATTGGCATTGGGCACCTCAAAAGATCATCGGAAATATCAAAGACAGGTGGTATGTAAATCCAACTGATAAGAAGAGAATCCCAACATTTTAAGGATAAAGCAATATATTTTTATTGATTCACAAAATTAAAAACATTTAAAAAGACAGGGGATATAACGTCCAAAAAGGGAGGGGAAGCTACTGCTGATGATACTGTTGATAAAGAGGAGGTACACACAACAAAAGCAGGAGGGGAGGAAGGATTGTAAAACAAGACTGTATGTTTATAATGGGTGCATAAGTGCACTATTAGATGCCATGCAGTCCTTTATGGGGTTGTGCCGAATGTGCACATGTAGTTACTTGTCACCAAGGAAACACCTATAAACTGGGTGTGAATACAATCCCTTCTGACATTAGTACACACCAGGCTATATAAGCATAGATTTGTCGGTATCTAACTGCCCAAAGCTGGTAGTAATGTCAGGATGGCGTGCGGTGACGTCCCCTCACATCTGACAGGTGCAGTTTCACTATTACTTCATCCGGAGGCGTGTGAAATAGGGGTAACTCAGTGCGCTTAAATATTTTGTGAGACTGATGTGTCTGTCCATGATGGGTTAGTGGGACATCCAATGATAGTGCTTGAAATGCGAGCCGTGCCTCCTAGGCAAATGGGACTTCCGGAGGAGTGCTCTGTTTGCACGCAGTGGATCGCACTGCGGTCACATGGACAAGCTATTCTGGAAATCAGAGGAGGCTTTGTATCGGAGCAGGCGATGGGGAGTCCCAAAAAGTTTAGAAAAGAAGCTGAATTCAAATTTCAAAAACTGACCATCACATCCAAGCATAAGCATAGTGTGAACAGGTGCTTAATCTAGAGTCACCAACTCATATACAATCAAGCAAAAAAGGAAGCACACTATAGCGCCAAACCATGCAAACATGAAAAATGAATAATGAATTGCATTACTGCATTAGAAGTATGAAAAATTGAGAAAGTTTAGCGCATAAAATAAATGGCCAAGTTATGTGTACCTGGAAGCCACGTGAAGGCATTTCTCGCTTTCCAGGTCCCTATTCTATGCCAATCCTCACTAAGACTGTAGTCACCAACTGAATGGGAACCTATGAAAAATCCTCTGTTAGGACTGAAGTCTATTTCTCTGTGGAGGGGAAATGGCCCTGGTTTGATTAAAAACGCCTGCAGCTAACAGGTGGAGTGCTCAGTCAGAAGGTAAATGAATACAAATTTCAAAAACTGACCGTCACATCCATGCATAAGCATAGTGTGAACAGGTGCTTAATCTAGAGTCACCAACTCATATACATTCAAGCAAAAAAAAAGGAAGCACACTGTAGCGCCAAACCATGCAAACATGAAAAATGAATAATGAATTGCATTACTGCATTAGATGGGGCACATTATATATGCATTATATATGGAGCATTATTTGTTTCGAACACCACATTGTGTTCTCAGTCGTAGCTGTGAGTCATGCAAACTTACATGTGATATATAATGCTCCCAAAAATGAAATCTTGTGAAAGTTAATCACAATAATTAACCCTTTTCCGACATCGGGCATAATGGTACACCAATGTCTGAATCCCTCCCTTTGATGTGATCTCTGGTGCTGAGCCCACATCTTTTCTGGCACATTTCAGCTGTTTTGGAATCGCTATCCACCCACTGCTGTTAACCTGTTAAATGCCGCTGTCAAACTCTAACAGTGGCATTTATCTTGCACTTCCAGTAAGCACTCCAGAAATCCCACCCATTGGTGTGACCCTGTCACGTGATCACGGGTTACTGATGGGTCGCCATGACAACCATTGTACTCCAGCAGACCTCTATGGTTGTTACTGTTGGATTGCTATAAGTGCCGCCCGGTGTTTGGGGCTCATAGCAAGTGAGAAATTCTGCTACATACAGTTGATCTGACCATCACCTGTATATTGCAGAGTAGATCGGATTATTGCAGCTTCTAGTCTCCCATGGAGACTATTAAAGCATGCCAAAAGTAAAAAAAAAGTTTTTTAAAAAATAAAAAAATATAAAAGTTCAAATCCCTTTTCACCCCATTCAAAATAAAACAATAAAAAAACCAAATAGGCACATAAGTGGTATCGTCGTATTCAGAATCGCCCGATGTATCAATATCAATATATATTTATCTATCAATATAAAAAAATTAACCCGATCGCTAAACTGCGTGACGAGAAAAAAGTCAAAAAGAAAAAATTTTTTTTGGTTGCAGTAACATTAAAATGCAATAACGGGTGATCGAAAGATCTTATCTGCACCAAGATGATATCAATAAAAACATCAGCTTAACACGCAAAAAATACATCCAATCCGAGTTCACAAAAAATGGGGGAGAGTGCGAGTATCGGAAAATAGCGCTATTTTTGACAACATTTTGAATTGTTTTCACCACTTAAATAAAAAAAGAACCTATACATGATTGGTGTCTGTGACCTGCCTGGAGAATCTTAATGGCAGGTTAGTTTTAACATTTAGTGAATATGGTTAAAAAAAAAAAAACTGTGGGATTGCACTTTTTTTTTACAATTTCACCTCACTTTGAATTTTTTCCTGTTTTCGAGTACACGACATGGTAAAACGAATGGTCTCATTCAAAAGTACAACTCGTTCCACAAAAAGAAGACCTCACTTGGCCATTTTGACCAAAAAATAAAAAAAACTTATGGCTCTGGGAAAAGGGGAGCAAAAAATGAAAATGCAAAACCAAAAATACCTCTGGTCATTAGGGGGTTATTGTTTAAAGAAAAGAAACAGATGGTGAGTAGAGATGAGCGACTTTACCTTTTTTAGGGTCGAGCCGGGTTTCATGAAACCCATAATAGTTATGCATTGAAAACTGGGGGTTATTTGGCTAAAGTTGTGGGGGGTAGGGCTGGCTCCAGGTTTTTGTGTGCACCGGGACAAAGAGTGTCGGTGCGCCCCTTTAACACATACCACAATTCATGATGCTCCGATACAGTATATAGGTATAGTGCAATGAAAAATACTTCACTTCTTAAATGACATGACTGATATCTATTTTAAATTCTCCAATAGCTCAAAAAATGGACAGTATATTACTCCATACAGTATTATGGCCACCACATGGTGCGCCATACAGAATAATGAACCCCATATATTTCTCCATACATAATAATTCGTCCCATATAAAGTTCCATACAGTATATGATGAGCTCCACATAATGCTACAGTATATGATGGTCTCCATGGATGATGCTGCAGTGTGTTATGGGCCCAAATAATGCTCCATATATAATCTGCCCCATTTAGAATGCTCCAGTATATGATGGGCCCCATGGATGATGCTCCATTGTGTTATGGACCCAAATAATGCTCCATATATAATGGGCCCCATTTCTAATGCTCCAGTGTATAATGGGCCCCATAGATGCTGCTCCAGTTTCTGATCTGCCCCATATAGAATGCTCCAGTATATGATGGGACCATTGGATGATGTTCCAGTGTCTTATGGGCCCAAATAATGCTCCATATATAATGAGCCCCATTTCTAATGCTCCAGTATATAATGGGCCCTGTAAATGCTGCTCCAGTGTCCAATGCCCCCCATTTGGAAAGCTCCAGTATATGATGGGCGTCATGGATGATGCTCCAGTGTCTTATGGGCCCAACTAATGCTCCATATATAATGAACCCCATTTCTAATGCTCCAGTGTATAATGGGCTCCATAAATGCTGCTCCAGTGTCTGATGTCCCCCATTTGGAATGCTCCAGTATATGATGGGCCTCATGGATGATGCTCCAGTGTATGATGGGCCCAAATAATGCTCCATATATAATGTGCCCCATTTAGAATGAACCCAGGCATGGTATGTGAAAAGAGCTCCATGGAGTAATCTGAAGTGTGGGCTACTGCATCCTTCACTTTTGGTGTGGGTGAAGGACCCAAGGAAAGGGGTTGCTCCTGACCAGAAGCCTGCACTGACGACTCAGTGCTTGCATTTTTTTGAAACTTCAGAAGAGGAGGCGATAGAGCTTGAGGCTGTTTCAGCAATGTAAGGCAAAACCAGTTCCTGATGCTCCGGCTTTAAAAGTAGTTTACCTACTCCCAGAAAAGGGAGCCTTACAGGCCTTCCGGAGCCAGACCATGACGCAGGCTCAACACCTCCTGCCTTAGCTGCTATTGTGCTTTTGGCATTACCAGCAGATGCACCACCACCAACATCAGTAACAGCTGGCCCCCCACGCCCACGTCCGTGGCCAGGTGTAACAGCGGCAGACCTGGGCGCAGTGCCAGGACGGGGACCGGGTGTAACAGTATCCCCCTCTTTACTCCTCCTCTTCTTCAAGCCTGCGTAGAACTGTTTAAGGAGAAGAGGAGCCTGGATGTTCTCCCTAGGCTCCCAAGATCTCTCCTCAGGACCAAAACCCTTCCAGTCCACCAGGTAGTAGGTCTTACCCCTTACTTTTTTCATGGCCAGGATATGTTTTACCTCAAAAACATTATCCTCCGAGACAGGGTCAGGAGTGTTACCCGATCCTTAAAGAAGGGACTCAAAACTACCGGTTAGAGGAGAGAAACATGAAAGGAGTTAGGCACACGTAGAGAAGTGGGCAACTTCAGTTTGTACGAGACTGGATTGATCTGTCTCAAGATCTCAAACGGTCTGATGAACCGGGGACCCAATTTGTAGGATGGCATCTTTAACCGGATGTACTTAGAAGAGAGCCATACCTTGTCTCTGGGGCAAAAGATAGGTGCATCCAAACGTCTCTTGTCCGCATGCCTTTTCATACGCTGGGAGGCTTTCTCCAGAGCAGTTTTGGTATCCCTCCAGACCTTAGAGAATTCTTCAGAGAAGGTATCGGCAGCTGGAACGCCAGATGATCCAGAGATGGGAAGAGGTACTCCGGGTTGCAATTCGAAGACAATCTGAAAGGGAGACTTTCCAGAAGATTCACTTACTTGATTGTTGTAAGGAAATTTGGCCCAGGACAGTAAGTCTACCCAGTCGTCATGATGGGCGTTGACAAAGTGACGCTGGAATCCAGCCAGGATTTGATTTGTCCTCTCCACTTGTCCATTGGACTGGGGATGGTACGCTGAGGAAAAATTCAGTTCAATTCTTACCAGTTTACATACAAACTGCTCTCCAGAATCTTGAGGTGAACTGGACTCCTCTGTCGGACACGATGTGGAGAGGGAAACCATGGAGATGGAAGATGTGCCGGATGAACAGGTCTGCCAACTTAGGAGCAGTTGGAAGACCGGGTAGCGGAACGAAGTGAGCCATTTTAGAGAAGCGATCCACCACTACCCACACCACAGAACAGCCAGATAAGATCGGGAGATCTGTGATGAAGTCCATCGCGATATCTTGCCAGGTTGCAGATGGAATTGGAAGAGGCTGAAGCCTACCTGCGGGTAGATGCTTGGCCATCTTGTTACGAGCACAGGAAGGACAGGCTGTGATGTACTCCAGAATGTCCTTAGCCATGGCAGGCCACCAGTAGTACCGGGAGATGAGTTGCAGTGTCTTTCTCTGGCCGGCGTGACCAGCCAACTTGGACGAGTGACCCCACCGAAGGACACGAGTATGCTCAGAAGCTGACATGAAAGTCTTCCCAGGAGGCAGCCGGGCAAGATCAGTAGAAGCGACCGCGACTAACCTTGAGGGTTCAATGATGTGCTGCGGTTCTTCATCTTGATCAGGAGGTAGAAAGGCTCTGGAAAGTGTGTCTGCTTTGACATTTTTGTCAGCTGGGCGCTCCACTCGGGTGGAGAAGTAAGGAATGAATTGCCTGTAGTAGTTGGCGAAGCCCAGGAATCGCTGTATGGCCTTCAACCCAGACAGATGAGGCCAATTGAGTACAGCCGATAACTTCTCTGGATCCATTTTTAATCCTGTGGAGGAAACAATGTAACCGAGGAAAGGCAAAGAGGATTGTTCAAAGAGGCACTTTTCAAACTTGGCGTACAGTCTTTTCTCCTTGAGCCTCTGTAAGACCAGGCGCACTTGTCTGCGATGCGAGACCAAGTCAGTAGAAAAAAATCAGAATGTCGTCTAGGTAGACAACAACACAGGTGTAAAGCAGATCCCTGAAAATGTCATTGACGAACTCATGTCATCCCCTGAGGAAGAAGTTGTTAACTTTGAAACGCGTTGGGAATAAATGTATAAAGCACACCACTTGTGAGGAGTAGAGTTGAGCGACTTTTGTTTTTTTAGGGTCAAGTTTCGTTTCGTGAAACCCGACTTTTCCAAAAGTCGGGTCGAGCAAGATCGTCCGATTATAGGGAAAAGTCGGGGTTGTCCCGAAACATGAAACCCAATGTAAGTCAATGGGGAATAAAAGTCGGCAGTGAGAGGAGGACAGGAAACACACCTACAGTGCCCATTTGAATGCCAAAAGCATCAATTCTTCTTACTTAAGCTTGTCAACCTTAATTAACTTCATAATACAAGTTACACACTGAAAAATGGGGGTTATTTGGCTAAAGTTGTGGGGGGGGAGGGCTGGCTGCAGGTTTTCATGTGCCCTGGGCGAAAGAGCGCCCCTTTAACACATACCACAACTCATCATGCTCCGATACGGCAGAGAAATAGCGGTATAGTACAATGAAAAATACCTCACTTTTTACATCTCATGACGAGGCCCATCTATTTCTCCATACAGAATCATTGGTCCCATATAATGTTTGAAACAGTATATGATGAGCTCCACATAATGCTACAGTATATGTTGGTCCCCATGGATGAAGCTCCACTGTCTTATGGGCCCAAATAATGCTCCAAACATAATGGGCCCCATTTCTAATGCTCTAGTGTATAATAGGCCCTGTAAATGCTGCTCCAGTGTCTGATGTCCACCTTTGGAATGTTCCAGTGTATGGTGGGCCCCATCTATCATTCTCCAGAGTATAGTGCTCCCCAAAAATTGCTGTCCCAACATTGAAAACAATCAAATAAGTCTCCTCGCTAGGGAATCCCTGTACTTGTCTGGACTCCTCGTCGTCCCCATCTTCCATCTCACTGCACAGTATTTCAACTTTGCAAGTGCTGTGATCCTGAGCAAGCAGGGGGGCCCACTCGTTGGCGACGGCACTGGCACAGGGCCCCTGATAGTACGGTGGTGTGTCTGATGACGGGTGGGCCGAACCTGCACTTTCATCTGCAGCTTCCTCTTTGTCACCGTGTAAGATGGAACTGTATATGGGAAGGGTAACCTGAGTTTCATCAGGGTCAGATTCAGGTCGTGTAGCGTGCGAGGGGAATGTAGTGGTCTGGGTCAATGTACCAGCAGATTCATCGAGCAGTGGCTGGGCATCAGTGCACTTGTGTCGCCCCCAGGAGTGCGGTCGCCACAGTGGCATTACCTTCTTCCTAGGGAGTGTGATGTCATGCTTGGGAGCAACGAACGATCTCTCTAGCAGGTTAACTGATTGGGCGGCGTTATTCCCACGAGTCATGACCCTCCAAACAGCGTTCATGAAGGCAAAGTGTTTGTTTTACGAGGGCAGTATGGTTGCAAAGCTGAACCTTAAAGGAATGTCCAGAAGGGCACCACCAGGAGTGGAGCCTACGGGTAAATTCGACTCCACCTGGGAAACCTCAACCATGCCAGCTACAGAACAGATGCACACATTGCAAGCTTAATTCCGTAAACGAACGAGACTCCGTCATGCCCCGAGGTCCGAGTCCGGCTTACTAGAGGGACACGTGAGGCTCTGGCACATGAGATTGGCCAATAACTGGTGTGTCATGCCCTTACATGTCCGTGGCTGCATGTGCGCTACACTGAAAAGGCCAGCGTTTGTCGCTTACAGGTGCAGATAACCCGCTGAACAACGTTAGTGATGGGGATCACTGATTACAATTATTACCCGCGAACAATGATTTCCCAGTAAGTGCAGGTCAACCGCAGTTCCGAAATTAGGCCTAACCGTCATTCCTGAAAAAATGAAAAACTTACGTGTGCAAACCACAGGTGCTGTAGCTTGCTTAACAGCTCGCCAGCCGTTCTCTCGCCCAGTATGGATTACACGTGATTGCACAAAGGTGAGAAAGCGTACCGTATCCCCAGATAACATGTATGGATAGCGTACACATTCAAAATATATGTCTATACATCAGGAGGCAGGCTCAGACGGTGTTAGGCCCAGTATGGATTGCACGTGATTGCACAAAGGTTAGAAAGGGTACCGTATCCCCAGATAACATGTATGGATAGCGTACACATTCAAAATATATGTCTATACATCAGGAGGCAGGCTCAGACGGTGTTAGGCCCAGTATGGATTGCACGTGATTGCACAAAGGTTAGAAAGGGTACCGTTTCCCCGGATAACATGTATGGATAGCGTACACATTCAAAATATATGTCTATACATCAGGAGGCAGGCTCAGACGGTGTTAGGCCCAGTATGGATTGCACGTGATTGCACAAAGGTTAGAACGGGTACAGTATCCCCAGATAACATGTATGGATAGCGTACACATTCAAAATATATGTCTATACATCAGGAGGCAGGCTCAGACGGTGTTAGGCCCAGTATAGATTGCACGTGATTGCACAAAGGTTAGAAAGGGTACCGTATCCCCAGATAACATGTATGGATAGCGTACACATTCAAAATATATGTCTATACATCAGGAGGCAGGCTCAGACGGTGTTAGGCCCAGTATGGATTGCACGTGATTGCACAAAGGTTAGAAAGGGTACCGTATCCCCAGATAACATGTATGGATAGCGTACACATTCAAAATATATGTCTATACATCAGGAGGCAGGCTCAGACGGTGTCAGGCACAGTATGGATTTGACGGCCCAGACTACACAGCGGAGGAGCAGGGAGAGGTAAAGATTGCAAATGCTGGGGCCCTGCCCAAGCAAGGGGGGCCCACTCGTGGGCGTCGGTACTGGCACTGGGCCCCTCATAGTACGGCGGTGTGTCTGACGGCGGGTGTGCACCACACCGTCAGAGACACTTGATTGCACTATGAAGGACCCTGTGCCAGTGCCTGCGCCCAAGAGTCGGCCTACCCACCTGTTTAGGGCAACGGCACTCTCACAGTGTCGTGCGCTAGGTGGTGACCCCGCCATGGGGGGGGGAGGCAGCACAGTTAGGGAGTTTTAGAAAGTGGCATATGTTGATGTTGGACATTCAGCTGATGCAAAAGGTGAAATAGGTCAAGTCCCAGGAAGAGGTGGACCAAAGCAAGCCATTTTTCTGTCACCCTATGTGTCATCAGGGGAAGGTGGGACAAAATCCTTGGAAATCCATGCGTGGTTCATTTTAATGAAGGTTAGATCATCCACATTTTGGGTTGACAGACGGGTCCTTTTTTCTGTCAGGATTGATCCAGCTGCACTGAAGACTCTTTCCGATAGCACACTTGCAGCTGGGCAAGCGAGCTCCTGTAAGGCATATTGGGCCAATTCAGGCCAGGTGTCCAGTTTAGCGGCCCAATAGTCAAAAGGGAATGACCTGTGTGGGAGAACATCGATATGGGAGGAAAAGTAGTTTGTAACCATAGTTGACAACTGCTGTCTCCTGTCACTTTCCATCGATGCAGTATTACCAGTTGTGTGAGCGGTACTTGAAAAATCAGTCCACAACATTGTCATGAAACCCCTGTCTCCAACGCCACTTCTGCTGTGTGCACCACGAACACCTCTGCCAAGCTGCCCCTGGCCCGTACGGCTCGTGTGAGAACCATCACCGCTGCTGTGTGCTGGGAATGCCTCAAGCAACCGATTTACCAGAGTTGCTTGTTTATTAGCCAATATTAGGTCAAGGTTCTCCTGTGGCATGATGTTTTGTAATTTGCCTTTATAGCGTGGATCCAGGATGCTGGCCAACCAGTAGTCGTCATTGTTCATCATTTTGGCAATGCGTGGGTCCCTTTTTAGGATCTGCAAGGCATAATCTGACATGTGGGCCAATGTTCCCGGTGTCAATGATGCACTGCGAGTGCTGGTTGGAGGAGCACTTTCTGGCAAATCCACATCCCTCCAGTCACGCACAAACCCTGTACCAGACCTTGCCACGCCAACATTTTCACTTGCCCCACGAGATGCATCCTCCTCCCCTAAGTAATCATCCCCATCATCCTCCTCCTCCTCCTCTTCTTCCTCCACCTCGTCCAGGAGAGGTCCCTGAGCAGACAATGGCTGAATGTCATCAAGGATTCCCTCCTCCTCTTCCTCCTCATCAACATTGGCTGCAGACGCCTGCTCCTTAAGGTGCGTCAAAGTTTGCATGAGCAGACGCATAAGTGGGATGCTCATGCTTAGAATGGCGTCGTCTGCGCTTACCAGGAGTGTGCATTCCTCAAAACACTGAAGGACTTTACAGAGGTCTTTCAGCTTCCACCACTGCACACCTGTCAACTCCATGTCTGCTCTCAAAGTGCCTGGCCGTGTATCCTCCCACAAATGCATTATGGCCTGCCTCTGCTCGCACAGCCGCTCCACCATGTGCAGGTTTGAGTTCCACCTTGTTGCAATGTCGATAATGAGGCGGTGGTTGGGAAGGTGGAGCAATCGCTGCAGCTTCTGCATACGAACGGAGTGTACAGGCGACCGGCGGATGTGCGCGCACATTCTTCGCACCTTCTGGAGCAGGGCTGTTAACTCCGGATAATTTTTGAGGAAGCACTGCACCACCAGGTTCAAGGTGTGAGCCAAGCAAGGTATATGGCTGAGTTTTGAAAGGGCTATGGCTGCCACAAAATTACGGCCGTTATCACTAACTACCTTGCCTGCCTCAAGATGTACACTGCCCAGCCATGACTCAGTTTGTCGCTTCAAGTACTCGGCCAGCACCTCGGCGGTGTGTCTGTTGCCCAAACACATCATCTGCAACACAGCCTGCTGACGCTTTCCACTAGCTTCTCGATAGGGGGACACATCGTGTGCAACAGTGGCAGCTGCAGATGGAGTGCTCGTACGACTGCGCTCTGTGGACGAGCTTTCGCTTCTGGAGGAGGAGGAGGAGGGTCGAACGCCTACAGCCAACTGTTTCCTATACGTGGGCAAGGCAGCACTGTCCCACCACCGCTGTCCCCTGTGGACCCTGCATCCACCACATTAACCAAGTGCGCAGTGACGGACACGTAACGGCCCTGGCCATGCCGACTGGACCATGCATCAGTTGTGAGGTGCACCTTTCCGCTCACTGACTGCTTGAGTGCATGGACAATGCGGTCTTTCACATGATGGTGGAGGGCTGGGATGGCTTTGCGAGAGAAGAAGTGGTGACTGGGTAGGTCATAGCGTGGTACTGCATAGGCCATGAGTTCGCGGAAAGCTGTGCTTTCCACCAACCGAAAGGGCATCATCTCAAACGAGATTAGTTTGGCAATGTGGGCGTTCAAAGCCAGTGTACGCAGATGAGAGACTGAGTACTTTCTTGACCTACTCATAGTGTCTGGGAGGGTGAGCTGGACTTGAGAGCTGCATATGGTGGAAGTAGCGGTGGACAGGGCGGACTGAGAGAGGGTTGATGATGGTGATGGAGTTGGTGTTCTTTCTGATGGCCTAGAATCAGTCTTTCGTTGATATAACAGTGGGATTCCCTGACTGCTGTGGCCTTGCAATGACACCTCAACATTTGCTGCTGTGCTAACCGGTGGGCTTACAGTGGGGGAAACAATGTAGCGTTGCTGACTACCTTCGTTGTGATCAGTTGCACATGTGGCACTTGAGGGTTGGTGTTGCGTCCACGCTTGCAAGTGCATGCTGGTTAAATGTCTAAGCATGCAACTGGTATTCAAATTTTTCAGATTTTTCCCTCGGCTAAAGGTCTTTGCGCACTTCTTACAGATAACTTTGGCCTGATCATGAGGATTTTGGTCAAAAAAGTGCCACACTGCACTCTTCCTACTTTGGCAGAAATTTTGCGGCCTAGCACGCTGTGATCTTTTGACCCTCTGGACAAGCTGTCCAGCAACTCTTTTGATGTTTGGAACCTGTCTTTGGAGTGCTCCGGGCCTGCCAGATAACAGCTGTTGCGATGTCGATGTCTGCTGTGGATGCTCCTCATCTGAGCTATTGGAAGCAGCACCCTCTTCCCCCAATGGATGCCAATCTGGGTCAACAACTGGGTCATCCATCACCTCCTCTTCTATGTCATGTGCACCTTCCTCTGTGTCACCGTGTATGGTGGTATAGTGTGCGGGATGGGGCACCTGAGTCTCATCAGGGTCAGAATCTGGCTCTGTACACTGCGAGGACAATGTAGTGCTCTGAGTGAATGTACCAGCAGAATCATCCATCAGCGGCTGTGCATCAGTGCACTCCATGTCAGATTCATCTTGACCTGGGTAATTCACCATTTGACTTGATAATCCAGGCATGGTATGTGAAAACAGCTCCATGGAGTAATCAGTAGTATGGCCTGCGTCATCCTTCAATCTTGGTTGGGGAGAAGGACACAAGGAAAGGTGTGGTTCATGAACATGAGCCTCCAATGACGACTCAGTGCTTTTACTTTTTACAACTTCAGAAGAGGAGGCGATAGAGCTGGAGGCTGAGTCAGCAATGTAAGACAAAACTTTTTCCTGATGCTCTGGCTTTAAAAGCGGTTTGCCAACTCCTAGAAAACTAAGCGTTCGAGGCCTTATGTAGCCAGACGATGACGCAGGCTCAACACCTCCTGCATTCGGCCCTATTTTGCTCTTGCCACTACCATCAGATCCACCACCAACACCATCATTACCAGCTGCCAACCCCCGCCCAATTCCACGGCCTCTTCCACCAGCCTTCCTCATTTTTGGTAGAAAGGTAGACAAAATCCAACAAACTATATAGTAATGTAAAACAAGGTACAAGGTGTATATAGGACAGGGGAGATTTTGAATTTCTGCAGACACTTGTGGACACTGGACACTTTTGGATTGTGTGAGGCCCACTGATATCTGAGCGCTATGTCACAGGCTCGATGGCACAGCTGTGACAAAAGTGACGAGAGGATAAGGGAGATTTTGAATTTCTGCAGACACTTGTGGACACTGGACACTTTTGGATTGTGTGAGGGCCACTGATATCTGAGCGCTATGTCACAGGCTCGATGGCACAGCTGTGACAAAAGTGATGAGAGGATAAGGGAGATTTTGAATTTCTCCACACACTTGTGGACACTGGACACTTTTGGATTGTGTGAGACCCAATGAATATCTGAGCGCTATGTGACAGGCTCGATGGCACAGCTGTGACCAAAGTGACTAGAGGATAAGGGAGATTTTGAATTTCTGCACACACTTGTGGACACTGGACACTTTTGGATTGTGTGAGGCCCAATGGATATCTGAGCGCTATGTGACAGGCTCGATGGCACAGCTGTGACCAAAGTGACGAGAGGATAAGGGAGATTTTGAATTTCTACACACACTTGTGTACACTGGACACTTTTGGATTGTGTGAGACCCAATGAATATCTGAGCGCTATGTGACAGGCTCGATGGCACAGCTGTGACCAAAGTGACTAGAGGATAAGGGAGATTTTGAATTTCTGCACACACTTGTGGACACTGGACACTTTTGGATTGTGTGAGGCCCAATGAATATCTGAGCGCTATGTGACAGGCTCGATGGCACAGCTGTGACCAAAGTGACTAGAGGATAAGGGAGATTTTGAATTTCTGCAGACACTTGTGGACACTGGACACTTTTGGATTGTGTGAGGGCCACTGATATCTGAGCGCTATGTCACAGGCTCGATGGCACAGCTGTGACAAAAGTGACGAGAGGATAAGGGAGATTTTGAATTTCTGCACACACTTGTGGACACTGGACACTTTTGGATTGTGTGAGGCCCACTGATATCTGAGCGCTATGTGACAGGCTCGATGGCACAGCTGTGACCAAAGTGACTAGAGGATAAGGGAGATTTTGAATTTCTGCACACACTTGTGGACACTGGACACTTTTGGATTGTGTGAGACCCAATGAATATCTGAGCGCTATGTGACAGGCTCGATGGCACAGCTGTGACCAAAGTGACTAGAGGATAAGAGAGATTTTGATTTTCTGCACACACTTGTGGACACTGGACACTTTTGGATTGTGTGAGGCCCAATGAATATCTGAGCGCTATGTGACAGGCTCGATGGCACAGCTGTGACCAAAGTGACTAGAGGATAAGGGAGATTTTGAATTTCTGCACACACTTGTGGACACTGGACACTTTTGGATTGTGTGAGGGCCACTGATATCTGAGCGCTATGTCACAGGCTCGATGGCACAGCTGTGACAAAAGTGACGAGAGGATAAGGGAGATTTTGAATTTCTGCAGACACTTGTGGACACTGGACACTTTTGGATTGTGTGAGGCCCACTGATATCTGAGCGCTATGTCACAGGCTCGATGGCACAGCTGTGACAAAAGTGACTAGAGGATAAGGGAGATTGGATTGCTTTTAAAAAAGCAGTTTGCAGAGCAGTGGGTAAACAGCAATGCCAGCCTGTCAGGAAGCCTTAAAAGACAGCCCAACAAACAACACCACTGATACACCACAATATAGCCTCCCCTTGCACTGCACACACAGTGACTGGTGTGTTGTACAGGCCAAATCGCTAGCAGCAGAAGCAGTTTTTTTTTCTTCTCAGCAGGACAAAAAAAAAATTGGGATTGCTTTTAAAAAAGCAGTTTGCGGAGCAGTGGGTAAACAGCAATGCAGGAATGTCAGGAAGCCTTAGAAGGCAGCCCAACAACCAACACCACTGATACACCACTATATAGCCTCCCCTTGCACTGCACACAGTGACTGGTGTGTTGTACAGGCCAAATCGCTAGCAGCAGAAGCAGTTTTTTTTTCTTCTCAGCAGGACAAAAAAAAAAATTGGGATTGCTTTTAAAAAAGCAGTTTGCGGAGCAGTGGGTAAACAGCAATGCAGGAATGTCAGGAAGCCTTAGAAGGCAGCCCAACAACCAACACCACTGATACACCACTATATAGCCTCCCCTTGCACTGCACACACAGTGACTGGTGTGTTGTGCAGGCCAAATCGCTAGCAGCAGAAGCAGTTTTTTTGTCTTCTTCCCTGCCTAACGCTCTCCCTACAGAATCAGCAGCAACCTCTCCCTATACTGAGATCGGCAGAAGTAAGATGGCGGTCGGCATGCACGCCCTTTTATACCCCCTGTGACGCCCACCAAAGCAAGCCAATCACTTGCATGCCCCTCTGAAAGATGGTGGTGACCCCTGCCTATGTCATCACGTTGCCCACAGTGTCCGTGGATCCTGATTGGCTGAAAAAGAGCGCAAAACAAACTTTTGAAACGTGACTTTGGCGCGTAAGTCGCCGACCTCGTGGCCGACCTCATCCTAGGGTCGGGTTTCGTTTCATGAAACCCGACTTTGCCAAAAGTCGGCGACTTTTGAAATTTTTCGACCCGTTTCGCTCAACTCTAGTGAGGAGTGATGGTCTGGCAGCGCACACTTAATCCATAAAAGTTCTTTTCTTTGAATCTGATGATTTATGACCATGGCGTGGTCATTTGGATGTGCAGCAAGCTGACCTTTGTTCCTTTATGTCTGATACTCTCCGACATAAGGTGAGTATAACGAATTAATTTACATTCTCAGTTTCTCGGGTAAGACCCTATTGCGCTCTTTTTCTTTTAGTTTCTACTATTGACGAACTCTTGGAAAACAGCCGGAACATTGCTTAGACCAAACGGCATTACCAGGTACTCGTAGTGGCCATCACGGGTGTTGAAGGCTGTTTTCCATTCGTCTCCATCTCTGATTCGGATCAAATTGTAAGCCCCTCTGAGATCCAGCTTGGTGAAGATCCTGGCCCCTTGGAGACGGTCAAACAGTTCTGAAATTAGAGGCAAAGGGTACCTGTTTTTTACCCTTATCTGGTTCAGTCCTCGGTAGTCGATACAGGTCCACAGGGATCCGTCCTTTTTCTTCACAAAGAAGAAGCCTGCTCCTGCCGGTGACGATGATTTTCGGATAAACCCTCTGGCTAAGTTCTCCTGGATGTAGTCCGACATAGCCTGAGTCTCTGCCTGGGAAAGA
This sequence comes from Dendrobates tinctorius, assembly GCF_039654945.1. Classification (NCBI taxonomy): domain Eukaryota; kingdom Metazoa; phylum Chordata; class Amphibia; order Anura; family Dendrobatidae; genus Dendrobates; species Dendrobates tinctorius. The sequence goes on along the minus strand of NW_027361913.1, from coordinate 8,514,086 downwards.
GGGTAAACTCTCCCACGGGGAGGAGATGTTCCAGGAAGAAGGTCTATTGGACAGACATACGACCTGTGGGGAGGAAGTTTTTCAGCCTCCTTTTTCCCGAAGACATCTGAGAAGGACCAGTAAGCGGATGGTAATCCAGGCAGGTTAGCAGGTTGGACCGGGGGTGAAGCTGGTTCAATCCTGGTTAATCAACGGTCCGAGCAGGAGTCTCCCCAACGTAGAATTTCGCCTGTTCTCCAATTAAGGACTGGTTCATGTTTCTGAAACCAAGGCTCACATAGAAGCAAGGGGTGAGACAAACCAGGGTACACATAAAAACGGATTCTTTCAGAATGAATAAGACCTACCCGGAGTTCCACTGGCTCAGTCTGGAACTGGACGGGTTCAGGGTTATGAATGGGTCACCGAGGAGGAAAAAGCAAAGCAAGCTGAGTCACAGAAAACCAGAGAGGTTGGTAACTATGCAGATTGCAGATCCCTGATCCTACCTCACAACTAGCAGCAGCCGTGGAGCGTACCTACGATGATCCTAGACGCCTCGTCACGGCCGGAGGACTAAATAAGCCTAAAGCAAGAAAAGGTGAAAACTAACTGCCCCAGAGCAGACCCCAAAGGAAAGACAGCCCCCACACATGTATTGATGGTTAAACAAGATGAAAGAACAAACACAGGCAGGAAAATAGGCTGAGCAAATGATGGGGCCCAAACTAACTAGAAAGGAAAGGAAAGGGAAGACACTGTCTGCAACCTGCAAAAAACCCTACAAAAATAATGTCCAACACTTCTGATAGCAAAATTAACCCTGAAGTCACTAGACTTCTCCCACTATATCAGCACTCTGAAATATTCTGAGACAGAGCAAAAAGAGGCCAAACTATTAAGGGACAAAAAGCAAATTGGCAAATACAGATAAATAAGAGTGGAAATTCAGCACGGCCCCCAGCCGGGGCTTGCTGACCACACAAAAAACTGAATAGACCAACAAAATCAAGTGTGAACATTAGCAGAAAAACTTAGCTTTAGATGACTGGAACAGAGCTGAAAACCAAGAGCTGACAAGCCAGAAGGAATCACCAGCAACAGAATAGGGCGTCGGCTGTCTTAAATCCAATCTGAGACTCCTGAGGTCCAATCGTCATCCTCATTCTCAGGTGGCAGATCTCCACCGATCAAATCAGCCTCACTACCTCCTTGTACCACCAGAGGGAGTCTGGAAGGAGAACTCACAAACTGGTGAACCAGAGAATGAACTCACAACAGTACCCCCCCTTGAGGAGGGGTCACGAAACCCACATCCACACCACCAGGCCTATCAGGATGGGCCCGGCGAAAAGCACAAATCAATCTATTGGCATGAATATCAGAGGCAGAGACCCAAGAATTATCCTCCTGACCATAACCTTTCCATTTGACCAAATACTGGAGTCTCCGTCTAACCAAACGAGAATCCAATATTTTCTCTACCTCATATTTCACATTGCCTTCAACCAACACAGGGTCAGAAGGTGCTGCCATAAGAACCACTGGCTCAACAAACCTCTTCAACAGAGATTTGTGAAATACGTTATGGATCTTGAACGTAACTGGAAGAGCCATAGAATCATAGAATCATAGAATCGTAGAATTGTAGAGTTGGAAGGGACCTCCTGGGCCATCTGGTCCAACCCCCTGCTCAAAGCAGGATTCGCTAAATCATCCCAGTCAGATGTCTGTCCAGCCTCTGTTTGAAGACTTCCATTGAAGGAGAACTCACCACTTCTCATGGCAGCCTGTTCCACTCATTGATCACTCTAACTGTCAAAAAGTTTTTTCTAATATCTAATCTGTGTCTCCTCCCATTCAGTTTCATTCCATTGCTTCTAGTCTTTCCCTGTGCAAATGAGAATAAAGTTGATCCTTCTACAATGTGACAGCCCTTTAGATATTTGTAGACAGCTATTAAGTCTCCTCTCAGTCTTCTCTTTTGCAAACTAAACATTCCCAAATCCTGCAACCTTTCCTCATAAGACAGGGTTTGCAGACCGGTCACCATTCTGGTCGCTCTTTTCTGAACTTGCTCCAGTTTGTTGATGTCTTTTTTAAAATGTGGTGCCCAAAACTGGACACAATATTCCAGATGAGGTCTGACCAAAGAGGAGTAGAGGGAAATAATGACTTCACGTGATCTAGACTGTATGCTTCTGTTAATACATCCTAGAATTGCATTTGCCTTTTTTGCTGCTGCATCACACTGTTGACTCATATTCAGTCTGTGATCTATTAGTATACCCAAGTCTTTTTCACATGTGCTGTCACTTAGCCCTATTCCTCCCATTCTATATATGCTTTTTTCATTTTTATTGCCCAGATGTAGTACTTTGCATTTCTCCCTGTTAAAAACCATTCTGTTAGTTGCTGCCCACTTCTCCAGTTTATTTAAATCTTTTTGAATCCTCTCTCTCTCTTCTCTAGTATTAGCTATCCCTCCTAGCTTTGTGTCATCAGCAAATTTAATCAGTTTACCCTCAATTCCTTCATCTAAATCATTGATAAAGATGTTGAACAATACAGGGCCCAGGACAGAGCCCTGTGGTACCCCACTTGAGACATTCTTCCAACTGGATGTGCAGCCATTTACGACCACTCTTTGGGTCCGATCACTAAGCCAGTTATGAATCCACCTAACAGTTGCCTTGTCCATTCCATACTTAGTCATTTTTTCAATAAGGCTTGTATGAGAGACTTTGTCAAATGCTTTGCTGAAGTCAAGATATACTATATCTACAGCATTTCCTTGATCCACCCAATCAGTGATACCATCATAGAAGGAAATTAAGTTAGTCTGACATGACTTATTAGTTACAAACCCATGCTGACTCTGTTTAATCACTTCATTCTTATCCAGGTATTGACATACATGTTGTTTAATAATTTGTTCAAAAATCTTTCCTGGTATAGAAGTCTGACTCACCGGCCTATAGTTGCCTGGGTCCACCTTCTTCCCCTTTTGAAGATAGGAACAACATTTGATCTTCTCCAGTCTTCTGGGACTTCTCCTGTTCTCCAAGAATTTTCAAAGATTATGGAGAGGGGTTCAAAAATTTCTTCTGCTATCTCCTTCAGTACTCTGGGGTGTAATTCATCTGGACCTGGAGACTTGAATTCATTCAGGTTAGCTAAGTGTTTCCTCACTATCTTTCTGTTTATAGATATCCTGGATTCTTCTATTCCCTTAATAGGACAGTGAATAACAGTTGATGTTACATTTTCCTTTCTGAGAGAAAACAGATGCAAAATAGGAATTTAAAAGTTCAGCCTTCTCAACATCCTGTCTTACCATTTCATCATTTTCATCCTGTAAAAATCCTATAGCATCTTTGACTTTTCTTTTACTTTTGACATATCCCCAAAATCCTTTATTATTGCTTTTGACATCTTTTGCAAGCCTCAATTCATTTTCAGCTTTAGATAATCTGATTTGTGCCCTGCAGGTTCTGCAGACAGCATTATATTCTTCTTTAGATATGCCTCCCTCTTTCCATTTTATAAACATTTTTTTCTTCCTTTTTAGCATGTGCTTAAGTTCTGTGTTCATCCATCCTGGTTTCCTTATATGCTTCCTATTCTTCCCTCTTTTCGGAATTGTTAACAACTGTGCTTTGAGAATTTCATTTTTCAAGATTTCCCATCCTTCCTGGACATTTTTGTCTTTAAGGATATCCAGCCATTGGATCCCTCCAATTCTCTTTCTGAATCCCTTAAAATCTGCCTTTCTGAAATCTAACCTTGACGTCCGAGTCTTCACAGGTCTTCCGCCTCTAGTTATCCAAAATTCTAAAATAGCATGGTCGCTACCTCCTAAGGTCCCAGCCACTTTTACCTCCTCAATAGAGTTGAGCGATACCGTCCGATACTTCAAAGTATCAGATCGGAATGGATCGGCCGATCTTAAAAAAAAAGTATCGGTATCGCCGATTCCGATACCGGAAGTCCCATTCAAGTCTAGTGCAAGCATCGTGCAAAAAAAGTATCGGTATCGCCGATTCCGATACCGGAAGTCCCATTCAAGTCTAGTGCAAGCATCGGGCGATGCCTGCTACCATGACAGTGATTGACACATTAGCCAATGATGGGACAGTAGTAGTCCCATCATCCGGCTAATGTGTTGAATGTAAAAAAAAAAAAAAAAAAAAATTACATGCCACATACATACAACATGCATACTACATACATGCTACATTCATACTACATACTACATACATGCTACATTCATACTACATATATACTACATGCAACATACATACTACATACATACTACATGCAACATACATACTACATATATACTACATGCATGCAACATGCATACTACATATATACTACATGCTACATACATACTACATATATGCTACATACATACTACATATATACTACATGCATGCTACATACATACTACATACATACTACATATATGCTACATACATACTACATGCTACATACATACTACATATATACTACATGCATGCTACATACATACTACATGCTACATACATACTACATATATACTACATACATACTACATACATACTACATGCATGCTACATACATACTACATGCTACATACATACTACATATATACTACATGCATGCTACATACATACTACATGCTACATACATACTACATATATACTACATGCATGCTACATACATACTACATGCTACATACATACTACATATATACTACATGCATGCTACATACATACTGCATGCTACATGCATGCTACATACATACTACATGCTACATACATACCACATATATACTACATACATACTACATACAATACAGTCATACAATACATACATAGACATACAGTACATATAACATAGAGTAACATACTTACCAATACTTGTCACATTGTTCCCCGAAGCCATTGTCTTTTTCGGAATAAATATTAACATAACAAACCACAAAAATACTCACCCACGATCCGAAGCAGTCCACGAGTGTGTCCCACGACGATCTTGGGTAGAGAACTGCAGCATCAGCTGTTGCTGCCGTTCTCTACGGGCTGCAGGAATCCAATGACGGAAGGTAGGTATCCTTCCGCACTGTATTCCTCCGCCACTTAAAAAAAAAAAAGTCCCTAGTCTCACTTTATGCCATTGCTGTGTGGGAAATTCCCATGCAGCAATGGCATAAAGTGAGACTAGGGACTTTTTTTTTTTTTAAGTGGCGGAGGAATACAGTGCGGAAGGATACCTACCTTCCGTCATTGGATTCCTGCAGCCCGTAGAGAACGGCAGCAACAGCTGATGCTGCAGTTCTCTACCCAAGATCGTCGTGGGACACACTCGTGGACTGCTTCGGATCGTGGGTGAGTATTTTTGTGGTTTGTTATGTTAATATTTATTCCGTAAAAGACAATGGCTTCGGGGAACAATGTGACAAGTATTGGTAAGTATGTTACTCTATGTTATATGTACTGTATGTCTATGTATGTATTGTATGAATGTATTGTATGTAGTATGTATGTAGTATATATGTGGTATGTATGTAGCATGTAGTATGTATGTAGCATGCATGTAGTATGTATGTAGTATGTATGTAGTATATATGTAGTATGCATGTAGCATGTAGTATGTATGTAGCATGCATGTAGTATATATGTAGTATGTATGTAGCATGTAGTATGTATGTAGCATGCATGTAGTATGTATGTAGTATGTATGTAGTATATATGTAGTATGTAGCATGTAGTATGTATGTAGCATGCATGTAGTATATATGTAGTATGTATGTAGTATGTATGTAGTATGTATGTAGTATATATGTGGTATGTATGTAGTATGTATGTAGTATGTATGTAGCATGTAGTATGTATGTAGTATTTTTTTTTTTTTTTTTTAACATTTAACACATTAGCCGGATGATGGGACTACTACTGTCCCATCATTGGCTAATGTGTCAATCACTGTCATGGTAGCAGGCATCGCCAGATGGGACTTGTAGTCCCATCGGACGATGCTTGCACAGACCCCCGGACATCAGCACAGCCCCCCGGCAGGCCGGCACAGCCCCCCGGCAGGCCGGTACAGACCCCCACAGGGTGCACAGACCACCGGCAGGCCGGCACAGCCCCCCGGCAGGCCGGTACAGACCCCGGGCAGTCCACACAGCCCCCCGGCAGGCCGGCACAGCCCCCCGGCAGGCCGGCAGAGACCCCCGGAAGGCCCGAAATGATGGCGCATCATGATGCGCACACACCGCGCATCATGATGACGTCAGGCTGTCAATCAACTTTGAACTTCCGATTCCGATGCTGACTTCCGATATTGAAAAAATATCGGAAGTCGGTATCGGAATTCCGATACAGCAAGTATCGGCCGATACCCGATACTTGCGGTATCGGAATGCTCAACACTACTCGTGACGTCAGGAATTTTGTACAGTCCTGTGGGACTTGTTCTCGGTCTAAACCCTGTTCTCACTCTAGTGGGTTGCTGATGCCCTTGCCGGTGCCCAAGAGGCCATGGACCCATATCTCAATGGATTTTATTTCTGATCTTCCTGTCTCTCAGAGGATGACTGTTATCTGGGTGATTTGTGATAGATTTTCGAAGATGGTCCATCTTGTACCACTCCCAAAGTTGCCATCTTCCGCTGAGTTGGTGCCCTAGTTTTTACAACAGGTGGTTCGGTTACATGGGATTCCTGAGAACATTGGGTCCGACAGAGGAGTCCAGTTTGCTTCCAGATTCTGGAAAGCCTTTTGTTCCAATCTAGGAATTCAGTTATCCTTCTCCTCCGCATTTCATCCCCAGACCAATGGACAGACAGAGAACAAACCAGACCTTGGAGCATTATTTGAGATGTTTTATATCTGCTGATCAGGATGATTGGGTCTCATTTTTGCCCTTGGCCGAATTCGCACTGAACAATAGAGCTAGTTCTGCCACTTTGATGTCACCCTTTTTCTGTAATTTTGGGTTTCATCCTCGATTCTCTTCAGGGCAAGTGGAATCTTCGTCCTGCCCAGGTATGGACACTGTGGTTAAGAGAATGCAGCAGATATGGGACCAAGTGGTGGATAAGTTGTCACCCTCTCAGGAAAAGGCCCAGCGATTTTCCAACCGGCATAGGACCATTGGTCCCCGGTTTAAAGTGGGTGATATGGTTTGGTTGTCGTCTAAGAATATTCCTATGAAGGTTGCATCTCCTAAATTTAAGCCAAGAATTATTGGTCCTTATAACATTTTGGAAATTCTTAATCCTGTTTCGTTTCGATTGGAAAGGGGAAGAGGGGAAGAGTCTTGAGGAGATCATTTGCATATTCCCAGTGCCTTCTGGGATAAGTGAAGAGTCTCCGCGAGCTCAACGATCACTGGGTTTTGGCCATTGCAGCTGAAAAGAGGAAATCGGAAAACCAGGGGAAGAGTCTTGAGGAGATCATTTGCATATTCCCAGTGCCTTCTGGGATAAGTGAAGAGTCTCTGCGAGCTCAACGATCACTGGGTTTTGGCCATTGCAGCTGAAAAGAGGAAATCGGAAAAACCGTGCGCCTACCGGCGTGCGAATTTTGGCTCATCTTTCATCGTTTTTAAGAAATCTCAAAATGGAAGAGGCCAGGAGCCATTTGGTGAGCTGCATTTCTTGCTACACGTTCACAGATTTACCAGTGGAAAAGCCAAACTTCACATGCCACAAATGCAAGCTTGTGTCCCTGTTGGAGGAAAAGTTGCAAAATCTCGAAGAGAGGTTAGCTACGTTGAAGATCATTAAGGAAGGTGAAGAGTTCTTGGACAGAGCAGAATTATCTCTTCATGTTACAAAAAGAGAAGAAATTCGAAGTGCACCTGAAGAAACAGAGGAATGGAGACATGTGACCCAGAGAAGCAGGAGGATCAGGAGGCAGTCAGCACCCATACTGCTCAGAAACCAGTACCAGGCTCTCACGCTGGAAAACGATGAAGAAATACATCAGGATAAGACTTTGCCAGCAAACAGCAACCTTGTACGCCTTCAGAGTCCTCCTGGATGGAGAAAGAAAAATGTTGTGAAGAAGAAACGGAGAGTGGTGGTCATGGGGGATTCCCTGTTGAGAGGAACAGAGGCTGCTATCTGCAGACCGGATATAACTTCAAGAGAAATGTGCTGTCTTCCAGGTGCAAAAATTAAAGATGTGTCTGACAGGATATCAGGACTCTTCAGACCTACAGATGACTACCCATTCCTGCTACTACATGTGGGGACAAATGACACCGCAAGAAACGACCTGGAAACCATCTGCAGAGACTTTGAAGACTTAGGCAAGAAAGTGAAAGAACTGGGAGCGCAGGTGGTCTTCTCTTCCATCCTCCCAGTGGATGGCCATGGAACAAGGAGGTGGAATAAGATTCTGCAGGTGAACAACTGGCTACGTCGATGGTGCCGTCAGCAACGATTTGGATTTCTGGATCACGGAGTGAACTACTTATACGATGGACTACTTGCTAGAGATGGGGTGCACCTTACGAAGACTGGAAAGCATGTATTTGGAAGTCGCCTTGCTACACTTGTAAGGAGAGCTTTAAACTAGAACAACATGGGAAGGAAAGCAAAAGACCAGAAAAAGCCATACACCTGACAAATGCTATTGAGAACTCTGCTATTAGAAGTAGAAAGGAAGAACAAAGATGAAAGAATCTAATTAATAAAAATATTGGAGAAAGAGAAACCAATCACAAACTAAAATGTTTCTATACTAATGCACAAAGCATGGGCAACAAACAAGGAGAATTGGAACTACTAACACAGTAAAAGAAATATGATGTCATTGGAATCACTGAAACTTGGTGGGACAATACACATGATTGGAATACAAGACTAGAAGGATACAACTTATTTGCAAGAAACAGACTTGATAAACGAGGAGGAGGTGTCGCATTGTATGTTAGAAACACGTATATCTGCACAGAGATTGAAGCTTCAGAGACTGGGAGTTCTGTGGAAACTGTTTGGGTAAGAATACAAGGACAGAAAAATGGAAAGGACACCATTGTAGGCATTTACTACAGGCCGCCTGTGCAAGCTGAAGATATGGATGAACTCTTTATGCATCAAATGGCCAAGTTCTCCAAAAAATATGACATAGTTGTCATGGGAGATTTCAACTATCCAGACATTTGTTGGGAATCTCTCTCAGGCAAAACTAACAGGTCAAGGAAATTCTTATCCTCTCTTGCTGACAACTTTATCTTCCAAAAGGTAAGGGAGAAAACAAGGGGAACTGCTACCTTGTATCTAATCCTTATAAACAGGGAGGAAATGGTTGAGGAGTAGTGTTGAGCATTCTGATACCGCAAGTATCGGGTATCGGCCGATACTTGCTGTATCGGAATTCCGATACCGACTTCCGATATTTTTTCAATATCGGAAGTCTGCATCGGAATCGGAAGTTCAAAGTTGATTGACAGCCGAAATGACGTCATCATGATGCGCGGTGTGTGCGCATCGTGATGGCCCGTCATTTCGGGCCTTCCGGGGGTCTCTGCCGGCCTGCCGGGGGGCTGTGTGGACTGCCCGGGGTCTGTACCGGCCTGCCGGGGGGCTGTGCCGGCCTGCCGGTGGTCTGTGCACCCTGTGGGGGTCTGTACCGGCCTGCCGGGGGGCTGTGCCGGCCTGCCGGTGGTCTGTGCACCCTGTGGGGGTCTGTACCGGCCTGCCGGGGGCTGTGCCGGCCTGCCGGGGGGCTGTGCTGATGTCCGGGGGTCTGTGCAAGCATCGTCAGATTTTTTGCAACAAGCAAAAAACCCTACAAAAATAATGTCCAACACTTCTGATAGCAAAATTAACCCTGAAGTCACTAGACTTCTCCCACTATATCAGCACTCTGAAATATTCTGAGACAGAGCAAAAAGAGGCCAAACTAGTAAGGGACAAAAAGCAAATTGGCAAATACAGATAAATAAGAGTGGAAATTCAGCACGGCCCCCAGCCGGGGCTGGCTAACCACACAAAAAACTGAATAGACCAACAAAATCAAGTGTGAACATTAGCAGAAAAACTTAGCTTTAGATGACTGGAACAGAGCTGAAAACCAAGAGCTGACAAGCCAGAAGGAATCAACAGCAACAGAATAGGGCGTCAGCTGTCTTAAATCCTATCTGAGACTCCTGAGGTCCAATCGTCATCCTCATTCTCAGGTGGCAGATCTCCACCGATCAAATCAGCCTCACTACCTCCTGTTACCACCAGAGGGGGTCTGGAAGGAGAACTCACAACTGGTGAACCAGAGAATGAACTCACGACAGTTCGGTCAGAGGCTGGCCATTGACAGCGGTTACCCGCAACGGGTTAGGAAGAGCCTGGACTGGTAAGTGGTAGCGATCCACAAATGTCTTCTGGATAAAGCTCCCGGCGGCTCTGGAGTCCAACAGACAGAGTCCAGAAAATTTTATTGCTCCGCAGGTCACGGAGACTGAGATCTGCAACGAAGGAGAGGAACGTTCTCTACCTAGGGTCGTCTCTCCTACCGAGCCTAGGCACAGGAGTTTTCCAACTTCTTTGGACAAGAGCGGATCAGATGTTCGGAACTACCACAGTACAGACAGCTTCCGTTTTTGCGACGCGCCTCCTGGCGGCAGCTGGCCAAATTTCCTTGATCTACCTCCATAGCTTTGGGAGTAGAGGATGAGGTAGACGTCTTGGAAGAATTAGAGTCCAGGTGGTAGAACCTCCTGTCACGCTTAATCTCCATGGAATGCTCCTGAAAGCGCAGGTCAATCCGGGTCGCCAAGGAAATCAGGTCATCCAAGAGGGTAGGCCTGTCCCGTCCCACCAACTCATCCTTAATTTTTCCAGATAGGCCCTCCCAGAAGGTAGCCAGCAAGGCCTCATTATTCCAGGATAACTCAGACGAGAGGGTGCGGAACTGAACAGCATACTGAGCTACCGTGAGGGTTGCTTGGCATAAGCGAAGCAGGGCAGAAGCGGTCGACGTGACCTGGCCAGGTTCATCAAAGGTCCTGCGAAAGGTTTCTAGGAAAGATTGAAGATCATTAACCAACGGGTCTCCTCTCTCCCATAGCGGATTCAGCCAGGCGAGAGCCTCTCCTGCTTGATGTGACATAATGAAGCCCACTTTGGCATGGTCAGAAGCAAACATATGCCCCAAGATCTCGAAGTGTAGGGTACACTGATTGAGAAAACCCCAACACTGAGTGGGATCACCATGGAAGCGGGTAGGAGCAGCCAGGCGGGGGCCCTTGCTTGTCATGACAGCAGGTACCTGGGTGTTGCTAGGTGAATCAGGAGCAGCTGGGTTCTGCAGAGAATCCATGCGGGTGGACAGGTTACGTAGCTACGTCGTGATCTTATCCTGTTGATCTCTTAAACGGGTCACCTCTTGGCACATCCCCAACGTCGGAGGCCTCTGGGGTCCAGTGGATTCCATGGCTGGAGCAATCTGTAACAAATAGAAGCGGAGGCAGAGATGGTGAAGTTCACATTCGTTTTTATTTTTTAAGTGGAACCTCGGGACCACGGTTCGGGGGGCTCCGAAGGAGGCATGACTAGTGAGCCCCAGGCACCCGTAGTAAAGCCCCTCAGGCAGTGCCAGAATGGAATACCCAGAGGACACAGGTGATACCTCCAGTTAGACCCCGAACACGTGGCAGCTGTCCCAAAGGTTACAGCAGAGTCCGTAATGAGACGGGTCCTGGATCCGGATAGTTGGTAAGGAGTCGTTCCAGTGACCTTCACACAGTCTTTGGACTCGGATGACTGTAGGCGGAATGGGATGGCTTAGGCCTAGATGGTTGCTGATATAACCAGGTAACACAGGATACTGATATGCTGTGGAAACAGAGAGCATTAGACAATGCACAGAGACTGCAGATGCAGCGCAGACAGGTTAGCATGAGAACCGGATGTAGCAATGATAGATACTCGTTGCTCCGGCGCGCTCCCTATGGAGGAGAGGCCAGAAATAGCAGCCAGTGCGCTGCCATTGGTTGATTGCATTTTTTGAATAATGCACGCCGCCCCTTTAAAAGGCAAGAGAGCGGGCAGGCGGGCGTGCCCTAATAGTCTTAGCTACAGATCTCCTCACAGAGCGCCAGGAGGAGGAGGCAGGAGGGAGGACAGAATGCTGAGCAGCAGCATGAGAGGCTCGAGGTGAGTGCCCAGAACAGAGAGCAGTGGCAGGTCTGGACGCAGCGCCAGGATGGGGGCCAGGTGTAACAGCGGCAGACCTGGGTGCAGCGCCAGGACGGGGACCGGGTGTAACAAGCAGTAAATGGGTAATGTATCACAAGCGTACAGCTGTATACAGTGTTAATCTTAAATATCCAAATATATTTCCGGAGTAACAGACAGACATTCACGGTATCATTATGGATTACACCAGAATCAAAATAGCAAAAAAGGGTACTGTATCAGAAGCGTAGAGCTGTATACAGAGTTGGGCAAATTTGAAATCTCAGTATATATTTCCGGAGTCACCATCAGATGCTCACTCAGTCTGGATTTGACCATAATACAAAATTTTGACAAAAAGGTACTGGATAACAAGATAGCAAATATATATATTATAGGGTGCAATTTAAATCTCTGTATAGTTATTCCCGTAGTCACCCTCAGACGCTCACTCAGTATGGATTTGACCGTAATACTAAATGTCGAACAAAGGTACTGTATAACAAGATAGAAGCTGTATATAGTATAGGGTAAAATTTTTATCTCTGTATATATAGAAGGAGAAAACCACACACGCTCACTCAGTAAGGATTATACTGTAATAAAAAATTTAGAACAAAGGTACTGTATCAGCAGATACCTGGTGTATCCAGTCTAGGGGTAATTGTAAATTTCCATCTATATTTCCGGAGTCAGACACAAACACTCACAGGCTCAGTATTGATTACACCAGAATATAAAAAGTAGAAAAAGGGAAATGTATTCGAAGCGTACACCAGTATACATTGTTGGGGTACTTTTAAATCTTCGTATATATATATTTCAGTCTCAGTTAGCCAGTCCAGACTCTCCGCTACTGGAAACTAGATGAATACAAGTACAGACGGAAAGTCGAGTGTTTGCAGAAATTGGGAATTACTGATCATGGGAAAACCTCCTGGTAGATTTCGCAGAGGCGATGCTGCCCCTCAATTACTTTGTCTGTGGAAACAGCGAAAACGGTTATTTGTGAAGAAAGAATTGCTGGATCGCAGTAGCGAGGATCCCATCACCGTTACTCCTCTCCATCAAATTATGCTCACAGGGAGAGATGTAGACATCGTCCTCACTGCCTATCATGGTGTGTCTGGTCACTTTAGAGTGCAAAAGACAGAAGCCACAGGCCGTAGGCGATTCTATTGGATGGGCATGAGAGGAGAAATTGAAAATGGTGGCAGGATTGTCACACGTCTGTGACTGGGAAAACTGTGAAAGCTGATCATAAAGCACCACTGCATCTGATTGTGAGTTGACGTCCATTACAAATGGTAGCCATTGATCATCTGAAGGTAGAGGCCAGCAGGACAGGCCATAGCTACATCTTAACCATCATCGATCAGTTCACCAAATTTGTAGTGGCCATCCCTGTGAAGGATTTAACTGCCCAGACTACACAGCGATGGAGCAGGGAGAGGTAAGTATTGCAACTTGCAAGTGCTGTGGCCATGAGCAAGCGGGGGGGCCACTCATGGGCGACGGTACTGGCACAGGGCCCCTCATAGTACGCCGGTGAGTCTGACGGCGAGTGGGCCCCCTCACCATCAGGGACACTGTATTGTGCTATGAAGGGCCCTGTGCCAGTGCCGTCGGCCAAGAGTGGGCCCACCCACCTGTTCAGAGCAACAGCACTTGCCCGGGTGTGCCAGGTGGTGACCTCAGCCCTTGGGGGTGGCAGCCCAGTTAGGGAAGTTTAAAAAATGGCATATGTTGATGTCTAGGCTGTATATTCAGCAGCTGAAAATGGAGGAGGTCCGAGGAAGAGGAGGACAAAAGCGAGCCAAATTTCTGGCAACCTATGTGTCATCAGGGGAAGGTGGGACAAAATCCTTTGAAACCCATGCATGGTTCATTTTAATGAAGGTTAGATCATCAACATTTTGGGTCGACAGATGGGTCCTTTTTTCAGTCAGGATTGATCCAGCAGCACTGAAGACTCTTTCAGATAACACACTAGCAGCAGGGCAAGCGAGCTCCTGTAACGCATACTGTGCCAATTTGGGCCAGGTGTCATGGTTAGGACATGGTTAATGTCCTGGTTTCTCAGGGTTAATTTTGCTGGCCTACCTTTGGATCTGGGAGGGGTATTTATACTCACTCCAGACTAAAATTCCCTGTCAGCTCTTCTGTTATTCTGGCTGTGTGTCTGACCCCCTGGTGTGCGTGTATACTGCATTGCTTGTTTGATTCCCATGTATAACCCTTTCAGTTTTTTTTCCCTCTGAAGGAAAAAAAAAAGTGTGTTATCCTCATGGTTCCCATACAAGCTTTGGCTGATCAGGTCAAGCACCTGACCCAAATGTTCCATAAACTCAATGTGGAACAGCGCACGATGGCCTATACCCAGCAACAGTTGGTGGTTACTGTGCAGGGGGCTGTCGATGCAGTAGCTCCTAGTTCTGGAGGTAGAGATGTGTCATTAGCATCCCCCGAATCTCCGTTCAAATTGCCAGACCCTTTCTCAGGGGATAAAAAGGAGTTCAGGCCTTTCAGAGAAGGATGCAAGCTTTTTTTTCTCTAAAGCCCCACTCCTCCGGGGACGAGCTCCAAAGGGTGGAGGTCATTATTTCCCTATTTCGGGGGGCTCCTCAAGCATGGGCTTTCTCTCTGTCTTCCTCTGCTCCTGAACGTATGTCAGGGAACTTGTTCTTTGAGGCTCTGGGGCACATCTATGACGAGCCTGATAGAGTGCGTCTGGCAGAGGATATGGTGATGAGTGTGACACAGGGGAGGGACTCTGCTGAATGGTTCTGCTCAGAGTTTAGACGTTGGACGTCTGAAGTATCCTGGAATGACGTCGCCCTGAGGGGGTTGTTTCGTAGGGGCCTGTCTGATCGTCTGCAGGGCGCTCTGGCATTACATCCACCTCCTGATACCCTGGAGGACGCCATGATGCAGGCGGTCCATATGGACCGGAGACTCCGTGCTAAAGGAATGATGGAACAAGGGTCTCCCTTGTACCCCAAATTGCGTGACACTGCACCTGTATTTTTTCTATGAAAGTGGGTTCCACTCATGTGGAAAAGTTAAGTTGTTTCATTATGAATAATCTGCCTGCAGGACTGCAGGACTGGTATTGGGGATGCCCTGGCTGCAACGCCACAATCCTCTCATTGATTGGGTGAAGGGGGAGATCATCCGATGGGGATGTAATGATAATGGTTTGTGTGGTGACCCATTTCCTTTGGTCAATCCGATAAAATCTGTATCTGTGTCGTCTGTCGGTCTGGAGGGTATTCCGGAGTACCTGAGAGACTTTGAAGACGTGTTTTCTGAAAGCAAGGCTGAGGTGCTCCCACCACATAGACCATATGATTGTGCTATCGATTTATTACCTGGAGCAAAATTACCCAAGGCTCGTTAGTTTAATTTGTCCGGGCCTGAGCGCCAAGCTAGCCCATCCCTGATTGTAGGCTGGCTGTTTCATTTGGTATTATTGCACCTGTGCAGTTGCCATTTTACTTGGGTCCGCTGCACCCTGTTAGTGCATTTGTATTGAGGCCTATACAAGTAAGCATCTCTGCCTGTTTTTTTTTTTCTCAAATATTGGAGGATTCTTTCCTCTTTCTGTGGTTTTCATGTTAGAGTAGGACTGGCAAGTCTAAGAAACTTTGACCAATAGTCAAAGGGGAATGACCTGTGAGGGAGAACATCGATATGGGAGGAGAAGTAGTTTGTAACCATAGTTGACAACTGCTATCTCCTGTCACTTGCAATTGATGCAGTATTTCCAGTCGTGTGAGCGGTATTTGAGAAATCAGTCCACAACATGGTCATAAAACCCCTGTCTCCGACGCCACTTTGGCTGTGTGCACCACGAACACCTCTTTCATTGTGCCCACTTCGACTCGTGGGAGAACCAGCACCGCTGCTGTATGCTGGGAATGCCTCAAACAAACGGTTCACCAGAGATGCTTGTTTGTTAGCCAATATTATCTCTAGGTTCTCCTGTGGCATGATGTTGTGTAATTTGCCTTTATAGCATGGATCGAGGATGCGGCCAACCAGTAGTCGCCATCCTTCATCATTTTGACAATGTGGGGTCCCTTTTTAGGATCCGCAAGGCATAATCACACATGTGGGCCAATGTTTCAGGTGTCAATGATGCACTTGCAGTGGTGGGTGGAGGAGCACTTTCTGGCAAATCCACATCCCTCCTGTCACACACAAACCCTGTACCTGACCTTGCCACACCAACATTTTCTCTTGCTCCCAGAGAAGCATCCTCCTCCCCTAAATAATCATCCCCCTCATTCTTCTCCTCCTCTTTCTCTTCTACCTCCACCTCGTCCAGGACAGTTCCCTGACCAGACAATGGCTGACTGTCATCAAGGCTTCCCTCCTCCTTCTCCCCCATTCCTCCTCCTCTGCTGCAGACTCCTGATCCTTAATGTGTGTCAAACTTTGCATGAGCAGATGCATAAGTGGGATGTTCATGCTTATGATGGCATCGTCTGCGCTTATCAGCCGTGTGCATTCCTCAAAACACTGAAGGACTTTACAGAGGTCTTTCAGCTTTGACCACTGCACACCTGACAACTCCATGTCTGCCCTCAAACTGCCTGCCTGTGTATCCTCCCACAAATGCATTACAGCCTGCCTCTGTTCGCACAGCCTCTGAACCATGTGCAGGGTGGAGTTCCACCTTGTTGCAATGTCTATGATTAGGCAGTGCTTGGGGAGGTGGAGCAATCGCTGCAGCTTCTGCACACGACTGGAGCATATGGTCGAGAGACGGATGTGCGAGCACAGTCTTCGCACCTTTTGGAACAGGGCTGTTAACTCCAGATAATTATTTAGGAAGCACTGCCCCACCAGGTTCAAGGTGTGAGCCAGGCAAGGTATATGTGTGAGTTTTGCAAGGGCTATAGCTGCCATAAAATTCTGGCCATTATCACTGACTACATTGCCTGGCTCAAGATGTAGACTGCTCAGCCATGACTCAGTTTGTCGCTGCAAGTAGTCAGACAGTACCTCTGCGGTGTGTCTGTTGTTGCCCAAAGACATCATCTTTAAAACAGCCTGCTGCCGCTTACCGCTAGCTGTTCGATAGTGGGACACCTCGTGTGCAACACTGGCAGCTGCGGATGGAGTGCTTGTGCGACTGCGCTTTGTGGACGAGCTTTCGCTTCTGGAGGAGGAGGAGGGTCGAACACCTACAGACAACTGTTTCCTATACTGTGAGCTAGGCAGCACTGTTCCACCGCCGCTGTCCCCTGTGGAGCCTGCATCCACCACAATAACCCAGTGCGCAGTGATGAACATGTAGCGACCCTGGCCATGCCTACTGGACCATGCATCTGTTGTGAGGTGCACCTTTCCACTCACTGATTATTTGAGAGCATGGACAATGCGGTCTTTCACATGCAGGTGGAGGGCAGGGATGGCTTTTCGAGAAAAGAAGTGCCAACTAGGTAGGTCATAGCGTGGGACAGTGTAGACCATGAGCTCTTAGCTAGCTTCGCTTTCAACCAAACGGAAGTGCATCATCTCTAATGAGATCAGTTTGGCAATGAAGGTGCTCAAAGCCAGTGTACGTGGATGAGAGGATGAGTACTTTCTTGTCCTACTCAGAGTGTCTGCTAGGGTGAGCTGGACTTGAGAGCTGCATATGGTGGAACTAGCGGTGGACCGGACGGACTGAGAGGGGGTTGGTGATGGTGTTGGTGGTGATGGCCTAGATTCAGTGTTTTGCTGCAAAGCCATTGTGATTCCCTGACTGCTTTGGCCTTGTGATAACACCTCAACATTTATTGCTGGTGGTGTGCTTACTGGTGGTGGTGGTCTTACAGTGGGGGAAGTGATGGAGCGTTGCTGGCTACCTTCAGTCGGAGCAGGTGCACATGTGGTACCTGAGGTTTTGAAGTCCATCCACGCTTGCAAGTGCATGGTGGTTAAATGTCTATACATGCAACTGGTATTCAAATTTCTGAGATTTTTCCCTTGGCTAAAGGTCCTTCCGCACTTCTTACAGATAACTCTGACTGTTTCTCTTATTCATTCTCGTCTCGATTATTGCAACTCCCTTCTAATCGGTCTCCCTCTTACCAAACTCTCCCCCCTCCAATCTGTCTTGAATGTTGCTGCCAGGATTATATTCCTCACCAATCGTTACACCGATGCCTCTACCTTGTGCCAGTCATTACACTGGCTACCCATCCACTCCAGAATCCAGTACAAACTTATTACCCTCACCCACAAAGCTCTTCATGGCTCAGCACCACCCTACATCTCCTCCCTTGTTTCAGTATACCATCCTACCCGCGCCCTCCGTTCTGCTGATGACCTGAGGTTAGCATCCTCAATAATCAGAACCTCCCACTCCCGTCTCCAAGACTATACACGTGCGGCGCCAATTCTTTGGAATGCACTTCCCAGGTCAATACGAGTAGTCCCTAATCCCCACAATTGTAAGCGTGCCCTGAAAACGCATTTATTCAGACTGGCCTATCACCTCAACACATTAACCTAATCTATCCCTGTGTGGCACAGCCAAAAGTTTTACCATAACCAGGTTCCCCGCATCATGTTCCCACATGCTTTATGCATCTATTAGCCCTCTGTGTCTGTACTGTTACACAATTAACATTATGGCTGGTCCATACAATCAGGGCAACTGTTACCACCCACCTTTCGTGTCTCCCCTTTTTTCCTAATAGATTGTAAGCTTGCGAGCAGGGTCCTCATTCCTCTTTGTATTTGTTATAATCTATGTGATTGTTGTTATGCTGTAATGTCTATTGTCTGTACAAGTCCCCTCTGAAATGTAAAGTGCTGCGGAATATGTCGGCGCTATAGAAATAAAATGTATTATTATTATTATTATAACCTTTGCCTCATGAGTAGGATTTTGGACAAAGAAGAGCCACACTGCACTCTTCCTACTATGGTATAAATTTTCAGGGCTTGCACGCTGTGCTAATTTGACCATGTGGCCAAGCTGTCCTGCACCTCTTTTGATTTTTGTTCCACGTTTTTGGACAGTTACGGGCCTGCCAGATAACCGCTGCTGCAATTTCGATGCCTGCTGCGGATCCTTCTCCTCATCTGCGCTATTGCCAGCGGCACCCTCTTCCCCCAATGGATGCCAATCCAGGTTAACAACTTGGTCATCCATCACCTCCTCTTCAATTTCATCTGCACCTTCCTCTGTGTCACCGTGTAAGGTGGTATAGTATGCGGGAAGTGGCACCTGAGTTTCATCAGGATCTGATTCAGGCTCAGTAGACTGCGAGGGCAATGTAGTGCTGTGGGTCAATGTACCAGCAGAATCATCAAGCAGTGGCTGTGCATCAGTGCACTCCATGTCAGATTCATCTTGGACTGAGAAATTCAGGATTTGACTGGATAACCCTGGCATGGTATGTGAAAATAGCTCCATGGAGTAATCTGAAGTGTGGGCTGCCGCATCCTTCACTTTTGGTGGGGGTGAAGGACACAAGGAAAGGTGTTTTTCCTGACCAGAACCCTGCACTGATGACTCAGTGCTTGCAGGATTTGAAAGTTCAGAAGAGGAGACAATAGAGCTAGTGGCTGTTTCGGCAATGTAATCGAAAACCTGACCTGATGCTCCGGCTTTAAAAGTGATTTTTCTACTCCCAGAGAAGGGAACCTTGCAGGCCTTCTTGTGCCAGATGATGACGCAGGCTTAACACCTCCTTCCTTAGCTGCTATTATGCTTTTGGCATAACCAGCAGATGCACCACCATCAGTACCAGCTGCCCCCCCTGCTCATGTTCGCGGCCTGCTCCACCATACTTCCTCATGTTTGTGAAAATGTAACAAAAATACCAGCAGATATATGGTACTGTATGAGGAGCGTACAGCTGTATAAGGTGTGGGTAAAAATTTAATTCTCCATATATATTTCCTTAGTCACAGACGCTCTCCCAGTATGTATTTGACCGTAATTCAACCAGCAGATATACTGTACTGTATCAGAAGCGGACAGCTACTGTATATATGGTGTATGTATGGAAAAATGAAAATCTCCATCTATTTTTTTACGGAGTCACACCCAGATACCATGTATTTGTCCGTGATACCAGCCGGTACACGGTAGTGTGTGAGGAGTGTACAGCTCTATATGGTGTATGTATGGAAAATTTTAAATCTCAGTATTTTTTTACGGAGTCACATACAAACGCTGTCTCTGTATAGATTTGACCGTAAGACAAACGTCAGATATACGATACTGTTTGTGAAGTGGACAGTAGAGTTGAGCGACTTTGGTCGGATCGGGTTTCATGAAACAAAATTTGTTTCAGATGAAACTCGTCCGACTAAGGCAAAAAAAGTTGGAGTTTCGTCCGAAACCTGACCCCAATGCAAGTCAATGGGAAATAAAAGTCAGCAATGAGCGGATGACATTCATCCACTCAATGCCGAATTTATTCCCCATTGACTTGCATTGGGGTCGGGTTTCGGACGAAACTCCGACTTTTTTTGCCCTAGTCGGACCAGTTTCATCTGAAACAAATTTTGTTTCATGAAACCCGATCCGACCAAAGTCAATCAACTCTAGCGGACAGCTCTATACGATGTATGTATGGAAAATTTTAAATCTCCGTCTATTTTTTGACGGAGTCACACACACGCTGTCTCTGTATAGATTTGACCGTAAGACAAACGCCAGATATACGATACTGTTTGAGAAGCGGGCAGATCTATACGATTTATGTATGGAAAATTTTAAATCTCTGTCTATTTTTTGACGGCGTCAACAGCACATATACGATACTGTTAGAGAAGCGGACAGCTCTATACGGTGTATGGAAAAATGGAAATGTCCATCTATGTATTTACGCACTCACACATACACGCTGTCTCTGTATAGATTGGACCGTAATCCAAACAGCAAATATACGATACTGTTTGAGAAGCGGACAGGTGTATATGGTGTTTGTATGGAAAATTTTAAATCTCCATCTGTTTTTTTACGGAGTCAAACACAGATAGCATGTATTTGTCCGTGATACCAGCCAGTACACGGTAGTGTGTGAGGAGCGTACAGCTCTATACGGTGTATGTATGGAAAAATGAAATTCTACGTCTGTTTTTTTCCGTAGTCACACACAGACGTTGTCTCAGTATGTATTTTACCGTAATCCAAACAGCAGATACGGTACTGTATCAGTGTAACTGTGCAGAAAATCAGAATAAAAGTTTTTTTGCTTTTAAAAAAGCAGTCTGCACAGCAGTGTGCACACAGCAATGCAGCAATCAGGTAGCCTTATAAGGCAGCCTAATAACCACCAGGGCTGCGGCACACACAAAAATCCTCCCCTGTCACTGCACACTAACTGTGCAGTTGAAATCGCTATCAGAAGAAGCACGGTTTTTTTTTATTTGCTGCCTAATGCTCTCCCTATTGAGAATCAGCAGCAGCAACCTCTCCCTATTCTAAGCTCAGCAGAAGTAAAATGGTGGTCGGCGGTCAGGGCTTTTATAGCCATCTCACGCCACACAAAGCAAGCCAATCACACGAATGCCCTTCTCTAGGATGGTGGTGGCCCCTGCGATGTTATCGCGCTGCCCACAGTGTGCGTCCTTGATGATTGGCTGAGAAAAGGCGCTGGAAGCATCATGGGAAACGTGACTTTGGCGAGCGGGTCGGCATCCTCATGGCCGACCTCACGCTATTGTCGGGTTTCGATCGGCGAAACTTGACTTTAGCGAAAGTCGGCGACTTATCAATTTGACTGACCCGTTTCGCTAATTTCTAATGGTGAGCATTTAATTATATGAAAATGATACAAAATGATTATAACAACGAGACAAAAGTAATTAGTGTAATAGTGCAAAACTCTCAGATATATTGCTAAATATAATCCTAAATGTTATAGTACAAATTGATAATAGATATTTGACAGAAAATGCAATAACATACCAAATTGAGGGGAACAAAAGAGGAAAAAATGCAGGAAAAATAGGAGAGGAAAAAAGGAAACTGCAAGAAAAACAGTCAATGGGAAAAAGAGGTGGATGGGAGAGGTCCCGATTAAATGTAAAGGTAATTCATTAGTTAAAGGAATATTGTTTAATATAATTCTACAGTACCTATAAGTTTACAGAGAGCTCAATAGTGTAACATGATGTGTCTTGTTTTTTGTTGAGACCAATTGGAGTGATTTTTCTCATAACTGATGGATCCTTTTTAAGTTGATAGATCTTTGGTGGTCGGGGTCACACTTGTATGTGTAATACGAGAAACTCGCCATCATTACCAGGCGATTCCGCCGGACAGGAGTGTGCTGCTGCATGTATTTCTGCCTTAGTGAAGAACTTGGCAAGGTTGGAAGACCCCTTTAAGTACAAAATAATATTTAGAGGCTTTATTACTATTCAGTTTTTTAAGCAATATACCTATATATCCTTACACATGAATATATACAGTATATGTACTGTATAATATATATTTTTTTACATTTTATAGATATTTTATATACTTCAATATATTGTATACACATATATACTGTGAATCATTACATTTATGGGGCAGGTAAGGTTGAGGTTTGCAACAGTTAATTTATTTTGTTGCACTGATTCACCTTCTCATAGGATTTGCTTCAGTGCCAGGACATTTTCTTCGTTTCAGTCACCCTCTCATGCTATTAAATAATGTGATTTGCCAACAGAAATCCCTTTTATCGAATTAAAAATCAATAATGTATTAAGTGGCTTAGGACACTATTAATCACTGAGTGAAACTGTGACCCAAAAAGCCAAGGTTGTTAAAACACATTCAAAGCCAACATCAATTCCGAAGGAACTGTATAAATCTTGTGGGTTTGTTTTCGTTGCAAAAAAGAATGCATCATGGGGAGATAATTTGGGAATACAAGAAAGCAACAACTAAACTTCAAAATACAATTGCTTTTCTAGTCATACACATGTCCAGTTATTGACTGGATCTGCAGGGATATAGATCGTGAACTGCAGGTGTTGTTCATTGCACTGGCAACTCTAAAACAAATATTCTTTACAAAAATTGTATTTTTATAGTTTTCCTTACAGCTCAAAGACATGCTATGTTCAGCAGATAGTCAATACTCAGTCAGGATCACTGGTAGATTAAAGATTACAACTACTTGCCTGATAGACTGATCATTATAACTAGTTCTACTCTTTCAAATTAGGTACCTTTTAATATTGTTGACTTTAGGCAAGAGTCTTAGCTGCTACACTTATGCCACCATCCTGTGCCAGTTATTGCACTAGTTACCCATCTGCTACCGAATACAATATAAACTAGCATTCTCACCCACAAGTCTATACTACATCTCCTCTCTAATATCTGTCTACCATGCTATCAGTGCTCTCCATTCTACTAATGATGTCGGACTTACATCCCCCATAATCTGAACCTCACACTCCGGCCTCTATGACTTTTCTCACGACAGTTCTGAGCCACTTCTCTGGAATGCACTACACCAGACAATACAGTTAATTCCCAGTATCCAGTTTTAAGAGAAAACTAAAAATCATTTCTTTAGACTGGCCTATCGCTGCATCTCATTTATCTAACTATTCCCTTTTCTCCCTTCCTATTTTCTCTTAGAATCTGGTCTCTTCAATTTACTGTTCTTACACTCCCCTTGCTCTCTCCAATAGCACATTGTATATGAACTTATACAGATACTGACAGATGACTGGCTAATAGTGATGAGCGAGCACTAAAATGCTCGGGTGCTCATTGCTCTGGTTGAGCAAATTGGAACACTCGTGTACTTGACCCGAGCAACAAGCCCAGTGTTACTCCAATGTTTGCGTCTTCCTGGACACAAACAGTGGATATCATGTCCAGGAGGACCAGGCTTGCGCTTTCTCCCCGCTATCCATGAAGATAGAGCCTTTTACATTTTGCCTTTGAGCATCTTACTAAGGCCGGGGTCACACTAGAGTGAAATACAGACGAGTGAGAGGCGTTAAAACCACGCATTACACATGGACAAATGATTCTCTATGGGGCAGCTCCCATCAGCCGTTTATTTCTCATCCATATTCTACGGTCCGTGCCAATCGCAGCATGCTGCGATTGTCAGCGTACTGCTCCCGTAGTACACCAATGCAAGTCTATGGGTGTGCAAAAAATACGCATTACACACGGACCACACGTGTGACTTGCGAGAAATACGCAGGTCTTTTGGCAGGTGACAGGAAATGGGCCAATCCATCATCAGGAAACTTAGACATGCTAATTAGCTCAAAAAGTGCTCCAAGCATCCAGGAAGTACGCCTCCACAGAGTCCTGCAGTGTCATGGCACCATACTTCCTCAATGTGGAGATGCTGATTGTACTAGTGCAGGAGCGCCCGGAAATCTGGGACCAACATGATGCCCATTGTGCCAACCGGGCAAGAAAGGAGGCATCATGGAGGCGCATATGTCACCAGATATTCCACAATTTTGGTGATCGGCCACGTGAGGAGCAGCAGCAAATGAATAAGTACAACCCAAAAAGTGTTTTAAAATTACCTCACATCAAGAAAGGCATTTAGAATCAGGCCCCCCCCTTCCTGTGCTTGGCCTTTTTGCCTCATGAGGCGTGTAGATTTTTATGTGATCCATTGTTTTACACTGACATAATTTAGCCCAGGCCACAAGCTCCTCATTCTCCTAGCCAACCAAGTTTTTAAGTGTAGTTACTTGACCCCTGAACTATTGTGACCCTGTGTATCTGGCCTGGATGCCTTAATTATATATGCCACCCTGGGTAGAAAGCACACCCTAGAAGGCCACATGCCTAGGCTATTTGTAGCAAATTTTAGCAAGCAAATATGTGCAATTTAGAATATTTCCAGTCACATTGCAGTGGAAGATGTGATGAGACGCTGGCGCAGCATCAGCGACCAATACAGGCGGGAATGTCAGCAGTGGGCCAGGAGTGGTGATGCGGGCCACACAAAGCGAAAATATATTTATTATGATTGCCTCTCCTTCCTCGCTCCAATTCTGGATTTGAGACCGTAAGTAGATACCTCACACCACATTACACAGATACTTTAGAGGGACAAAACTAATGTTTAGAATTTTGGCTCTGTTCGATTTCATAACAGAACTCAGTCCAACCTTATGGAGAGAGAAACTGGCTCAGATACAGAGGCCATAATTGATCCTGTGGCTGGAGGAGAAGAGGTGGCTGGCCCATCTTCTCCCCCTCCAAGAAGCATGGGTGAAGATTCCTCTCTGGAAAACCCAGGGCCTGCACCACAAACCCCACCACCAGGACTACATCCACAAGCAGGACCGTCTGCTGCAGCACCATCCGCCATACAGGAGGAGCAGGGCAACATCAGCACCAGCCCAACCGCCCAGATCCAGGGCTCCTCACAGCCTGCTGGACCATCCCGGCAAGGAAGAAGAAGGCGCCAAATCCCTGCCCAAGATACCCGTACCAATGTAGACACAGGGGTACTGAACTATCTGGCTAGAGTCAATAATGATGATGGTGAGCAGGTGTACTCACTGAGCCTGGCCCGTTATCTTTGGGCCCTTTCCCGTGAGGTGAGGCTACGTATTTGAGGATGTTTTCAGATCCTGCTTGATGCAAGCACACACTCCAATACCCCATAGAAGTTATTTGAATATCTGGAGAGGTGGCAGTTTTCCCCAAGGAATCTGATGCACCTTAGACACCCCACACACATGCTTGCTCAAGCAGGCTCTGAGGATCCTCAAATACGTGGGCCTTCACCTCACCCCCTTCCTCCCCCTACCCAACCTTTCCCACACCAGCCACATATGTCTGCCTCTAGCCAACCTCAACAATATGGCCACTTGTTCTCACCCAGTGTTGGAGGCTGGTCCCAACCTGGTTGGGGACGACATGGCTATTTTGGTGGGTATGAGCCACAGGCCTACCAGCCCCAACAAGAGGCCCCTCTACAATTTCAGTCAGCCCAGTAGCCACCACAATCCCAGGAGGCAATACACTACCCACATCATGGGCAACAGTATTCCCCCACACATGGCGATGGCCAAGTTGGCCAAAGTAGTCAGCAGCAAACACAAGCTGGTCTTCCGCCTTCTCCTCCACCGACCTACCAAAATTTGTAATGTAGCCATTTTGGTCTTGCATAATGGTTTTGTTGTATTTTTGTTTTTCGGAAAATGTTTTGTTTCTAAATTTTCATATCTGCAAAAAGGTCACTTTGGGCCATTGCCACATTTATCATATGACAATAATATGTTTTTCAAAACAAAAAAAATAAGGTAAAAGTAAACATTTGTCTACTACATTTTACGTCTCTGTCTCAATTATAAAAAATGGTGTCAGCATGCTAACATACGCTTACCAAGGCAATTAAACAGTCAGAGAATCATAAGGGGTTTAAATATATATATTTAGACAGACATAAACAAAAAAAGTATAACATAGACACAGCATGCTCTTGCCAAGAAGTTTCCCCCTCAGGTGACATAAAATAAGTTGTGAAAATATCACTCACTTTGAGCCCAGAGAGCGGTCTATGTTGAGGGTTGATAGGTGGTCTCGCCCTACGCATATTGTCTGACCCATGCACAACACCAGCAGAGGAGGAACAATCATGTATCCTGGTGAAGTTATGAAGAACGACACATGCTTTGATAACTTCATTCACATTTTGTTCACTCAGCTGAATGGCAAACTGTAGGACCCACCAATTGGCACAAAGAATGCCAAAGGAACACTCCACCAGTCGCCGAGCACGTGATAGGCGCAAGTTAAAAATTCTGCGCTGTTGGTCCAGGTTGCGCTGCGGATATGGCCTCATGACATTGCGCGTTAGCTGAAAAGTCTCATCTGCCACAAGGACATAAGTGACTGATTGTGAGTGGAGCCTGGTAGCTGGCGTGGTGGGGGTAGATCCAACTGGTTGGAGCATAGCAGCCGACCCATAATGGAAGCATTGAAGACTCGAGAGTCTCCCGTCCTTCCATGGGCCCCAAAGTCGACAATTATAAACTTGTATTTAGGGTCGGCCACAGCCAACAATACAACAGAAAAGTATTGTTAATAATTGAAGAATTGGGAGCCAGAGTTTGGTGGCTTATGCACCCGGATAAGTTTGCCATCAAGGGCCCCAATACAATTAGGAAACTGGCATTCCTCCTCGAAGTCCCTTGATATCCTCAACCAGTCTTCCATCCTGGGCTCGGGCATGACGAGTTGATGGAGTCTTGACCATATTTGACTACATGTCGACCTGACTATGCCAGAAATGGTAGATCTTCCAATAAGAAACTCATGGTGGAGGGCGGCATAAGACAGGCCAGTGGACAGGAAGCTGAAGAACAACAGAAATGGAACATTTTCCAAGGGAAAAATGATAAGAATACCAGCTACAGTACATACATACCAAAATTTTTTTTGTTTCATATCTACTAACACACATATATTTTCTAGCATAATGACTACGTGATATTCATTACATATTACACATTACATTCTGGTATGTAAGTTTAAATATATGTGGACTAACATGAGGGCAACAAAATTATTCTCTAAACCAAAACAAAACATACATTGGGCAACACATCATGAACAGAGAATGTGGTTGTGTAGTACATACCGTAAAGTTAGGAGAAGTCGCTCCTCTGCAGATATAGCTTTGCACATCCTTGTGTCCTAAAAGTTGATCCCAGGGAGCAGTGTCTCCAAGAGTAGATCGAATGTTGCAAGGCTCATGCGACAGTATTGGCAAAATTTTTCTGGATAATCCCACAGAGAAGAATAGAGGTGGTGAAAATGACCTCTTGTGAGTCGCTGCCTCAAAAGTGTATGGACCCACATGCATCTCCTCCTCCGCGGATCCACTATCACTGGGTATGGGTGACCAAAGAGGCATGACAAAAGCCAGTTGAAGAGAACCTGCTCAGCTGTGTTGAAACTCAGACTGTCTGCCATGTTACACATACAACACCAACACACCTAGTCAAGCCAAGGTCACAAATGGACAGTATGGAGACAGCCACCTGTTCCAGAGCCAATAAATAGGGTGCAGGCTGATGATTTAAATAGTTAGCATGCCTCAAACCGTTAAATGTCCATTTTGCAAGCCTGCAAGAAAATCTCGGCATACGGATGGCATACGGATTACATACGGATGCTTATATGCACAAAATACATGACCACACCTTGATTACGGATGACATACGGAGGACTACTTAGGCAACATTTCTCCGTACTACGCATGTAAAATGCGGACCATATTTTGCGTCGCCTAGTGTGACCCCAGCCTTATACTGGCTGTCTGACACGGGACATTACTAAAGCGCCCTCCATTACTTCGAAAAGTACATATAAAAACTACCTTTAGCTCGTAACTGATGAAGGTCTAACTGACCGAAACATTTGATTAGGTACTACAAGAAATTATCTTCACAGCACTAAGCTGAGTGCTAGGTTTTCATTTGCTTATGTGTGGAGTCTGACCTGAATACCGACAGCCTTGTTGATGCTGGTAGTCAATAACTGCCCTCTTCTGCTCACAAATCCTTTCCAACATCTGCAGTGTAGAGTTCCAACGAGTGGGGAAATCACATACCAGTCGGTGAGCCAGAAGCTGCAAACACTGCTGAAGCACGGCACGGGTGGTGGAAGCTGGAGCTGACTTTCAAAAATGGGCACACAGGCAGAGTACTTTTACAAGCAGATCCAGCAGCTCTGGGTACCTTTTCACAAAATGTTGAACAACGAGAATAAGCACATGGGCCAGGCATGGTATGTTTGTGAGCTCTCCTCGCCTCAGAGCCGCGACCAGGTTCTCACCATTGTCACACACAACCAGGCCTGGCTGTAGGTTCAGTGGTGTCAGCCACACAT
The DNA here is from genome assembly GCF_039654945.1 of Dendrobates tinctorius. Lineage (NCBI taxonomy): Eukaryota > Metazoa > Chordata > Amphibia > Anura > Dendrobatidae > Dendrobates > Dendrobates tinctorius. Next base: position 8,485,092 of record NW_027361913.1, on the reverse strand, counting down.
GTGCCTGCTCTTTCAGAGCTGTCCACAATTCTTCAGCATTGTGCCGTTTGTCACCTAAGGCCTCTTTCACACATCGGGTTTTCGCCGTCAGGCGCGATCCGGCGCTTTTGACAGAAACCGGATCCGGCGAAATGCAATGCCGGATCCGGTTCCCCCCCCATTGACTTGCATTTGCACCGGATCGCGCCGGATGGCCATGCGTTTCATCCGGTTTTCGCCGGATCCGGCAATGTGTCGCGATCCGGCGTCTGGAAAAAACGGCTACTGTAACGTTTTTTGTCTCCGGCGAAAAAGCCGGACACGCCGGATCCGGCGCGTCCGGCTTTTTCACACAATGAAAGCCTATGAGCGCCGCAATGCGCCTGATCCGGCGAAAGCCGGTTCCGGTGGCCGGATCCGGTTTTTTTGGTCTGAGCATGCTCAGTAGCTCTGCCCACAAGACATATATAAAAGCAAGACAGTGGGACCCACAGCCACACCCAACATGCCACCCAAGAAAGCAACCAAGCGCAGCAGGAGAAGGCAGGAGACCACTGCAGCACCATCAGCACCACCACCACCCCAAATGGAGCAGCAAATGGAACATGCTGAGGAGGGGAGGCCAGCAGCAGATGAGAGACGGTAATTATCAAATCCCCCATTCCTCCAAACTAGGGCTATTGAATATCAAGATATTCATTGGCCCTTTGTTTCTCTTTATTCAACAGCCGCCCAATAGATGCAGCAGCAGCAGCAGCAATGGCAGCAGCTGGAACACCACCCACAGGCATGGAGTGTGGCCACCAGGAAGACAGCACATCATCTTCTGGGAGCCCTCCCTCGCATCGTCAGCGTTTGACGGTAAGTTTTTATTTCCAAAATCCATCATCTCTGTAATATATGTCTATTCATTGCCTTTTATTTCAAAACAGGATTCACAAGATGAAGAGGAGCTCCCAGAAGAAGAAGGAAGGGGTGGACAGACACTTGGAGTGGGCTCACAATTGGTAAGTTTTTTGCATCAAACACAACATCACACTACACACAACACATAGAAAACAATGTTCTGCAGACCACACACAGCAAACAAATGCCTACATCCAAAGACATAACATTTTTTGTTTTCTTCTCTAGTCTTCCCAATCTGGTGCTCGGCCAAGAGGTCCTCGCAGTGCCTCCCAGGGTCGTCGGCGACAGCAACGCGGCGGTCACCAGCGTGTAAGTATAAATATTTTTGCTTTGTTTTTTTGCACTTTTTATTTCACTTCTTTTGTGGAGGCTAATTATGTTATTTTTGTCTTTTTCTACAGCCTTCACAGCGTGCTCCCGACTCTGACGGTGAGGATGGAGGACTCGATGTGGACCACCTCATCGATCTCGTCAGAGAAAGGGAGCCGCTCTGGAATATGGCTGACCGCCGCCACGCTGACCTTATCGTTACCCGACGACTCTGGGAGGAAATCTGTTCGCTCCTTGTGGGCCGCTGGGAGGACCTCGATGTTCGGGCCCAGATTAAAGAGCGTAAGTATATACAGTACCGGTTGCTTGATGTAAACCAGTATTTTCCGAACTCCAGTCCTCGTGGTCCCCACGGATCATGTGTTCAGGATTTCTATTTACTATGGAAATCCTGAAAACATGACCCCTGGGGACCATGAGGACTGGAGTTTGTGAAACACTGATGTTGTATACTAACCACTCCTTTCTCGTTTCAGGGAACAGAATTGTGAATCGGTGGCGGTCTGTGAGGGATCGTTTCAAGGAGTTCAATAAAGAGATGCGGGCCCCGAGTGGATCTGGAGGACGCAGGAGCAAGTACAAGTACGCACAAGCCCTGTCGTTCCTCCGGGAAACAATGGTCACTAGAAGGTAAATATTACACACCACATGTGAAAAAAAATGTTAGATGTAACTTTTTTTTTTCAGCCAGGGCCATACCATGTCAGTATTTTAATTGTTTTTTTTTCTCTTTATTCCACAGCACGGTGAGCAGCACTCGGGAGCCTGCACGATTGGACCCTTCTGAGGCGATCCCTGAGGAGACCGGCACCGAGGGACACTTCGACCGCCCCGGTACATCTGCACCTTCCCAGCCTTCCCACACATTCGACCCATCTGTCCCATCCACCAGCACAGGAGCATCGTGGCCGCCTACATTACATGAAGCTGCTGGTGAGGAGATCGCTTTCCCTTTACCCCACCCTTCTGCCCCTGCCACCTCTAGTACACCTGCGGGTACTGGGCGGCAGCGGCAGAGGGGTCAGGAAAAGAGTTATGCGCCAGAGTTCTTGCATCTGAATGCATCTTTCCAGAACTGTCTAAAAGTCTTGTCAGAGCAAATCTCCGCAGGCTTTCAGCAGATCAACTCCAGCATTCTGGAGGTGAAGACACTTCTGCAAACCATGCATTCAGAAGCAAGATCTTCGCCAAACCACACCTTTTTCAGGTCTGTTGTGGAGCGCATGGCAACACTATCTCCTACCCAGCAGATGCATGTAATGCATTCGTGCCACGGTGCTCTACAGCAGGTTACATCCCAACCTCCACCTCCCACCACTGTAGTTCCTCCACCTGCACCCCCTCCAGCCACTTTCCATCCTCCCCCTCCTATTACATCTGCACCCCCTCCAGCCACTTTCCATCCTCCCCCTCCTATTACATCTGCACCCCCTCCAGCCACTTTCCATCCTCCCCCTCCTATTACATCTGCACCCCCTCCAGCCACTTTCCATCCTCCCCCTCCTATTACATACCAGCAACCTCACCAGTACCAGCAACCTTCCCAGTACCAGCAACCTCCCCAGTACCAGACATCTCCCCACTTCCAGCAACCTGCCCCGTACCAAACTCCTTCCCCGTACCAAACTCCTTCCCCGTACCAAACTCCTTCCCCATACAACTTTCCATCAACATCATCTGCTCCTACAGTCCCTGCCCAACCCTCCACTCCTCCGCCCACCACCTCTTCTGCCTCCCACATGTCCACCCATTCTGTAGCTTTTTCCACACCATCACCTCTAACTGTACCTTCCCCACCACGATCCCAGTCCTCTCTCCACACTCCCATTGTCGAAGTGTCTCGCAGCCCCTCCAGCAGTATTTCCACCCCACACTACACCGAGTTATAATGTTTTTTTTGTAATAAAAATGCCCATTTGGTTGGTTTCAAACCTTTATTAAAAAAGTTTTTTTAACTTTAAAAACAGTTTACACAAAAAACAATATTTTAAATAAAAGTTAAATTATTGTTTACACTGGTTGTCTGTCATTTCTTTCTGCGGCGAAATATGTTTAAAAAAAAGGTTAAATACAGGGTATTTAAAAGGTAAAAAGGTATTCAAAACCAGGTATATAACTGTGGGTAAATTTTAGCTTTTTGCCACAGTTGTGTTCCTGGTTGTGTTTGAAGCAAAGTATTTCACCTGAAAAGTTGTGTTTATTGTTGGTGATTTCCTAACAATGTACACAACTTTTGTTAAAAGGTGAAATACTTTGCATAAAACACAACCAAGGAACACACCTGTGGCCTAAAGATAAAAATAGTAAGACCATGACAAGATAGCCAACTTTGGTTGGCAAAGGTATATACTGTTGGTCCAGAAGGTACACAAGTTTGGTTAGGGCACAAATCTTTCACACTCTGTCATCCTGCCAGTGTACTCTGCCTTGAGGTGACATAAAGTATAGTGCAAAATTGTCCCTCATTACTGAAACCGTCACAGAACTTCTAGTGGTAATATTTCCAATGACAACATCCATCTTCGCCAGTAACTTGCTCTTCTCTCCAACCTGCACTTTCTCCTCTACAACCTGTCAAAGAAGGGCTGTAGGAACATGCTATATATAGTTTTCCAGTAGCCAATCCCGTTCGGAAGGCCACAAGGGTCAATTTTAAAAACCAGATCCGGCGTAATCCGTCGAAAAACGGATAGAAAAACGGATGAACCGGATGAGACGGATCCGGTTTTGTCTGTCAAGAACAAGACGGATCCGGCAGAAAACCGGATCCGGCACATCAGGTTTTACAAAACATTTGCCGGATCCGGCATTCCGGCACCACGCCGGATCGCGCCTGATGCCGAAAACCTGATGTGTGAAAGTAGCCTAAGCATATTAGCTTCAGTACAGCCTGTTGACGCTTTGCTGAGGCAGTGCTGCAGTGCTTCTAGCTTGTGATTGATGTATTCATCTCGGAGATGGAGGCTGAAGAGGAGGGGGGGAAGGAGGAGGAGGAGGAGGATGAAGTGCTGGAGCTGTAGACTGTGAGGGCAACCCTGATGGATGTAGGGCCCACAATCCTCGGTGCCGGGAGGACATATTCCATTCCAAGGTCCATCTGTGTCGCAGCTTCCACCATGCTAACCCAGTGTAGCATCCTGGCTCACAAACACTTGTTCATGTGTCCATGGTTAGGTGGACTTTCCCAGTAACAGCATTGTTCAGAGCATGGGTAATGTTGAGGGACATGTTCTTGTGTAATGCTGGGATGGCACACTGGCAGAAATTGTGGCAGCTGGGGACCAAGTACCATGGGATGGCCGTGGCGAACTGGATGCGGAAAGCATCCATCTCCACAAGCCTAAAATGCAACATTTTGACTGCAAGCAGATGAGAAATGTGTGAATTTAGTACTGTGGCCTGTGTGGCGATGGCTGCGCAATTATGCTTGTGTTCCAGTGACTGGGGTATGGACAACTGAAAGCTGCACTGGGACAGGGACTTGGACGTGCTTGATGATGGTGGTAGTTGAGTGTGGGCAATGACAGGTGCAGGGCAGGAGGCATTTCCACATGCACTGTGTACAGTAAATTGGTTTGCATGTACAACAGTGGAAGAAGATGTGTTTTCACTCACAAACACTGTTCCTGGAGCCTGGGGTTCTGCTTACAAAGTTGGGTGCTTTGCTGCCATCTGCCTGATCATGCTGGTGGTGGTCAGGCTGTTAGTTTTGCTACCCTGTTGATGCGGGCATGGCAGGTGGTGCACATGGCCTGTTTGGGGTTATCGGCAGAGTCTTTAAAAAAAACAGTTGTACTGCCGACGTCCGCCATGCTGGTGTTACGAAGAACGGTTGCCCGCCTTCTGTCTGCGGCCACCACTCTCCTTGTGTGTTGCTGTCCTCGCTCTGCTTGTCTTCCTGCCAGGTTGGGTCAGTTACTATATCATCCACCTCCTCGGATTCCACTTCCGCACTTTCTTCTTCCTCCTGACATGCTGGCAATTGTGTCTCATCATCGTACACCTCTTGTGACACGTTCTCACTGTTGCCTTCGTGTGACCGTGACTGCTCAAATATTTGGGCATTGCTACATGTGATCTCCTCTTGCCCCACTTCAAGTGGATTGGGCCAGAGGCCCGAATCTGTAAATGGAAAACTGAACAGTTCTTCAGAATGTCCAAGTGTGGAATCAGTTTTCTCTGGGCACTCGACATGGTGGATGGCATGAGGATCAGGGTGAGGAATATGTAGTCCAGACTCACGGCTACTCAGACTTGACCGTGTGGAAGGCAGTGTGCTGGTGGTGGTGGAAAAGTGAGTGGAAACATTATCCGCTATCCAACCAACAACCTTTTGACACTGCTCTGGTTTCAGCAAATACAGTAGAATGTTGGTCTGAAATGCCACAATTTGTAGCCCACAGAAAGGTGAGGTGTCTGACTGAGATACCACGCTGTTCAATATGTGACCTGGATTTATTTAATTTTTACCCCAAAATAGTGTATAAATCTAGGGTAACAGACAGCAAATACAGTAGAATAGAGGTCTGACATTCCACAATTTGTAGCCCACAGATAGATCAGGCATCTGATGGAGATACCACACTGTTCAATATGTGGCCTGGATTTATTTATTTCTTACCCCAAAAAAGTGTATAACCCTAGGGTAACAGACAGCAAATACAGTAGAGTGGAGACCTGAAATTACACAATTTGCAGCCCACAGATAGATCAAGCATCTGATGGAGATACCACACTGTTCAATATGTGGCATGGATTTATTTATTTTTTACCACAAAATATTATATAAACCCTGGGTAACACACAGCAAATATAGTAGAATTGAGGCCTGAAATGCCACAATTTGTAGCCCACAGATAGATCAATCATCTGACGGAGATACCAGACTCTTCAATATGTGGCCTGGATTTATTTATATTTTACCCCAAAATATTGTATAAACCTAGGGTAACAGACAGCAAATACAGTAGAATGGAAGCCTGAAATGCCACACTCTATAGATGAGGCGTCTGACGGAGATACAAGACTGTTCAATATGTGGCCTGTATGTTTGTTTTTTTACAGAAAATATGCTGTATAGAATTACGGTAAGGCAAGCCAAAAAAGGTGAATGCAGGCCTGAAATTCCCAAATTTATAGCCCAGAGATAGATCAGGCGTCTGATGGAGATAGCACACTGTTAAATATGTGGCCTGTTTTTTTTGCCACCAAAAGTGTGTCAATAAGTAGGCCATGACACTACAAAAAAATTATTTGGAGGACTGAATTTGTAAAATATTTAACGCAGTGATATGCAATGCATGTGGTGGACAAAACACAGTGTTAAATAGATGAACTGTAGCTAAATAGTTTTTGAGCAGCTAAATATTTCTTCGGCAGATAATTTTTTTTTCCAGCTAAAAATTTTTTTGCCAGCTAAAAATTTTTTGGGGAGCAAAATGACGTCAAAAAATGTTATAAGACACTCCAAAAAATACTACAGTACCACAAAAAATGCCAGAATTTTCTGTGCACTCAGATGTGATGCCTGAGACTGGCAAAACCGTTTAACCCCATTACCCCCAAGGGTGGTTTGCACATTCATGACCGGGACAATTTTTACAATTCTGACCACTGTCCCTTTATGAGGTCGTAACTTTGGAATGCTTCCATGGATCCTGGTGATTCTAACACTGTTTTCTCATGACATATTGTACTTCATGTTAGTGGTAAAATTTCATTGATATAACTTGCATTCATTTGTGAAAAAAAATTTGGTGAAAATTTTGAAAATTTTGCAATTTTCCAACTTTGAATTTTTATGCCCTTAAATCACAGACATATGGCACACAATAAACTTAATAAATAACATTTCACACATGTTTACTTTACATTAGTAAACCAATTTTTTTTTTGTTAGGAAGTTATAAGGGTTAAAAGTTGACCAACTATTTCTCATTTTTACAACACCATTTTATTTTTAGGGACCACATCACATTTGAAGTCACTTTGAGGGGTCTATATGATAGAAAATACCCAAAAGTGACACCATTCTAAAAACTGCACCCCTCAAGGTGCTCAATACCACATTCAAGAAGTTTATTAACCCTTCAGGTGCTTCACAGGAATTTTTTGAATGTTTAAAAAAATAAACATTTAACTTTTTTTCACTAAAGAAATTAATTCAGGTCCAATTTTTTTTATTTTATGAAGGTTAACAGGAGAAATTGGACTGCAAAAGTGATTGTGCCATTTGTCCTGAGCATGCTGATACCTTATATATCGGGGGAACCACTCTTTCGGTGCATGAAACAAAACAAACTACGAAAAACCGAACTGATATCCAAAAATATTTTATTATTAAAACAGATGTACACATGTACACGTATATATATATATAAAAGAAAGGGTGGTAATTCCAATACCCGAATGGAGGAATACCGGGAAACAATATGGCATTAATAATAATAAAGTGTCCCCAAATAGAATGATATACTATAATTTACAAACATGTGTACAACATAGCATAATTGAATCGAATGGTGTAACCACCAATAATGTGTAACAGGTGACAGTACCCAAAAATATGGACATGTATTATATTACAAGCAAATGCTAACATGAAAAACTGTGTATAAATATATAAACGTACAGTTACATGTTACACATTTATATATTGTAAACAACTTGATAAGCACCAATGTGCTAACGGCTAAATAGCCCTGCCATATTGCGCACACCTAAATCAAAATGGAAAACACTGGAATATAAGATGCCACAATGCACTTAAATATATTTGAAACTAGTGTCTCTTTATATGTGTCGATACCCCACACGTAGAATAACCGTGCCATAAGGCCTACAATTGTAATGGACACATATCCAAAGAGAAAGGCTATAAATACCTTGTAACTGTTAATGCCAAGTTCCCAGTATACGTCCGACCCCGACGCACGTTTCGGCGTCTGCCTTCATCAGGGGGTGGCGTCATACACATAAGGGTAGGTTTTTATGCGATGTAGAACCAATGAGAGAGGGAGCGGGGGGTGTGATGCGCATAGACATCAGACGTCGCTAGGAAATCCCGCCCCTCCGCCCCACGTGATCCCCGCGGCTGCGAATGAGACTCGCAGACACAGGGGACGTGAACACGATAGGCTGGGATACCCGGGACGCTGATGTCAATGCGCGTACTGTCCGGCCCTCTGTCATTGGTGGACGGAAGTCATGTGACTGGAAGGTCCTTTGACTTACAAAGCAGTCACGGAGCTGTCATTGGTGGACGGGAGTCATGTGACTAGAAGGTCCTTTGACATACAAAGAAAAAAAATGTGAAAAATGAAGAAAAAAGAAAAAAGAAAAGAGAATAAACATGCCAAAACTATACGCTACAATCGTGTATGCAATATAGATAAAAAGCAATACCCTATATTAAATTATATTAATATCATTAGTGCAAAAAATAGTGACAGATGACAAGAAATGGCTCACTTACATAAATAGCAAGAGAGTCATGTGACCAAAGGGTCCTAAAAAAATAAGACCAAAAAATAAAATAAAATAAAATAAATACCAAATACACTGTAATATGTGCCATAATTCAGTGCACACCGCAATGATATCTAATGATCAGACATATATCACAATGATTAAAACTAATAAACCACACATCCACTGATGTTATAGTGGTAGTGACCGTGATGAATGCTGGAAATATGCAATGCATTCATCACGGTCATTTCTTTTGGGGGGTGCGTTTACACCGTTCTGCATGTGGTAAAATTGATAAAAGGGTTTTATTCTTTGGGTCAGTACGATTACAGCGATACCTCATTTATGCATTATTTTATGGTTTGGTGCTTTTATGCAATGAAAACAATTTTATATAAAAAATAATTATTTTTGCATCGTTTTATTCTGCAAGCTATAACTTTTTTATTTTTTCACTGATGACACTGTGTGGTGGCTCGTTTTTTGCAGGACGAAATGACGTTTTCAGTGGTACCATGGTTATTTATATCCATCTTTTTGATTGCGCGTTATTGCACTTTTTGTTCGGCGGTATGATGATAAAGCATTGTTTTTTGCTTTGTTTTTTATTTTTATTTTTTAAGTGGTTCACTAAAGGGGTTAACTAGTGGGACAGTTTTATAGGGAGGTTCGTTACGGACGCGGCAATACTAAATATGTGTACTTTTATTGTTTTTGTTTTTTTATTTCCAAAAAATGAATTTATTAGGGAATTTTTTTTAAAATTTATTTAGCGATTTTTTTAATAAATTATTTTTACACTTTTTTTTTAACTTTACAGAGATGTCCCCCCCGGACAATAAAATAATATGTCAGATTGCTGATCTGACAGTTTGGACAGCACTCTGTCAGATCAGCGATCTGATAGGCGCTGCTGCAGGCTTCCTTGAGGAAGCAGCCCCCCAAAGGCCCCCGTGGCCATCTTGGATATGGGGGCCTGCAGGGAAGGAGGCTCCCAGAGCAGCGCAAGGAAGCACAGAGGGAGCCCCCTCTCTGCCGATGCCTCCCTTAGGCCGGGATCACACTTGCGATTTAAACGGCCGAGTCTCGCATGGTAATACACGGCGCTCAGGAGAGGGCGTGCAGCTGCATGTATTGCTATGCGGCCGCACGCCCCGCTCCTGAGTCCCGGCGGCAGCGCCGTGTATTACCATGCGAGACTAGGCCATTTAAATCGCAAGTGTGATCCCAGCTTAATCCTCCGGTAAACTGCGATCATGTTTGATCACAGTGTGCCAGGGATTAACGTGTCGGGAACGGTCTGTGACCACCGCTGACACATAGTGCCAGGTGTCCACTGTGATAATCAGCTGACACCTGGCCATGATCAGCGGCGCCCCCCGCCGGGAGCACCGCTGATTGCTGAGATGTACTATCCCGTCCCCTGTCATAGGGGCCCGGGTAACGTGGATGGGATAATACGTCACATGTCAGAATCGGGTTAAAATTGCTGGATTTTCACGCTGTAGTATTAAAAGGATCAGGCTGTAGTCTGCAGTGTCAACAAACAAATGGAGATAAAAGGGGCTCTGGATTGTTTTGGAATAAAATAATCAGGATTAAAGTGCAAAAAATATTCAAAGCTACTGATACCTGAGGCTAGGTATACATGTAATAGGCAGCAGCAGACAGTAATGGAATGGACTCTTTTGATGTATGCAATGATATCTATATACTCACATACAGTGCCTGCATACCTTGCACTGATGTGTATATACGCACATACACTCCACTGCCTAACTAGCACTGCAATCTATATACCCTGTAATTAGTCCCTAGAATGACTGTTGGTTAATCTGGATATGTGGATTCAACGATGGTATACCCACACTAACTAATAAAAGCACAAATCTCTCCCTATCAGAGCAGCATCTTTCTCTAATCTGTCTGATTCCGGATGTGACTGTGACGAGCAGGGTGGCGGCAGGTCTCTTATAGACCTGATGATGCTGTGCGGCCAGCCAATCACTGTAATGCCACAACAAAGATGGCTGCGGTATTACAGTGCGCGTCAGACAATCCCTTCATGTTGATTGGAGCTCTAAAGAGCGCCAAATATGCAGGGCGGGGACCCGAGCTCCTGACGAATAATCCAGGAAATGCTCGGTGCTTGACGAGTACCGCGAGTATAGCGATACTCGGGCGAGTACCGAGTAGTGGCGAGCATGTTCGCTCATCAGTACTGGTTAATACAGCCTAATTTAAAAATAACCATTTATTGATTTATTGTTAACATGGCTACAACTTGCATGACATGTTCCTTTAATCTTTTGTGTCGCCACAGTTTCTATAATTTTCGAACAGTGCAGTTATTCCTCTTGTTTGAACTGTTGAATAATATATTGCTGTTTAATGTCTTCTATTGTTCGTACATGTCCTGTCTGATTTGTAAAGTGCTGCAGAATATGTTGGCGCTAGAGTTGAGCGAAATGGGTCGAAAAAATTCAAAAGTCGCTGACTTTTGGCAAAGTCGGGTTTCATGAAACGAAACCCGACCCTAGGATGAGGTCGGCCACGAGGTCGGCGACTTACGCGCCAAAGTCGCGTTTCAAAAGTTTGTTTTGCGCTCTTTTTCAGCCAATCAGGATCCACGGACACTGTGGGCAACGTGATGACATAGGCACGGGTCACCACCATCTTTCAGAAGGGCATGCAAGTGATTGGCTTGCTTTGGTGGGCGTCACAGGGGGTATAAAAGGGCGTGCACGCCGACCGCCATCTTACTTCTGCCGATCTTAGTATAGGGAGAGGTTACTGCTGATTCTGTAGGGAGAGCGTTAGGCAGGGAAGAAGACAAAAAAACTGCTTCTGCTGCTAGCGATTTGGCCTGCACAACACACAAGTCACTGTGTGTGCAGTGCAAGGGGAGGCTATATAGTGGTGTATCAGTGGTGTTGGTTGTTGTGCTGCCTTTTAAGGCTTCCTGACACGCTGGCATTGCTGTTTACCCACTGCTCCGCAAACTGCTTTTTTAAAAGCAATCCAATCTCCCTTATCCTCTAGTCACTTTTGTCACAGCTGTGCCATCGAGCCTGTCACATAGCGCTCAGATATCAGTGGGCCTCACACAATCCACAAGTGTCCTGTGTCCAAAAGTGTGCGCAGAGATTCAAAATCTCCATTATCCTCTCGTCACTTTTGTCACAGGCAGCTGTGCCATCGAGCCTGTCACATAGCGCTCAGATATCAGTGGGCCTCACACAATCCACAAGTGTCCAGTGTCCAAAAGTGTGCGCAGAGATTCAAAATCTCCCTTATCCTCTAGTCACTTTTGTCACAGGCAGCTGTGCCATCGAGCCTGTCACATAGCGCTCAGATATCAGTGGGCCTCACACAATCCACAAGTGTCCAGTGTCCAAAAGTGTGCGCAGAGATTCAAAATCTCCATTATCCTCTCGTCACTTTTGTCACAGGCAGCTGTGCCATCGAGCCTGTCACATAGCGCTCAGATATCAGTGGGCCTCACACAATCCACAAGTGTCCAGTGTCCAAAAGTGTGCGCAGAGATTCAAAATCTCCATTATCCTCTCGTCACTTTTGTCACAGGCAGCTGTGCCATCGAGCCTGTCACATAGCGCTCAGATATCAGTGGGCCTCACACAATCCACAAGTGTCCAGTGTCCAAAAGTGTGCGCAGAGATTCAAAATCTCCATTATCCTCTCGTCACTTTTGTCACAGGCAGCTGTGCCATCGAGCCTGCCACATAGCGCTCAGATATCAGTGGGCCTCACACAATCCACAAGTGTCCAGTGTCCAAAAGTGTGCGCAGAGATTCAAAATCTCCATTATCCTCTCGTCACTTTTGTCACAGGCAGCTGTGCAATCGAGCCTGTCACATAGCGCTCAGATATCAGTGGGCCTCACACAATCCACAAGTGTCCAGTGTCCAAAAGTGTGCGCAGAGATTCAAAATCTCCATTATCCTCTCGTCACTTTTGTCACAGGCAGCTGTGCCATCGAGCCTGTCACATAGCGCTCAGATATCAGTGGGCCTCACACAATCCACAAGTGTCCAGTGTCCAAAAGTGTGCGCAGAGATTCAAAATCTCCATTATCCTCTCGTCACTTTTGTCACAGGCAGCTGTGCCATCGAGCCTGTCACATAGCGCTCAGATATCAGTGGGCCTCACACAATCCACAAGTGTCCAGTGTCCAAAAGTGTGCGCAGAGATTCAAAATCTCCATTATCCTCTCGTCACTTTTGTCACAGGCAGCTGTGCCATCGAGCCTGTCACATAGCGCTCAGATATCAGTGGGCCTCACACAATCCACAAGTGTCCAGTGTCCAAAAGTGTGCGCAGAGATTCAAAATCTCCATTATCCTCTCGTCACTTTTGTCACAGGCAGCTGTGCCATCGAGCCTGTCACATAGCGCTCAGATATCAGTGGGCCTCACACAATCCACAAGTGTCCAGTGTCCAAAAGTGTGCGCAGAGATTCAAAATCTCCATTATCCTCTCGTCACTTTTGTCACAGGCAGCTGTGCCATCGAGCCTGTCACATAGCGCTCAGATATCAGTGGGCCTCACACAATCCACAAGTGTCCAGTGTCCAAAAGTGTGCGCAGAGATTCAAAATCTCCATTATCCTCTCGTCACTTTTGTCACAGGCAGCTGTGCCATCGAGCCTGTCACATAGCGCTCAGATATCAGTGGGCCTCACACAATCCACAAGTGTCCAGTGTCCAAAAGTGTGCGCAGAGATTCAAAATCTCCCTTATCCTCTCGTCACTTTGGTCACAGCTGTGCCATCGAGCCTGTCACATAGCGCTCAGATATCAGTGGGCCTCACACAATCCAAAAGAGTCCACTGTCCACAAGTGTGTGCAGAAATTCTAAATCTCCCCTGTCCTATAGACACCTTGTACCTTGTTTTACATTACTATATAGTTTGTTGGATTTTGTCTACATTTCTACCAAAAATGAGGAAGGCTGGTGGAAGAGGCCGTGGAATTGGGCGGGGGTTGGCAGCTGGTAATGATGGTGTTGGTGGTGGATCTGATGGTAGTGGCAAGAGCAAAATAGGACCGAATTCAGGAGGTGCTGACCCTGCGTCATCGTCTGGCTACATAAGGCCTCGAACGCTTAGTTTTCTAGGAGTTGGCAAACCGCTTTTAAAGCCAGAGCATCAGGAAAAAGTTTTGTCTTACATTGCTGACTCAGCCTCCAGCTCTATCGCCTCCTCTTCTTCAGTTGTAAAAAGTAAAAGCACTGAGTCGTCATTGGAGGCTCATGTTCATGAACCACACCTTTCCTTGTGTCCTTCACCCCAACCAAGATTGAAGGATGACGCAGGCCATACTACTGATTACTTCATGGAGCTGTTTTCACATACCATGCCTGGATTATCAAGTGAAATGGTGAATTACCCAGGCCAAGATGAATCTGACATGGAGTGCACTGATGCACAGCCGCTGATGGATGATTCTGCTGGTACATTCACTCAGAGCACTACATTGTCCTCGCAGTGTACAGAGCCAGATTCTGACCCTGATGAGACTCAGGTGCCCCTTCCCGCACACTATACCACCATACACGGTGACACAGAGGAAGGTGCACATGACATAGAAGAGGAGGTGATGGATGACCCAGTTGTTGACCCAGATTGGCATCCATTGGGGGAAGAGGGTGCTGCTTCCAATAGCTCAGATGAGGAGCATCCACAGCAGACATCGACATCGCAACAGCTGTTATCTGGCAGGCCCGGAGCACTCCAAAGACAGGTTCCAAAAATCAAAAGAGTTGCTGGACAGCTTGTCCAGAGGGTCAAAAGATCACAGCGTGCTAGGCCGCAAAATGTCTGCCAAAGTAGGAAGAGTGCAGTGTGGCACTTTTTTGAACAAAATCCTCATGATCAGGCCAAGGTTATCTGTAAGAAGTGCGCAAAGACCTTTAGCCGAGGGAAAAATCTGAAAAATTTGAATACCAGTTGCATGCTTAGACATTTAACCAGCATGCACTTGCAAGCATGGACACAACACCAAACCTCAAGTGCCACATGTGCAACTGATCACAACGAAGGTAGTCAGCAACACTACATTGTTTCCCCCACTGTAAGCCCATCGGTTAGCACAGCAGCAAATGTTGAGGTGTCGTTGCAAGACCACAGCAGTCAGGGAATCCCACTGTTATATCTATGAAAGACTGATTCTAGGCCATCAGAAAGAACACCAACTCCATCACCATCATCAACCCTCTCTCAGTCCGCCCTGTCCACCGCTACTTCCACCATAAGCAGCTCTCAAGTCCAGCTCACCCTCCCAGACACTATGAGTAGGTCAAGAAAGTACTCAGTCTCTCATCCGCGTACAATGGGTTTGAACGCCCACATTGCCAAACTAATCTCGTTTGAGATGATGCCCTTTCGGTTGGTGGAAAGCACAGCTTTCCGCGAACTCATGGCCTATGCAGTACCACGCTATGACCTACCCAGTCGCCACTTCTTCTCTCGCAAAGCCATCCCAGCCCTCCACCATCATGTGAAAGACCGCATTGTCCATGCACTCAAGCAGTCAGTGAGCGGAAAGGTGCACCTCACAACTGATGCATGGTCCAGTCGGCATGGCCAGGGCCGTTACGTGTCCATCACTGCGCACTGGGTTAATGTGGTGGATGCAGGGTCCACAGGGGACAGCGGTGGTGGGACAGTGCTGCCTAGCCCACGGTATAGGAAACAGTTGGCTGTAGGCGTTTGACCCTCCTCCTCCTCCTCCTCCTCCAGAAGCGAAAGCTCGTCCACAGAGCGCAGTCGTACGAGCACTCCATCTGCAGCTGCCACTGTTGCACACAATGTGTCCCCCTATCGAGCAGCTAGTGGAAAGCGTCAGCAGGCTGTGTTGCAGATGATGTGTTTGGGCGACAGACACACCGCCGAGGTGCTGGCCGAGTACTTGAAGCGACAAACTGAGTCATGGCTGGGCAGTGTACATCTTGAGGCAGGCAAGGTAGTTAGTGATAACGGCCGTAATTTTGTGGCAGCCATAGCCCTTTCAAAACTCAGCCACATACCTTGCTTGGCTCACACCTTGAACCTGGTGGTGCAGTGCTTCCTCAAAAATTATCCGGAGTTAACAGCCCTGCTCCAGAAGGTGCGAAGACTGTGCGCGCACATCCGCCGGTCGCCTGTACACTCCGTTCGTATGCAGAAGCTGCAGCAATTGCTCCACCTTCCCAACCACCGCCTCATTATCGACATTGCAACAAGGTGGAACTCCACCCTGCACATGGTGGAGCGGCTGTGCGAGCAGAGGCAGGCCATAATGCATTTGTGGGAGGATACACGGCCAGGCACTTTGAGAGCAGACATGGAGTTGACAGGCGTGCAGTGGTCGAAGCTGAAAGACCTTTGTAAAGTCCTTCAGTGTTTTGAGGAATGCACACGGCTGGTAAGCGCAGACGACGCCATCCTAAGCATGAGCATCCCACTTATGCGTCTGCTCATGCAAACTTTGACGCACCTTAAGGAGCAGGCGTCTGCAGCCAATGTTGATGAGGAGGAAGAGGAGGAGGGAATCCTTGATGACATTCAGCCATTGTCTGCTCAGGGACCTCTCCTGGACGAGGTGGAGGAAGAAGAGGAGGAGGAGGATGATGATGGGGATGATTACTTAGGGGAGGAGGATGCATCTCGTGGGGCAAGTGAAAATGTTGGCGTGGCAAGGTCTGGTACAGGGTTTGTGCGTGACTGGAGGGATGTGGATTTGCCAGAAAGTGCTCCTCCACCCAGCACTCGCAGTGCATCATTGACACCGGGAACATTGGCCCACATGTCAGATTATGCCTTGCGGATCCTAAAAAGGGACCCCCTCATTGCCAAAATGATGAACGATGACGACTACTGGTTGGCCAGCATCCTGGATCCACGCTATAAAGGCAAATTACAAAACATCATGCCACAGGAGAACCTTGACCTAATATTGGCTAATAAACAAGCAACTCTGGTAAATCGGTTGCTTGAGGCATTCCCAGCACACAGCAGCGGTGATGGTTCTCACACGAGCCGTACGGGCCGGGGGCAGCTTGGCAGAGGTGTTCGTGGTGCACACAGCAGAAGTGGCGTTGGAGACAGGGGTTTCATGACAATGTTGTGGACTGATTTTTCAAATACCGCTCACACAACTGGTAATACTGCATCGATGGAAAGTGACAGGAGACAGCAGTTGTCAACTATGGTTACAAACTACTTTTCCTCCCATATCGATGTTCTCCCACACAGGTCATTCCCCTTTGACTATTGGGCCGCTAAACTGGACATCTGGCCTGAATTGGCCCAATATGCCTTACAGGAGCTCGCTTGCCCAGCTGCAAGTGTGCTATCGGAAAGAGTCTTCAGTGCAGCTGGATCAATCCTGACAGAAAAAAGGACCCGTCTGTCAACCCAAAATGTGGATGATCTAACCTTCATTAAAATGAACCACGCATGGGTTTCCAAGGATTTTGTCCCACCTTCCCCTGATGACACATAGGGTGACAGAAAAATGGCTTGCTTTGGTCCACCTCTTCCTGGTACTTCACTTATTTCGCCTTTTGCATCAGCTGAATGTCCAACATCAACATATGCCACTTTCTAAAACTCCCTAACTGTGCTGCCTCCCCCCCCATGGCCGGGGTCAACACCTAGCGCACGACACCGTGCGAGTGCCGCTGCCCTGGACAGGTGGGTAGGCCGACTCTTGGGCGCGGGCACTGGCACAGGGTCCCTCATAGTGCAATCAAGTGTCTCTGACGGTGGTGGTGCACACCCGCCGTCAGACACACCGCTGTACTATGAGGGGCCCAGTGCCAGTACCGACGCCCACGAGTGGGCCCCCCTTGCTTGGGCAGGGCCCCAGCATTTGCAATCTTTACCTCTCCCTGCTCCTCCGCTGTGTAATCTGGGCCGTCAAATCCATACTGGGCCTAACACCGTCTGAGCCTGCCTCCTGAGACATATATTTTGAATGTGTACGCTATCCATACATGTTATCCAGGGATACGGTACCCTTTCTAACCTTTGTGCAATCACGTGCAATCCATACTGGGCCTAACACCGTCTGAGCCTGCCTCATGCTGTATAGACATATATTTTGAATGTTTACGCTATCCATACATGTTATCCAGGGATAAGGTACCCTTTCTAAACTTTGTGCAATCACGTGCAATCCATACTGGGCCTAACAATGTCTGAGCCTGCCTCATGCTGTATAGACATATATTTTGAATGTGTACGCTATCCATACATGTTATCCAGGGATAGGGTACCCTTTCTAACCTTTGTGCAATCACGTGCAATCCATACTGGGCCTAACACCGTCTGAGCCTGCCTCCTGAGACATATATTTTGAATGTGTACGCTATCCATACATGTTATCCAGGGATACGGTACCCTTTCTAACCTTTGTGCAATCACGTGCAATCCATACTGGGCCTAACACCGTCTGAGCCTGCCTCATGCTGTATAGACATATATTTTGAATGTGTACGCTATCCATACATGTTATCCAGGGATACGGTACCCTTTCTAACCTTTGTGCAATCACGTGCAATCCATACTGGGCCTAACACCGTCTGAGCCTGCCTCCTGAGACATATATTTTGAATGTGTACGCTATCCATACATGTTATCCAGGGATACGGTACCCTTTCTAACCTTTGTGCAATCACGTGCAATCCATACTGGGCCTAACACCGTCTGAGCCTGCCTCATGCTGTATAGACATATATTTTGAATGTGTACGCTATCCATACATGTGATCTGGGGATACGGTACCCTTTCTAACCTTTGTGCAATCACGTGCAATCCATACTGGGCCTAACACCGTCTGAGCCTGCCTCCTGAGACATATATTTTGAATGTGTACGCTATCCATACATGTTATCCAGGGATACGGTACCCTTTCTAACCTTTGTGCAATCACGTGCAATCCATACTGGGTCTAACACCATCTGAGCCTGCCTCATGCTGTATAGACATATATTTTGAATGTGTACGCTATCCATACATGTTATCCAGGGATACGGTACCCTTTCTAACTTTTGTGCAATCACGTGCAATCCATACTGGGCCTAACACCGTCTGAGCCTGCCTCATGCTGTATAGACATATATTTTGAATGTGTACGCTATCCATACATGTTATCCAGGGATACGGTACCCTTTCTAACCTTTGTGCAATCACGTGCAATCCATACTGGGCCTAACACCGTCTGAGCCTGCCTCATGCTGTATAGACATATATTTTGAATGTGTACGCTATCCATACATGTTATCCAGGGATACGGTACCCTTTCTAACCTTTGTGCAATCACGTGCAATCCATACTGGGCCTAACACCGTCTGAGCCTGCCTCATGCTGTATAGACATATATTTTGAATGTGTACGCTATCCATACATGTTATCCAGGGATACGGTACCCTTTCTAACCTTTGTGCAATCACGTGCAATCCATACTGGGCCTAACACCATCTGAGCCTGCCTCCTGAGACATATATTTTGAATGTGTACGCTATCCATACATGTTATCCAGGGATACGGTACCCTTTCTAACCTTTGTGCAATCACGTGCAATCCATACTGGGCCTAACACCGTCTGAGCCTGCCTCATGCTGTATAGACATATATTTTGAATGTGTACGCTATCCTTACATGTTATCCAGGGATACGGTACCCTTTCTAACCTTTGTGCAATCACGTGCAATCCATACTGGGCCTAACACCGTCTGAGCCTGCCTCCTGAGACATATATTTTGAATGTGTACGCTATCCATACATGTTATCCAGGGATACGGTACCCTTTCTAACCTTTGTGCAATCACGTGCAATCCATACTGGGCCTAACACCGTCTGAGCCTGCCTCATGCTGTATAGACATATATTTTGAATGTGTACGCTATCCATACATGTTATCCAGGGATACGGTACCCTTTCTAACCTTTGTGCAATCACGTGCAATCCATACTGGGCCTAACACCGTCTGAGCCTGCCTCATGCTGTATAGACATATATTTTGAATGTGTACGCTATCCATACATGTTATCCAGGGATACAGTACCCTTTCTAACCTTTGTGCAATCACGTGCAATCCATACTGGGCCTAACACCGTCTCAGCCTGCCTCCTGAGACATATATTTTGAATGTGTACGCTATCCATACATGTTATCCAGGGATACGGTACCCTTTTTAACCTTTGTGCAATCACGTGCAATCCATACTGGGCCTAACACCGTCTGAGCCTGCCTCATGCTGTATAGACATATATTTTGAATGTGTATGCTATCCATACATGTTATCCAGGGATACGGTACCCTTTCTAACCTTTGTGCAATCACGTGCAATCCATACTGGGCCTAACACCGTCTGAGCCTGCCTCATGCTGTATAGACATATATTTTGAATGTGTACGCTATCCATACATGTTATCCAGGGATACGGCACCCTTTCTAACCTTTGTGCAATCACGTGCAATCCATACTGGGCCTAACACCGTCTGAGCCTGCCTCCTGAGACATATATTTTGAATGTGTACGCTATCCATACATGTTATCCAGGGATACGGTACCCTTTCTAACCTTTGTGCAATCACGTGCAATCCATACTGGGCCTAACACCGTCTGAGCCTGCCTCCTGAGACACATATTTTGAATGTGTACGCTATCCATACATGTTATCCAGGGATACGGTACCCTTTCTAACCTTTGTGCAATCACGTGCAATCCATACTGGGCCTAACACCGTCTGAGCATGCCTCATGCTGTATAGACATATATTTTGAATGTGTACGCTATCCATACATGTTATCCAGGGATACGGTACCCTTTCTAACCTTTGTGCAATCACGTGCAATCCATACTGGGCCTAACACCGTCTGAGCCTGCCTCATGCTGTATAGACATATATTTTGAATGTGTACGCTATCCATACATGTTATCCAGGGATACGGTACCCTTTCTAACCTTTGTGCAATCACGTGCAATCCATACTGGGCCTAACACCGTCTCAGCCTGCCTCCTGAGACATATATTTTGAATGTGTACGCTATCCATACATGTTATCCAGGGATACGGTACCCTTTCTAACCTTTGTGCAATCACGTGCAATCCATACTGGGCCTAACACCGTCTGAGCCTGCCTCATGCTGTATAGACATATATTTTGAATGTGTACGCTATCCATACATGTTATCCAGGGATACGGTACCCTTTCTAACCTTTGTGCAATCACGTGCAATCCATACTGGGCCTAACACCGTCTGAGCCTGCCTCATGCTGTATAGACATATATTTTGAATGTGTACGCTATCCATACATGTTATCCAGGGATACGGTACCCTTTCTAACCTTTGTGCAATCACGTGCAATCCATACTGAGCCTAACACCGTCTGAGCCTGCCTCCTGAGACATATATTTTGAATGTGTTCGCTATCCATACATGTTATCCAGGGATACGGTACCCTTTCTAACCTTTGTGCAATCACGTGCAATCCATACTGGGCCTAACACCGTCTGAGCCTGCCTCATGCTGTATAGACATATATTTTGAATGTGTACGCTATCCATACATGTTATCCAGGGATACGGTACCCTTTCTAACCTTTGTGCAATCACGTGCAATCCATACTGGGCCTAACACCGTCTGAGCCTGCCTCATGCTGTATAGACATATATTTTGAATGTGTACGCTATCCATACATGTTATCCAGGGATACGGTACCCTTTCTAACCTTTGTGCAATCACGTGCAATCCATACTGGGCCTAACACCGTCTGAGCCTGCCTCCTGAGACACATATTTTGAATGTGTACGCTATCCATACATGTTATCCAGGGATACGGTACCCTTTCTAACCTTTGTGCAATCACGTGCAATCCATACTGGGCCTAACACCGTCTGAGCCTGCCTCCTGAGACATATATTTTGAATGTGTACGCTATCCATACATGTTATCCAGGGATACGTTACCCTTTCTAACCTTTGTGCAATCACGTGCAATCCATACTGGGCCTAACACCGTCTGAGCCTGCCTCCTGAGACATATATTTTGAATGTGTACGCTATCCATACATGTTATCCAGGGATACGGTACCCTTTCTAACCTTTGTGCAATCACGTGCAATCCATACTGGGCCTAACACCGTCTGAGCCTGCCTCATGCTGTATAGACATATATTTTGAATGTGTACGCTATCCATACATGTTATCCAGGGATACGGTACCCTTTCTAACCTTTGTGCAATCACGTGCAATCCATACTGGGCCTAACACCGTCTGAGCCTGCCTCCTGAGACATATATTTTGAATGTGTACGCTATCCATACATGTTATCCAGGGATACTGTACCCTTTCTAACCTTTGTGCAATCACGTGCAATCCATACTGGGCCTAACACCGTCTGAGCCTGCCTCATGCTGTATAGACATATATTTTGAATGTGTACGCTATCCATACATGTTATCCAGGGATACGGTACCCTTTCTAACCTTTGTGCAATCACGTGCAATCCATACTGGGCCTAACACCTTCTCAGCCTGCCTCCTGAGACATATATTTTGAATGTGTACGCTATCCATACATGTTATCCAGGGATACGGTACCCTTTCTAACCTTTGTGCAATCACGTGCAATCCATACTGGGCCTAACACCGTCTGAGCCTGCCTCATGCTGTATAGACATATATTTTGAATGTGTACGCTATCCATACATGTTATCCAGGGATACGGTACCCTTTCTAACCTTTGTGCAATCACGTGCAATCCATACTGGGCCTAACACCGTCTGAGCCTGCCTCATGCTGTATAGACATATATTTTGAATGTGTACGCTATCCGTACATGTTATCCAGGGATACGGTACCCTTTCTAACCTTTGTGCAATGACGTGCAATCCATACTGGGCCTAACACCGTCTGAGCCTGCCTCCTGAGACATATATTTTGAATGTGTACGCTATCCATGCATGTTATCCAGGGATACTGTACCCTTTCTAACCTTTTTGCAATCACGTGCAATCCATACTGGGCCTAACACCGTCTGAGCCTGCCTCCTGAGACATATATTTTGAATGTGTACGCTATCCAAACATGTTACCTAGGGATACGGTACCCTTTCTAACCTTTGTGCAATCACGTGCAATCCATACTGGGCCTAACACGGTCTGAGCCTGCCTCATGCTGTATAGACATATATTTTGAATGTGTACGCTATCCATACATGTTATCCAGGGATACTGTACCCTTTCTAACCTTTGTGCAATCACGTGCAATCCATACTGGGCCTAACACCGTCTGAGCCTGCCTCCTGAGACATATATTTTGAATGTGTACGCTATCCATACATGTTATCCAGGGATACGGTACCCTTTCTAACCTTTGTGCAATCACGTGCAATCCATACTGGGCCTAACACCGTCTGAGCCTGCCTCATGCTGTATAGACATATATTTTGAATGTGTACGCTATCCATACATGTTATCCAGGGATACAGTACCCTTTCTAACCTTTGTGCAATCACGTGCAATCCATACTGGGCCTAACACCGTCTCAGCCTGCCTCCTGAGACATATATTTTGAATGTGTACGCTATCCATACATGTTATCCAGGGATACGGTACCCTTTCTAACCTTTGTGCAATCACGTGCATTCCATACTGGGCCTAACACCGTCTGAGCCTGCCTCATGCTGTATAGACATATATTTTGAATGAGTATGCTATCCATACATGTTATCCAGGGATACGGTACCCTTTCTAACCTTTGTGCATTCACGTGCAATCCATACTGGGCCTAACACCGTCTGAGCCTGCCTCCTGAGACATATATTTTGAATGTGTACGCTATCCATACATGTTATCCAGGGATACGGTACCCTTTCTAACCTTTGTGCAATCACGTGCAATCCATACTGGGCCTAACACCGTCTGAGCCTGCCTCCTGAGACATATATTTTGAATGTGTACGCTATCCATACATGTTATCCAGGGATACAGTACCCTTTCTAACCTTTGTGCAATCACGTGCAATCCATACTGGGCCTAACACCGTCTGAGCCTGCCTCATGCTGTATAGACATATATTTTGAATGTGTACGCTATCCATACATGTTATCCAGGGATACGGTACCCTTTCTAACCTTTGTGCAATCACGTGCAATCCATACTGGGCCTAACACCGTCTGAGCCTGCCTCCTGAGACATATATTTTGAATGTGTACGCTATCCATACATGATATCCAGGGATACGGTACCCTTTCTAACCTTTGTGCAATCACGTGCAATCCATACTTGGCCTAACACCGTCTGAGCCTGCCTCCTGAGACATATATTTTGAATGTGTACGCTATCCATACATGTTATCCAGGGATGCGGTACCCTTTCTAACCTTTGTGCAATCACGTGCAATCCATACTGGGCCTAACACTGTCTGAGCCTGCCTCCTGCTGTATAGACATATATTTTGAATGTGTAAGCTATCCATACATGTTATCCAGGGATACGGTACCCTTTCTAACCTTTGTGCAATCACGTGCAATCCATACTGGGCCTAACACCGTCTGAGCCTGCCTCCTGAGACATATATTTTGAATTTGTACGCTATCCATACATGTTATCCAGGGATACGGTACCCTTTCTAACCTTTGTGCAATCACGTGCAATCGATACTGGGCCTAACACCGTCTGAGCCTGCCTCATGCTGTATAGACATATATTTTGAATGTGTACGCTATCCATACATGTTATCCAGGGATACGGTACCCTTTCTAACCTTTGTGCAATCACGTGCAATCCATACTGGGCCTAACACCGTCTCAGCCTGCCTCCTGAGACATATATTTTGAATGTGTACGCTATCCATACATGTTATCCAGGGATACGGTACCCTTTCTAACCTTTGTGCAATCACGTGCAATCCATACTGGGCCTAACACCGTATGAGCCTGCCTCATGCTGTATAGACATATATTTGGAATGTGTACGCTATCCATACATGTTATCCAGGGATACGGTACCCTTTCTAACCTTTGTGCAATCACGTGCAATCCATACTGGGCCTAACACCGTCTGAGCCTGCCTCATGCTGTATAGACATATATTTTGAATGTGTACGCTATCCATACATGATATCCAGGGATACGGTACCCTTTCTAACCTTTGTGCAATCACGTGCAATCCATACTGGGCCTAACACCGTCTCAGCCTGCCTCCTGAGACATATATTTTGAATGTGTACGCTATCCATACATGTTATCCAGGGATACGGTAACCTTTCTAACCTTTATGCAATCACGTGCAATCCATACTGGGCCTAACACCGTCTGAGCCTGCCTCCTGAGACATATATTTTGAATGTGTACGCTATCCATACATGTTATCCAGGGATACGGTACCCTTTCTAACCTTTGTGCAATCACGTGCAATCCATACTGGGCCTAACACCGTCTGAGCCTGCCTCATGCTGTATAGACATATATTTTGAATGTGTACGCTATCCATACATGTTATCCAGGGATACGGTACCCTTTCTAACCTTTGTGCAATCACGTGCAATCCATACTGGGCCTAACACCGTCTGAGCCTGCCTCCTGAGACATATATTTTGAATGTGTACGCTATCCATACATGTTATCCAGGGATACTGTACCCTTTCTAACCTTTGTGCAATCACGTGCAATCCATACTGGGCCTAACACCGTCTGAGCCTGCCTCATGCTGTATAGACATATATTTTGAATGTGTACGCTATCCATACATGTTATCCAGGGATACGGTACCCTTTCTAACCTTTGTGCAATCACGTGCAATCCATACTGGGCCTAACACCTTCTCAGCCTGCCTCCTGAGACATATATTTTGAATGTGTACGCTATCCATACATGTTATCCAGGGATACGGTACCCTTTCTAACCTTTGTGCAATCACGTGCAATCCATACTGGGCCTAACACCGTCTGAGCCTGCCTCATGCTGTATAGACATATATTTTGAATGTGTACGCTATCCATACATGTTATCCAGGGATACGGTACCCTTTCTAACCTTTGTGCAATCACGTGCAATCCATACTGGGCCTAACACCGTCTGAGCCTGCCTCATGCTGTATAGACATATATTTTGAATGTGTACGCTATCCGTACATGTTATCCAGGGATACGGTACCCTTTCTAACCTTTGTGCAATGACGTGCAATCCATACTGGGCCTAACACCGTCTGAGCCTGCCTCCTGAGACATATATTTTGAATGTGTACGCTATCCATGCATGTTATCCAGGGATACTGTACCCTTTCTAACCTTTTTGCAATCACGTGCAATCCATACTGGGCCTAACACCGTCTGAGCCTGCCTCCTGAGACATATATTTTGAATGTGTACGCTATCCAAACATGTTACCTAGGGATACGGTACCCTTTCTAACCTTTGTGCAATCACGTGCAATCCATACTGGGCCTAACACGGTCTGAGCCTGCCTCATGCTGTATAGACATATATTTTGAATGTGTACGCTATCCATACATGTTATCCAGGGATACTGTACCCTTTCTAACCTTTGTGCAATCACGTGCAATCCATACTGGGCCTAACACCGTCTGAGCCTGCCTCCTGAGACATATATTTTGAATGTGTACGCTATCCATACATGTTATCCAGGGATACGGTACCCTTTCTAACCTTTGTGCAATCACGTGCAATCCATACTGGGCCTAACACCGTCTGAGCCTGCCTCATGCTGTATAGACATATATTTTGAATGTGTACGCTATCCATACATGTTATCCAGGGATACAGTACCCTTTCTAACCTTTGTGCAATCACGTGCAATCCATACTGGGCCTAACACCGTCTCAGCCTGCCTCCTGAGACATATATTTTGAATGTGTACGCTATCCATACATGTTATCCAGGGATACGGTACCCTTTCTAACCTTTGTGCAATCACGTGCATTCCATACTGGGCCTAACACCGTCTGAGCCTGCCTCATGCTGTATAGACATATATTTTGAATGAGTATGCTATCCATACATGTTATCCAGGGATACGGTACCCTTTCTAACCTTTGTGCATTCACGTGCAATCCATACTGGGCCTAACACCGTCTGAGCCTGCCTCCTGAGACATATATTTTGAATGTGTACGCTATCCATACATGTTATCCAGGGATACGGTACCCTTTCTAACCTTTGTGCAATCACGTGCAATCCATACTGGGCCTAACACCGTCTGAGCCTGCCTCCTGAGACATATATTTTGAATGTGTACGCTATCCATACATGTTATCCAGGGATACAGTACCCTTTCTAACCTTTGTGCAATCACGTGCAATCCATACTGGGCCTAACACCGTCTGAGCCTGCCTCATGCTGTATAGACATATATTTTGAATGTGTACGCTATCCATACATGTTATCCAGGGATACGGTACCCTTTCTAACCTTTGTGCAATCACGTGCAATCCATACTGGGCCTAACACCGTCTGAGCCTGCCTCCTGAGACATATATTTTGAATGTGTACGCTATCCATACATGATATCCAGGGATACGGTACCCTTTCTAACCTTTGTGCAATCACGTGCAATCCATACTTGGCCTAACACCGTCTGAGCCTGCCTCCTGAGACATATATTTTGAATGTGTACGCTATCCATACATGTTATCCAGGGATGCGGTACCCTTTCTAACCTTTGTGCAATCACGTGCAATCCATACTGGGCCTAACACTGTCTGAGCCTGCCTCCTGCTGTATAGACATATATTTTGAATGTGTAAGCTATCCATACATGTTATCCAGGGATACGGTACCCTTTCTAACCTTTGTGCAATCACGTGCAATCCATACTGGGCCTAACACCGTCTGAGCCTGCCTCCTGAGACATATATTTTGAATTTGTACGCTATCCATACATGTTATCCAGGGATACGGTACCCTTTCTAACCTTTGTGCAATCACGTGCAATCGATACTGGGCCTAACACCGTCTGAGCCTGCCTCATGCTGTATAGACATATATTTTGAATGTGTACGCTATCCATACATGTTATCCAGGGATACGGTACCCTTTCTAACCTTTGTGCAATCACGTGCAATCCATACTGGGCCTAACACCGTCTCAGCCTGCCTCCTGAGACATATATTTTGAATGTGTACGCTATCCATACATGTTATCCAGGGATACGGTACCCTTTCTAACCTTTGTGCAATCACGTGCAATCCATACTGGGCCTAACACCGTATGAGCCTGCCTCATGCTGTATAGACATATATTTGGAATGTGTACGCTATCCATACATGTTATCCAGGGATACGGTACCCTTTCTAACCTTTGTGCAATCACGTGCAATCCATACTGGGCCTAACACCGTCTGAGCCTGCCTCATGCTGTATAGACATATATTTTGAATGTGTACGCTATCCATACATGATATCCAGGGATACGGTACCCTTTCTAACCTTTGTGCAATCACGTGCAATCCATACTGGGCCTAACACCGTCTCAGCCTGCCTCCTGAGACATATATTTTGAATGTGTACGCTATCCATACATGTTATCCAGGGATACGGTAACCTTTCTAACCTTTATGCAATCACGTGCAATCCATACTGGGCCTAACACCGTCTGAGCCTGCCTCATGCTGTATAGACATATATTTTGAATGTTTACGCTATCCATACATGTTATCCAGGGATACGGTACCCTTTCTAACCTTTGTGCAATCACGTGCAATCCATACTGGGCCTAACACCGTCTGAGCCTGCCTCATGCTGTATAGACATATATTTTGAATGTGTACGCTATCCATACATGTTATCCAGGGATACGGTACCCTTTCTAACCTTTGTGCAATCACGTGCAATCCATACTGGGCCTAACACCGTCTGAGCCTGCCTCATGCTGTATAGACATATATTTTGAATGTGTACGCTATCCATACATGTTATCCAGGGATACGGTACCCTTTCTAACCTTTGTGCAATCACGTGCAATCCATACTGGGCCTTACACCGTCTAAGCCTGCCTCATGCTGTATAGACATATATTTTGAATGTGTACGCTATCCATACATGTTATCCAGGGATACGGTACCCTTTCTAACCTTTGTGCAATCACGTGCAATCCATACTGGGCCTAACACCGTCTCAGCCTGCCTCCTGAGACATATATTTTGAATGTGTACGCTATCCATACATGTTATCCAGGGATACGGTACCCTTTCTAACCTTTGTGCAATCACGTGCAATCCATACTGGGCCTAACACCGTCTGAGCCTGCCTCCTGAGACATATATTTTGAATGTGTACGCTATCCATACATGTTATCCAGGGATACTGTACCCTTTCTAACCTTTGTGCAATCACGTGCAATCCATACTGGGCCTAACACCGTCTGAGCCTGCCTCATGCTGTATAGACATATATTTTGAATGTGTACGCTATCCATACATGTTATCCAGGGATACGGTACCCTTTCTAACCTTTGTGCAATCATGTGCAATCCATACTGGGCCTAACACCTTCTCAGCCTGCCTCCTGAGACATATATTTTGAATGTGTACGCTATCCATACATGTTGTCCAGGGATACGGTACCCTTTCTAACATTTGTGCAATCACGTGCAATCCATACTGGGCCTAACACCGTCTGAGCCTGCCTCATGCTGTATAGACATATATTTTGAATGTGTACGCTATCCATACATGTTATCCAGGGATACGGTACCCTTTCTAACCTTTGTGCAATCACGTGCAATCCATACTGGGCCTAACACCGTCTGAGCCTGCCTCATGCTGTATAGACATATATTTTGAATGTGTACGCTATCCGTACATGTTATCCAGGGATACGGTACCCTTTCTAACCTTTGTGCAATGACGTGCAATCCATACTGGGCCTAACACCGTCTGAGCCTGCCTCCTGAGACATATATTTTGAATGTGTACGCTATCCATGCATGTTATCCAGGGATACTGTACCCTTTCTAACCTTTTTGCAATCACGTGCAATCCATACTGGGCCTAACACCGTCTGAGCCTGCCTCCTGAGACATATATTTTGAATGTGTACGCTATCCAAACATGTTACCTAGGGATACGGTACCCTTTCTAACCTTTGTGCAATCACGTGCAATCCATACTGGGCCTAACACGGTCTGAGCCTGCCTCATGCTGTATAGACATATATTTTGAATGTGTACGCTATCCATACATGTTATCCAGGGACACTGTACCCTTTCTAACCTTTGTGCAATCACGTGCAATCCATACTGGGCCTAACACCGTCTGAGCCTGCCTCTTGAGACATATATTTTGAATGTGTACGCTATCCATACATGTTATCCAGGGATACGGTACCCTTTCTAACCTTTGTGCAATCACGTGCAATCCATACTGGGCCTAACACCGTCTGAGCCTGCCTCATGCTGTATAGACATATATTTTGAATGTGTACGCTATCCATACATGTTATCCAGGGATACAGTACCCTTTCTAACCTTTGTGCAATCACGTGCAATCCATACTGGGCCTAACACCGTCTCAGCCTGCCTCCTGAGACATATATTTTGAATGTGTACGCTATCCATACATGTTATCCAGGGATACGGTACCCTTTCTAACCTTTGTGCAATCACGTGCAATCCATACTGGGCCTAACACCGTCTGAGCCTGCCTCATGCTGTATAGACATATATTTTGAATGTGTACGCTATCCATACATGTTATCCAGGGATACGGTACCCTTTCTAACCTTTGTGCAATCACGTGCATTCCATACTGGGCCTAACACCGTCTGAGCCTGCCTCATGCTGTATAGACATATATTTTGAATGAGTACGCTATCCATACATGTTATCCAGGGATACGGTACCCTTTCTAACCTTTGTGCATTCACGTGCAATCCATACTGGGCCTAACACCGTCTGAGCCTGCCTCCTGAGACATATATTTTGAATGAGTACGCTATCCATACATGTTATCCAGGGATACGGTACCCTTTCTAACCTTTGTGCAATCACGTGCAATCCATACTGGGCCTAACACCGTCTGAGCCTGCCTCCTGAGACATATATTTTGAATGTGTACGCTATCCATACATGTTATCCAGGGATACAGTACCCTTTCTAACCTTTGTGCAATCACGTGCAATCCATACTGGGCCTAACACCGTCTGAGCCTGCCTCATGCTGTATAGACATATATTTTGAATGTGTACGCTATCCATACATGTTATCCAGGGATACGGTACCCTTTCTAACCTTTGTGCAATCACGTGCAATCCATACTGGGCCTAACACCGTCTGAGCCTGCCTCCTGAGACATATATTTTGAATGTGTACGCTATCCATACATGATATCCAGGGATACGGTACCCTTTCTAACCTTTGTGCAATCACGTGCAATCCATACTGGGCCTAACACCGTCTTAGCCTGCCTCATGCTGTATAGACATATATTTTGAATGTGTACGCTATCCATACATGTTATCCAGGGAAGCGGTACCCTTTCTAACCTTTGTGCAATCACGTGCAATCCATACTGGGCCTAACACCGTCTGAGCCTGCCTCCTGAGACATATATTTTGAATGTGTACGCTATCCATACATGTTATCCAGGGATACGGTACACTTTCTAACCTTTGTGCAATCACGTGCAATCCATACTTGGCCTAACACCGTCTGAGCCTGCCTCCTGAGACATATATTTTGAATGTGTACGCTATCCATACATGTTATCCAGGGATACGGTACCCTTTCTAACCTTTGTGCAATCACGTGCAATCCATACTGGGCCTAACACTGTCTGAGCCTGCCTCCTGCTGTATAGACATATATTTTGAATGTGTAAGCTATCCATACATGTTATCCAGGGATACGGTACCCTTTCTAACCTTTGTGCAATCACGTGCAATCCATACTGGGCCTAACACCGTCTGAGCCTGCCTCCTGAGACATATATTTTGAATTTGTACGCTATCCATACATGTTATCCAGGGATACGGTACCCTTTCTAACCTTTGTGCAATCACGTGCAATCGATACTGGGCCTAACACCGTCTGAGCCTGCCTCATGCTGTATAGACATATATTTTGAATGTGTACGCTATCCATACATGTTATCCAGGGATACGGTACCCTTTCTAACCTTTGTGCAATCACGTGCAATCCATACTGGGCCTAACACCGTCTCAGCCTGCCTCCTGAGACATATATTTTGAATGTGTACGCTATCCATACATGTTATCCAGGGATACAGTACCCTTTCTAACCTTTGTGCAATCACGTGCAATCCATACTGGGCCTAACACCGTCTGAGCCTGCCTCATGCTGTATAGACATATATTTTGAATGTGTACGCTATCCATACATGTTATCCAGGGATACGGTACCCTTTCTAACCTTTGTGCAATCACGTGCAATCCATACTGGGCCTAACACCGTCTGAGCCTGCCTCATGCTGTATAGACATATATTTGGAATGTGTACGCTATCCATACATGATATCCAGGGATACGGTACCCTTTCTAACCTTTGTGCAATCACGTGCAATCCATACTGGGCCTTACACCGTCTCAGCCTGCCTCCTGAGACATATATTTTGAATGTGTACGCTATCCATACATGTTATCCAGGGATACGGTAACCTTTCTAACCTTTGTGCAATCACGTGCAATCCATACTGGGCCTAACACCGTCTGAGCCTGCCTCATGCTGTATAGACATATATTTTGAATGTGTACGCTATCCATACATGTTATCCAGGGATACGGTACCCTTTCTAACCTTTGTGCAATCACGTGCAATCCATACTGGGCCTAACACCGTCTGAGCCTGCCTCATGCTGTATAGACATATATTTTGAATGTGTACGCTATCCATACATGTTATCCAGGGATACGGTACCCTTTCTAACCTTTGTGCAATCACGTGCAATCCATACTGGGCCTAACACCGTCTGAGCCTGCCTCATGCTGTATAGACATATATTTTGAATGTGTACGCTATCCATACATGTTATCCAGGGATACGGTACCCTTTCTAACCTTTGTGCAATCACGTGCAATCCATACTGGGCCTAACACCGTCTGAGCCTGCCTCATGCTGTATAGACATATATTTTGAATGTGTACGCTATCCATACATGTTATCCAGGGATACGGTACCCTTTCTAACCTTTGTGCAATCACGTGCAATCCATACTGGGCCTAACACCGTCTCAGCCTGCCTCCTGAGACATATATTTTGAATGTGTACGCTATCCATACATGTTATCCAGGGATACGGTACCCTTTCTAACCTTTGTGCAATCACGTGCAATCCATACTGGGCCTAACACCGTCTGAGCCTGCCTCCTGAGACATTTATTTTGAATGTGTACACTATCCATACATGTTATCCAGGGATACTGTACCCTTTCTAACCTTTGTGCAATCACCTGCAATCCATACTGGGCCTAACACCGTCTGAGCCTGCCTCATGCTGTATAGACATATATTTTGAATGTGTACGCTATCCATACATGTTATCCAGGGATACGGTACCCTTTCTAACCTTTGTGCAATCACGTGCAATCCATACTGGGCCTAACACCGTCTCAGCCTGCCTCCTGAGACATATATTTTGAATGTGTACGCTATCCATACATGTTATCCAGGGATACGGTAACCTTTCTAACCTTTGTGCAATCACGTGCAATCCATACTGGGCCTAACACCGTCTGAGCCTGCCTCATGCTGTATAGACATATATTTTGAATGTGTACGCTATCCATACATGTTATCCAGGGATACGGTACCCTTTCTAACCTTTGTGCAATCACGTGCAATCCATACTGGGCTTAACACCGTCTGAGCCTGCCTCATGCTGTATAGACATATATTTTGAATGTGTACGCTATCCATACATGTTATCCAGGGATACGGTACCCTTTCTAACCTTTGTGCAATCACGTGCAATCCATACTGGGCCTAACACCATCTGAGCCTGCCTCATGCTGTATAGACATATATTTTGAATGTGTACGCTATCCATACATGTTATCCAGGGATACGGTACCCTTTCTAACCCTTGTGCAATCACGTGCAATCCATACTGGGCCTAACACCGTCTGAGCCTGCCTCATGCTGTATAGACATATATTTTGAATGTGTACGCTATCCATACATGTTATCCAGGGATACGGTACCCTTTCTAACCTTTGTGCAATCACGTGCAATCCATACTGGGCCTAACACCGTCTGAGCCTGCCTCCTAAGACATTTATTTTGAATGTGTATGCTATCCATACATGTTATCCAGGGATACGGTACCCTTTCTAACCTTTGTGCAATCACGTGCAATCCATACTGGGCCTAACACCGTCTGAGCCTGCCTCATGCTGTATAGACATATATTTTGAATGTGTACGCTATCCATACATGTTATCCAGGGATACGGTACCCTTTCTAACCTTTGTGCAATCACGTGCAATCCATACTGGGCCTAACACCGTCTCAGCCTGCCTCCTGAGACATATATTTTGAATGTGTACGCTATCCATACATGTTATCCAGGGATACGGTACCCTTTCTAACCTTTGTGCAATCACGTGCAATCCATACTGGGCCTAACACCGTCTGAGCCTGCCTCATGCTGTATAGACATATATTTTGAATGTGTACGCTATCCATACATGTTATCCAGGGATACGGTACCCTTTCTAACCTTTGTGCAATCACGTGCAATCCATACTGGGCCTAACACCGTCTGAGCCTGCCTCATGCTGTATAGACATATATTTTGAATGTGTACGCTATCCATACATGATATCCAGGGATACGGTACCCTTTCTAACCTTTGTGCAATCACGTGCAATCCATACTGGGCCTAACACCGTCTCAGCCTGCCTCCTGAGACATATATTTTGAATGTGTACGCTATCCATACATGTTATCCAGGGATACGGTAACCTTTCTAACCTTTGTGCAATCACGTGCAATCCATACTGGGCCTAACACCGTCTGAGCCTGCCTCATGCTGTATAGACATATATTTTGAATGTGTACGCTATCCATACATGTTATCCAGGGATACGGTACCCTTTCTAACCTTTGTGCAATCACGTGCAATCCATACTGGGCCTAACACCGTCTGAGCCTGCCTCATGCTGTATAGACATATATTTTGAATGTGTACGCTATCCATACATGTTATCCAGGGATACGGTACCCTTTCTAACCTTTGTGCAATCACGTGCAATCCATACTGGGCCTAACACCGTCTGAGCCTGCCTCATGCTGTATAGACATATATTTTGAATGTGTACGCTATCCATACATGTTATCCAGGGATACGGTACCCTTTCTAACCTTTGTGCAATCACGTGCAATCCATACTGGGCCTAACACCGTCTGAGCCTGCCTCATGCTGTATAGACATATATTTTGAATGTGTACGCTATCCATACATGTTATCCAGGGATACGGTACCCTTTCTAACCTTTGTGCAATCACGTGCAATCCATACTGGGCCTAACACCGTCTCAGCCTGCCTCCTGAGACATATATTTTGAATGTGTACGCTATCCATACATGTTATCCAGGGATACGGTACCCTTTCTAACCTTTGTGCAATCACGTGCAATCCATACTGGGCCTAACACCGTCTGAGCCTGCCTCCTGAGACATTTATTTTGAATGTGTACACTATCCATACATGTTATCCAGGGATACTGTACCCTTTCTAACCTTTGTGCAATCACCTGCAATCCATACTGGGCCTAACACCGTCTGAGCCTGCCTCATGCTGTATAGACATATATTTTGAATGTGTACGCTATCCATACATGTTATCCAGGGATACGGTACCCTTTCTAACCTTTGTGCAATCACGTGCAATCCATACTGGGCCTAACACCGTCTCAGCCTGCCTCCTGAGACATATATTTTGAATGTGTACGCTATCCATACATGTTATCCAGGGATACGGTAACCTTTCTAACCTTTGTGCAATCACGTGCAATCCATACTGGGCCTAACACCGTCTGAGCCTGCCTCATGCTGTATAGACATATATTTTGAATGTGTACGCTATCCATACATGTTATCCAGGGATACGGTACCCTTTCTAACCTTTGTGCAATCACGTGCAATCCATACTGGGCCTAACACCGTCTGAGCCTGCCTCATGCTGTATAGACATATATTTTGAATGTGTACGCTATCCATACATGTTATCCAGGGATACGGTACCCTTTCTAACCTTTGTGCAATCACGTGCAATCCATACTGGGCCTAACACCATCTGAGCCTGCCTCATGCTGTATAGACATATATTTTGAATGTGTACGCTATCCATACATGTTATCCAGGGATACGGTACCTTTTCTAACCCTTGTGCAATCACGTGCAATCCATACTGGGCCTAACACCGTCTGAGCCTGCCTCATGCTGTATAGACATATATTTTGAATGTGTACGCTATCCATACATGTTATCCAGGGATACGGTACCCTTTCTAACCTTTGTGCAATCACGTGCAATCCATACTGGGCCTAACACCGTCTGAGCCTGCCTCCTAAGACATTTATTTTGAATGTGTATGCTATCCATACATGTTATCCAGGGATACGGTACCCTTTCTAACCTTTGTGCAATCACGTGCAATCCATACTGGGCCTAACACCGTCTGAGCCTGCCTCATGCTGTATAGACATATATTTTGAATGTGTACGCTATCCATACATGTTATCCAGGGATACGGTACCCTTTCTAACCTTTGTGCAATCACGTGCAATCCATACTGGGCCTAACACCGTCTCAGCCTGCCTCCTGAGACATATATTTTGAATGTGTACGCTATCCATACATGTTATCCAGGGATACGGTACCCTTTCTAACCTTTGTGCAATCACGTGCAATCCATACTGGGCCTAACACCGTCTGAGCCTGCCTCCTGAGACATTTATTTTGAATGTGTACGCTATCCATACATGTTATCCAGGGATACTGTACCCTTTCTAACCTTTGTGCAATCACGTGCAATCCATACTGGGCCTAACACCGTCTGAGCCTGCCTCATGCTGTATAGACATATATTTTGAATGTGTACGCTATCCATACATGTTATCCAGGGATACGGTACCCTTTCTAAACTTTGTGCAATCACGTGCAATCCATACTGGGCCTAACACCGTCTCAGCCTGCCTCCTGAGACATATATTTTGAATGTGTACGCTATCCATACATGTTATCCAGGGATACGGTACCCTTTCTAACCTTTGTGCAATCACGTGCAATCCATACTGGGCCTAACACCGTTTGAGCCTGCCTCATGCTGTATAGACATATATTTTGAATGTGTACGCTATCCATACATGTTATCCAGGGATACGGTACCCTTTCTAACCTTTGT
The DNA here is from genome assembly GCF_039654945.1 of Dendrobates tinctorius. NCBI lineage: Eukaryota > Metazoa > Chordata > Amphibia > Anura > Dendrobatidae > Dendrobates > Dendrobates tinctorius. Next base: position 8,448,017 of record NW_027361913.1, on the reverse strand, counting down.
GCAATCACGTGCAATCCATACTGGGCCTAACACCGTCTCAGCCTGCCTCCTGAGACATATATTTTGAATGTGTACGCTATCCATACATGTTATCCAGGGATACGGTAACCTTTCTAACCTTTGTGCAATCACGTGCAATCCATACTGGGCCTAACACCGTCTGAGCCTGCCTCATGCTGTATAGACATATATTTTGAATGTGTACGCTATCCATACATGTTATCCAGGGATACGGTACCCTTTCTAACCTTTGTGCAATCACGTGCAATCCATACTGGGCCTAACACCGTCTGAGCCTGCCTCATGCTGTATAGACATATATTTTGAATGTGTACGCTATCCATACATGTTATCCAGGGATACGGTACCCTTTCTAACCTTTGTGCAATCACGTGCAATCCATACTGGGCCTAACACCATCTGAGCCTGCCTCATGCTGTATAGACATATATTTTGAATGTGTACGCTATCCATACATGTTATCCAGGGATACGGTACCTTTTCTAACCCTTGTGCAATCACGTGCAATCCATACTGGGCCTAACACCGTCTGAGCCTGCCTCATGCTGTATAGACATATATTTTGAATGTGTACGCTATCCATACATGTTATCCAGGGATACGGTACCCTTTCTAACCTTTGTGCAATCACGTGCAATCCATACTGGGCCTAACACCGTCTGAGCCTGCCTCCTAAGACATTTATTTTGAATGTGTATGCTATCCATACATGTTATCCAGGGATACGGTACCCTTTCTAACCTTTGTGCAATCACGTGCAATCCATACTGGGCCTAACACCGTCTGAGCCTGCCTCATGCTGTATAGACATATATTTTGAATGTGTACGCTATCCATACATGTTATCCAGGGATACGGTACCCTTTCTAACCTTTGTGCAATCACGTGCAATCCATACTGGGCCTAACACCGTCTCAGCCTGCCTCCTGAGACATATATTTTGAATGTGTACGCTATCCATACATGTTATCCAGGGATACGGTACCCTTTCTAACCTTTGTGCAATCACGTGCAATCCATACTGGGCCTAACACCGTCTGAGCCTGCCTCCTGAGACATTTATTTTGAATGTGTACGCTATCCATACATGTTATCCAGGGATACTGTACCCTTTCTAACCTTTGTGCAATCACGTGCAATCCATACTGGGCCTAACACCGTCTGAGCCTGCCTCATGCTGTATAGACATATATTTTGAATGTGTACGCTATCCATACATGTTATCCAGGGATACGGTACCCTTTCTAAACTTTGTGCAATCACGTGCAATCCATACTGGGCCTAACACCGTCTCAGCCTGCCTCCTGAGACATATATTTTGAATGTGTACGCTATCCATACATGTTATCCAGGGATACGGTACCCTTTCTAACCTTTGTGCAATCACGTGCAATCCATACTGGGCCTAACACCGTTTGAGCCTGCCTCATGCTGTATAGACATATATTTTGAATGTGTACGCTATCCATACATGTTATCCAGGGATACGGTACCCTTTCTAAACTTTGTGCAATCACGTGCAATCCATACTGGGCCTAACACCGTCTGAGCCTGCCTCATGCTGTATAGACATATATTTTGAATGTGTACGCTATCCATACATGTTATCCAGGGATACGGTACCCTTTCTAACCTTTGTGCAATCACGTGCAATCCATACTGGGCCTAACACCGTCTGAGCCTGCCTCCTGAGACATATATTTTGAATGTGTACGCTATCCATACATGTTATCCAGGGATACGGTACCCTTTCTAACCTTTGTGCAATCACGTGCAATCCATACTGGGCCTAACAACGTCTGAGCCTACCTCCTGAGACATATATTTTGAATGTGTACGCTATCCATACATGTTATCTAGGGATACGGTACCCTTTCTAACCTTTGTGCAATCACGTGCAATCCATACTGGGCCTAACACCGTCTGAGCCTGCCTCATGCTGTATAGACATATATTTTGAATGTGTACGCTATCCATACATGTTATCCAGGGATACGGTACCCTTTCTAACCTTTGTGCAATCACGTGCAATCCATACTGGGCCTAACACCGTCTGAGCCTGCCTCCTGAGACATATATTTTGAATGTGTACGCTATCCATACATGTTATCCAGGGATACGGTACCCTTTCTAATCTTTGTGCAATCACGTGCAATCCATACTGGGCCTAACACCGTCTGAGCATGCCTAATGCTGTGTAGACATATATTTTGAATGTGTACGCTATCCATACATGTTATCCAGGGATACGGTACCCTTTCTAACCTTTGTGCAATCACGTGCAATCCATACTGGGCCTAACACCGTCTGAGCCTGCCTCATGCTGTATAGACATATATTTTGAATGTGTACGCTATCCATACATGTTATCCAGGGATACGGTACCCTTTCTAACCTTTGTGCAATCACGTGCAATCCATACTGGGCCTAACACCGTCTGAGCCTGCCTCATGCTGTATAGACATATATTTTGAATGTGTACGCTATCCATACATGTTATCCAGGGATACGGTACCCTTTCTAACCTTTGTGCAATCACGTGCAATCCATACTGGGCCTAACACCGTCTGAGCCTGCCTCCTGAGACATATATTTTGAATGTGTACGCTATCCATACATGTTATCCAGGGATACGGTACCCTTTCTAACCTTTGTGCAATCACGTGCAATCCATACTGGGCCTAACACCGTCTGAGCCTGCCTCCTGAGACATATATTTTTAATGTGTACGCTATCCATACATGTTATCCAGGGATACGGTACCCTTTCTAACCTTTGTGCAATCACGTGCAATCCATACTGGGCCTAACACCGTCTGAGCCTGCCTCATGATGTATAGACATATTTTGAATGTCTACGCTATCCATACATGTTATCCAGGAATACGGTACCATTTCTAACCTTTCTGCAATCACGTGCAATCCATACTGGGCCTAACACCGTCTGAGCCTGCCTCCTGAGACATATATTTTGAATGTGTACACTATCCATACATGTTATCCAGGGATACGGTACCCTTTCTAACCTTTGTGCAATCACGTGCAATACATACTGGGCCTAACACCGTCTCAGCCTGCCTCATGCTGTATAGACATATATTTTGAATGTGTACGCTATCCATACATGTTATCCAGGGATACGGTACCCTTTCTAACCTTTGTGCAATCACATGCAATCCATACTGGGCCTAACACCGTCTGAGCCTGCCTCCTGAGACATATATTTTGAATGTGTACGCTATCCATACATGTTATCCAGGGATACGGTACCCTTTCTAACCTTTGTGCAATCACGTGCAATCCATACTGGGCCTAACACCGTCTGAGCCTGCCTCCTGAGACATATATTTTGAATGTGTACGCTATCCATACATGTTATCCAGGGATACGGTATCCTTTCTAACCTTTGTGCAATCACGTGCAATCCATACTGGGCCTAACAATGTCTGAGCCTGCCTCATGCTGTATAGACATATATTTTGAATGTGTACGCTATCCATACATGTTATCCAGGGATACGGTACCCTTTCTAACCTTTGTGCAATCACGTGCAATCCATACTGGGCCTAACACCGTCTCAGCCTGCCTCCTGAGACATATATTTTGAATGTGTACGCTATCCATACATGTTATCCAGGGATACGGTACCCTTTCTAACCTTTGTGCAATCACGTGCAATCCATACTGGGCCTAACACCGTCTGAGCCTGCCTCCTAAGACATTTATTTTGAATGTGTATGCTATCCATACATGTTATCCAGGGATACGGTACCCTTTCTAACCTTTGTGCAATCACGTGCAATCCATACTGGGCCTAACACCGTCTGAGCCTGCCTCATGCTGTATAGACATATATTTTGAATGTGTACGCTATCCAAACATGTTATCCAGGGATACGGTACCCTTTCTAACCTTTGTGCAATCACGTGCAATCCATACTGGGCCTAACACCGTCTCAGCCTGCCTCCTGAGACATATATTTTGAATGTGTACGCTATCCATACATGTTATCCAGGGATACGGTACCCTTTCTAACCTTTGTGCAATCACGTGCAATCCATACTGGGCCTAACACCGTCTGAGCCTGCCTCATGCTGTATAGACATATATTTTGAATGTGTACGCTATCCATACATGTTATCCAGGGATACGGTACCCTTTCTAACCTTTGTGCAATCACGTGCAATCCATACTGGGCCTAACACCGTCTGAGCCTGCCTCATGCTGTATAGACATATATTTTGAATGTGTACGCTATCCATACATGATATCCAGGGATACGGTACCCTTTCTAACCTTTGTGCAATCACGTGCAATCCATACTGGGCCTAACACCGTCTCAGCCTGCCTCCTGAGACATATATTTTGAATGTGTACGCTATCCATACATGTTATCCAGGGATACGGTAACCTTTCTAACCTTTGTGCAATCACGTGCAATCCATACTGGGCCTAACACCGTCTGAGCCTGCCTCATGCTGTATAGACATATATTTTGAATGTGTACGCTATCCATACATGTTATCCAGGGATACGGTACCCTTTCTAACCTTTGTGCAATCACGTGCAATCCATACTGGGCCTAACACCGTCTGAGCCTGCCTCATGCTGTATAGACATATATTTTGAATGTGTACGCTATCCATACATGTTATCCAGGGATACGGTACCCTTTCTAACCTTTGTGCAATCACGTGCAATCCATACTGGGCCTAACACCGTCTGAGCCTGCCTCATGCTGTATAGACATATATTTTGAATGTGTACGCTATCCATACATGTTATCCAGGGATACGGTACCCTTTCTAACCTTTGTGCAATCACGTGCAATCCATACTGGGCCTAACACCGTCTGAGCCTGCCTCATGCTGTATAGACATATATTTTGAATGTGTACGCTATCCATACATGTTATCCAGGGATACGGTACCCTTTCTAACCTTTGTGCAATCACGTGCAATCCATACTGGGCCTAACACCGTCTCAGCCTGCCTCCTGAGACATATATTTTGAATGTGTACGCTATCCATACATGTTATCCAGGGATACAGTACCCTTTCTAACCTTTGTGCAATCACGTGCAATCCATACTGGGCCTAACACCGTCTGAGCCTGCCTCCTGAGACATTTATTTTGAATGTGTACACTATCCATACATGTTATCCAGGGATACTGTACCCTTTCTAACCTTTGTGCAATCACCTGCAATCCATACTGGGCCTAACACCGTCTGAGCCTGCCTCATGCTGTATAGACATATATTTTGAATGTGTACGCTATCCATACATGTTATCCAGGGATACGGTACCCTTTCTAACCTTTGTGCAATCACGTGCAATCCATACTGGGCCTAACACCGTCTCAGCCTGCCTCCTGAGACATATATTTTGAATGTGTACGCTATCCATACATGTTATCCAGGGATACGGTAACCTTTCTAACCTTTGTGCAATCACGTGCAATCCATACTGGGCCTAACACCGTCTGAGCCTGCCTCATGCTGTATAGACATATATTTTGAATGTGTACGCTATCCATACATGTTATCCAGGGATACGGTACCCTTTCTAACCTTTGTGCAATCACGTGCAATCCATACTGGGCCTAACACCGTCTGAGCCTGCCTCATGCTGTATAGACATATATTTTGAATGTGTACGCTATCCATACATGTTATCCAGGGATACGGTACCCTTTCTAACCTTTGTGCAATCACGTGCAATCCATACTGGGCCTAACACCATCTGAGCCTGCCTCATGCTGTATAGACATATATTTTGAATGTGTACGCTATCCATACATGTTATCCAGGGATACGGTACCCTTTCTAACCCTTGTGCAATCACGTGCAATCCATACTGGGCCTAACACCGTCTGAGCCTGCCTCATGCTGTATAGACATATATTTTGAATGTGTACGCTATCCATACATGTTATCCAGGGATACGGTACCCTTTCTAACCTTTGTGCAATCACGTGCAATCCATACTGGGCCTAACACCGTCTGAGCCTGCCTCCTAAGACATTTATTTTGAATGTGTATGCTATCCATACATGTTATCCAGGGATACGGTACCCTTTCTAACCTTTGTGCAATCACGTGCAATCCATACTGGGCCTAACACCGTCTGAGCCTGCCTCATGCTGTATAGACATATATTTTGAATGTGTACGCTATCCATACATGTTATCCAGGGATACGGTACCCTTTCTAACCTTTGTGCAATCACGTGCAATCCATACTGGGCCTAACACCGTCTCAGCCTGGCTCCTGAGACATATATTTTGAATGTGTACGCTATCCATACATGTTATCCAGGGATACGGTACCCTTTCTAACCTTTGTGCAATCACGTGCAATCCATACTGGGCCTAACACCGTCTGAGCCTGCCTCCTGAGACATTTATTTTGAATGTGTACGCTATCCATACATGTTATCCAGGGATACTGTACCCTTTCTAACCTTTGTGCAATCACGTGCAATCCATACTGGGCCTAACACCGTCTGAGCCTGCCTCATGCTGTATAGACATATATTTTGAATGTGTACGCTATCCATACATGTTATCCAGGGATACGGTACCCTTTCTAAACTTTGTGCAATCACGTGCAATCCATACTGGGCCTAACACCGTCTCAGCCTGCCTCCTGAGACATATATTTTGAATGTGTACGCTATCCATACATGTTATCCAGGGATACGGTACCCTTTCTAACCTTTGTGCAATCACGTGCAATCCATACTGGGCCTAACACCGTTTGAGCCTGCCTCATGCTGTATAGACATATATTTTGAATGTGTACGCTATCCATACATGTTATCCAGGGATACGGTACCCTTTCTAAACTTTGTGCAATCACGTGCAATCCATACTGGGCCTAACACCGTCTGAGCCTGCCTCATGCTGTATAGACATATATTTTGAATGTGTACGCTATCCATACATGTTATCCAGGGATACGGTACCCTTTCTAACCTTTGTGCAATCACGTGCAATCCATACTGGGCCTAACACCGTCTGAGCCTGCCTCATGCTGTATAGACATATATTTTGAATGTGTACGCTATCCATACATGTTATCCAGGGATACGGTACCCTTTCTAACCTTTGTGCAATCACGTGCAATCCATACTGGGCCTAACACCGTCTGAGCCTGCCTCATGCTGTATAGACATATATTTTGAATGTGTACGCTATCCATACATGTTATCCAGGGATACGGTACCCTTTCTAACCTTTGTGCAATCACGTGCAATCCATACTGGGCCTAACACCGTCTGAGCCTGCCTCATGCTGTATAGACATATATTTTGAATGTGTACGCTATCCATACATGTTATCCAGGGATACGGTACCCTTTCTAACCTTTGTGCAATCACGTGCAATCCATACTGGGCCTAACACCGTCTCAGCCTGCCTCCTGAGACATATATTTTGAATGTGTACGCTATCCATACATGTTATCCAGGGATACGGTACCCTTTCTAACCTTTGTGCAATCACGTGCAATCCATACTGGGCCTAACACCGTCTGAGCCTGCCTCCTGAGACATTTATTTTGAATGTGTACACTATCCATACATGTTATCCAGGGATACTGTACCCTTTCTAACCTTTGTGCAATCACCTGCAATCCATACTGGGCCTAACACCGTCTGAGCCTGCCTCATGCTGTATAGACATATATTTTGAATGTGTACGCTATCCATACATGTTATCCAGGGATACGGTACCCTTTCTAACCTTTGTGCAATCACGTGCAATCCATACTGGGCCTAACACCGTCTCAGCCTGCCTCCTGAGACATATATTTTGAATGTGTACGCTATCCATACATGTTATCCAGGGATACGGTAACCTTTCTAACCTTTGTGCAATCACGTGCAATCCATACTGGGCCTAACACCGTCTGAGCCTGCCTCATGCTGTATAGACATATATTTTGAATGTGTACGCTATCCATACATGTTATCCAGGGATACGGTACCCTTTCTAACCTTTGTGCAATCACGTGCAATCCATACTGGGCCTAACACCGTCTGAGCCTGCCTCATGCTGTATAGACATATATTTTGAATGTGTACGCTATCCATACATGTTATCCAGGGATACGGTACCCTTTCTAACCTTTGTGCAATCACGTGCAATCCATACTGGGCCTAACACCATCTGAGCCTGCCTCATGCTGTATAGACATATATTTTGAATGTGTACGCTATCCATACATGTTATCCAGGGATACGGTACCCTTTCTAACCCTTGTGCAATCACGTGCAATCCATACTGGGCCTAACACCGTCTGAGCCTGCCTCATGCTGTATAGACATATATTTTGAATGTGTACGCTATCCATACATGTTATCCAGGGATACGGTACCCTTTCTAACCTTTGTGCAATCACGTGCAATCCATACTGGGCCTAACACCGTCTGAGCCTGCCTCCTAAGACATTTATTTTGAATGTGTATGCTATCCATACATGTTATCCAGGGATACGGTACCCTTTCTAACCTTTGTGCAATCACGTGCAATCCATACTGGGCCTAACACCGTCTGAGCCTGCCTCATGCTGTATAGACATATATTTTGAATGTGTACGCTATCCATACATGTTATCCAGGGATACGGTACCCTTTCTAACCTTTGTGCAATCACGTGCAATCCATACTGGGCCTAACACCGTCTCAGCCTGGCTCCTGAGACATATATTTTGAATGTGTACGCTATCCATACATGTTATCCAGGGATACGGTACCCTTTCTAACCTTTGTGCAATCACGTGCAATCCATACTGGGCCTAACACCGTCTGAGCCTGCCTCCTGAGACATTTATTTTGAATGTGTACGCTATCCATACATGTTATCCAGGGATACTGTACCCTTTCTAACCTTTGTGCAATCACGTGCAATCCATACTGGGCCTAACACCGTCTGAGCCTGCCTCATGCTGTATAGACATATATTTTGAATGTGTACGCTATCCATACATGTTATCCAGGGATACGGTACCCTTTCTAAACTTTGTGCAATCACGTGCAATCCATACTGGGCCTAACACCGTCTCAGCCTGCCTCCTGAGACATATATTTTGAATGTGTACGCTATCCATACATGTTATCCAGGGATACGGTACCCTTTCTAACCTTTGTGCAATCACGTGCAATCCATACTGGGCCTAACACCGTTTGAGCCTGCCTCATGCTGTATAGACATATATTTTGAATGTGTACGCTATCCATACATGTTATCCAGGGATACGGTACCCTTTCTAAACTTTGTGCAATCACGTGCAATCCATACTGGGCCTAACACCGTCTGAGCCTGCCTCATGCTGTATAGACATATATTTTGAATGTGTACGCTATCCATACATGTTATCCAGGGATACGGTACCCTTTCTAACCTTTGTGCAATCACGTGCAATCCATACTGGGCCTAACACCGTCTGAGCCTGCCTCCTGAGACATATATTTTGAATGTGTACGCTATCCATACATGTTATCCAGGGATACGGTACCCTTTCTAACCTTTGTGCAATCACGTGCAATCCATACTGGGCCTAACAACGTCTGAGCCTACCTCCTGAGACATATATTTTGAATGTGTACGCTATCCATACATGTTATCTAGGGATACGGTACCCTTTCTAACCTTTGTGCAATCACGTGCAATCCATACTGGGCCTAACACCGTCTGAGCCTGCCTCATGCTGTATAGACATATATTTTGAATGTGTACGCTATCCATACATGTTATCCAGGGATACGGTACCCTTTCTAACCTTTGTGCAATCACGTGCAATCCATACTGGGCCTAACACCGTCTGAGCCTGCCTCCTGAGACATATATTTTGAATGTGTACGCTATCCATACATGTTATCCAGGGATACGGTACCCTTTCTAATCTTTGTGCAATCACGTGCAATCCATACTGGGCCTAACACCGTCTGAGCATGCCTAATGCTGTGTAGACATATATTTTGAATGTGTACGCTATCCATACATGTTATCCAGGGATACGGTACCCTTTCTAACCTTTGTGCAATCACGTGCAATCCATACTGGGCCTAACACCGTCTGAGCCTGCCTCATGCTGTATAGACATATATTTTGAATGTGTACGCTATCCATACATGTTATCCAGGGATACGGTACCCTTTCTAACCTTTGTGCAATCACGTGCAATCCATACTGGGCCTAACACCGTCTGAGCCTGCCTCATGCTGTATAGACATATATTTTGAATGTGTACGCTATCCATACATGTTATCCAGGGATACGGTACCCTTTCTAACCTTTGTGCAATCACGTGCAATCCATACTGGGCCTAACACCGTCTGAGCCTGCCTCCTGAGACATATATTTTGAATGTGTACGCTATCCATACATGTTATCCAGGGATACGGTACCCTTTCTAACCTTTGTGCAATCACGTGCAATCCATACTGGGCCTAACACCGTCTGAGCCTGCCTCCTGAGACATATATTTTTAATGTGTACGCTATCCATACATGTTATCCAGGGATACGGTACCCTTTCTAACCTTTGTGCAATCACGTGCAATCCATACTGGGCCTAACACCGTCTGAGCCTGCCTCATGATGTATAGACATATTTTGAATGTCTACGCTATCCATACATGTTATCCAGGAATACGGTACCATTTCTAACCTTTCTGCAATCACGTGCAATCCATACTGGGCCTAACACCGTCTGAGCCTGCCTCCTGAGACATATATTTTGAATGTGTACACTATCCATACATGTTATCCAGGGATACGGTACCCTTTCTAACCTTTGTGCAATCACGTGCAATACATACTGGGCCTAACACCGTCTCAGCCTGCCTCATGCTGTATAGACATATATTTTGAATGTGTACGCTATCCATACATGTTATCCAGGGATACGGTACCCTTTCTAACCTTTGTGCAATCACATGCAATCCATACTGGGCCTAACACCGTCTGAGCCTGCCTCCTGAGACATATATTTTGAATGTGTACGCTATCCATACATGTTATCCAGGGATACGGTACCCTTTCTAACCTTTGTGCAATCACGTGCAATCCATACTGGGCCTAACACCGTCTGAGCCTGCCTCCTGAGACATATATTTTGAATGTGTACGCTATCCATACATGTTATCCAGGGATACGGTATCCTTTCTAACCTTTGTGCAATCACGTGCAATCCATACTGGGCCTAACAATGTCTGAGCCTGCCTCATGCTGTATAGACATATATTTTGAATGTGTACGCTATCCATACATGTTATCCAGGGATACGGTACCCTTTCTAACCTTTGTGCAATCACGTGCAATCCATACTGGGCCTAACACCGTCTCAGCCTGCCTCCTGAGACATATATTTTGAATGTGTACGCTATCCATACATGTTATCCAGGGATACGGTACCCTTTCTAACCTTTGTGCAATCACGTGCAATCCATACTGGGCCTAACACCGTATGAGCCTGCCTCATGCTGTATAGACATATATTTGGAATGTGTACGCTATCCATACATGTTATCCAGGGATACGGTACCCTTTCTAACCTTTGTGCAATCACGTGCAATCCACACTGGGCCTAACACCGTCTGAGCCTGCCTCATGCTGTATAGACATATATTTTGAATGTGTACGCTATCCATACATGATATCCAGGGATACGGTACCCTTTCTAACCTTTGTGCAATCACGTGCAATCCATACTGGGCCTAACACCGTCTCAGCCTGCCTCCTGAGACATATATTTTGAATGTGTACGCTATCCATACATGTTATCCAGGGATACGGTAACCTTTCTAACCTTTATGCAATCACGTGCAATCCATACTGGGCCTAACACCGTCTGAGCCTGCCTCATGCTGTATAGACATATATTTTGAATGTTTACGCTATCCATACATGTTATCCAGGGATACGGTACCCTTTCTAACCTTTGTGCAATCACGTGCAATCCATACTGGGCCTAACACCGTCTGAGCCTGCCTCATGCTGTATAGACATATATTTTGAATGTGTACGCTATCCATACATGTTATCCAGGGATACGGTACCCTTTCTAACCTTTGTGCAATCACGTGCAATCCATACTGGGCCTAACACCGTCTGAGCCTGCCTCATGCTGTATAGACATATATTTTGAATGTGTACGCTATCCATACATGTTATCCAGGGATACGGTACCCTTTCTAACCTTTGTGCAATCACGTGCAATCCATACTGGGCCTTACACCGTCTGAGCCTGCCTCATGCTGTATAGACATATATTTTGAATGTGTACGCTATCCATACATGTTATCCAGGGATACGGTACCCTTTCTAACCTTTGTGCAATCACGTGCAATCCATACTGGGCCTAACACCGTCTCAGCCTGCCTCCTGAGACATATATTTTGAATGTGTACGCTATCCATACATGTTATCCAGGGATACGGTACCCTTTCTAACCTTTGTGCAATCACGTGCAATCCATACTGGGCCTAACACCGTCTGAGCCTGCCTCCTGAGACATATATTTTGAATGTGTACGCTATCCATACATGTTATCCAGGGATACTGTACCCTTTCTAACCTTTGTGCAATCACGTGCAATCCATACTGGGCCTAACACCGTCTGAGCCTGCCTCATGCTGTATAGACATATATTTTGAATGTGTACGCTATCCATACATGTTATCCAGGGATACGGTACCCTTTCTAACCTTTGTGCAATCATGTGCAATCCATACTGGGCCTAACACCTTCTCAGCCTGCCTCCTGAGACATATATTTTGAATGTGTACGCTATCCATACATGTTGTCCAGGGATACGGTACCCTTTCTAACATTTGTGCAATCACGTGCAATCCATACTGGGCCTAACACCGTCTGAGCCTGCCTCATGCTGTATAGACATATATTTTGAATGTGTACGCTATCCATACATGTTATCCAGGGATACGGTACCCTTTCTAACCTTTGTGCAATCACGTGCAATCCATACTGGGCCTAACACCGTCTGAGCCTGCCTCATGCTGTATAGACATATATTTTGAATGTGTACGCTATCCGTACATGTTATCCAGGGATACGGTACCCTTTCTAACCTTTGTGCAATGACGTGCAATCCATACTGGGCCTAACACCGTCTGAGCCTGCCTCCTGAGACATATATTTTGAATGTGTACGCTATCCATGCATGTTATCCAGGGATACTGTACCCTTTCTAACCTTTTTGCAATCACGTGCAATCCATACTGGGCCTAACACCGTCTGAGCCTGCCTCCTGAGACATATATTTTGAATGTGTACGCTATCCAAACATGTTACCTAGGGATACGGTACCCTTTCTAACCTTTGTGCAATCACGTGCAATCCATACTGGGCCTAACACGGTCTGAGCCTGCCTCATGCTGTATAGACATATATTTTGAATGTGTACGCTATCCATACATGTTATCCAGGGACACTGTACCCTTTCTAACCTTTGTGCAATCACGTGCAATCCATACTGGGCCTAACACCGTCTGAGCCTGCCTCTTGAGACATATATTTTGAATGTGTACGCTATCCATACATGTTATCCAGGGATACGGTACCCTTTCTAACCTTTGTGCAATCACGTGCAATCCATACTGGGCCTAACACCGTCTGAGCCTGCCTCATGCTGTATAGACATATATTTTGAATGTGTACGCTATCCATACATGTTATCCAGGGATACAGTACCCTTTCTAACCTTTGTGCAATCACGTGCAATCCATACTGGGCCTAACACCGTCTCAGCCTGCCTCCTGAGACATATATTTTGAATGTGTACGCTATCCATACATGTTATCCAGGGATACGGTACCCTTTCTAACCTTTGTGCAATCACGTGCAATCCATACTGGGCCTAACACCGTCTGAGCCTGCCTCATGCTGTATAGACATATATTTTGAATGTGTACGCTATCCATACATGTTATCCAGGGATACGGTACCCTTTCTAACCTTTGTGCAATCACGTGCATTCCATACTGGGCCTAACACCGTCTGAGCCTGCCTCATGCTGTATAGACATATATTTTGAATGAGTACGCTATCCATACATGTTATCCAGGGATACGGTACCCTTTCTAACCTTTGTGCATTCACGTGCAATCCATACTGGGCCTAACACCGTCTGAGCCTGCCTCCTGAGACATATATTTTGAATGAGTACGCTATCCATACATGTTATCCAGGGATACGGTACCCTTTCTAACCTTTGTGCAATCACGTGCAATCCATACTGGGCCTAACACCGTCTGAGCCTGCCTCCTGAGACATATATTTTGAATGTGTACGCTATCCATACATGTTATCCAGGGATACAGTACCCTTTCTAACCTTTGTGCAATCACGTGCAATCCATACTGGGCCTAACACCGTCTGAGCCTGCCTCATGCTGTATAGACATATATTTTGAATGTGTACGCTATCCATACATGTTATCCAGGGATACGGTACCCTTTCTAACCTTTGTGCAATCACGTGCAATCCATACTGGGCCTAACACCGTCTGAGCCTGCCTCCTGAGACATATATTTTGAATGTGTACGCTATCCATACATGATATCCAGGGATACGGTACCCTTTCTAACCTTTGTGCAATCACGTGCAATCCATACTGGGCCTAACACCGTCTTAGCCTGCCTCATGCTGTATAGACATATATTTTGAATGTGTACGCTATCCATACATGTTATCCAGGGAAGCGGTACCCTTTCTAACCTTTGTGCAATCACGTGCAATCCATACTGGGCCTAACACCGTCTGAGCCTGCCTCCTGAGACATATATTTTGAATGTGTACGCTATCCATACATGTTATCCAGGGATACGGTACACTTTCTAACCTTTGTGCAATCACGTGCAATCCATACTTGGCCTAACACCGTCTGAGCCTGCCTCCTGAGACATATATTTTGAATGTGTACGCTATCCATACATGTTATCCAGGGATACGGTACCCTTTCTAACCTTTGTGCAATCACGTGCAATCCATACTGGGCCTAACACTGTCTGAGCCTGCCTCCTGCTGTATAGACATATATTTTGAATGTGTAAGCTATCCATACATGTTATCCAGGGATACGGTACCCTTTCTAACCTTTGTGCAATCACGTGCAATCCATACTGGGCCTAACACCGTCTGAGCCTGCCTCCTGAGACATATATTTTGAATTTGTACGCTATCCATACATGTTATCCAGGGATACGGTACCCTTTCTAACCTTTGTGCAATCACGTGCAATCGATACTGGGCCTAACACCGTCTGAGCCTGCCTCATGCTGTATAGACATATATTTTGAATGTGTACGCTATCCATACATGTTATCCAGGGATACGGTACCCTTTCTAACCTTTGTGCAATCACGTGCAATCCATACTGGGCCTAACACCGTCTCAGCCTGCCTCCTGAGACATATATTTTGAATGTGTACGCTATCCATACATGTTATCCAGGGATACAGTACCCTTTCTAACCTTTGTGCAATCACGTGCAATCCATACTGGGCCTAACACCGTCTGAGCCTGCCTCATGCTGTATAGACATATATTTTGAATGTGTACGCTATCCATACATGTTATCCAGGGATACGGTACCCTTTCTAACCTTTGTGCAATCACGTGCAATCCATACTGGGCCTTACACCGTCTCAGCCTGCCTCCTGAGACATATATTTTGAATGTGTACGCTATCCATACATGTTATCCAGGGATACGGTAACCTTTCTAACCTTTGTGCAATCACGTGCAATCCATACTGGGCCTAACACCGTCTGAGCCTGCCTCATGCTGTATAGACATATATTTTGAATGTGTACGCTATCCATACATGTTATCCAGGGATACGGTACCCTTTCTAACCTTTGTGCAATCACGTGCAATCCATACTGGGCCTAACACCGTCTGAGCCTGCCTCATGCTGTATAGACATATATTTTGAATGTGTACGCTATCCATACATGTTATCCAGGGATACGGTACCCTTTCTAACCTTTGTGCAATCACGTGCAATCCATACTGGGCCTAACACCGTCTGAGCCTGCCTCATGCTGTATAGACATATATTTTGAATGTGTACGCTATCCATACATGTTATCCAGGGATACGGTACCCTTTCTAACCTTTGTGCAATCACGTGCAATCCATACTGGGCCTAACACCGTCTCAGCCTGCCTCCTGAGACATATATTTTGAATGTGTACGCTATCCATACATGTTATCCAGGGATACGGTACCCTTTCTAACCTTTGTGCAATCACGTGCAATCCATACTGGGCCTAACACCGTCTGAGCCTGCCTCCTGAGACATTTATTTTGAATGTGTACACTATCCATACATGTTATCCAGGGATACTGTACCCTTTCTAACCTTTGTGCAATCACCTGCAATCCATACTGGGCCTAACACCGTCTGAGCCTGCCTCATGCTGTATAGACATATATTTTGAATGTGTACGCTATCCATACATGTTATCCAGGGATACGGTACCCTTTCTAACCTTTGTGCAATCACGTGCAATCCATACTGGGCCTAACACCGTCTCAGCCTGCCTCCTGAGACATATATTTTGAATGTGTACGCTATCCATACATGTTATCCAGGGATACGGTAACCTTTCTAACCTTTGTGCAATCACGTGCAATCCATACTGGGCCTAACACCGTCTGAGCCTGCCTCATGCTGTATAGACATATATTTTGAATGTGTACGCTATCCATACATGTTATCCAGGGATACGGTACCCTTTCTAACCTTTGTGCAATCACGTGCAATCCATACTGGGCTTAACACCGTCTGAGCCTGCCTCATGCTGTATAGACATATATTTTGAATGTGTACGCTATCCATACATGTTATCCAGGGATACGGTACCCTTTCTAACCTTTGTGCAATCACGTGCAATCCATACTGGGCCTAACACCATCTGAGCCTGCCTCATGCTGTATAGACATATATTTTGAATGTGTACGCTATCCATACATGTTATCCAGGGATACGGTACCCTTTCTAACCCTTGTGCAATCACGTGCAATCCATACTGGGCCTAACACCGTCTGAGCCTGCCTCATGCTGTATAGACATATATTTTGAATGTGTACGCTATCCATACATGTTATCCAGGGATACGGTACCCTTTCTAACCTTTGTGCAATCACGTGCAATCCATACTGGGCCTAACACCGTCTGAGCCTGCCTCCTAAGACATTTATTTTGAATGTGTATGCTATCCATACATGTTATCCAGGGATACGGTACCCTTTCTAACCTTTGTGCAATCACGTGCAATCCATACTGGGCCTAACACCGTCTGAGCCTGCCTCATGCTGTATAGACATATATTTTGAATGTGTACGCTATCCATACATGTTATCCAGGGATACGGTACCCTTTCTAACCTTTGTGCAATCACGTGCAATCCATACTGGGCCTAACACCGTCTCAGCCTGCCTCCTGAGACATATATTTTGAATGTGTACGCTATCCATACATGTTATCCAGGGATACGGTACCCTTTCTAACCTTTGTGCAATCACGTGCAATCCATACTGGGCCTAACACCGTCTGAGCCTGCCTCATGCTGTATAGACATATATTTTGAATGTGTACGCTATCCATACATGTTATCCAGGGATACGGTACCCTTTCTAACCTTTGTGCAATCACGTGCAATCCATACTGGGCCTAACACCGTCTGAGCCTGCCTCATGCTGTATAGACATATATTTTGAATGTGTACGCTATCCATACATGATATCCAGGGATACGGTACCCTTTCTAACCTTTGTGCAATCACGTGCAATCCATACTGGGCCTAACACCGTCTCAGCCTGCCTCCTGAGACATATATTTTGAATGTGTACGCTATCCATACATGTTATCCAGGGATACGGTAACCTTTCTAACCTTTGTGCAATCACGTGCAATCCATACTGGGCCTAACACCGTCTGAGCCTGCCTCATGCTGTATAGACATATATTTTGAATGTGTACGCTATCCATACATGTTATCCAGGGATACGGTACCCTTTCTAACCTTTGTGCAATCACGTGCAATCCATACTGGGCCTAACACCGTCTGAGCCTGCCTCATGCTGTATAGACATATATTTTGAATGTGTACGCTATCCATACATGTTATCCAGGGATACGGTACCCTTTCTAACCTTTGTGCAATCACGTGCAATCCATACTGGGCCTAACACCGTCTGAGCCTGCCTCATGCTGTATAGACATATATTTTGAATGTGTACGCTATCCATACATGTTATCCAGGGATACGGTACCCTTTCTAACCTTTGTGCAATCACGTGCAATCCATACTGGGCCTAACACCGTCTGAGCCTGCCTCATGCTGTATAGACATATATTTTGAATGTGTACGCTATCCATACATGTTATCCAGGGATACGGTACCCTTTCTAACCTTTGTGCAATCACGTGCAATCCATACTGGGCCTAACACCGTCTCAGCCTGCCTCCTGAGACATATATTTTGAATGTGTACGCTATCCATACATGTTATCCAGGGATACGGTACCCTTTCTAACCTTTGTGCAATCACGTGCAATCCATACTGGGCCTAACACCGTCTGAGCCTGCCTCCTGAGACATTTATTTTGAATGTGTACACTATCCATACATGTTATCCAGGGATACTGTACCCTTTCTAACCTTTGTGCAATCACCTGCAATCCATACTGGGCCTAACACCGTCTGAGCCTGCCTCATGCTGTATAGACATATATTTTGAATGTGTACGCTATCCATACATGTTATCCAGGGATACGGTACCCTTTCTAACCTTTGTGCAATCACGTGCAATCCATACTGGGCCTAACACCGTCTCAGCCTGCCTCCTGAGACATATATTTTGAATGTGTACGCTATCCATACATGTTATCCAGGGATACGGTAACCTTTCTAACCTTTGTGCAATCACGTGCAATCCATACTGGGCCTAACACCGTCTGAGCCTGCCTTATGCTGTATAGACATATATTTTGAATGTGTACGCTATCCATACATGTTATCCAGGGATACGGTACCCTTTCTAACCTTTGTGCAATCACGTGCAATCCATACTGGGCCTAACACCGTCTGAGCCTGCCTCATGCTGTATAGACATATATTTTGAATGTGTACGCTATCCATACATGTTATCCAGGGATACGGTACCCTTTCTAACCTTTGTGCAATCACGTGCAATCCATACTGGGCCTAACACCATCTGAGCCTGCCTCATGCTGTATAGACATATATTTTGAATGTGTACGCTATCCATACATGTTATCCAGGGATACGGTACCCTTTCTAACCCTTGTGCAATCACGTGCAATCCATACTGGGCCTAACACCGTCTGAGCCTGCCTCATGCTGTATAGACATATATTTTGAATGTGTACGCTATCCATACATGTTATCCAGGGATACGGTACCCTTTCTAACCTTTGTGCAATCACGTGCAATCCATACTGGGCCTAACACCGTCTGAGCCTGCCTCCTAAGACATTTATTTTGAATGTGTATGCTATCCATACATGTTATCCAGGGATACGGTACCCTTTCTAACCTTTGTGCAATCACGTGCAATCCATACTGGGCCTAACACCGTCTGAGCCTGCCTCATGCTGTATAGACATATATTTTGAATGTGTACGCTATCCATACATGTTATCCAGGGATACGGTACCCTTTCTAACCTTTGTGCAATCACGTGCAATCCATACTGGGCCTAACACCGTCTCAGCCTGCCTCCTGAGACATATATTTTGAATGTGTACGCTATCCATACATGTTATCCAGGGATACGGTACCCTTTCTAACCTTTGTGCAATCACGTGCAATCCATACTGGGCCTAACACCGTCTGAGCCTGCCTCCTGAGACATTTATTTTGAATGTGTACGCTATCCATACATGTTATCCAGGGATACTGTACCCTTTCTAACCTTTGTGCAATCACGTGCAATCCATACTGGGCCTAACACCGTCTGAGCCTGCCTCATGCTGTATAGACATATATTTTGAATGTGTACGCTATCCATACATGTTATCCAGGGATACGGTACCCTTTCT
The DNA here is from genome assembly GCF_039654945.1 of Dendrobates tinctorius. Classification (NCBI taxonomy): domain Eukaryota; kingdom Metazoa; phylum Chordata; class Amphibia; order Anura; family Dendrobatidae; genus Dendrobates; species Dendrobates tinctorius. The sequence continues at coordinate 8,427,898 of NW_027361913.1, read as the reverse complement.
AAACTTTGTGCAATCACGTGCAATCCATACTGGGCCTAACACCGTCTCAGCCTGCCTCCTGAGACATATATTTTGAATGTGTACGCTATCCATACATGTTATCCAGGGATACGGTACCCTTTCTAACCTTTGTGCAATCACGTGCAATCCATACTGGGCCTAACACCGTTTGAGCCTGCCTCATGCTGTATAGACATATATTTTGAATGTGTACGCTATCCATACATGTTATCCAGGGATACGGTACCCTTTCTAAACTTTGTGCAATCACGTGCAATCCATACTGGGCCTAACACCGTCTGAGCCTGCCTCATGCTGTATAGACATATATTTTGAATGTGTACGCTATCCATACATGTTATCCAGGGATACGGTACCCTTTCTAACCTTTGTGCAATCACGTGCAATCCATACTGGGCCTAACACCGTCTGAGCCTGCCTCCTGAGACATATATTTTGAATGTGTACGCTATCCATACATGTTATCCAGGGATACGGTACCCTTTCTAACCTTTGTGCAATCACGTGCAATCCATACTGGGCCTAACAACGTCTGAGCCTACCTCCTGAGACATATATTTTGAATGTGTACGCTATCCATACATGTTATCTAGGGATACGGTACCCTTTCTAACCTTTGTGCAATCACGTGCAATCCATACTGGGCCTAACACCGTCTGAGCCTGCCTCATGCTGTATAGACATATATTTTGAATGTGTACGCTATCCATACATGTTATCCAGGGATACGGTACCCTTTCTAACCTTTGTGCAATCACGTGCAATCCATACTGGGCCTAACACCGTCTGAGCCTGCCTCCTGAGACATATATTTTGAATGTGTACGCTATCCATACATGTTATCCAGGGATACGGTACCCTTTCTAATCTTTGTGCAATCACGTGCAATCCATACTGGGCCTAACACCGTCTGAGCATGCCTAATGCTGTGTAGACATATATTTTGAATGTGTACGCTATCCATACATGTTATCCAGGGATACGGTACCCTTTCTAACCTTTGTGCAATCACGTGCAATCCATACTGGGCCTAACACCGTCTGAGCCTGCCTCATGCTGTATAGACATATATTTTGAATGTGTACGCTATCCATACATGTTATCCAGGGATACGGTACCCTTTCTAACCTTTGTGCAATCACGTGCAATCCATACTGGGCCTAACACCGTCTGAGCCTGCCTCATGCTGTATAGACATATATTTTGAATGTGTACGCTATCCATACATGTTATCCAGGGATACGGTACCCTTTCTAACCTTTGTGCAATCACGTGCAATCCATACTGGGCCTAACACCGTCTGAGCCTGCCTCCTGAGACATATATTTTGAATGTGTACGCTATCCATACATGTTATCCAGGGATACGGTACCCTTTCTAACCTTTGTGCAATCACGTGCAATCCATACTGGGCCTAACACCGTCTGAGCCTGCCTCCTGAGACATATATTTTTAATGTGTACGCTATCCATACATGTTATCCAGGGATACGGTACCCTTTCTAACCTTTGTGCAATCACGTGCAATCCATACTGGGCCTAACACCGTCTGAGCCTGCCTCATGATGTATAGACATATTTTGAATGTCTACGCTATCCATACATGTTATCCAGGAATACGGTACCATTTCTAACCTTTCTGCAATCACGTGCAATCCATACTGGGCCTAACACCGTCTGAGCCTGCCTCCTGAGACATATATTTTGAATGTGTACACTATCCATACATGTTATCCAGGGATACGGTACCCTTTCTAACCTTTGTGCAATCACGTGCAATACATACTGGGCCTAACACCGTCTCAGCCTGCCTCATGCTGTATAGACATATATTTTGAATGTGTACGCTATCCATACATGTTATCCAGGGATACGGTACCCTTTCTAACCTTTGTGCAATCACATGCAATCCATACTGGGCCTAACACCGTCTGAGCCTGCCTCCTGAGACATATATTTTGAATGTGTACGCTATCCATACATGTTATCCAGGGATACGGTACCCTTTCTAACCTTTGTGCAATCACGTGCAATCCATACTGGGCCTAACACCGTCTGAGCCTGCCTCCTGAGACATATATTTTGAATGTGTACGCTATCCATACATGTTATCCAGGGATACGGTATCCTTTCTAACCTTTGTGCAATCACGTGCAATCCATACTGGGCCTAACAATGTCTGAGCCTGCCTCATGCTGTATAGACATATATTTTGAATGTGTACGCTATCCATACATGTTATCCAGGGATACGGTACCCTTTCTAACCTTTGTGCAATCACGTGCAATCCATACTGGGCCTAACACCGTCTGAGCCTGCCTCCTGAGACATATATTTTGTATGTGTACGCTATCCATACATGTTATCCATGGATACGGTACCCTTTCTAACCTTTGTGCAATCACGTGCAATCCATACTGGGCCTAACACCGTCTGAGCCTGCCTCATGCTGTATAGACATATATTTTGAATGTGTACGCTATCCATACATGTTATCCAGGGATACGGTACCCTTTCTAACCTTTGTGCAATCACGTGCAATCCATACTGGGCCTAACACCATCTCAGCCTGCCTCCTGAGACATATATTTTGAATGTGTACGCTATCCATACATGTTATCCAGGGATACGGTACCCTTTCTAACCTTTGTGCAATCACGTGCAATCCATACTGGGCCTAACACCGTCTGAGCCTGCCTCATGCTGTATAGACATATATTTTGAATGTGTACGCTATCCATACATGTTATCCAGGGATACGGTACCCTTTATAACCTTTGTGCAATCATGTGCAATCCATACTGGGCCTAACACCGTCTGAGCCTGCCTCCTGAGACATATATTTTGAATGTGTACGCTATCCATACATGTTATCCAGGGATACCGTACCCTTTTTAACCTTTGTGCAATCACGTGCAATCCATACTGGGCCTAACACCGTCTGAGCCTGCCTCATGCTGTATAGACATATATTTTGAATGTGTACGCTATCCATACATGTTATCCAGGGATACGGTACCCTTTCTAACCTTTGTGCAATCACGTGCAATCCATACTGGGCCTAACACCGTCTGAGCCTGCCTCCTGAGACATATATTTTGAATGTGTACGCTATCCATACATGTTATCCAGGGATACGGTACCCTTTCTAACCTTTGTGCAATCACGTGCAATCCATACTGGGCCTAACACCGTCTGAGCCTGCCTCATGCTGTATAGACATATATTTTGAATGTGTACGCTATCCATACATGTTATCCAGGGATACGGTACCCTTTCTAACCTTTGTGCAATCACGTGCAATCCATACTGGGCCTAACACCGTCTGAGCCTGCCTCCTGAGACCTATATTTTGAATGTGTACGCTATCCATACATGTTATCCAGGGATACGGTACCCTTTCTAACCTTTGTGCAATCACGTGCAATCCATACTGGGCCTAACACCGTCTGAGCCTGCCTCATGCTGTATAGACATATATTTTGAATGTGTACGCTATCCATACATGTTATCCAGGGATACGGTACCCTTTCTAACCTTTGTGCAATCACGTGCAATCCATACTGGGCCTAAAACCGTCTGAGCCTGCCTCCTGAGACATATATTTTGAATCTGTATGCTATCCATACATGTTATCCAGGGATACGGTACCCTTTCTAACCTTTGTGCAATCACGTGCAATCCATACTGGGCCTAACACCGTCTGAGCCTGCCTCCTGAGACATTTATTTTGAATGTGTACGCTATCCATACATGTTATCCAGGGATACGGTACCCTTTCTAACCTTTGTGCAATCACGTGCAATCCATACTGGGCCTAACACCGTCTGAGCCTGCCTCATGCTGTATAGACATATATTTTGAATGTGTACGCTATCCATACATGTTATCCAGGGATACGGTACCCTTTCTAAACTTTGTGCAATCACGTGCAATCCATACTGGGCCTAACACCGTCTGAGCCTGCCTCATGCTGTATAGACATATATTTTGAATGTGTACGCTATCCATACATGTTATCCAGGGATACGGTACCCTTTCTAACCTTTGTGCAATCACGTGCAATCCATACTGGGCCTAACACCGTCTGAGCCTGCCTCCTGAGACATATATTTTGAATGTGTACGCTATCCATACATGTTATCCATGGATACGGTACCCTTTCTAACCTTTGTGCAATCACGTGCAATCCATACTGGGCCTAACACCGTCTTAGCCTGCCTCATGCTGTATAGACATATATTTTGAATGTGTACGCTATCCATACATGTTATCCAGGGATACGGTACCCTTTCTAACCTTTGTGCAATCACGTGCAATCCATACTGGGCCTAACACCGTCTGAGCCTGCCTCCTGAGACATATATTTTGAATGTGTACGCTATCCATACATGTTATCCAGGGATACGGTACCCTTTCTAACCTTTGTGCAATCACGTGCAATCCATACTTGGCCTAACACCGTCTGAGCCTGCCTCCTGAGACATATATTTTGAATGTGTACGCTATCCATACATGTTATCCAGGGATACGGTACCCTTTCTAACCTTTGTGCAATCACGTGCAATCCATACTGGGCCTAACACTGTCTGAGCCTGCCTCCTGCTGTATAGACATATATTTTGAATGTGTACGCTATCCATACATGTTATCCAGGGATACGGTACCCTTTCTAACCTTTGTGCAATCACGTGCAATCCATACTGGGCCTAACACCGTCTGAGCCTGCCTCCTGAGACATATATTTTGAATTTGTACGCTATCCATACATGTTATCCAGGGATACGGTACCCTTTCTAACCTTTGTGCAATCACGTGCAATCGATACTGGGCCTAACACCGTCTGAGCCTGCCTCATGCTGTATAGACATATATTTTGAATGTGTACGCTATCCATACATGTTATCCAGGGATACGGTACCCTTATTAACCTTTGTGCAATCACGTGCAATCCATACTGGGCCTAACACCGTCTCAGCCTGCCTCCTGAGACATATATTTTGAATGTGTACGCTATCCATACATGTTATCCAGGGATACGGTACCCTTTCTAACCTTTGTGCAATCACGTGCAATCCATACTGGGCCTAACACCGTCTGAGCCTGCCTCATGCTGTATAGACATATATTTTGAATGTGTACGCTATCCATACATGTTATCCAGGGATACGGTACCCTTTCTAACCCTTGTGCAATCACGTGCAATCCATACTGGGCCTAACACCGTCTCAGCCTGCCTCATGGTGTATAGACATATATTTTGAATGTGTACGCTATCCATACATGTTATCCAGGGATACGGTACCCTTTCTAACCTTTGTGCAATCACGTGCAATCCATACTGGGCCTAACACCGTCTCAGCCTGCCTCATGGTGTATAGACATATATTTTGAATGTGTACGCTATCCATACATGTTATCTAGGGATACGGTACCCTTTCTAACCTTTGTGCAATCACGTGCAATCCATACTGGGCCTAACACCGTCTGAGCCTGCCTCATGCTGTATAGACATATATTTTGAATGTGTACGCTATCCATACATGTTATCCAGGGATACGGTACCCTTTCTAACCTTTGTGCAATCACGTGCAATCCATACTGGGCCTAACACCGTCTGAGCCTGCCTCCTGAGACATATATTTTGAATGTGTACGCTATCCATACATGTTATCCAGGGATACGGTACCCTTTCTAACCTTTGTGCAATCACGTGCAATCCATACTGGGCCTAACACCGTCTGAGCATGCCTAATGCTGTATAGACATATATTTTGAATGTGTACGCTATCCATACATGTTATCCAGGGATACGGTACCCTTTCTAACCTTTGTGCAATCACGTGCAATCCATACTGGGCCTAACACCGTCTGAGCCTGCCTCATGCTGTATAGACATATATTTTGAATGTGTACGCTATCCATACATGTTATCCAGGGATACGGTACCCTTTCTAACCTTTGTGCAATCACGTGCAATCCATACTGGGCCTAACACCGTCTGAGCCTGCCTCATGCTGTATAGACATATATTTTGAATGTGTACGCTATCCATACATGTTATCCAGGGATACGGTACCCTTTCTAACCTTTGTGCAATCACGTGCAATCCATACTGGGCCTAACACCGTCTGAGCCTGCCTCCTGAGACATATATTTTGAATGTGTACGCTATCCATACATGTTATCCAGGGATACGGTACCCTTTCTAACCTTTGTGCAATCACGTGCAATCCATACTGGGCCTAACACCGTCTGAGCCTGCCTCCTGAGACATATATTTTTAATGTGTACGCTATCCATACATGTTATCCAGGGATACGGTACCCTTTCTAACCTTTGTGCAATCACGTGCAATCCATACTGGGCCTAACACCGTCTGAGCCTGCCTCATGATGTATAGACATATTTTGAATGTCTACGCTATCCATACATGTTATCCAGGAATACGGTACCATTTCTAACCTTTGTGCAATCACGTGCAATCCATACTGGGCCTAACACCGTCTGAGCCTGCCTCCTGAGACATATATTTTGAATGTGTACACTATCCATACATGTTATCCAGGGATACGGTACCCTTTCTAACCTTTGCGCAATCACGTGCAATACATACTGGGCCTAACACCGTCTCATCCTGCCTCATGCTGTATAGACATATATTTTGAATGTGTACGCTATCCATACATGTTATCCAGGGATACGGTACCCTTTCTAACCTTTGTGCAATCACATGCAATCCATACTGGGCCTAACACCGTCTGAGCCTGCCTCCTGAGACATATATTTTGAATGTGTACGCTATCCATACATGTTATCCAGGGATACGGTACCCTTTCTAACCTTTGTGCAATCACGTGCAATCCATACTGGGCCTAACACCGTCTGAGCCTGCCTCCTGAGACATATATTTTGAATGTGTACGCTATCCATACATGTTATCCAGGGATACGGTACCCTTTCTAACCTTTGTGCAATCACGTGCAATCCATACTGGGCCTAACAATGTCTGAGCCTGCCTCATGCTGTATAGACATATATTTTGAATGTGTACGCTATCCATACATGTTATCCAGGGATACGGTACCCTTTCTAACCTTTGTGCAATCACGTGCAATCCATACTGGGCCTAACACCGTCTGAGCCTGCCTCCTGAGACATATATTTTGTATGTGTACGCTATCCATACATGTTATCCATGGATACGGTACCCTTTCTAACCTTTGTGCAATCACGTGCAATCCATACTGGGCCTAACACCGTCTGAGCCTGCCTCATGCTGTATAGACATATATTTTGAATGTGTACGCTATCCATACATGTTATCCAGGGATACGGTACCCTTTCTAACCTTTGTGCAATCACGTGCAATCCATACTGGGCCTAACACCATCTCAGCCTGCCTCCTGAGACATATATTTTGAATGTGTACGCTATCCATACATGTTATCCAGGGATACGGTACCCTTTCTAACCTTTGTGCAATCACGTGCAATCCATACTGGGCCTAACACCGTCTGAGCCTGCCTCATGCTGTATAGACATATATTTTGAATGTGTACGCTATCCATACATGTTATCCAGGGATACGGTACCCTTTATAACCTTTGTGCAATCATGTGCAATCCATACTGGGCCTAACACCGTCTGAGCCTGCCTCCTGAGACATATATTTTGAATGTGTACGCTATCCATACATGTTATCCAGGGATACCGTACCCTTTTTAACCTTTGTGCAATCACGTGCAATCCATACTGGGCCTAACACCGTCTGAGCCTGCCTCATGCTGTATAGACATATATTTTGAATGTGTACGCTATCCATACATGTTATCCAGGGATACGGTACCCTTTCTAACCTTTGTGCAATCACGTGCAATCCATACTGGGCCTAACACCGTCTGAGCCTGCCTCCTGAGACATATATTTTGAATGTGTACGCTATCCATACATGTTATCCAGGGATACGGTACCCTTTCTAACCTTTGTGCAATCACGTGCAATCCATACTGGGCCTAACACCGTCTGAGCCTGCCTCATGCTGTATAGACATATATTTTGAATGTGTACGCTATCCATACATGTTATCCAGGGATACGGTACCCTTTCTAACCTTTGTGCAATCACGTGCAATCCATACTGGGCCTAACACCGTCTGAGCCTGCCTCCTGAGACATATATTTTGAATGTGTACGCTATCCATACATGTTATCCAGGGATACGGTACCCTTTCTAACCTTTGTGCAATCACGTGCAATCCATACTGGGCCTAACACCGTCTGAGCCTGCCTCATGCTGTATAGACATATATTTTGAATGTGTGCGCTATCCATACATGTTATCCAGGGATACGGTACCCTTTCTAACCTTTGTGCAATCACGTGCAATCCATACTGGGCCTAAAACCGTCTGAGCCTGCCTCCTGAGACATATATTTTGAATCTGTATGCTATCCATACATGTTATCCAGGGATACGGTACCCTTTCTAACCTTTGTGCAATCACGTGCAATCCATACTGGGCCTAACACCGTCTGAGCCTGCCTCATGATGTATAGACATATTTTGAATGTCTACGCTATCCATACATGTTATCCAGGAATACGGTACCATTTCTAACCTTTGTGCAATCACGTGCAATCCATACTGGGCCTAACACCGTCTGAGCCTGCCTCCTGAGACATATATTTTGAATGTGTACACTATCCATACATGTTATCCAGGGATACGGTACCCTTTCTAACCTTTGCGCAATCACGTGCAATACATACTGGGCCTAACACCGTCTCAGCCTGCCTCATGCTGTATAGACATATATTTTGAATGTGTACGCTATCCATACATGTTATCCAGGGATACGGTACCCTTTCTAACCTTTGTGCAATCACATGCAATCCATACTGGGCCTAACACCGTCTGAGCCTGCCTCCTGAGACATATATTTTGAATGTGTACGCTATCCATACATGTTATCCAGGGATACGGTACCCTTTCTAACCTTTGTGCAATCACGTGCAATCCATACTGGGCCTAACACCGTCTGAGCCTGCCTCCTGAGACATATATTTTGAATGTGTACGCTATCCATACATGTTATCCAGGGATACGGTACCCTTTCTAACCTTTGTGCAATCACGTGCAATCCATACTGGGCCTAACAATGTCTGAGCCTGCCTCATGCTGTATAGACATATATTTTGAATGTGTACGCTATCCATACATGTTATCCAGGGATACGGTACCCTTTCTAACCTTTGTGCAATCACGTGCAATCCATACTGGGCCTAACACCGTCTGAGCCTGCCTCCTGAGACATATATTTTGTATGTGTACGCTATCCATACATGTTATCCATGGATACGGTACCCTTTCTAACCTTTGTGCAATCACGTGCAATCCATACTGGGCCTAACACCGTCTGAGCCTGCCTCATGCTGTATAGACATATATTTTGAATGTGTACGCTATCCATACATGTTATCCAGGGATACGGTACCCTTTCTAACCTTTGTGCAATCACGTGCAATCCATACTGGGCCTAACACCATCTCAGCCTGCCTCCTGAGACATATATTTTGAATGTGTACGCTATCCATACATGTTATCCAGGGATACGGTACCCTTTCTAACCTTTGTGCAATCACGTGCAATCCATACTGGGCCTAACACCGTCTGAGCCTGCCTCATGCTGTATAGACATATATTTTGAATGTGTACGCTATCCATACATGTTATCCAGGGATACGGTACCCTTTATAACCTTTGTGCAATCATGTGCAATCCATACTGGGCCTAACACCGTCTGAGCCTGCCTCCTGAGACATATATTTTGAATGTGTACGCTATCCATACATGTTATCCAGGGATACCGTACCCTTTTTAACCTTTGTGCAATCACGTGCAATCCATACTGGGCCTAACACCGTCTGAGCCTGCCTCATGCTGTATAGACATATATTTTGAATGTGTACGCTATCCATACATGTTATCCAGGGATACGGTACCCTTTCTAACCTTTGTGCAATCACGTGCAATCCATACTGGGCCTAACACCGTCTGAGCCTGCCTCCTGAGACATATATTTTGAATGTGTACGCTATCCATACATGTTATCCAGGGATACGGTACCCTTTCTAACCTTTGTGCAATCACGTGCAATCCATACTGGGCCTAACACCGTCTGAGCCTGCCTCATGCTGTATAGACATATATTTTGAATGTGTACGCTATCCATACATGTTATCCAGGGATACGGTACCCTTTCTAACCTTTGTGCAATCACGTGCAATCCATACTGGGCCTAACACCGTCTGAGCCTGCCTCCTGAGACATATATTTTGAATGTGTACGCTATCCATACATGTTATCCAGGGATACGGTACCCTTTCTAACCTTTGTGCAATCACGTGCAATCCATACTGGGCCTAACACCGTCTGAGCCTGCCTCATGCTGTATAGACATATATTTTGAATGTGTACGCTATCCATACATGTTATCCAGGGATACGGTACCCTTTCTAACCTTTGTGCAATCACGTGCAATCCATACTGGGCCTAAAACCGTCTGAGCCTGCCTCCTGAGACATATATTTTGAATCTGTATGCTATCCATACATGTTATCCAGGGATACGGTACCCTTTCTAACCTTTGTGCAATCACGTGCAATCCATACTGGGCCTAACACCGTCTGAGCCTGCCTCATGATGTATAGACATATTTTGAATGTCTACGCTATCCATACATGTTATCCAGGAATACGGTACCATTTCTAACCTTTGTGCAATCACGTGCAATCCATACTGGGCCTAACACCGTCTGAGCCTGCCTCCTGAGACATATATTTTGAATGTGTACACTATCCATACATGTTATCCAGGGATACGGTACCCTTTCTAACCTTTGCGCAATCACGTGCAATACATACTGGGCCTAACACCGTCTCAGCCTGCCTCATGCTGTATAGACATATATTTTGAATGTGTACGCTATCCATACATGTTATCCAGGGATACGGTACCCTTTCTAACCTTTGTGCAATCACATGCAATCCATACTGGGCCTAACACCGTCTGAGCCTGCCTCCTGAGACATATATTTTGAATGTGTACGCTATCCATACATGTTATCCAGGGATACGGTACCCTTTCTAACCTTTGTGCAATCACGTGCAATCCATACTGGGCCTAACACCGTCTGAGCCTGCCTCCTGAGACATATATTTTGAATGTGTACGCTATCCATACATGTTATCCAGGGATACGGTACCCTTTCTAACCTTTGTGCAATCACGTGCAATCCATACTGGGCCTAACAATGTCTGAGCCTGCCTCATGCTGTATAGACATATATTTTGAATGTGTACGCTATCCATACATGTTATCCAGGGATACGGTACCCTTTCTAACCTTTGTGCAATCACGTGCAATCCATACTGGGCCTAACACCGTCTGAGCCTGCCTCCTGAGACATATATTTTGTATGTGTACGCTATCCATACATGTTATCCATGGATACGGTACCCTTTCTAACCTTTGTGCAATCACGTGCAATCCATACTGGGCCTAACACCGTCTGAGCCTGCCTCATGCTGTATAGACATATATTTTGAATGTGTACGCTATCCATACATGTTATCCAGGGATACGGTACCCTTTCTAACCTTTGTGCAATCACGTGCAATCCATACTGGGCCTAACACCATCTCAGCCTGCCTCCTGAGACATATATTTTGAATGTGTACGCTATCCATACATGTTATCCAGGGATACGGTACCCTTTCTAACCTTTGTGCAATCACGTGCAATCCATACTGGGCCTAACACCGTCTGAGCCTGCCTCATGCTGTATAGACATATATTTTGAATGTGTACGCTATCCATACATGTTATCCAGGGATACGGTACCCTTTATAACCTTTGTGCAATCATGTGCAATCCATACTGGGCCTAACACCGTCTGAGCCTGCCTCCTGAGACATATATTTTGAATGTGTACGCTATCCATACATGTTATCCAGGGATACCGTACCCTTTTTAACCTTTGTGCAATCACGTGCAATCCATACTGGGCCTAACACCGTCTGAGCCTGCCTCATGCTGTATAGACATATATTTTGAATGTGTACGCTATCCATACATGTTATCCAGGGATACGGTACCCTTTCTAACCTTTGTGCAATCACGTGCAATCCATACTGGGCCTAACACCGTCTGAGCCTGCCTCCTGAGACATATATTTTGAATGTGTACGCTATCCATACATGTTATCCAGGGATACGGTACCCTTTCTAACCTTTGTGCAATCACGTGCAATCCATACTGGGCCTAACACCGTCTGAGCCTGCCTCATGCTGTATAGACATATATTTTGAATGTGTACGCTATCCATACATGTTATCCAGGGATACGGTACCCTTTCTAACCTTTGTGCAATCACGTGCAATCCATACTGGGCCTAACACCGTCTGAGCCTGCCTCCTGAGACATATATTTTGAATGTGTACGCTATCCATACATGTTATCCAGGGATACGGTACCCTTTCTAACCTTTGTGCAATCACGTGCAATCCATACTGGGCCTAACACCGTCTGAGCCTGCCTCATGCTGTATAGACATATATTTTGAATGTGTACGCTATCCATACATGTTATCCAGGGATACGGTACCCTTTCTAACCTTTGTGCAATCACGTGCAATCCATACTGGGCCTAAAACCGTCTGAGCCTGCCTCCTGAGACATATATTTTGAATCTGTATGCTATCCATACATGTTATCCAGGGATACGGTACCCTTTCTAACCTTTGTGCAATCACGTGCAATCCATACTGGGCCTAACACCGTCTGAGCCTGCCTCATGATGTATAGACATATTTTGAATGTCTACGCTATCCATACATGTTATCCAGGAATACGGTACCATTTCTAACCTTTGTGCAATCACGTGCAATCCATACTGGGCCTAACACCGTCTGAGCCTGCCTCCTGAGACATATATTTTGAATGTGTACACTATCCATACATGTTATCCAGGGATACGGTACCCTTTCTAACCTTTGCGCAATCACGTGCAATACATACTGAGCCTAACACCGTCTCAGCCTGCCTCATGCTGTATAGACATATATTTTGAATGTGTACGCTATCCATACATGTTATCCAGGGATACGGTACCCTTTCTAACCTTTGTGCAATCACATGCAATCCATACTGGGCCTAACACCGTCTGAGCCTGCCTCCTGAGACATATATTTTGAATGTGTACGCTATCCATACATGTTATCCAGGGATACGGTACCCTTTCTAACCTTTGTGCAATCACGTGCAATCCATACTGGGCCTAACACCGTCTGAGCCTGCCTCCTGAGACATATATTTTGAATGTGTACGCTATCCATACATGTTATCCAGGGATACGGTACCCTTTCTAACCTTTGTGCAATCACGTGCAATCCATACTGGGCCTAACAATGTCTGAGCCTGCCTCATGCTGTATAGACATATATTTTGAATGTGTACGCTATCCATACATGTTATCCAGGGATACGGTACCCTTTCTAACCTTTGTGCAATCACGTGCAATCCATACTGGGCCTAACACCGTCTGAGCCTGCCTCCTGAGACATATATTTTGTATGTGTACGCTATCCATACATGTTATCCATGGATACGGTACCCTTTCTAACCTTTGTGCAATCAAGTGCAATCCATACTGGGCCTAACACCGTCTGAGCCTGCCTCATGCTGTATAGACATATATTTTGAATGTGTACGCTATCCATACATGTTATCCAGGGATACGGTACCCTTTCTAACCTTTGTGCAATCACGTGCAATCCATACTGGGCCTAACACCATCTCAGCCTGCCTCCTGAGACATATATTTTGAATGTGTACGCTATCCATACATGTTATCCAGGGATACGGTACCCTTTCTAACCTTTGTGCAATCACGTGCAATCCATACTGGGCCTAACACCGTCTGAGCCTGCCTCATGCTGTATAGACATATATTTTGAATGTGTACGCTATCCATACATGTTATCCAGGGATACGGTACCCTTTATAACCTTTGTGCAATCATGTGCAATCCATACTGGGCCTAACACCGTCTGAGCCTGCCTCCTGAGACATATATTTTGAATGTGTACGCTATCCATACATGTTATCCAGGGATACCGTACCCTTTTTAACCTTTGTGCAATCACGTGCAATCCATACTGGGCCTAACACCGTCTGAGCCTGCCTCATGCTGTATAGACATATATTTTGAATGTGTACGCTATCCATACATGTTATCCAGGGATACGGTACCCTTTCTAACCTTTGTGCAATCACGTGCAATCCATACTGGGCCTAACACCGTCTGAGCCTGCCTCCTGAGACATATATTTTGAATGTGTACGCTATCCATACATGTTATCCAGGGATACGGTACCCTTTCTAACCTTTGTGCAATCACGTGCAATCCATACTGGGCCTAACACCGTCTGAGCCTGCCTCATGCTGTATAGACATATATTTTGAATGTGTACGCTATCCATACATGTTATCCAGGGATACGGTACCCTTTCTAACCTTTGTGCAATCACGTGCAATCCATACTGGGCCTAACACCGTCTGAGCCTGCCTCCTGAGACATATATTTTGAATGTGTACGCTATCCATACATGTTATCCAGGGATACGGTACCCTTTCTAACCTTTGTGCAATCACGTGCAATCCATACTGGGCCTAACACCGTCTGAGCCTGCCTCATGCTGTATAGACATATATTTTGAATGTGTACGCTATCCATACATGTTATCCAGGGATACGGTACCCTTTCTAACCTTTGTGCAATCACGTGCAATCCATACTGGGCCTAAAACCGTCTGAGCCTGCCTCCTGAGACATATATTTTGAATCTGTATGCTATCCATACATGTTATCCAGGGATACGGTACCCTTTCTAACCTTTGTGCAATCACGTGCAATCCATACTGGGCCTAACACCGTCTGAGCCTGCCTCCTGAGACATTTATTTTGAATGTGTACGCTATCCATACATGTTATCCAGGGATACGGTACCCTTTCTAACCTTTGTGCAATCACGTGCAATCCATACTGGGCCTAACACCGTCTGAGCATGCCTAATGCTGTATAGACATATATTTTGAATGTGTACGCTATCCATACATGTTATCCAGGGATACGGTACCCTTTCTAACCTTTGTGCAATCACGTGCAATCCATACTGGGCCTAACACCGTCTGAGCCTGCCTCATGCTGTATAGACATATATTTTGAATGTGTACGCTATCCATACATGTTATCCAGGGATACGGTACCCTTTCTAACCTTTGTGCAATCACGTGCAATCCACACTGGGCCTAACACCGTCTGAGCCTGCCTCATGCTGTATAGACATATATTTTGAATGTGTACGCTATCCATACATGTTATCCAGGGATACGGTACCCTTTCTAACCTTTGTGCAATCACGTGCAATCCATACTGGGCCTAACACCGTCTGAGCCTGCCTCCTGAGACATATATTTTGAATGTGTACGCTATCCATACATGTTATCCAGGGATACGGTACCCTTTCTAACCTTTGTGCAATCACGTGCAATCCATACTGGGCCTAACACCGTCTGAGCCTGCCTCCTGAGACATATATTTTTAATGTGTACGCTATCCATACATGTTATCCAGGGATACGGTACCCTTTCTAACCTTTGTGCAATCACGTGCAATCCATACTGGGCCTAACACCGTCTGAGCCTGCCTCATGATGTATAGACATATTTTGAATGTCTACGCTATCCATACATGTTATCCAGGAATACGGTACCATTTCTAACCTTTGTGCAATCACGTGCAATCCATACTGGGCCTAACACCGTCTGAGCCTGCCTCCTGAGACATATATTTTGAATGTGTACACTATCCATACATGTTATCCAGGGATACGGTACCCTTTCTAACCTTTGCGCAATCACGTGCAATACATACTGGGCCTAACACCGTCTCAGCCTGCCTCATGCTGTATAGACATATATTTTGAATGTGTACGCTATCCATACATGTTATCCAGGGATACGGTACCCTTTCTAACCTTTGTGCAATCACATGCAATCCATACTGGGCCTAACACCGTCTGAGCCTGCCTCCTGAGACATATATTTTGAATGTGTACGCTATCCATACATGTTATCCAGGGATACGGTACCCTTTCTAACCTTTGTGCAATCACGTGCAATCCATACTGGGCCTAACACCGTCTGAGCCTGCCTCCTGAGACATATATTTTGAATGTGTACGCTATCCATACATGTTATCCAGGGATACGGTACCCTTTCTAACCTTTGTGCAATCACGTGCAATCCATACTGGGCCTAACAATGTCTGAGCCTGCCTCATGCTGTATAGACATATATTTTGAATGTGTACGCTATCCATACATGTTATCCAGGGATACGGTACCCTTTCTAACCTTTGTGCAATCACGTGCAATCCATACTGGGCCTAACACCGTCTGAGCCTGCCTCCTGAGACATATATTTTGTATGTGTACGCTATCCATACATGTTATCCATGGATACGGTACCCTTTCTAACCTTTGTGCAATCACGTGCAATCCATACTGGGCCTAACACCGTCTGAGCCTGCCTCATGCTGTATAGACATATATTTTGAATGTGTACGCTATCCATACATGTTATCCAGGGATACGGTACCCTTTCTAACCTTTGTGCAATCACGTGCAATCCATACTGGGCCTAACACCATCTCAGCCTGCCTCCTGAGACATATATTTTGAATGTGTACGCTATCCATACATGTTATCCAGGGATACGGTACCCTTTCTAACCTTTGTGCAATCACGTGCAATCCATACTGGGCCTAACACCGTCTGAGCCTGCCTCATGCTGAATAGACATATATTTTGAATGTGTACGCTATCCATACATGTTATCCAGGGATACGGTACCCTTTATAACCTTTGTGCAATCATGTGCAATCCATACTGGGCCTAACACCGTCTAAGCCTGCCTCCTGAGACATATATTTTGAATGTGTACGCTATCCATACATGTTATCCAGGGATACCGTACCCTTTTTAACCTTTGTGCAATCACGTGCAATCCATACTGGGCCTAACACCGTCTGAGCCTGCCTCATGCTGTATAGACATATATTTTGAATGTGTACGCTATCCATACATGTTATCCAGGGATACGGTACCCTTTCTAACCTTTGTGCAATCACGTGCAATCCATACTGGGCCTAACACCGTCTGAGCCTGCCTCCTGAGACATATATTTTGAATGTGTACGCTATCCATACATGTTATCCAGGGATACGGTACCCTTTCTAACCTTTGTGCAATCACGTGCAATCCATACTGGGCCTAACACCGTCTGAGCCTGCCTCATGCTGTATAGACATATATTTTGAATGTGTACGCTATCCATACATGTTATCCAGGGATACGGTACCCTTTCTAACCTTTGTGCAATCACGTGCAATCCATACTGGGCCTAACACCGTCTGAGCCTGCCTCCTGAGACATATATTTTGAATGTGTACGCTATCCATACATGTTATCCAGGGATACGGTACCCTTTCTAACCTTTGTGCAATCACGTGCAATCCATACTGGGCCTAACACCGTCTGAGCCTGCCTCATGCTGTATAGACATATATTTTGAATGTGTACGCTATCCATACATGTTATCCAGGGATACGGTACCCTTTCTAACCTTTGTGCAATCACGTGCAATCCATACTGGGCCTAAAACCGTCTGAGCCTGCCTCCTGAGACATATATTTTGAATCTGTATGCTATCCATACATGTTATCCAGGGATACGGTACCCTTTCTAACCTTTGTGCAATCACGTGCAATCCATACTGGGCCTAACACCGTCTGAGCCTGCCTCCTGAGACATTTATTTTGAATGTGTACGCTATCCATACATGTTATCCAGGGATACGGTACCCTTTCTAACCTTTGTGCAATCACGTGCAATCCATACTGGGCCTAACACCGTCTGAGCCTGCCTCATGCTGTATAGACATATATTTTGAATGTGTACGCTATCCATACATGTTATCCAGGGATACGGTACCCTTTCTAAACTTTGTGCAATCACGTGCAATCCATACTGGGCCTAACACCGTCTGAGCCTGCCTCATGCTGTATAGACATATATTTTGAATGTGTACGCTATCCATACATGTTATCCAGGGATACGGTACCCTTTCTAACCTTTGTGCAATCACGTGCAATCCATACTGGGCCTAACACCGTCTGAGCCTGCCTCCTGAGACATATATTTTGAATGTGTACGCTATCCATACATGTTATCCATGGATACGGTACCCTTTCTAACCTTTGTGCAATCACGTGCAATCCATACTGGGCCTAACACCGTCTTAGCCTGCCTCATGCTGTATAGACATATATTTTGAATGTGTACGCTATCCATACATGTTATCCAGGGATACGGTACCCTTTCTAACCTTTGTGCAATCACGTGCAATCCATACTGGGCCTAACACCGTCTGAGCCTGCCTCCTGAGACATATATTTTGAATGTGTACGCTATCCATACATGTTATCCAGGGATACGGTACCCTTTCTAACCTTTGTGCAATCACGTGCAATCCATACTTGGCCTAACACCGTCTGAGCCTGCCTCCTGAGACATATATTTTGAATGTGTACGCTATCCATACATGTTATCCAGGGATACGGTACCCTTTCTAACCTTTGTGCAATCACGTGCAATCCATACTGGGCCTAACACTGTCTGAGCCTGCCTCCTGCTGTATAGACATATATTTTGAATGTGTACGCTATCCATACATGTTATCCAGGGATACGGTACCCTTTCTAACCTTTGTGCAATCACGTGCAATCCATACTGGGCCTAACACCATCTCAGCCTGCCTCCTGAGACATATATTTTGAATGTGTACGCTATCCATACATGTTATCCAGGGATACGGTACCCTTTCTAACCTTTGTGCAATCACGTGCAATCCATACTGGGCCTAACACCGTCTGAGCCTGCCTCATGCTGTATAGACATATATTTTGAATGTGTACGCTATCCATACATGTTATCCAGGGATACGGTACCCTTTATAACCTTTGTGCAATCATGTGCAATCCATACTGGGCCTAACACCGTCTGAGCCTGCCTCCTGAGACATATATTTTGAATGTGTACGCTATCCATACATGTTATCCAGGGATACCGTACCCTTTTTAACCTTTGTGCAATCACGTGCAATCCATACTGGGCCTAACACCGTCTGAGCCTGCCTCATGCTGTATAGACATATATTTTGAATGTGTACGCTATCCATACATGTTATCCAGGGATACGGTACCCTTTCTAACCTTTGTGCAATCACGTGCAATCCATACTGGGCCTAACACCGTCTGAGCCTGCCTCCTGAGACATATATTTTGAATGTGTACGCTATCCATACATGTTATCCAGGGATACGGTACCCTTTCTAACCTTTGTGCAATCACGTGCAATCCATACTGGGCCTAACACCGTCTGAGCCTGCCTCATGCTGTATAGACATATATTTTGAATGTGTACGCTATCCATACATGTTATCCAGGGATACGGTACCCTTTCTAACCTTTGTGCAATCACGTGCAATCCATACTGGGCCTAACACCGTCTGAGCCTGCCTCCTGAGACATATATTTTGAATGTGTACGCTATCCATACATGTTATCCAGGGATACGGTACCCTTTCTAACCTTTGTGCAATCACGTGCAATCCATACTGGGCCTAACACCGTCTGAGCCTGCCTCATGCTGTATAGACATATATTTTGAATGTGTACGCTATCCATACATGTTATCCAGGGATACGGTACCCTTTCTAACCTTTGTGCAATCACGTGCAATCCATACTGGGCCTAAAACCGTCTGAGCCTGCCTCCTGAGACATATATTTTGAATCTGTATGCTATCCATACATGTTATCCAGGGATACGGTACCCTTTCTAACCTTTGTGCAATCACGTGCAATCCATACTGGGCCTAACACCGTCTGAGCCTGCCTCATGATGTATAGACATATTTTGAATGTCTACGCTATCCATACATGTTATCCAGGAATACGGTACCATTTCTAACCTTTGTGCAATCACGTGCAATCCATACTGGGCCTAACACCGTCTGAGCCTGCCTCCTGAGACATATATTTTGAATGTGTACACTATCCATACATGTTATCCAGGGATACGGTACCCTTTCTAACCTTTGCGCAATCACGTGCAATACATACTGGGCCTAACACCGTCTCAGCCTGCCTCATGCTGTATAGACATATATTTTGAATGTGTACGCTATCCATACATGTTATCCAGGGATACGGTACCCTTTCTAACCTTTGTGCAATCACATGCAATCCATACTGGGCCTAACACCGTCTGAGCCTGCCTCCTGAGACATATATTTTGAATGTGTACGCTATCCATACATGTTATCCAGGGATACGGTACCCTTTCTAACCTTTGTGCAATCACGTGCAATCCATACTGGGCCTAACACCGTCTGAGCCTGCCTCCTGAGACATATATTTTGAATGTGTACGCTATCCATACATGTTATCCAGGGATACGGTACCCTTTCTAACCTTTGTGCAATCACGTGCAATCCATACTGGGCCTAACAATGTCTGAGCCTGCCTCATGCTGTATAGACATATATTTTGAATGTGTACGCTATCCATACATGTTATCCAGGGATACGGTACCCTTTCTAACCTTTGTGCAATCACGTGCAATCCATACTGGGCCTAACACCGTCTGAGCCTGCCTCCTGAGACATATATTTTGTATGTGTACGCTATCCATACATGTTATCCATGGATACGGTACCCTTTCTAACCTTTGTGCAATCACGTGCAATCCATACTGGGCCTAACACCGTCTGAGCCTGCCTCATGCTGTATAGACATATATTTTGAATGTGTACGCTATCCATACATGTTATCCAGGGATACGGTACCCTTTCTAACCTTTGTGCAATCACGTGCAATCCATACTGGGCCTAACACCATCTCAGCCTGCCTCCTGAGACATATATTTTGAATGTGTACGCTATCCATACATGTTATCCAGGGATACGGTACCCTTTCTAACCTTTGTGCAATCACGTGCAATCCATACTGGGCCTAACACCGTCTGAGCCTGCCTCATGCTGTATAGACATATATTTTGAATGTGTACGCTATCCATACATGTTATCCAGGGATACGGTACCCTTTATAACCTTTGTGCAATCATGTGCAATCCATACTGGGCCTAACACCGTCTGAGCCTGCCTCCTGAGACATATATTTTGAATGTGTACGCTATCCATACATGTTATCCAGGGATACCGTACCCTTTTTAACCTTTGTGCAATCACGTGCAATCCATACTGGGCCTAACACCGTCTGAGCCTGCCTCATGCTGTATAGACATATATTTTGAATGTGTACGCTATCCATACATGTTATCCAGGGATACGGTACCCTTTCTAACCTTTGTGCAATCACGTGCAATCCATACTGGGCCTAACACCGTCTGAGCCTGCCTCCTGAGACATATATTTTGAATGTGTACGCTATCCATACATGTTATCCAGGGATACGGTACCCTTTCTAACCTTTGTGCAATCACGTGCAATCCATACTGGGCCTAACACCGTCTGAGCCTGCCTCATGCTGTATAGACATATATTTTGAATGTGTACGCTATCCATACATGTTATCCAGGGATACGGTACCCTTTCTAACCTTTGTGCAATCACGTGCAATCCATACTGGGCCTAACACCGTCTGAGCCTGCCTCCTGAGACATATATTTTGAATGTGTACGCTATCCATACATGTTATCCAGGGATACGGTACCCTTTCTAACCTTTGTGCAATCACGTGCAATCCATACTGGGCCTAACACCGTCTGAGCCTGCCTCATGCTGTATAGACATATATTTTGAATGTGTACGCTATCCATACATGTTATCCAGGGATACGGTACCCTTTCTA
Source organism: Dendrobates tinctorius (assembly GCF_039654945.1). Classification (NCBI taxonomy): domain Eukaryota; kingdom Metazoa; phylum Chordata; class Amphibia; order Anura; family Dendrobatidae; genus Dendrobates; species Dendrobates tinctorius. The sequence continues at coordinate 8,405,825 of NW_027361913.1, read as the reverse complement.
ACCTTTGTGCAATCACGTGCAATCCATACTGGGCCTAAAACCGTCTGAGCCTGCCTCCTGAGACATATATTTTGAATCTGTATGCTATCCATACATGTTATCCAGGGATACGGTACCCTTTCTAACCTTTGTGCAATCACGTGCAATCCATACTGGGCCTAACACCGTCTGAGCCTGCCTCATGATGTATAGACATATTTTGAATGTCTACGCTATCCATACATGTTATCCAGGAATACGGTACCATTTCTAACCTTTGTGCAATCACGTGCAATCCATACTGGGCCTAACACCGTCTGAGCCTGCCTCCTGAGACATATATTTTGAATGTGTACACTATCCATACATGTTATCCAGGGATACGGTACCCTTTCTAACCTTTGCGCAATCACGTGCAATACATACTGAGCCTAACACCGTCTCAGCCTGCCTCATGCTGTATAGACATATATTTTGAATGTGTACGCTATCCATACATGTTATCCAGGGATACGGTACCCTTTCTAACCTTTGTGCAATCACATGCAATCCATACTGGGCCTAACACCGTCTGAGCCTGCCTCCTGAGACATATATTTTGAATGTGTACGCTATCCATACATGTTATCCAGGGATACGGTACCCTTTCTAACCTTTGTGCAATCACGTGCAATCCATACTGGGCCTAACACCGTCTGAGCCTGCCTCCTGAGACATATATTTTGAATGTGTACGCTATCCATACATGTTATCCAGGGATACGGTACCCTTTCTAACCTTTGTGCAATCACGTGCAATCCATACTGGGCCTAACAATGTCTGAGCCTGCCTCATGCTGTATAGACATATATTTTGAATGTGTACGCTATCCATACATGTTATCCAGGGATACGGTACCCTTTCTAACCTTTGTGCAATCACGTGCAATCCATACTGGGCCTAACACCGTCTGAGCCTGCCTCCTGAGACATATATTTTGTATGTGTACGCTATCCATACATGTTATCCATGGATACGGTACCCTTTCTAACCTTTGTGCAATCAAGTGCAATCCATACTGGGCCTAACACCGTCTGAGCCTGCCTCATGCTGTATAGACATATATTTTGAATGTGTACGCTATCCATACATGTTATCCAGGGATACGGTACCCTTTCTAACCTTTGTGCAATCACGTGCAATCCATACTGGGCCTAACACCATCTCAGCCTGCCTCCTGAGACATATATTTTGAATGTGTACGCTATCCATACATGTTATCCAGGGATACGGTACCCTTTCTAACCTTTGTGCAATCACGTGCAATCCATACTGGGCCTAACACCGTCTGAGCCTGCCTCATGCTGTATAGACATATATTTTGAATGTGTACGCTATCCATACATGTTATCCAGGGATACGGTACCCTTTATAACCTTTGTGCAATCATGTGCAATCCATACTGGGCCTAACACCGTCTGAGCCTGCCTCCTGAGACATATATTTTGAATGTGTACGCTATCCATACATGTTATCCAGGGATACCGTACCCTTTTTAACCTTTGTGCAATCACGTGCAATCCATACTGGGCCTAACACCGTCTGAGCCTGCCTCATGCTGTATAGACATATATTTTGAATGTGTACGCTATCCATACATGTTATCCAGGGATACGGTACCCTTTCTAACCTTTGTGCAATCACATGCAATCCATACTGGGCCTAACACCGTCTGAGCCTGCCTCCTGAGACATATATTTTGAATGTGTACGCTATCCATACATGTTATCCAGGGATACGGTACCCTTTCTAACCTTTGTGCAATCACGTGCAATCCATACTGGGCCTAACACCGTCTGAGCCTGCCTCATGCTGTATAGACATATATTTTGAATGTGTACGCTATCCATACATGTTATCCAGGGATACGGTACCCTTTCTAACCTTTGTGCAATCACGTGCAATCCATACTGGGCCTAACACCGTCTGAGCCTGCCTCCTGAGACATATATTTTGAATGTGTACGCTATCCATACATGTTATCCAGGGATACGGTACCCTTTCTAACCTTTGTGCAATCACGTGCAATCCATACTGGGCCTAACACCGTCTGAGCCTGCCTCATGCTGTATAGACATATATTTTGAATGTGTACGCTATCCATACATGTTATCCAGGGATACGGTACCCTTTCTAACCTTTGTGCAATCACGTGCAATCCATACTGGGCCTAAAACCGTCTGAGCCTGCCTCCTGAGACATATATTTTGAATCTGTATGCTATCCATACATGTTATCCAGGGATACGGTACCCTTTCTAACCTTTGTGCAATCACGTGCAATCCATACTGGGCCTAACACCGTCTGAGCCTGCCTCCTGAGACATTTATTTTGAATGTGTACGCTATCCATACATGTTATCCAGGGATACGGTACCCTTTCTAACCTTTGTGCAATCACGTGCAATCCATACTGGGCCTAACACCGTCTGAGCATGCCTAATGCTGTATAGACATATATTTTGAATGTGTACGCTATCCATACATGTTATCCAGGGATACGGTACCCTTTCTAACCTTTGTGCAATCACGTGCAATCCATACTGGGCCTAACACCGTCTGAGCCTGCCTCATGCTGTATAGACATATATTTTGAATGTGTACGCTATCCATACATGTTATCCAGGGATACGGTACCCTTTCTAACCTTTGTGCAATCACGTGCAATCCACACTGGGCCTAACACCGTCTGAGCCTGCCTCATGCTGTATAGACATATATTTTGAATGTGTACGCTATCCATACATGTTATCCAGGGATACGGTACCCTTTCTAACCTTTGTGCAATCACGTGCAATCCATACTGGGCCTAACACCGTCTGAGCCTGCCTCCTGAGACATATATTTTGAATGTGTACGCTATCCATACATGTTATCCAGGGATACGGTACCCTTTCTAACCTTTGTGCAATCACGTGCAATCCATACTGGGCCTAACACCGTCTGAGCCTGCCTCCTGAGACATATATTTTTAATGTGTACGCTATCCATACATGTTATCCAGGGATACGGTACCCTTTCTAACCTTTGTGCAATCACGTGCAATCCATACTGGGCCTAACACCGTCTGAGCCTGCCTCATGATGTATAGACATATTTTGAATGTCTACGCTATCCATACATGTTATCCAGGAATACGGTACCATTTCTAACCTTTGTGCAATCACGTGCAATCCATACTGGGCCTAACACCGTCTGAGCCTGCCTCCTGAGACATATATTTTGAATGTGTACACTATCCATACATGTTATCCAGGGATACGGTACCCTTTCTAACCTTTGCGCAATCACGTGCAATACATACTGGGCCTAACACCGTCTCAGCCTGCCTCATGCTGTATAGACATATATTTTGAATGTGTACGCTATCCATACATGTTATCCAGGGATACGGTACCCTTTCTAACCTTTGTGCAATCACATGCAATCCATACTGGGCCTAACACCGTCTGAGCCTGCCTCCTGAGACATATATTTTGAATGTGTACGCTATCCATACATGTTATCCAGGGATACGGTACCCTTTCTAACCTTTGTGCAATCACGTGCAATCCATACTGGGCCTAACACCGTCTGAGCCTGCCTCCTGAGACATATATTTTGAATGTGTACGCTATCCATACATGTTATCCAGGGATACGGTACCCTTTCTAACCTTTGTGCAATCACGTGCAATCCATACTGGGCCTAACAATGTCTGAGCCTGCCTCATGCTGTATAGACATATATTTTGAATGTGTACGCTATCCATACATGTTATCCAGGGATACGGTACCCTTTCTAACCTTTGTGCAATCACGTGCAATCCATACTGGGCCTAACACCGTCTGAGCCTGCCTCCTGAGACATATATTTTGTATGTGTACGCTATCCATACATGTTATCCATGGATACGGTACCCTTTCTAACCTTTGTGCAATCACGTGCAATCCATACTGGGCCTAACACCGTCTGAGCCTGCCTCATGCTGTATAGACATATATTTTGAATGTGTACGCTATCCATACATGTTATCCAGGGATACGGTACCCTTTCTAACCTTTGTGCAATCACGTGCAATCCATACTGGGCCTAACACCATCTCAGCCTGCCTCCTGAGACATATATTTTGAATGTGTACGCTATCCATACATGTTATCCAGGGATACGGTACCCTTTCTAACCTTTGTGCAATCACGTGCAATCCATACTGGGCCTAACACCGTCTGAGCCTGCCTCATGCTGAATAGACATATATTTTGAATGTGTACGCTATCCATACATGTTATCCAGGGATACGGTACCCTTTATAACCTTTGTGCAATCATGTGCAATCCATACTGGGCCTAACACCGTCTGAGCCTGCCTCCTGAGACATATATTTTGAATGTGTACGCTATCCATACATGTTATCCAGGGATACCGTACCCTTTTTAACCTTTGTGCAATCACGTGCAATCCATACTGGGCCTAACACCGTCTGAGCCTGCCTCATGCTGTATAGACATATATTTTGAATGTGTACGCTATCCATACATGTTATCCAGGGATACGGTACCCTTTCTAACCTTTGTGCAATCACGTGCAATCCATACTGGGCCTAACACCGTCTGAGCCTGCCTCCTGAGACATATATTTTGAATGTGTACGCTATCCATACATGTTATCCAGGGATACGGTACCCTTTCTAACCTTTGTGCAATCACGTGCAATCCATACTGGGCCTAACACCGTCTGAGCCTGCCTCATGCTGTATAGACATATATTTTGAATGTGTACGCTATCCATACATGTTATCCAGGGATACGGTACCCTTTCTAACCTTTGTGCAATCACGTGCAATCCATACTGGGCCTAACACCGTCTGAGCCTGCCTCCTGAGACATATATTTTGAATGTGTACGCTATCCATACATGTTATCCAGGGATACGGTACCCTTTCTAACCTTTGTGCAATCACGTGCAATCCATACTGGGCCTAACACCGTCTGAGCCTGCCTCATGCTGTATAGACATATATTTTGAATGTGTACGCTATCCATACATGTTATCCAGGGATACGGTACCCTTTCTAACCTTTGTGCAATCACGTGCAATCCATACTGGGCCTAAAACCGTCTGAGCCTGCCTCCTGAGACATATATTTTGAATCTGTATGCTATCCATACATGTTATCCAGGGATACGGTACCCTTTCTAACCTTTGTGCAATCACGTGCAATCCATACTGGGCCTAACACCGTCTGAGCCTGCCTCCTGAGACATTTATTTTGAATGTGTACGCTATCCATACATGTTATCCAGGGATACGGTACCCTTTCTAACCTTTGTGCAATCACGTGCAATCCATACTGGGCCTAACACCGTCTGAGCCTGCCTCATGCTGTATAGACATATATTTTGAATGTGTACGCTATCCATACATGTTATCCAGGGATACGGTACCCTTTCTAAACTTTGTGCAATCACGTGCAATCCATACTGGGCCTAACACCGTCTGAGCCTGCCTCATGCTGTATAGACATATATTTTGAATGTGTACGCTATCCATACATGTTATCCAGGGATACGGTACCCTTTCTAACCTTTGTGCAATCACGTGCAATCCATACTGGGCCTAACACCGTCTGAGCCTGCCTCCTGAGACATATATTTTGAATGTGTACGCTATCCATACATGTTATCCATGGATACGGTACCCTTTCTAACCTTTGTGCAATCACGTGCAATCCATACTGGGCCTAACACCGTCTTAGCCTGCCTCATGCTGTATAGACATATATTTTGAATGTGTACGCTATCCATACATGTTATCCAGGGATACGGTACCCTTTCTAACCTTTGTGCAATCACGTGCAATCCATACTGGGCCTAACACCGTCTGAGCCTGCCTCCTGAGACATATATTTTGAATGTGTACGCTATCCATACATGTTATCCAGGGATACGGTACCCTTTCTAACCTTTGTGCAATCACGTGCAATCCATACTTGGCCTAACACCGTCTGAGCCTGCCTCCTGAGACATATATTTTGAATGTGTACGCTATCCATACATGTTATCCAGGGATACGGTACCCTTTCTAACCTTTGTGCAATCACGTGCAATCCATACTGGGCCTAACACTGTCTGAGCCTGCCTCCTGCTGTATAGACATATATTTTGAATGTGTACGCTATCCATACATGTTATCCAGGGATACGGTACCCTTTCTAACCTTTGTGCAATCACGTGCAATCCATACTGGGCCTAACACCGTCTGAGCCTGCCTCCTGAGACATATATTTTGAATTTGTACGCTATCCATACATGTTATCCAGGGATACGGTACCCTTTCTAACCTTTGTGCAATCACGTGCAATCGATACTGGGCCTAACACCGTCTGAGCCTGCCTCATGCTGTATAGACATATAATTTGAATGTGTACGCTATCCATACATGTTATCCAGGGATACGGTACCCTTATTAACCTTTGTGCAATCACGTGCAATCCATACTGGGCCTAACACCGTCTCAGCCTGCCTCCTGAGACATATATTTTGAATGTGTACGCTATCCATACATGTTATCCAGGGATACGGTACCCTTTCTAACCTTTGTGCAATCACGTGCAATCCATACTGGGCCTAACACCGTCTGAGCCTGCGTCATGCTGTATAGACATATATTTTGAATGTGTACGCTATCCATACATGTTATCCAGGGATACGGTACCCTTTCTAACCCTTGTGCAATCACGTGCAATCCATACTGGGCCTAACACCGTCTCAGCCTGCCTCATGGTGTATAGACATATATTTTGAATGTGTACGCTATCCATACATGTTATCCAGGGATACGGTACGCTTTCTAACCTTTGTGCAATCACGTGCAATCCATACTGGGCCTAACACCATCTGAGCCTGCCTCATGCTGTATAGACATATATTTTGAATGTGTACGCTATCCATACATGTTATCCAGGGATACGGTACCCTTTCTAACCTTTGTGCAATCACGTGCAATCCATACTGGGCCTAACACCGTCTGAGCCTGCCTCATGCTGTATAGACATATATTTTGAATGTGTACGCTATCCATACATGTTATCCAGGGATACGGTACCCTTTCTAACCTTTGTGCAATCACGTGCAATCCATACTGGGCCTAACACCGTCTGAGCCTGCCTCATGCTGTATAGACATATATTTTGAATGTGTACGCTATCCATACATGTTATCCAGGGATACGGTACCCTTTCTAACCTTTGTGCAATCACGTGCAATCCATACTGGGCCTAACACCGTCTCAGCCTGCCTCCTGAGACATATATTTTGAATGTGTACGCTATCCATACATGTTATCCAGGGATACGGTACCCTTTCTAACCTTTGTGCAATCACGTGCTATCCATACTGGGCCTAACACCATCTGAGCCTGCCTCCTGAGACATTTATTTTGAATGTGTACACTATCCATACATGTTATCCAGGGATACTGTACCCTTTCTAACCTTTGTGCAATCACGTGCAATCCATACTGGGCCTAACACCGTCTGAGCCTGCCTCATGCTGTATAGACATATATTTTGAATGTGTACGCTATCCATACATGTTATCCAGGGATACGGTACCCTTTCTAACCTTTGTGCAATCACGTGCAATCCATACTGGGCCTAACACCGTCTGAGCCTGCCTCCTGAGACATATATTTTGAATGTGTACGCTATCCATATATGTTATCCAGGGATACGGTACCCTTTCTAACCTTTGTGCAATCACGTGCAATCCATACTGGGCCTAACACCGTCTGAGCCTGCCTCATGCTGTATAGACATATATTTTGAATGTGTACGCTATCCATACATGTTATCCAGGGATACGGTACCCTTTCTAACCTTTGTGCAATCACGTGCAATCCATACTGGGCCTTACACCGTCTGAGCCTGCCTCCTGAGACATATATTTTGAATGTGTACGCTATCCATACATGTTATCCAGGGATACGGTACCCTTTCTAACCTTTGTGCAATCACGTGCAATCCATACTGGGCCTAACACCGTCTCAGCCTGCCTCATGCTGTATAGACATATATTTTGAATGTGTACGCTATCCATACATGTTATCCAGGGATACGGTACCCTTTCTAACCTTTGTGCAATCACGTGCAATCCATACTGGGCCTAACACCGTCTGAGCCTGCCTCATGCTGTATAGACATATATTTTGAATGTGTACGCTATCCATACATGTTATCCAGGGATACGGTACCCTTTCTAACCTTTGTGCAATCACGTGCAATCCATACTGGGCCTAACACCGTCTGAGCCTGCCTCATGCTGTATAGACATATATTTTGAATGTGTACGCTATCCATACATGTTATCCAGGGATACGGTACCCTTTCTAACCTTTGTGCAATCACGTGCAATCCATACTGGGCCTAACACCGTCTGAGCCTGCCTCATGCTGTATAGACATATATTTTGAATGTGTACGCTATCCATACATGTTATCCAGGGATACAGTACCCTTTCTAACCTTTGTGCAATCACGTGCAATCCATACTGGGCCTAACACCGTCTGAGCCTGCCTCATGCTGTATAGACATATATTTTGAATGTGTACGCTATCCATACATGTTATCCAGGGATACGGTACCCTTTCTAACCTTTGTGCAATCACGTGCAATCCATACTGGGCCTAACACCATCTGAGCCTGCCTCCTGAGACATATATTTTGAATGTGTACGCTATCCATACATGTTATCCAGGGATACGGTACCCTTTCTAACCTTTGTGCAATCACGTGCAATCCATACTGGGCCTAACACCGTCTGAGCCTGCCTCATGCTGTATAGACATATATTTTGAATGTGTACGCTATCCATACATGTTATCCAGGGATACGGTACCCTTTCTAACCTTTGTGCAATCACGTGCAATCCATACTGGGCCTAACACCGTCTCAGCCTGCCTCCTGAGACATATATTTTGAATGTGTACGCTATCCATACATGTTATCCAGGGATACTGTACCCTTTCTAACCTTTGTGCAATCACGTGCAATCCATACTGGGCCTAACACCGTCTGAGCCTGCCTCCTGAGACATTTATTTTGAATGTGTACACTATCCATACATGTTATCCAGGGACACTGAACCCTTTCTAACCTTTGTGCAATCACGTGCAATCCATACTGGGCCTAACACCGTCTGAGCCTGCCTCATGCTGTATAGACATATATTTTGAATGTGTACGCTATCCATACATGTTATCCAGGGATACGGTACCCTTTCTAACCTTTGTGCAATCACGTGCAATCCATACTGGGCCTAACACCGTCTCAGCCTGCCTCCTGAGACATATATTTTGAATGTGTACGCTATCCATACATGTTATCCAGGGATACGGTAACCTTTCTAACCTTTGTGCAATCACGTGCAATCCATACTGGGCCTAACACCGTCTGAGCCTGCCTCATGCTGTATAGACATATATTTTGAATGTGTACGCTATCCATACATGTTATCCAGGGATACGGTACCCTTTCTAACCTTTGTGCAATCACGTGCAATCCATACTGGGCCTAACACCGTCTGAGCCTTCCTCATGCTGTATAGACATATATTTTGAATGTGTACGCTATCCATACATGTTATCCAGGGATACGGTACCCTTTCTAACCTTTGTGCAATCACGTGCAATCCATACTGGGCCTAACACCATCTGAGCCTGCCTCATGCTGTATAGACATATATTTTGAATGTGTACGCTATCCATACATGTTATCCAGGGATACGGTACCCTTTCTAACCCTTGTGCAATCACGTGCAATCCATACTGGGCCTAACACCGTCTGAGCCTGCCTCATGCTGTATAGACATATATTTTGAATGTGTACGCTATCAATACATGTTATCCAGGGATACGGTACCCTTTCTAACCTTTGTGCAATCACGTGCAATCCATACTGGGCCTAACACCGTCTGAGCCTGCCTCCTAAGACATTTATTTTGAATGTGTATGCTATCCATACATGTTATCCAGGGATACGGTACCCTTTCTATCCTTTGTGCAATCACGTGCAATCCATACTGGGCCTAACACCGTCTGAGCCTGCCTCATGCTGTATAGACATATATTTTGAATGTGTACGCTATCCATACATGTTATCCAGGGATACGGTACCCTTTCTAACCTTTGTGCAATCACGTGCAATCCATACTGGGCCTAACACCGTCTCAGCCTGCCTCCTGAGACATATATTTTGAATGTGTACGCTATCCATACATGTTATCCAGGGATACGGTACCCTTTCTAACCTTTGTGCAATCACGTGCAATCCATACTGGGCCTAACACCGTCTGAGCCTGCCTCCTGAGACATTTATTTTGAATGTGTACGCTATCCATACATGTTATCCAGGGATACTGTACCCTTTCTAACCTTTGTGCAATCACGTGCAATCCATACTGGGCCTAACACCGTCTGAGCCTGCCTCATGCTGTATAGACATATATTTTGAATGTGTACGCTATCCATACATGTTATCCAGGGATACGGTACCCTTTCTAAACTTTGTGCAATCACGTGCAATCCATACTGGGCCTAACACCGTCTCAGCCTGCCTCCTGAGACATATATTTTGAATGTGTACGCTATCCATACATGTTATCCAGGGATACGGTACCCTTTCTAACCTTTGTGCAATCACGTGCAATCCATACTGGGCCTAACACCGTCTGAGCCTGCCTCATGCTGTATAGACATATATTTTGAATGTGTACGCTATCCATACATGTTATCCAGGGATACGGTACCCTTTCTAAACTTTGTGCAATCACGTGCAATCCATACTGGGCCTAACACCGTCTCAGCCTGCCTCCTGAGACATATATTTTGAATGTGTACGCTATCCATTCATGTTATCCAGGGATACGGTAACCTTTCTAACCTTTGTGCAATCACGTGCAATCCATACTGGGCCTAACACCGTCTGAGCCTGCCTCATGCTGTATAGACATATATTTTGAATGTGTACGCTATCCATACATGTTATCCAGGGATACGGTACCCTTTCTAACCTTTGTGCAATCACGTGCAATCCATACTGGGCCTAACACCGTCTGAGCCTGCCTCATGCTGTATAGACATATATTTTGAATGTGTACGCTATCCATACATGTTATCCAGGGATACGGTACCCTTTCTAACCTTTGTGCAATCACGTGCAATCCATACTGGGCCTAACACCATCTGAGCCTGCCTCATGCTGTATAGACATATATTTTGAATGTGTACGCTATCCATACATGTTATCCAGGGATACGGTACCCTTTCTAACCCTTGTGCAATCACGTGCAATCCATACTGGTTCTAACACCGTCTGAGCCTGCCTCATGCTGTATAGACATATATTTTGAATGTGTACGCTATCCATACATGTTATCCAGGGATACGGTACCCTTTCTAACCTTTGTGCAATCACGTGCAATCCATACTGGGCCTAACACCGTCTCAGCCTGCCTCCTGAGACATATATTTTGAATGTGTACGCTATCCATACATGTTATCCAGGGATACGGTACCCTTTCTAACCTTTGTGCAATCACGTGCAATCCATACTGGGCCTAACACCGTCTGAGCCTGCCTCATGCTGTATAGACATATATTTTGAATGTGTACGCTATCCATACATGTTATCCAGGGATACGGTACCCTTTCTAAACTTTGTGCAATCACGTGCAATCCATACTGGGCCTAACACCGTCTGAGCCTGCCTCATGCTGTATAGACATATATTTTGAATGTGTACGCTATCCATACATGTTATCCAGGGATACGGTACCCTTTCTAACCTTTGTGCAATCACGTGCAATCCATACTGGGCCTAACACCGTCTGAGCCTGCCTCCTGAGACATATAATTTGAATGTGTACGCTATCCATACATGTTATCCAGGGATACGGTACCCTTTCTAACCTTTGTGCAATCACGTGCAATCCATACTGGGCCTAACACCGTCTGAGCCTGCCTCCTGAGACATATATTTTGAATGTGTACGCTATCCATACATGTTATCTAGGGATACGGTACCCTTTCTAACCTTTGTGCAATCACGTGCAATCCATACTGGGCCTAACACCGTCTGAGCCTGCCTCATGCTGTATAGACATATATTTTGAATGTGTACGCTATCCATACATGTTATCCAGGGATACGGTACCCTTTCTAACCTTTGTGCAATCACGTGCAATCCATACTGGGCCTAACACCGTCTGAGCCTGCCTCCTGAGACATATATTTTGAATGTGTACGCTATCCATACATGTTATCTAGGGATACGGTACCCTTTCTAACCTTTGTGCAATCACGTGCAATCCATACTGGGCCTAACACCGTCTGAGCCTGCCTCATGCTGTATAGACATATATTTTGAATGTGTACGCTATCCATACATGTTATCCAGGGATACGGTACCCTTTCTAACCTTTGTGCAATCACGTGCAATCCATACTGGGCCTAACACCGTCTGAGCCTGCCTCCTGAGACATATATTTTGAATGTGTACGCTATCCATACATGTTATCCAGGGATACGGTACCCTTTCTAACCTTTGTGCAATCACGTGCAATCCATACTGGGCCTAACACCGTCTGAGCATGCCTAATGCTGTATAGACATATATTTTGAATGTGTACGCTATCCATACATGTTATCCAGGGATACGGTACCCTTTCTAACCTTTGTGCAATCACATGCAATCCATACTGGGCCTAACACCGTCTGAGCCTGCCTCATGCTGTATAGACATATATTTTGAATGTGTACGCTATCCATACATGTTATCCAGGGATACGGTACCCTTTCTAACCTTTGTGCAATCACGTGCAATCCATACTGGGCCTAACACCGTCTGAGCCTGCCTCATGCTGTATAGACATATATTTTGAATGTGTACGCTATCCATACATGTTATCCAGGGATACGGTACCCTTTCTAACCTTTGTGCAATCACGTGCAATCCATACTGGGCCTAACACCGTCTGAGCCTGCCTCCTGAGACATATATTTTGAATGTGTACGCTATCCATACATGTTATCCAGGGATACGGTACCCTTTCTAACCTTTGTGCAATCACGTGCAATCCATACTGGGCCTAACACCGTCTGAGCCTGCCTCCTGAGACATATATTTTTAATGTGTACGCTATCCATACATGTTATCCAGGGATACGGTACCCTTTCTAACCTTTGTGCAATCACGTGCAATCCATACTGGGCCTAACACCGTCTGAGCCTGCCTCATGATGTATAGACATATTTTGAATGTGTACGCTATCCATACATGTTATCCAGGAATACGGTACCCTTTCTAAACTTTGTGCAATCACGTGCAATCCATACTGGGCCTAACACCGTCTGAGCCTGCCTCCTGAGACATATATTTTGAATGTGTACGCTATCCATACATGTTATCCAGGGATACGGTACCCTTTCTAAACTTTGCGCAATCACGTGCAATCCATACTGGGCCTAACACCGTCTCAGCCTGCCTCATGCTGTATAGACATATATTTTGAATGTGTACGCTATCCATACATGTTATCCAGGGATACGGTACCCTTTCTAACCTTTGTGCAATCACATGCAATCCATACTGGGCCTAACACCGTCTGAGCCTGCCTCCTGAGACATATATTTTGAATGTGTACGCTATCCATACATGTTATCCAGGGATACGGTACCCTTTCTAACCTTTGTGCAATCACGTGCAATCCATACTGGGCCTAACACCGTCTGAGCCTGCCTCCTGAGACATATATTTTGAATGTGTACGCTATCCATACATGTTATCCAGGGATACGGTACCCTTTCTAACCTTTGTGCAATCACGTGCAATCCATACTGGGCCTAACAATGTCTGAGCCTGCCTCATGCTGTATAGACATATATTTTGAATGTGTACGCTATCCATACATGTTATCCAGGGATACGGTACCCTTTCTAACCTTTGTGCAATCACGTGCAATCCATACTGGGCCTAACACCGTCTGAGCCTGCCTCCTGAGACATATATTTTGAATGTGTACGCTATCCATACATGTTATCCATGGATACGGTACCCTTTCTAACCTTTGTGCAATCACGTGCAATCCATACTGGGCCTAACACCGTCTGAGCCTGCCTCATGCTGTATAGACATATATTTTGAATGTGTACGCTATCCATACATGTTATCCAGGGATACGGTACCCTTTCTAACCTTTGTGCAATCACGTGCAATCCATACTGGGCCTAACACCATCTCAGCCTGCCTCCTGAGACATATATTTTGAATGTGTACGCTATCCATACATGTTATCCAGGGATACGGTACCCTTTCTAACCTTTGTGCAATCACGTGCAATCCATACTGGGCCTAACACCGTCTGAGCCTGCCTCATGCTGTATAGACATATATTTTGAATGTGTACGCTATCCATACATGTTATCCAGGGATACGGTACCCTTTATAACCTTTGTGCAATCATGTGCAATCCATACTGGGCCTAACACCGTCTGAGCCTGCCTCCTGAGACATATATTTTGAATGTGTACGCTATCCATACATGTTATCCAGGGATACCGTACCCTTTCTAACCTTTGTGCAATCACGTGCAATCCATACTGGGCCTAACACCGTCTGAGCCTGCCTCATGCTGTATAGACATATATTTTGAATGTGTACGCTATCCATACATGTTATCCAGGGATACGGTACCCTTTCTAACCTTTGTGCAATCACGTGCAATCCATACTGGGCCTAACACCGTCTGAGCCTGCCTCCTGAGACATATATTTTGAATGTGTACGCTATCCATACATGTTATCCAGGGATACGGTACCCTTTCTAACCTTTGTGCAATCACGTGCAATCCATACTGGGCCTAACACCGTCTGAGCCTGCCTCATGCTGTATAGACATATATTTTGAATGTGTACGCTATCCATACATGTTATCCAGGGATACGGTACCCTTTCTAACCTTTGTGCAATCACGTGCAATCCATACTGGGCCTAACACCGTCTGAGCCTGCCTCCTGAGACATATATTTTGAATGTGTACGCTATCCATACATGTTATCCAGGGATACGGTACCCTTTCTAACCTTTGTGCAATCACGTGCAATCCATACTGGGCCTAACACCGTCTGAGCCTGCCTCATGCTGTATAGACATATATTTTGAATGTGTACGCTATCCATACATGTTATCCAGGGATACGGTACCCTTTCTAACCTTTGTGCAATCACGTGCAATCCATACTGGGCCTAAAACCGTCTGAGCCTGCCTCCTGAGACATATATTTTGAATCTGTATGCTATCCATACATGTTATCCAGGGATACGGTACTCTTTCTAACCTTTGTGCAATCACGTGCAATCCATACTGGGCCTAACACCGTCTGAGCCTGCCTCCTGAAACATATATTTTGAATGTGTAGGCTATCCATACATGTTATCCAGGGATACGGTACCCTTTCTAACCTTTGTGCAATCACGTGCAATCCATACTGGGCCTAACACCGTCTGAGCCTGCCTCATGATGTATAGACATATTTTGAATGTGTACGCTATCCATACATGTTATCCAGGAATACGGTACCCTTTCTAACCTTTGTGCAATCACGTGCAATCCATACTGGGCCTAACACCGTCTGAGCCTGCCTCATGCTGTATAGACATATATTTTGAATGTGTACGCTATCCATACATGTTATCCAGGGATACGGTACCCTTTCTAAACTTTGTGCAATCACGTGCAATCCATACTGGGCCTAACACCGTCTCAGCCTGCCTCCTGAGACATATATTTTGAATGTGTACGCTATCCATACATGTTATCCAGGGATACGGTACCCTTTCTAACCTTTGTGCAATCACGTGCAATCCATACTGGGCCTAACACCGTCTGAGCCTGCCTCATGCTGTATAGACATATATTTTGAATGTGTACGCTATCCATACATGTTATCCAGGGATACGGTACCCTTTCTAAACTTTGTGCAATCACGTGCAATCCATACTGGGCCTAACACCGTCTCAGCCTGCCTCCTGAGACATATATTTTGAATGTGTACGCTATCCATTCATGTTATCCAGGGATACGGTAACCTTTCTAACCTTTGTGCAATCACGTGCAATCCATACTGGGCCTAACACCGTCTGAGCCTGCCTCATGCTGTATAGACATATATTTTGAATGTGTACGCTATCCATACATGTTATCCAGGGATACGGTACCCTTTCTAACCTTTGTGCAATCACGTGCAATCCATACTGGGCCTAACACCGTCTGAGCCTGCCTCATGCTGTATAGACATATATTTTGAATGTGTACGCTATCCATACATGTTATCCAGGGATACGGTACCCTTTCTAACCTTTGTGCAATCACGTGCAATCCATACTGGGCCTAACACCATCTGAGCCTGCCTCATGCTGTATAGACATATATTTTGAATGTGTACGCTATCCATACATGTTATCCAGGGATACGGTACCCTTTCTAACCCTTGTGCAATCACGTGCAATCCATACTGGTTCTAACACCGTCTGAGCCTGCCTCATGCTGTATAGACATATATTTTGAATGTGTACGCTATCCATACATGTTATCCAGGGATACGGTACCCTTTCTAACCTTTGTGCAATCACGTGCAATCCATACTGGGCCTAACACCGTCTCAGCCTGCCTCCTGAGACATATATTTTGAATGTGTACGCTATCCATACATGTTATCCAGGGATACGGTACCCTTTCTAACCTTTGTGCAATCACGTGCAATCCATACTGGGCCTAACACCGTCTGAGCCTGCCTCATGCTGTATAGACATATATTTTGAATGTGTACGCT
This sequence comes from Dendrobates tinctorius, assembly GCF_039654945.1. Lineage (NCBI taxonomy): Eukaryota > Metazoa > Chordata > Amphibia > Anura > Dendrobatidae > Dendrobates > Dendrobates tinctorius. Next base: position 8,388,947 of record NW_027361913.1, on the reverse strand, counting down.
ATCCATACATGTTATCCAGGGATACGGTACCCTTTCTAAACTTTGTGCAATCACGTGCAATCCATACTGGGCCTAACACCGTCTGAGCCTGCCTCATGCTGTATAGACATATATTTTGAATGTGTACGCTATCCATACATGTTATCCAGGGATACGGTACCCTTTCTAACCTTTGTGCAATCACGTGCAATCCATACTGGGCCTAACACCGTCTGAGCCTGCCTCCTGAGACATATAATTTGAATGTGTACGCTATCCATACATGTTATCCAGGGATACGGTACCCTTTCTAACCTTTGTGCAATCACGTGCAATCCATACTGGGCCTAACACCGTCTGAGCCTGCCTCCTGAGACATATATTTTGAATGTGTACGCTATCCATACATGTTATCTAGGGATACGGTACCCTTTCTAACCTTTGTGCAATCACGTGCAATCCATACTGGGCCTAACACCGTCTGAGCCTGCCTCATGCTGTATAGACATATATTTTGAATGTGTACGCTATCCATACATGTTATCCAGGGATACGGTACCCTTTCTAACCTTTGTGCAATCACGTGCAATCCATACTGGGCCTAACACCGTCTGAGCCTGCCTCCTGAGACATATATTTTGAATGTGTACGCTATCCATACATGTTATCTAGGGATACGGTACCCTTTCTAACCTTTGTGCAATCACGTGCAATCCATACTGGGCCTAACACCGTCTGAGCCTGCCTCATGCTGTATAGACATATATTTTGAATGTGTACGCTATCCATACATGTTATCCAGGGATACGGTACCCTTTCTAACCTTTGTGCAATCACGTGCAATCCATACTGGGCCTAACACCGTCTGAGCCTGCCTCCTGAGACATATATTTTGAATGTGTACGCTATCCATACATGTTATCCAGGGATACGGTACCCTTTCTAACCTTTGTGCAATCACGTGCAATCCATACTGGGCCTAACACCGTCTGAGCATGCCTAATGCTGTATAGACATATATTTTGAATGTGTACGCTATCCATACATGTTATCCAGGGATACGGTACCCTTTCTAACCTTTGTGCAATCACATGCAATCCATACTGGGCCTAACACCGTCTGAGCCTGCCTCATGCTGTATAGACATATATTTTGAATGTGTACGCTATCCATACATGTTATCCAGGGATACGGTACCCTTTCTAACCTTTGTGCAATCACGTGCAATCCATACTGGGCCTAACACCGTCTGAGCCTGCCTCATGCTGTATAGACATATATTTTGAATGTGTACGCTATCCATACATGTTATCCAGGGATACGGTACCCTTTCTAACCTTTGTGCAATCACGTGCAATCCATACTGGGCCTAACACCGTCTGAGCCTGCCTCCTGAGACATATATTTTGAATGTGTACGCTATCCATACATGTTATCCAGGGATACGGTACCCTTTCTAACCTTTGTGCAATCACGTGCAATCCATACTGGGCCTAACACCGTCTGAGCCTGCCTCCTGAGACATATATTTTTAATGTGTACGCTATCCATACATGTTATCCAGGGATACGGTACCCTTTCTAACCTTTGTGCAATCACGTGCAATCCATACTGGGCCTAACACCGTCTGAGCCTGCCTCATGATGTATAGACATATTTTGAATGTGTACGCTATCCATACATGTTATCCAGGAATACGGTACCCTTTCTAAACTTTGTGCAATCACGTGCAATCCATACTGGGCCTAACACCGTCTGAGCCTGCCTCCTGAGACATATATTTTGAATGTGTACGCTATCCATACATGTTATCCAGGGATACGGTACCCTTTCTAAACTTTGCGCAATCACGTGCAATCCATACTGGGCCTAACACCGTCTCAGCCTGCCTCATGCTGTATAGACATATATTTTGAATGTGTACGCTATCCATACATGTTATCCAGGGATACGGTACCCTTTCTAACCTTTGTGCAATCACATGCAATCCATACTGGGCCTAACACCGTCTGAGCCTGCCTCCTGAGACATATATTTTGAATGTGTACGCTATCCATACATGTTATCCAGGGATACGGTACCCTTTCTAACCTTTGTGCAATCACGTGCAATCCATACTGGGCCTAACACCGTCTGAGCCTGCCTCCTGAGACATATATTTTGAATGTGTACGCTATCCATACATGTTATCCAGGGATACGGTACCCTTTCTAACCTTTGTGCAATCACGTGCAATCCATACTGGGCCTAACAATGTCTGAGCCTGCCTCATGCTGTATAGACATATATTTTGAATGTGTACGCTATCCATACATGTTATCCAGGGATACGGTACCCTTTCTAACCTTTGTGCAATCACGTGCAATCCATACTGGGCCTAACACCGTCTGAGCCTGCCTCCTGAGACATATATTTTGAATGTGTACGCTATCCATACATGTTATCCATGGATACGGTACCCTTTCTAACCTTTGTGCAATCACGTGCAATCCATACTGGGCCTAACACCGTCTGAGCCTGCCTCATGCTGTATAGACATATATTTTGAATGTGTACGCTATCCATACATGTTATCCAGGGATACGGTACCCTTTCTAACCTTTGTGCAATCACGTGCAATCCATACTGGGCCTAACACCATCTCAGCCTGCCTCCTGAGACATATATTTTGAATGTGTACGCTATCCATACATGTTATCCAGGGATACGGTACCCTTTCTAACCTTTGTGCAATCACGTGCAATCCATACTGGGCCTAACACCGTCTGAGCCTGCCTCATGCTGTATAGACATATATTTTGAATGTGTACGCTATCCATACATGTTATCCAGGGATACGGTACCCTTTATAACCTTTGTGCAATCATGTGCAATCCATACTGGGCCTAACACCGTCTGAGCCTGCCTCCTGAGACATATATTTTGAATGTGTACGCTATCCATACATGTTATCCAGGGATACCGTACCCTTTCTAACCTTTGTGCAATCACGTGCAATCCATACTGGGCCTAACACCGTCTGAGCCTGCCTCATGCTGTATAGACATATATTTTGAATGTGTACGCTATCCATACATGTTATCCAGGGATACGGTACCCTTTCTAACCTTTGTGCAATCACGTGCAATCCATACTGGGCCTAACACCGTCTGAGCCTGCCTCCTGAGACATATATTTTGAATGTGTACGCTATCCATACATGTTATCCAGGGATACGGTACCCTTTCTAACCTTTGTGCAATCACGTGCAATCCATACTGGGCCTAACACCGTCTGAGCCTGCCTCATGCTGTATAGACATATATTTTGAATGTGTACGCTATCCATACATGTTATCCAGGGATACGGTACCCTTTCTAACCTTTGTGCAATCACGTGCAATCCATACTGGGCCTAACACCGTCTGAGCCTGCCTCCTGAGACATATATTTTGAATGTGTACGCTATCCATACATGTTATCCAGGGATACGGTACCCTTTCTAACCTTTGTGCAATCACGTGCAATCCATACTGGGCCTAACACCGTCTGAGCCTGCCTCATGCTGTATAGACATATATTTTGAATGTGTACGCTATCCATACATGTTATCCAGGGATACGGTACCCTTTCTAACCTTTGTGCAATCACGTGCAATCCATACTGGGCCTAAAACCGTCTGAGCCTGCCTCCTGAGACATATATTTTGAATCTGTATGCTATCCATACATGTTATCCAGGGATACGGTACTCTTTCTAACCTTTGTGCAATCACGTGCAATCCATACTGGGCCTAACACCGTCTGAGCCTGCCTCCTGAAACATATATTTTGAATGTGTAGGCTATCCATACATGTTATCCAGGGATACGGTACCCTTTCTAACCTTTGTGCAATCACGTGCAATCCATACTGGGCCTAACACCGTCTGAGCCTGCCTCATGATGTATAGACATATTTTGAATGTGTACGCTATCCATACATGTTATCCAGGAATACGGTACCCTTTCTAACCTTTGTGCAATCACGTGCAATCCATACTGGGCCTAACACCGTCTGAGCCTGCCTCCTGAGACATATATTTTGAATGTGTACGCTATCCATACATGTTATCCAGGGATACGGTACCCTTTCTAACCTTTGCGCAATCACGTGCAATCCATACTGGGCCTAACACCGTCTCAGCCTGCCTCATGCTGTATAGACATATATTTTGAATGTGTACGCTATCCATACATGTTATCCAGGGATACGGTACCCTTTCTAACCTTTGTGCAATCACATGCAATCCATACTGGGCCTAACACCGTCTGAGCCTGCCTCCTGAGACATATATTTTGAATGTGTACGCTATCCATACATGTTATCCAGGGATACGGTACCCTTTCTAACCTTTGTGCAATCACGTGCAATCCATACTGGGCCTAACACCGTCTGAGCCTGCCTCCTGAGACATATATTTTGAATGTGTACGCTATCCATACATGTTATCCAGGGATACGGTACCCTTTCTAACCTTTGTGCAATCACGTGCAATCCATACTGGGCCTAACAATGTCTGAGCCTGCCTCATGCTGTATAGACATATATTTTGAATGTGTACGCTATCCATACATGTTATCCAGGGATACGGTACCCTTTCTAACCTTTGTGCAATCACGTGCAATCCATACTGGGCCTAACACCGTCTGAGCCTGCCTCCTGAGACATATATTTTGAATGTGTACGCTATCCATACATGTTATCCAGGGATACGGTACCCTTTCTAACCTTTGCGCAATCACGTGCAATCCATACTGGGCCTAACACCGTCTCAGCCTGCCTCATGCTGTATAGACATATATTTTGAATGTGTACGCTATCCATACATGTTATCCAGGGATACGGTACCCTTTCTAACCTTTGTGCAATCACATGCAATCCATACTGGGCCTAACACCGTCTGAGCCTGCCTCCTGAGACATATATTTTGAATGTGTACGCTATCCATACATGTTATCCAGGGATACGGTACCCTTTCTAACCTTTGTGCAATCACGTGCAATCCATACTGGGCCTAACACCGTCTGAGCCTGCCTCATGCTGTATAGACATATATTTTGAATGTGTACGCTATCCATACATGTTATCCAGGGATACGGTACCCTTTATAACCTTTGTGCAATCATGTGCAATCCATACTGGGCCTAACACCGTCTGAGCCTGCCTCCTGAGACATATATTTTGAATGTGTACGCTATCCATACATGTTATCCAGGGATACCGTACCCTTTCTAACCTTTGTGCAATCACGTGCAATCCATACTGGGCCTAACACCGTCTGAGCCTGCCTCATGCTGTATAGACATATATTTTGAATGTGTACGCTATCCATACATGTTATCCAGGGATACGGTACCCTTTCTAACCTTTGTGCAATCACGTGCAATCCATACTGGGCCTAACACCGTCTGAGCCTGCCTCCTGAGACATATATTTTGAATGTGTACGCTATCCATACATGTTATCCAGGGATACGGTACCCTTTCTAACCTTTGTGCAATCACGTGCAATCCATACTGGGCCTAACACCGTCTGAGCCTGCCTCATGCTGTATAGACATATATTTTGAATGTGTACGCTATCCATACATGTTATCCAGGGATACGGTACCCTTTCTAACCTTTGTGCAATCACGTGCAATCCATACTGGGCCTAACACCGTCTGAGCCTGCCTCCTGAGACATATATTTTGAATGTGTACGCTATCCATACATGTTATCCAGGGATACGGTACCCTTTCTAACCTTTGTGCAATCACGTGCAATCCATACTGGGCCTAACACCGTCTGAGCCTGCCTCATGCTGTATAGACATATATTTTGAATGTGTACGCTATCCATACATGTTATCCAGGGATACGGTACCCTTTCTAACCTTTGTGCAATCACGTGCAATCCATACTGGGCCTAAAACCGTCTGAGCCTGCCTCCTGAGACATATATTTTGAATCTGTATGCTATCCATACATGTTATCCAGGGATACGGTACTCTTTCTAACCTTTGTGCAATCACGTGCAATCCATACTGGGCCTAACACCGTCTGAGCCTGCCTCCTGAAACATATATTTTGAATGTGTAGGCTATCCATACATGTTATCCAGGGATACGGTACCCTTTCTAACCTTTGTGCAATCACGTGCAATCCATACTGGGCCTAACACCGTCTGAGCCTGCCTCATGATGTATAGACATATTTTGAATGTGTACGCTATCCATACATGTTATCCAGGAATACGGTACCCTTTCTAACCTTTGTGCAATCACGTGCAATCCATACTGGGCCTAACACCGTCTGAGCCTGCCTCCTGAGACATATATTTTGAATGTGTACGCTATCCATACATGTTATCCAGGGATACGGTACCCTTTCTAACCTTTGCGCAATCACGTGCAATCCATACTGGGCCTAACACCGTCTCAGCCTGCCTCATGCTGTATAGACATATATTTTGAATGTGTACGCTATCCATACATGTTATCCAGGGATACGGTACCCTTTCTAACCTTTGTGCAATCACATGCAATCCATACTGGGCCTAACACCGTCTGAGCCTGCCTCCTGAGACATATATTTTGAATGTGTACGCTATCCATACATGTTATCCAGGGATACGGTACCCTTTCTAACCTTTGTGCAATCACGTGCAATCCATACTGGGCCTAACACCGTCTGAGCCTGCCTCCTGAGACATATATTTTGAATGTGTATGCTATCCATACATGTTATCCAGGGATACGGTACCCTTTCTAACCTTTGTGCAATCACGTGCAATCCATACTGGGCCTAACAATGTCTGAGCCTGCCTCATGCTGTATAGACATATATTTTGAATGTGTACGCTATCCATACATGTTATCCAGGGATACGGTACCCTTTCTAACCTTTGTGCAATCACGTGCAATCCATACTGGGCCTAACACCGTCTGAGCCTGCCTCCTGAGACATATATTTTGAATGTGTACGCTATCCATACATGTTATCCAGGGATACGGTACCCTTTCTAACCTTTGCGCAATCACGTGCAATCCATACTGGGCCTAACACCGTCTCAGCCTGCCTCATGCTGTATAGACATATATTTTGAATGTGTACTCTATCCATACATGTTATCCAGGGATACGGTACCCTTTCTAACCTTTGTGCAATCACATGCAATCCATACTGGGCCTAACACCGTCTGAGCCTGCCTCCTGAGACATATATTTTGAATGTGTACGCTATCCATACATGTTATCCAGGGATACGGTACCCTTTCTAACCTTTGTGCAATCACGTGCAATCCATACTGGGCCTAACACCGTCTGAGCCTGCCTCCTGAGACATATATTTTGAATGTGTACGCTATCCATACATGTTATCCAGGGATACGGTACCCTTTCTAACCTTTGTGCAATCACGTGCAATCCATACTGGGCCTAACAATGTCTGAGCCTGCCTCATGCTGTATAGACATATATTTTGAATGTGTACGCTATCCATACATGTTATCCAGGGATACGGTACCCTTTCTAACCTTTGTGCAATCACGTGCAATCCATACTGGGCCTAACACCGTCTGAGCCTGCCTCCTGAGACATATATTTTGAATGTGTACGCTATCCATACATGTTATCCATGGATACGGTACCCTTTCTAACCTTTGTGCAATCACGTGCAATCCATACTGGGCCTAACACCGTCTGAGCCTGCCTCATGCTGTATAGACATATATTTTGAATGTGTACGCTATCCATACATGTTATCCAGGGATACGGTACCCTTTCTAACCTTTGTGCAATCACGTGCAATCCATACTGGGCCTAACACCATCTCAGCCTGCCTCCTGAGACATATATTTTGAATGTATACGCTATCCATACATGTTATCCAGGGATACGGTACCCTTTCTAACCTTTGTGCAATCACGTGCAATCCATACTGGGCCTAACACCGTCTGAGCCTGCCTCATGCTGTATAGACATATATTTTGAATGTGTACGCTATCCATACATGTTATCCAGGGATACGGTACCCTTTATAACCTTTGTGCAATCATGTGCAATCCATACTGGGCCTAACACCGTCTGAGCCTGCCTCCTGAGACATATATTTTGAATGTGTACGCTATCCATACATGTTATCCAGGGATACCATACCCTTTCTAACCTTTGTGCAATCACGTGCAATCCATACTGGGCCTAACACCGTCTGAGCCTGCCTCATGCTGTATAGACATATATTTTGAATGTGTACGCTATCCATACATGTTATCCAGGGATACGGTACCCTTTATAACCTTTGTGCAATCATGTGCAATCCATACTGGGCCTAACACCGTCTGAGCCTGCCTCCTGAGACATATATTTTGAATGTGTACGCTATCCATACATGTTATCCAGGGATACCGTACCCTTTCTAACCTTTGTGCAATCACATGCAATCCATACTGGGCCTAACACCGTCTGAGCCTGCCTCCTGAGACATATATTTTGAATGTGTACGCTATCCATACATGTTATCCAGGGATACGGTACCCTTTCTAACCTTTGTGCAATCACGTGCAATCCATACTGGGCCTAACACCGTCTGAGCCTGCCTCCTGAGACATATATTTTGAATGTGTACGCTATCCATACATGTTATCCAGGGATACGGTACCCTTTCTAACCTTTGTGCAATCACGTGCAATCCATACTGGGCCTAACAATGTCTGAGCCTGCCTCATGCTGTATAGACATATATTTTGAATGTGTACGCTATCCATACATGTTATCCAGGGATACGGTACCCTTTCTAACCTTTGTGCAATCACGTGCAATCCATACTGGGCCTAACACCGTCTGAGCCTGCCTCCTGAGACATATATTTTGAATGTGTACGCTATCCATACATGTTATCCAGGGATACGGTACCCTTTCTAACCTTTGCGCAATCACGTGCAATCCATACTGGGCCTAACACCGTCTCAGCCTGCCTCATGCTGTATAGACATATATTTTGAATGTGTACGCTATCCATACATGTTATCCAGGGATACGGTACCCTTTCTAACCTTTGTGCAATCACATGCAATCCATACTGGGCCTAACACCGTCTGAGCCTGCCTCCTGAGACATATATTTTGAATGTGTACGCTATCCATACATGTTATCCAGGGATACGGTACCCTTTCTAACCTTTGTGCAATCACGTGCAATCCATACTGGGCCTAACACCGTCTGAGCCTGCCTCCTGAGACATATATTTTGAATGTGTACGCTATCCATACATGTTATCCAGGGATACGGTACCCTTTCTAACCTTTGTGCAATCACGTGCAATCCATACTGGGCCTAACAATGTCTGAGCCTGCCTCATGCTGTATAGACATATATTTTGAATGTGTACGCTATCCATACATGTTATCCAGGGATACGGTACCCTTTCTAACCTTTGTGCAATCACGTGCAATCCATACTGGGCCTAACACCGTCTGAGCCTGCCTCCTGAGACATATATTTTGAATGTGTACGCTATCCATACATGTTATCCATGGATACGGTACCCTTTCTAACCTTTGTGCAATCACGTGCAATCCATACTGGGCCTAACACCGTCTGAGCCTGCCTCATGCTGTATAGACATATATTTTGAATGTGTACGCTATCCATACATGTTATCCAGGGATACGGTACCCTTTCTAACCTTTGTGCAATCATGTGCAATCCATACTGGGCCTAACACCATCTCAGCCTGCCTCCTGAGACATATATTTTGAATGTGTACGCTATCCATACATGTTATCCAGGGATACGGTACCCTTTCTAACCTTTGTGCAATCACGTGCAATCCATACTGGGCCTAACACCGTCTGAGCCTGCCTCATGCTGTATAGACATATATTTTGAATGTGTACGCTATCCATACATGTTATCCAGGGATACGGTACCCTTTATAACCTTTGTGCAATCATGTGCAATCCATACTGGGCCTAACACCGTCTGAGCCTGCCTCCTGAGACATATATTTTGAATGTGTACGCTATCCATACATGTTATCCAGGGATACCGTACCCTTTCTAACCTTTGTGCAATCACATGCAATCCATACTGGGCCTAACACCGTCTGAGCCTGCCTCATGCTGTATAGACATATATTTTGAATGTGTACGCTATCCATACATGTTATCCAGGGATACGGTACCCTTTCTAACCTTTGTGCAATCACGTGCAATCCATACTGGGCCTAACACCGTCTGAGCCTGCCTCCTGAGACATATATTTTGAATGTGTACGCTATCCATACATGTTATCCAGGGATACGGTACCCTTTCTAACCTTTGTGCAATCACGTGCAATCCATACTGGGCCTAACACCGTCTGAGCCTGCCTCATGCTGTATAGACATATATTTTGAATGTGTACGCTATCCATACATGTTATCCAGGGATACGGTACCCTTTCTAACCTTTGTGCAATCACGTGCAATCCATACTGGGCCTAACACCGTCTGAGCCTGCCTCCTGAGACATATATTTTGAATGTGTACGCTATCCATACATGTTATCCAGGGATACGGTACCCTTTCTAACCTTTGTGCAATCACGTGCAATCCATACTGGGCCTAACACCGTCTGAGCCTGCCTCATGCTGTATAGACATATATTTTGAATGTGTACGCTATCCATACATGTTATCCAGGGATACGGTACCCTTTCTAACCTTTGTGCAATCACGTGCAATCCATACTGGGCCTAAAACCGTCTGAGCCTGCCTCCTGAGACATATATTTTGAATCTGTATGCTATCCATACATGTTATCCAGGGATACGGTACTCTTTCTAACCTTTGTGCAATCACGTGCAATCCATACTGGGCCTAACACCGTCTGAGCCTGCCTCCTGAAACATATATTTTGAATGTGTAGGCTATCCATACATGTTATCCAGGGATACGGTACCCTTTCTAACCTTTGTGCAATCACGTGCAATCCATACTGGGCCTAACATCGTCTGAGCCTGCCTCCTGAGACATTTATTTTGAATGTGTACGCTATCCATACATGTTATCCAGGGATACGGTACCCTTTCTAACCTTTGTGCAATCACGTGCAATCCATACTGGGCCTAACACCGTCTGAGCCTGCCTCCTGAGACATATATTTTGAATGTGTACGCTATCCATACATGTTATCCAGGGATACGGTACCCTTTCTAACCTTTGTGCAATCACGTGCAATCCATACTGGGCCTAACACCGTCTGAGCCTGCCTCCTGAGACATATATTTTGAATGTGTACGCTATCCATACATGTTATCCAGGGATACGGTACCCTTTCTAACCTTTGTGCAATCACGTGCAATCCATACTGGGCCTAACAATGTCTGAGCCTGCCTCATGCTGTATAGACATATATTTTGAATGTGTACGCTATCCATACATGTTATCCAGGGATACGGTACCCTTTCTAACCTTTGTGCAATCACGTGCAATCCATACTGGGCCTAACACCGTCTGAGCCTGCCTCCTGAGACATATATTTTGAATGTGTACGCTATCCATACATGTTATCCATGGATACGGTACCCTTTCTAACCTTTGTGCAATCACGTGCAATCCATACTGGGCCTAACACCGTCTGAGCCTGCCTCATGCTGTATAGACATATATTTTGAATGTGTACGCTATCCATACATGTTATCCAGGGATACGGTACCCTTTCTAACCTTTGTGCAATCACGTGCAATCCATACTGGGCCTAACACCATCTCAGCCTGCCTCCTGAGACATATATTTTGAATGTGTACGCTATCCATACATGTTATCCAGGGATACGGTACCCTTTCTAACCTTTGTGCAATCACGTGCAATCCATACTGGGCCTAACACCGTCTGAGCCTGCCTCATGCTGTATAGACATATATTTTGAATGTGTACGCTATCCATACATGTTATCCAGGGATACGGTACCCTTTATAACCTTTGTGCAATCATGTGCAATCCATACTGGGCCTAACACCATCTGAGCCTGCCTCCTGAGACATATATTTTGAATGTGTACGCTATCCATACATGTTATCCAGGGATACCGTACCCTTTCTAACCTTTGTGCAATCACGTGCAATCCATACTGGGCCTAACACCGTCTGAGCCTGCCTCATGCTGTATAGACATATATTTTGAATGTGTACGCTATCCATACATGTTATCCAGGGATACGGTACCCTTTCTAACCTTTGTGCAATCACGTGCAATCCATACTGGGCCTAACACCGTCTGAGCCTGCCTCCTGAGACATATATTTTGAATGTGTACGCTATCCATACATGTTATCCAGGGATACGGTACCCTTTCTAACCTTTGTGCAATCACGTGCAATCCATACTGGGCCTAACACCGTCTGAGCCTGCCTCATGCTGTATAGACATATATTTTGAATGTGTACGCTATCCATACATGTTATCCAGGGATACGGTACCCTTTCTAACCTTTGTGCAATCACGTGCAATCCATACTGGGCCTAACACCGTCTGAGCCTGCCTCCTGAGACATATATTTTGAATGTGTACGCTATCCATACATGTTATCCAGGGATACGGTACCCTTTCTAACCTTTGTGCAATCACGTGCAATCCATACTGGGCCTAACACCGTCTGAGCCTGCCTCATGCTGTATAGACATATATTTTGAATGTGTACGCTATCCATACATGTTATCCAGGGATACGGTACCCTTTCTAACCTTTGTGCAATCACGTGCAATCCATACTGGGCCTAAAACCGTCTGAGCCTGCCTCCTGAGACATATATTTTGAATCTGTATGCTATCCATACATGTTATCCAGGGATACGGTACCCTTTCTAACCTTTGTGCAATCACGTGCAATCCATACTGGGCCTAACACCGTCTGAGCCTGCCTCCTGAGACATATATTTTGAATGTGTACGCTATCCATACATGTTATCCAGGGATACGGTACCCTTTCTAACCTTTGTGCAATCTCGTGCAATCCATACTGGGCCTAACACCGTCTGAGCCTGCCTCCTGAGACATTTATTTTGAATGTGTACGCTATCCATACATGTTATCCAGGGATACGGTACCCTTTCTAACCTTTGTGCAATCACGTGCAATCCATACTGGGCCTAACACCGTCTGAGCCTGCCTCATGCTGTATAGACATATATTTTGAATGTGTACGCTATCCATACATGTTATCCAGGGATACGGTACCCTTTCTAAACTTTGTGCAATCACGTGCAATCCATACTGGGCCTAACACCGTCTGAGCCTGCCTCATGCTGTATAGACATATATTTTGAATGTGTACGCTATCCATACATGTTATCCAGGGATACGGTACCCTTTCTAACCTTTGTGCAATCACGTGCAATCCATACTGGGCCTAACACCGTCTGAGCCTGCCTCCTGAGACATATATTTTGAATGTGTACGCTATCCATACATGTTATCCATGGATACGGTACCCTTTCTAACCTTTGTGCAATCACGTGCAATCCATACTGGGCCTAACACCGTCTGAGCCTGCCTCATGCTGTATAGACATATATTTTGAATGTGTACGCTATCCATACATGTTATCCAGGGATACGGTACCCTTTCTAAACTTTGTGCAATCACGTGCAATCCATACTGGGCCTAACACCGTCTGAGCCTGCCTCATGCTGTATAGACATATATTTTGAATGTGTACGCTATCCATACATGTTATCCAGGGATACGGTACCCTTTCTAACCTTTGTGCAATCACGTGCAATCCATACTGGGCCTAACACCGTCTGAGCCTGCCTCCTGAGACATATATTTTGAATGTGTACGCTATCCATACATGTTATCCATGGATACGGTACCCTTTCTAACCTTTGTGCAATCACGTGCAATCCATACTGGGCCTAACACCGTCTGAGCCTGCCTCATGCTGTATAGACATATATTTTGAATGTGTACGCTATCCATACATGTTATCCAGGGATACGGTACCCTTTCTAACCTTTGTGCAATCACGTGCAATCCATACTGGGCCTAACACCGTCTGAGCCTGCCTCCTGAGACATATATTTTGAATTTGTACGCTATCCATACATGTTATCCAGGGATACGGTACCCTTTCTAACCTTTGTGCAATCACGTGCAATCGATACTGGGCCTAACACCGTCTGAGCCTGCCTCATGCTGTATAGACATATATTTTGAATGTGTACGCTATCCATACATGTTATCCAGGGATACGGTACCCTTATTAACCTTTGTGCAATCACGTGCAATCCATACTGGGCCTAACACCGTCTCAGCCTGCCTCCTGAGACATATATTTTGAATGTGTACGCTATCCATACATGTTATCCAGGGATACGGTACCCTTTCTAACCTTTGTGCAATCACGTGCAATCCATACTGGGCCTAACACCGTCTGAGCCTGCCTCATGCTGTATAGACATATATTTTGAATGTGTACGCTATCCATACATGTTATCCAGGGATACGGTACCCTTTCTAACCCTTGTACAATCACGTGCAATCCATACTGGGCCTAACACCGTCTGAGCCTGCCTCATGGTGTATAGACATATATTTTGAATGTGTACGCTATCCATACATGTTATCCAGGGATACGGTACCCTTTCTAACCTTTGTGCAATCACGTGCAATCCATACTGGGCCTAACACCGTCTGAGCCTGCCTCATGCTGTATAGATATATATTTTGAATGTGTACGCTATCCATACATGTTATCCAGGGATACGGTACCCTTTCTAACCTTTGTGCAATCACGTGCAATCCATACTGGGCCTAACACCGTCTGAGCCTGCCTCATGCTGTATAGACATATATTTTGAATGTGTACGCTATCCATACATGTTATCCAGGGATACGGTACCCTTTCTAACCTTTGTGCAATCACGTGCAATCCATACTGGGCCTAACACCGTCTGAGCCTGCCTCATGCTGTATAGACATATATTTTGAATGTGTACGCTATCCATACATGTTATCCAGGGATACGGTACCCTTTCTAACCTTTGTGCAATCACGTGCAATCCATACTGGGCCTAACACCGTCTCAGCCTGCCTCCTGAGACATATATTTTGAATGTGTACGCTATCCATACATGTTATCCAGGGATACGGTACCCTTTCTAACCTTTGTGCAATCACGTGCAATCCATACTGGGCCTAACACCGTCTGAGCCTGCCTCCTGAGACATTTATTTTGAATGTGTACACTATCCATACATGTTATCCAGGGATACTGTACCCTTTCTAACCTTTGTGCAATCACGTGCAATCCATACTGGGCCTAACACCGTCTGAGCCTGCCTCATGCTGTATAGACATATATTTTGAATGTGTACGCTATCCATACATGTTATCCAGGGATACGGTACCCTTTCTAACCTTTGTGCAATCACGTGCAATCCATACTGGGCCTAACACCGTCTCAGCCTGCCTCCTGAGACATATATTTTGAATGTGTACGCTATCCATACATGTTATCCAGGGATACGGTACCCTTTCTAACCTTTGTGCAATCACGTGCAATCCATACTGGGCCTAACACCGTCTGAGCCTGCCTCATGCTGTATAGACATATATTTTGAATGTGTACGCTATCCATACATGTTATCCAGGGATACGGTACCCTTTATAACCTTTGTGCAATCATGTGCAATCCATACTGGGCCTAACACCATCTGAGCCTGCCTCCTGAGACATATATTTTGAATGTGTACGCTATCCATACATGTTATCCAGGGATACCGTACCCTTTCTAACCTTTGTGCAATCACGTGCAATCCATACTGGGCCTAACACCGTCTGAGCCTGCCTCATGCTGTATAGACATATATTTTGAATGTGTACGCTATCCATACATGTTATCCAGGGATACGGTACCCTTTCTAACCTTTGTGCAATCACGTGCAATCCATACTGGGCCTAACACCGTCTGAGCCTGCCTCCTGAGACATATATTTTGAATGTGTACGCTATCCATACATGTTATCCAGGGATACGGTACCCTTTCTAACCTTTGTGCAATCACGTGCAATCCATACTGGGCCTAACACCGTCTGAGCCTGCCTCATGCTGTATAGACATATATTTTGAATGTGTACGCTATCCATACATGTTATCCAGGGATACGGTACCCTTTCTAACCTTTGTGCAATCACGTGCAATCCATACTGGGCCTAACACCGTCTGAGCCTGCCTCCTGAGACATATATTTTGAATGTGTACGCTATCCATACATGTTATCCAGGGATACGGTACCCTTTCTAACCTTTGTGCAATCACGTGCAATCCATACTGGGCCTAACACCGTCTGAGCCTGCCTCATGCTGTATAGACATATATTTTGAATGTGTACGCTATCCATACATGTTATCCAGGGATACGGTACCCTTTCTAACCTTTGTGCAATCACGTGCAATCCATACTGGGCCTAAAACCGTCTGAGCCTGCCTCCTGAGACATATATTTTGAATCTGTATGCTATCCATACATGTTATCCAGGGATACGGTACCCTTTCTAACCTTTGTGCAATCACGTGCAATCCATACTGGGCCTAACACCGTCTGAGCCTGCCTCCTGAGACATATATTTTGAATGTGTACGCTATCCATACATGTTATCCAGGGATACGGTACCCTTTCTAACCTTTGTGCAATCTCGTGCAATCCATACTGGGCCTAACACCGTCTGAGCCTGCCTCCTGAGACATTTATTTTGAATGTGTACGCTATCCATACATGTTATCCAGGGATACGGTACCCTTTCTAACCTTTGTGCAATCACGTGCAATCCATACTGGGCCTAACACCGTCTGAGCCTGCCTCATGCTGTATAGACATATATTTTGAATGTGTACGCTATCCATACATGTTATCCAGGGATACGGTACCCTTTCTAAACTTTGTGCAATCACGTGCAATCCATACTGGGCCTAACACCGTCTGAGCCTGCCTCATGCTGTATAGACATATATTTTGAATGTGTACGCTATCCATACATGTTATCCAGGGATACGGTACCCTTTCTAACCTTTGTGCAATCACGTGCAATCCATACTGGGCCTAACACCGTCTGAGCCTGCCTCCTGAGACATATATTTTGAATGTGTACGCTATCCATACATGTTATCCATGGATACGGTACCCTTTCTAACCTTTGTGCAATCACGTGCAATCCATACTGGGCCTAACACCGTCTGAGCCTGCCTCATGCTGTATAGACATATATTTTGAATGTGTACGCTATCCATACATGTTATCCAGGGATACGGTACCCTTTCTAACCTTTGTGCAATCACGTGCAATCCATACTGGGCCTAACACCGTCTGAGCCTGCCTCCTGAGACATATATTTTGAATTTGTACGCTATCCATACATGTTATCCAGGGATACGGTACCCTTTCTAACCTTTGTGCAATCACGTGCAATCGATACTGGGCCTAACACCGTCTGAGCCTGCCTCATGCTGTATAGACATATATTTTGAATGTGTACGCTATCCATACATGTTATCCAGGGATACGGTACCCTTATTAACCTTTGTGCAATCACGTGCAATCCATACTGGGCCTAACACCGTCTCAGCCTGCCTCCTGAGACATATATTTTGAATGTGTACGCTATCCATACATGTTATCCAGGGAAACGGTACCCTTTCTAACCTTTGTGCAATCACGTGCAATCCATACTGGGCCTAACACCGTCTGAGCCTGCCTCATGCTGTATAGACATATATTTTGAATGTGTACGCTATCCATACATGTTATCCAGGGATACGGTACCCTTTCTAACCCTTGTACAATCACGTGCAATCCATACTGGGCCTAACACCGTCTGAGCCTGCCTCATGGTGTATAGACATATATTTTGAATGTGTACGCTATCCATACATGTTATCCAGGGATACGGTACCCTTTCTAACCTTTGTGCAATCACGTGCAATCCATACTGGGCCTAACACCGTCTGAGCCTGCCTCATGCTGTATAGATATATATTTTGAATGTGTACGCTATCCATACATGTTATCCAGGGATACGGTACCCTTTCTAACCTTTGTGCAATCACGTGCAATCCATACTGGGCCTAACACCGTCTGAGCCTGCCTCATGCTGTATAGACATATATTTTGAATGTGTACGCTATCCATACATGTTATCCAGGGATACGGTACCCTTTCTAACCTTTGTGCAATCACGTGCAATCCATACTGGGCCTAACACCGTCTGAGCCTGCCTCATGCTGTATAGACATATATTTTGAATGTGTACGCTATCCATACATGTTATCCAGGGATACGGTACCCTTTATAACCTTTGTGCAATCATGTGCAATCCATACTGGGCCTAACACCATCTGAGCCTGCCTCCTGAGACATATATTTTGAATGTGTACGCTATCCATACATGTTATCCAGGGATACCGTACCCTTTCTAACCTTTGTGCAATCACGTGCAATCCATACTGGGCCTAACACCGTCTGAGCCTGCCTCATGCTGTATAGACATATATTTTGAATGTGTACGCTATCCATACATGTTATCCAGGGATACGGTACCCTTTCTAACCTTTGTGCAATCACGTGCAATCCATACTGGGCCTAACACCGTCTGAGCCTGCCTCCTGAGACATATATTTTGAATGTGTACGCTATCCATACATGTTATCCAGGGATACGGTACCCTTTCTAACCTTTGTGCAATCACGTGCAATCCATACTGGGCCTAACACCGTCTGAGCCTGCCTCATGCTGTATAGACATATATTTTGAATGTGTACGCTATCCATACATGTTATCCAGGGATACGGTACCCTTTCTAACCTTTGTGCAATCACGTGCAATCCATACTGGGCCTAACACCGTCTGAGCCTGCCTCCTGAGACATATATTTTGAATGTGTACGCTATCCATACATGTTATCCAGGGATACGGTACCCTTTCTAACCTTTGTGCAATCACGTGCAATCCATACTGGGCCTAACACCGTCTGAGCCTGCCTCATGCTGTATAGACATATATTTTGAATGTGTACGCTATCCATACATGTTATCCAGGGATACGGTACCCTTTCTAACCTTTGTGCAATCACGTGCAATCCATACTGGGCCTAAAACCGTCTGAGCCTGCCTCCTGAGACATATATTTTGAATCTGTATGCTATCCATACATGTTATCCAGGGATACGGTACCCTTTCTAACCTTTGTGCAATCACGTGCAATCCATACTGGGCCTAACACCGTCTGAGCCTGCCTCCTGAGACATATATTTTGAATGTGTACGCTATCCATACATGTTATCCAGGGATACGGTACCCTTTCTAACCTTTGTGCAATCTCGTGCAATCCATACTGGGCCTAACACCGTCTGAGCCTGCCTCCTGAGACATTTATTTTGAATGTGTACGCTATCCATACATGTTATCCAGGGATACGGTACCCTTTCTAACCTTTGTGCAATCACGTGCAATCCATACTGGGCCTAACACCGTCTGAGCCTGCCTCATGCTGTATAGACATATATTTTGAATGTGTACGCTATCCATACATGTTATCCAGGGATACGGTACCCTTTCTAAACTTTGTGCAATCACGTGCAATCCATACTGGGCCTAACACCGTCTGAGCCTGCCTCATGCTGTATAGACATATATTTTGAATGTGTACGCTATCCATACATGTTATCCAGGGATACGGTACCCTTTCTAACCTTTGTGCAATCACGTGCAATCCATACTGGGCCTAACACCGTCTGAGCCTGCCTCCTGAGACATATATTTTGAATGTGTACGCTATCCATACATGTTATCCATGGATACGGTACCCTTTCTAACCTTTGTGCAATCACGTGCAATCCATACTGGGCCTAACACCGTCTGAGCCTGCCTCATGCTGTATAGACATATATTTTGAATGTGTACGCTATCCATACATGTTATCCAGGGATACGGTACCCTTTCTAACCTTTGTGCAATCACGTGCAATCCATACTGGGCCTAACACCGTCTGAGCCTGCCTCCTGAGACATATATTTTGAATTTGTACGCTATCCATACATGTTATCCAGGGATACGGTACCCTTTCTAACCTTTGTGCAATCACGTGCAATCGATACTGGGCCTAACACCGTCTGAGCCTGCCTCATGCTGTATAGACATATATTTTGAATGTGTACGCTATCCATACATGTTATCCAGGGATACGGTACCCTTATTAACCTTTGTGCAATCACGTGCAATCCATACTGGGCCTAACACCGTCTCAGCCTGCCTCCTGAGACATATATTTTGAATGTGTACGCTATCCATACATGTTATCCAGGGAAACGGTACCCTTTCTAACCTTTGTGCAATCACGTGCAATCCATACTGGGCCTAACACCGTCTGAGCCTGCCTCATGCTGTATAGACATATATTTTGAATGTGTACGCTATCCATACATGTTATCCAGGGATACGGTACCCTTTCTAACCCTTGTACAATCACGTGCAATCCATACTGGGCCTAACACCGTCTGAGCCTGCCTCATGGTGTATAGACATATATTTTGAATGTGTACGCTATCCATACATGTTATCCAGGGATACGGTACCCTTTCTAACCTTTGTGCAATCACGTGCAATCCATACTGGGCCTAACACCGTCTGAGCCTGCCTCATGCTGTATAGATATATATTTTGAATGTGTACGCTATCCATACATGTTATCCAGGGATACGGTACCCTTTCTAACCTTTGTGCAATCACGTGCAATCCATACTGGGCCTAACACCGTCTGAGCCTGCCTCATGCTGTATAGACATATATTTTGAATGTGTACGCTATCCATACATGTTATCCAGGGATACGGTACCCTTTCTAACCTTTGTGCAATCACGTGCAATCCATACTGGGCCTAACACCGTCTGAGCCTGCCTCATGCTGTATAGACATATATTTTGAATGTGTACGCTATCCATACATGTTATCCAGGGATACGGTACCCTTTCTAACCTTTGTGCAATCACGTGCAATCCATACTGGGCCTAACACCGTCTCAGCCTGCCTCCTGAGACATATATTTTGAATGTGTACGCTATCCATACATGTTATCCAGGGATACGGTACCCTTTCTAACCTTTGTGCAATCACGTGCAATCCATACTGGGCCTAACACCGTCTGAGCCTGCCTCCTGAGACATTTATTTTGAATGTGTACACTATCCATACATGTTATCCAGGGATACTGTACCCTTTCTAACCTTTGTGCAATCACGTGCAATCCATACTGGGCCTAACACCGTCTGAGCCTGCCTCATGCTGTATAGACATATATTTTGAATGTGTACGCTATCCATACATGTTATCCAGGGATACGGTACCCTTTCTAACCTTTGTGCAATCACGTGCAATCCATACTGGGCCTAACACCGTCTCAGCCTGCCTCCTGAGACATATATTTTGAATGTGTATGCTATCCATACATGTTATCCAGGGATACGGTAACCTTTCTAACCTTTGTGCAATCACGTGCAATCCATACTGGGCCTAACACCGTCTGAGCCTGCCTCATGCTGTATAGACATATATTTTGAATGTGTACGCTATCCATACATGTTATCCAGGGATACGGTACACTTTCTAACCTTTGTGCAATCACGTGCAATCCATACTGGGCCTAACACCGTCTGAGCCTGCCTCATGCTGTATAGACATATATTTTGAATGTGTACGCTATGCATACATGTTATCCAGGGATACGGTACCCTTTCTAACCTTTGTGCAATCACGTGCAATCCATACTGGGCCTAACACCGTCTGAGCCTGCCTCATGCTGTATAGACATATATTTTGAATGTGTACGCTATCCATACATGTTATCCAGGGATATGGTACCCTTTCTAACCTTTGTGCAATCACGTGCAATCCATACTGGGCCTAACACCGTCTGAGCCTGCCTCATGCTGTATAGACATATATTTTGAATGTGTACGCTATCCATACATGTTATCCAGGGATACGGTACCCTTTCTAACCTTTGTGCAATCACGTGCAATCCATACTGGGCCTAACACCGTCTGAGCCTGCCTCCTAAGACATTTATTTTGAATGTGTATGCTATCCATACATGTTATCCAGGGATACGGTACCCTTTCTAACCTTTGTGCAATCACGTGCAATCCATACTGGGCCTAACACCGTCTCAGCCTGCCTCATGCTGTATAGACATATATTTTGAATGTGTACGCTATCCATACATGTTATCCAGGGATACGGTACCCTTTCTAACCTTTGTGCAATCACGTGCAATCCATACTGGGCCTAACACCGTCTCAGCCTGCCTCCTGAGACATATATTTTGAATGTGTACGCTATCCATACATGTTATCCAGGGATACGGTACCCTTTCTAACCTTTGTGCAATCACGTGCAATCCATACTGGGCCTAACACCGTCTGAGCCTGCCTCCTGAGACATTTATTTTGAATGTGTACGCTATCCATACATGTTATCCAGGGATACTGTACTCTTTCTAACCTTTGTGCAATCACGTGCAATCCATACTGGGCCTAACACCGTCTGAGCCTGCCTCATGCTGTATAGACATATATTTTGAATGTGTACGCTATCCATACATGTTATCCAGGGATACGGTACCCTTTCTAAACTTTGTGCAATCACGTGCAATCCATACTGGGCCTAACACCGTCTGAGCCTGCCTCCTAAGACATATATTTTGAATGTGTACGCTATCCATACATGTTATCCAGGGATACGGTACCCTTTCTAACCTTTGTGCAATCACGCGCAATCCATACTGGGCCTAACACCGTCTGAGCATGCCTAATGCTGTATAGACATATATTTTGAATGTGTACGCTATCCATACATGTTATCCAGGGATACGGTACCCTTTCTAACCTTTGTGCAATCACGTGCAATCCATACTGGGCCTAACACCGTCTGAGCCTGCCTCATGCTGTATAGACATATATTTTGAATGTGTACGCTATCCATACATGTTATCCAGGGATACGGTACCCTTTCTAACCTTTGTGCAATCACGTGCAATCCATACTGGGCCTAACTCCGTCTGAGCCTGCCTCATGCTGTATAGACATATATTTTGAATGTGTACGCTATCCATACATGTTATCCAGGGATACGGTACCCTTTCTAACCTTTGTGCAATCACGTGCAATCCATACTGGGCCTAACACCGTCTGAGCCTGCCTCATGCTGTATAGACATATATTTTGAATGTGTACGCTATCCATACATGTTATCCAGGGATACGGTACCCTTTCTAACCTTTGTGCAATCACGTGCAATCCATACTGGGCCTAACACCGTCTGATCCTGCCTCCTGAGACATATATTTTGAATGTGTACGCTATCCATACATGTTATCCAGGGATACGGTACCCTTTCTAACCTTTGTGCAATCACGTGCAATCCATACTGGGCCTAACACCGTCTGAGCCTGCCTCCTGAGACATATATTTTTAATGTGTACGCTATCCATACATGTTATCCAGGGATACGGTACCCTTTCTAACCTTTGTGCAATCACGTGCAATCCATACTGGGCCTAACACCGTCTGAGCCTGCCTCATGATGTATAGACATATTTTGAATGTGTACGCTATCCATACATGTTATCCAGGGATACGGTACCCTTTCTAACCTTTGTGCAATCACGTGCAATCCATACTGGGCCTAACTCCGTCTGAGCCTGCCTCATGCTGTATAGACATATATTTTGAATGTGTACGCTATCCATACATGTTATCCAGGGATACGGTACCCTTTCTAACCTTTGTGCAATCACGTGCAATCCATACTGGGCCTAACACCGTCTGAGCCTGCCTCATGCTGTATAGACATATATTTTGAATGTGTACGCTATCCATACATGTTATCCAGGGATACGGTACCCTTTCTAACCTTTGTGCAATCACGTGCAATCCATACTGGGCCTAACACCGTCTGATCCTGCCTCCTGAGACATATATTTTGAATGTGTACGCTATCCATACATGTTATCCAGGGATACGGTACCCTTTCTAACCTTTGTGCAATCACGTGCAATCCATACTGGGCCTAACACCGTCTGAGCCTGCCTCCTGAGACATATATTTTTAATGTGTACGCTATCCATACATGTTATCCAGGGATACGGTACCCTTTCTAACCTTTGTGCAATCACGTGCAATCCATACTGGGCCTAACACCGTCTGAGCCTGCCTCATGATGTATAGACATATTTTGAATGTGTACGCTATCCATACATGTTATCCAGGAATACGGTACCCTTTCTAACCTTTGTGCAATCACGTGCAATCCATACTGGGCCTAACACCGTCTGAGCCTGCCTCCTGAGACATATATTTTGAATGTGTACGCTATCCATACATGTTATCCAGGGATACGGTACCCTTTCTAACCTTTGTGCAATCACGTGCAATCCATACTGGGCCTAACACCGTCTCAGCCTGCCTCATGCTGTATAGACATATATTTTGAATGTGTACGCTATCCATACATGTTATCCAGGGATACGGTACCCTTTCTAACCTTTGTGCAATCACATGCAATCCATACTGGGCCTAACACCGTCTGAGCCTGCCTCCTGAGACATATATTTTGAATGTGTACGCTATCCATACATGTTATCCAGGGATACGGTACCCTTTCTAACCTTTGTGCAATCACGTGCAATCCATACTGGGCCTAACACCGTCTGAGCCTGCCTCCTGAGACATATATTTTGAATGTGTACGCTATCCATACATGTTATCCAGGGATACGGTACCCTTTCTAACCTTTGTGCAATCACGTGCAATCCATACTGGGCCTAACAATGTCTGAGCCTGCCTCATGCTGTATAGACATATATTTTGAATGTGTACGCTATCCATACATGTTATCCAGGGATACGGTACCCTTTCTAACCTTTGTGCAATCACGTGCAATCCATACTGGGCCTAACACCGTCTGAGCCTGCCTCCTGAGACATATATTTTGAATGTGTACGCTATCCATACATGTTATCCATGGATACGGTACCCTTTCTAACCTTTGTGCAATCGCGTGCAATCCATACTGGGCCTAACACCGTCTGAGCCTGCCTCATGCTGTATAGACATATATTTTGAATGTGTACGCTATCCATACATGTTATCCAGGGATACGGTACCCTTTCTAACCTTTGTGCAATCACGTGCAATCCATACTGGGCCTAACACCATCTCAGCCTGCCTCCTGAGACATATATTTTGAATGTGTACGCTATCCATACATGTTATCCAGGGATACGGTACCCTTTCTAACCTTTGTGCAATCACGTGCAATCCATACTGGGCCTAACACCGTCTGAGCCTGCCTCATGCTGTATAGACATATATTTTGAATGTGTACGCTATCCATACATGTTATCCAGGGATACGGTACCCTTTCTAACCTTTGTGCAATCATGTGCAATCCATACTGGGCCTAACACCGTCTGAGCCTGCCTCCTGAGACATATATTTTGAATGTGTACGCTATCCATACATGTTATCCAGGGATACGGTACCCTTTCTAACCTTTGTGCAATCACATGCAATCCATACTGGGCCTAACACCGTCTGAGCCTGCCTCCTGAGACATATATTTTGAATGTGTACGCTATCCATACATGTTATCCAGGGATACGGTACCCTTTCTAACCTTTGTGCAATCACGTGCAATCCATACTGGGCCTAACACCGTCTGAGCCTGCCTCCTGAGACATATATTTTGAATGTGTACGCTATCCATACATGTTATCCAGGGATACGGTACCCTTTCTAACCTTTGTGCAATCACGTGCAATCCATACTGGGCCTAACAATGTCTGAGCCTGCCTCATGCTGTATAGACATATATTTTGAATGTGTACGCTATCCATACATGTTATCCAGGGATACGGTACCCTTTCTAACCTTTGTGCAATCACGTGCAATCCATACTGGGCCTAACACCGTCTGAGCCTGCCTCCTGAGACATATATTTTGAATGTGTACGCTATCCGTACATGTTATCCATGGATACGGTACCCTTTCTAACCTTTGTGCAATCACATGCAATCCATACTGGGCCTAACACCGTCTGAGCCTGCCTCATGCTGTATAGACATATATTTTGAATGTGTACGCTATCCATACATGTTATCCAGGGATACGGTACCCTTTCTAACCTTTGTGCAATCACGTGCAAACCATACTGGGCCTAACACCGTCTGAGCCTGCCTCCTGAGACATATATTTTGAATGTGTACGCTATCCATACATGTTATCCAGGGATACGGTACCCTTTCTAACCTTTGTGCAATCACGTGCAATCCATACTGGGCCTAACACCGTCTGAGCCTGCCTCATGCTGTATAGACATATATTTTGAATGTGTACGCTATCCATACATGTTATCCAGGGATACGGTACCCTTTCTAACCTTTGTGCAATCACGTGCAATCCATACTGGGCCTAACACCGTCTGAGCCTGCCTCCTGAGACATATATTTTGAATGTGTACGCTATCCATACATGTTATCCAGGGATACGGTACCCTTTCTAACCTTTGTGCAATCACGTGCAATCCATACTGGGCCTAACACCGTCTGAGCCTGCCTCATGCTGTATAGACATATATTTTGAATGTGTACGCTATCCGTACATGTTATCCAGGGATACGGTACCCTTTCTAACCTTTGTGCAATCACGTGCAATCCATACTGGGCCTAAAACCGTCTGAGCCTGCCTCCTGAGACATATATTTTGAATCTGTATGCTATCCATACATGTTATCCAGGGATACGGTACCCTTTCTAACCTTTGTGCAATCACGTGCAATCCATACTGGGACTAACACCGTCTCAGCCTGCCTCCTGAGACATATATTTTGAATGTGTACGCTATCCATACATGTTATCCAGGGATACGGTACCCTTTCTAACCTTTGTGCAATCACGTGCAATCCATACTGGGCCTAACACCGTCTGAGCCTGCCTCCTGAGACATTTATTTTGAATGTGTACGCTATCCATACATGTTATCCAGGGATACTGTACCCTTTCTAACCTTTGTGCAATCACTTGCAATCCATACTGGGCCTAACACCGTCTGAGCCTGCCTCATGCTGTATAGACATATATTTTGAATGTGTACGCTATCCATACATGTTATCCAGGGATACGGTACCCTTTCTAACCTTTGTGCAATCACGTGCAATCCATACTGGGCCTAACACCGTCTCAGCCTGCCTCCTGAGACATATATTTTGAATGTGTACGCTATCCATACATGTTATCCAGGGATACGGTACCCTTTCTAACCTTTGTGCAATCACGTGCAATCCATACTGGGCCTAACACCGTCTGAGCCTGCCTCATGCTGTATAGACATATATTTTGAATGTGTACGCTATCCATACATGTTATCCAGGGATACGGTACCCTTTCTAACCTTTGTGCAATCACGTGCATTCCATACTGGGCCTAACACCGTCTGAGCCTGCCTCCTGAGACATATATTTTGAATGTGTACGCTATCCATACATGTTATCCAGGGATACGGTACCCTTTCTAACCTTTGTGCAATCACATGCAATCCATACTGGGCCTAACACCGTCTGAGCCTGCCTCATGCTGTATAGACATATATTTTGAATGTGTACGCTATCCATACATGTTATCCAGGGATACGGTACCCTTTCTAACCTTTGTGCAATCACGTGCAATCCATACTGGGCCTAAAACCGTCTGAGCCTGCCTCCTGAGACATATATTTTGAATCTGTATGCTATCCATACATGTTATCCAGGGATACGGTACCCTTTCTAACCTTTGTGCAATCACGTGCAATCCATACTGGGCCTAACACCGTCTGAGCCTGCCTCCTGAGACATATATTTTGAATGTGTACGCTATCCATACATGTTATCCAGGGATACGGTACCCTTTCTAACCTTTGTGCAATCACGTGCAATCCATACTGGGCCTAACACCGTCTGAGCCTGCCTCCTGAGACATTTATTTTGAATGTGTACGCTATCCATACATGTTATCCAGGGATACTGTACCCTTTCTAACCTTTGTGCAATCACGTGCAATCCATACTGGGCCTAACACCGTCTGAGCCTGCCTCATGCTGTATAGACATATATTTTGAATGTGTACGCTATCCATACATATTATCCAGGGATACGGTACCCTTTCTAACCTTTGTGCAATCACGTGCAATCCATACTGGGCCTAACACCGTCTCAGCCTGCCTCCTGAGACATATATTTTGAATGTGTACGCTATCCATACATGTTATCCAGGGATACGGTACCCTTTCTAACCTTTGTGCAATCACGTGCAATCCATACTGGGCCTAACACCGTCTGAGCCTGCCTCATGCTGTATAGACATATATTTTGAATGTGTACGCTATCCATACATGTTATCCAGGGATACGGTACCCTTTCTAAACTTTGTGCAATCACGTGCAATCCATACTGGGCCTAACACCGTCTGAGCCTGCCTCATGCTGTATAGACATATATTTTGAATGTGTACGCTATCCATACATGTTATCCAGGGATACGGTACCCTTTCTAACCTTTGTGCAATGACGTGCAATCCATACTGGGCCTAACACCGTCTGAGCCTGCCTCCTGAGACATATATTTTGAATGTGTACGCTATCCATACATGTTATCCAGGGATACGGTACCCTTTCTAACCTTTGTGCAATCACGTGCAATCCATACTGGGCCTAACACCGTCTGAGCCTGCCTCCTGTGACATATATTTTGAATGTGTACGCTATCCATACATGTTATCTAGGGATACGGTACCCTTTCTAACCTTTGTGCAATCACGTGCAATCCATACTGGGCATAACACCGTCTGAGCCTGCCTCATGCTGTATAGACATATATTTTGAATGTGTACGCTATCCATAGATGTTATCCAGGGATACAGTACCCTTTGTAACCTTTGTGCAATCACGTGCAATCCATACTGGGCCTAACACCGTCTGAGCCTGCCTCCTGAGACATATATTTTGAATGTGTACGCTATCCATACATGTTATCCAGGGATACGGTACCCTTTCTATCCTTTGTGCAATCACGTGCAATCCATACTGGGCCTAACACCGTCTGAGCATGCCTAATGCTGTATAGACATATATTTTGAATGTGTACGCTATCCATACATGTTATCCAGGGATACGGTACCCTTTCTAACCTTTGTGCAATCACGTGCAATCCATACTGGGCCTAACACCGTCTGAGCCTGCCTCATGCTGTATAGACATATATTTTGAATGTGTACGCTATCCATACATGTTATCCAGGGATACGGTACCCTTTCTAACCTTTGTGCAATCACGTGCAATCCATACTGGGCCTAACACCGTCTGAGCCTGCCTCATGCTGTATAGACATATATTTTGAATGTGTACGCTATCCATACATGTTATCCAGGGATACGGTACCCTTTCTAACCTTTGTGCAATCACGTGCAATCCATACTGGGCCTAACACCGTCTGAGCCTGCCTCATGCTGTATAGACATATATTTTGAATGTGTACGCTATCCATACATGTTATCCAGGGATACGGTACCCTTTCTAAACTTTGTGCAATCACGTGCAATCCATACTGGGCCTAACACGTCTGAGCCTGCCTCCTGAGACATATATTTTGAATGTGTACGCTATCCATACATGTTATCCAGGGATACGGAACCCTTTCTAACCTTTGTGCAATCACGTGCAATCCATACTGGGCCTAACACCGTCTGAGCCTGCCTCCTGAGACATATTTTTAATGTGTACGCTATCCATACATGTTATCCAGGGATACGGTACCCTTTCTAACCTTTGTGCAATCACGTGCAAACCATACTGGGCCTAACACCGTCTGAGCCTGCCTCATGATGTATAGACATATTTTGAATGTGTACGCTATCCATACATGTTATCCAGGAATACGGTACCCTTTCTAACCTTTGTGCAATCACGTGCAATCCATACTGGGCCTAACACCGTCTGAGCCTGCCTCCTGAGACATATATTTTGAATGTGTACGCTATCCATACATGTTATCCAGGGATACGGTACCCTTTCTAACCTTTGTGCAATCACGTGCAATCCATACTGGGCCTAACACCGTCTGAGCCTGCCTCATGCTGTATAGACATATATTTTGAATGTGTACGCTATCCATACATGTTATCCAGGGATACGGTACCCTTTCTAACCTTTGTGCAATCACATGCAATCCATACTGGGCCTAACACCGTCTGAGCCTGTCTCCTGAGACATATATTTTGAATGTGTACGCTATCCATACATGTTATCCAGGGATACGGTACCCTTTCTAACCTTTGTGCAATCACGTGCAATCCATACTGGGCCTAACACCGTCTGAGCCTGCCTCCTGAGACATATATTTTGAATGTGTACGCTATCCATACATGTTATCCAGGGATACGGTACCCTTTCTAACCTTTGTGCAATCACGTGCAATCCATACTGGGCCTAACAATGTCTGAGCCTGCCTCATGCTGTATAGACATATATTTTGAATGTGTACGCTATCCATACATGTTATCCAGGGATACGGTACCCTTTCTAACCTTTGTGCAATCACGTGCAATCCATACTGGGCCTAACACCGTCTGAGCCTGCCTCCTGAGACATATATTTTGAATGTGTATGCTATCCATACATGTTATCCATGGATACGGTACCCTTTCTAACCTTTGTGCAATCACGTGCAATCCATACTGGGCCTAACACCGTCTCAGCCTGCCTCATGCTGTATAGACATATATTTTGAATGTGTACGCTATCCATACATGTTATCCAGGGATACGGTACCCTTTCTAACCTTTGTGCAATCACGTGCAATCCATACTGGGCCTAACACCATCTCAGCCTGCCTCCTGAGACATATATTTTGAATGTGTACGCTATCCATACATGTTATCCAGGGATACGGTACCCTTTCTAACCTTTGTGCAATCACGTGCAATCCATACTGGGCCTAACACCGTCTGAGCCTGCCTCATGCTGTATAGACATATATTTTGAATGTGTACGCTATCCATACATGTTATCCAGGGATACGGTACCCTTTCTAACCTTTGTGCAATCATGTGCAATCCATACTGGGCCTAACACCGTCTGAGCCTGCCTCCTGAGACATATATTTTGAATGTGTACGCTATCCATACATGTTATCCAGGGATACCGTACCCTTTCTAACCTTTGTGCAATCACGTGCAATCCATACTGGGCCTAACACCGTCTGAGCCTGCCTCATGCTGTATAGACATATATTTTGAATGTGTACGCTATCCATACATGTTATCCAGGGATACGGTACCCTTTCTAACCTTTGTGCAATCACGTGCAATCCATACTGGGCCTAACACCGTCTGAGCCTGCCTCCTGAGACATATATTTTGAATGTGTACGCTATCCATACATGTTATCCAGGGATACGGTACCCTTTCTAACCTTTGTGCAATCACGTGCAATCCATACTGGGCCTAACACCGTCTGAGCCTGCCTCATGCTGTATAGACATATATTTTGAATGTGTACGCTATCCATACTTGTTATCCAGGGATACGGTACCCTTTCTAACCTTTGTGCAATCACGTGCAATCCATACTGGGCCTAACACCGTCTGAGCCTGCCTCCTGAGACATATATTTTGAATGTGTACGCTATCCATACATGTTATCCAGGGATACGGTACCCTTTCTAACCTTTGTGCAATCACGTGCAATCCATACTGGGCCTAACACCGTCTGAGCCTGCCTCATGCTGTATAGACATATATTTTGAATGTGTACGCTATCCATACATGTTATCCAGGGATACGGTACCCTTTCTAACCTTTGTGCAATCACGTGCAATCCATACTGGGCCTAAAACCGTCTGAGCCTGCCTCCTGAGACATATATTTTGAATCTGTATGCTATCCATACATGTTATCCAGGGATACGGTACCCTTTCTAACCTTTGTGCATTCACGTGCAATCCATACTGGGCCTAACACCGTCTGAGCCTGCCTCCTGAGACATATATTTTGAATGTGTACGCTATCCATACATGTTATCCAGGGATACGGTACCCTTTCTAACCTTTGTGCAATCACGTGCAATCCATACTGGGCCTAACACCGTCTGAGCCTGCCTCATGCTGTATAGACATATATTTTGAATGTGTACGCTATCCATACATGTTATCCAGGGATACGGTACCCTTTCTAACCTTTGTGCAATCACGTGCAATCCATACTGGGCCTAACAACGTCTGAGCCTGCCTCCTGAGACATATATTTTGAATGTGTATGCTATCCATACATGTTATCCAGGGATACGGTACCCTTTCTAACCTTTGTGCAATCACGTGCAATCCATACTGGGCCTAACACCGTCTGAGCCTGCCTCATGCTGTATAGACATATATTTTGAATGTGTACGCTATCCATACATGTTATCCAGGGATACGGTACCCTTTCTAACCTTTGTGCAATCACGTGCAATCCATACTGGGCCTAACACCATCTGAGCCTGCCTCATGCTGTACAGACAAACATTTTGAATGTGTACGCTATCCATACATGTTATCCAGGGATACGGTACCCTTTCTAACCTTTGTGCAATCACGTGCAATCCATACTGGGCCTAACACCGTCTGAGCCTGCCTCCTGAGACATATATTTTGAATGTGTACGCTATCCATACATGTTATCCAGGGATACGGTACCCTTTCTAACCTTTGTGCAATCACGTGCAATCCATACTGGGCCTAACACCGTCTGAGCCTGCCTCATGCTGTATAGACATATATTTTGAATGTGTACGCTATCCATACATGTTATCCAGGGATACGGTACCCTTTCTAACCTTTGTGCAATCACGTGCAATCCATACTGGGCCTAACACCATCTGAGCCTGCCTCATGCTGTACAGACAAACATTTTGAATGTGTACGCTATCCATACATGTTATCCAGGGATACGGTACCCTTTCTAACCTTTGTGCAATCACGTGCAATCCATACTGGGCCTAACACCGTCTGAGCCTGCCTCCTGAGACATATATTTTGAATGTGTACGCTATCCATACATGTTATCCAGGGATACGGTACCCTTTCTAACCTTTGTGCAATCACGTGCAATACATACTGGTCCTAACACCGTCTGAGCCTGCCTCATGCTGTATAGACATATATTTTGAATGTGTACGCTATCCATACATGTTATCCAGGGATACGGTACCCTTTCTAACCTTTGTGCAATCACGTGCAATCCATACTGGGCCTAACACCGTCTGAGCCTACCTCCTGAGACATATATTTTGAATCTGTACGCTATCCATACATGTTATCCAGGGATACGGTACCCTTTCTAACCTTTGTGCAATCACGTGCAATCCATACTGGGCTTAACACCGTCTGAGCCTGCCTCATGCTGTATAGACATATATTTTGAATGTGTACGCTATCCATACATGTTATCCAGGGATACGGTACCCTTTCTAACCTTTGTGCAATCACGTGCAATCCATACTGGGCCTAACACCGTCTGAGCCTGCCTCCTGAGACATATATTTTGAATGTGTATGCTATCCATACATGTTATCCAGGGATACGGTACCCTTTCTAACCTTTGTGCAATCACGTGCAATCCATACTGGGCCTAACACCGTCTGAGCCTGCCTCATGCTGTATAGACATATATTTTGAATGTGTACGCTATCCATACATGTTATCCAGGGATACGGTACCCTTTCTAACCTTTGTGCAATCACGTGCAATCCATACTGGGCCTAACACCATCTGAGCCTGCCTCATGCTGTATAGACAAACATTTTGAATGTGTACGCTATCCATACATGTTATCCAGGGATACGGTACCCTTTCTAACCTTTGTGCAATCACGTGCAATCCATACTGGTCCTAACACCGTCTGAGCCTGCCTCCTGAGACATATATTTTGAATGCGTACGCTATCCATACATGTTATCCAGGGATACGGTACCCTTTCTAACCTTTGTGCAATCACGTGCAATCCATACTGGGCCTAACACCGTCTGAGCCTGCCTCATGCTGTATAGACATATATTTTGAATGTGTACGCTATCCATACATGTTATCCAGGGATACGGTACCCTTTCTAACCTTTGTGCAATCACGTGCAATCCATACTGGGCCTAACACCGTCTGAGCCTGCCTTCTGAGACATATATTTTGAATCTGTACGCTATCCATACATGTTATCCAGGGATACGGTACCCTTTCTAACCTTTGTGCAATCACGTGCAATCCATACTGGGCCTAACACCGTCTCAGCCTGCCTCATGCTGTATAGACATATATTTTGAATGTGTACGCTATCCATACATGTTATCCAGGGATACGGTACCCTTTCTAACCTTTGTGCAATCACGTGCAATCCATACTGGGCCTAACACCATCTCAGCCTGCCTCCTGAGACATATATTTTGAATGTGTACGCTATCCATACATGTTATCCAGGGATACGGTACCCTTTCTAACCTTTGTGCAATCACGTGCAATCCATACTGGGCCTAACACCGTCTGAGCCTGCCTCATGCTGTATAGACATATATTTTGAATGTGTACGCTATCCATACATGTTATCCAGGGATACGGTACACTTTCTAACCTTTGTGCAATCACCTGCAATCCATACTGGGCTTAACACCGTCTCAGCCTGCCTCCTGAAACATATATTTTGAATGGGTACGCTATCCATACATGTTATTCAGGGATACAGTACCCTTTCTAACCTTTGTGCAATCACGTGCAATCCATACTGGGCCTAACACCGTCTGAGCCTGCCTCATGCTGTATAGACATATATTTTGAATGTGTACGCTATCCATACATGTTATCTAGGGATACGGTACCCTTTCTAACCTTTGTGCAATCACGTGCAATCCATACTGGGCCTAACACCGTCTGAGCCTGCCTCATGCTGTATAGACATATATTTTGAATGTTTACGCTATCCATACATGTTATCCAGGGATACGGTACCCTTTCTAACCTTTGTGCAATCACGTGCAATCCATACTGGGCCTAATACCGTCTGAGCCTGCCTCCTGAGACATATATTTTGAATGTGTACGCTATCCATACATGTTATCCAGGGATACGGTACCCTTTCTAACCTTTGTGCAATCACGTGCAATCCATACTGGGCCTAACACCGTCTGAGCCTGCCTCCTGAGACATACACTCACTGGCCACTTTATTAGGTACACCATGCTAGTAACGGGTTGGACCCCCTTTTGCCTTCAGAACTGCCTCAATTCTTCGTGGCAGAGATTCAACAAGGTGCTGGAAGCATTCCTCAGAGATTTTGGACCATATTGACATGATGGCATCACACAGTTGGCGCAGATTTGTCGGCTGCACATCCCTGATGCGAATCTCCCGTTCCACCACATCCCAAAGATGCTCTATTGGATTGAGATCTGGTGACTGAGGAGGCCATTTGAGTACAGTAAACTCATTGTCATGTTCAAGAAACCAATCTGAGATGATTCGAGCTTTATGACATGGCGCATTATCCTGCTGAAAGTAGCCATCAGATGTTGGGTACATTGTGGTCATAAAGGGATGGACATGGTCAGCAACAATACTCAGGTAGGCTGTGGCGTTGCAACGATGCTCAATTGGTACCAAGGGGCCCAAAGAGTGCCCAGAAAAAATTCCCCACACCATGACACCACCACCACCAGCCTGAACCGTTGATACAAGGCAGGATGGATCCATGCTTTCATGTTGTTTACGCCAAATTCTGACCCTACCATCCGAATGTCGCAGCAGAAATCGAGACTCATCAGACCAGGCAACGTTTTTCCAATCTTCTACTGTCCAATTTCGATGAGCTTGTGCAAATTGTAGCCTCAGTTTCCTGTTCTTAGCTGAGAGGAGTGGTACCCAGTGTGGTCTTCTGCTGCTGTAGCCCATCTGCCTCAAAGTTCGACGCACTGTGCATTCAGAGATGCTCTTCTGCCTACCTTGGTTGTAACGGGTGGCAATTTGAGTCACTGTTGCCTTTCTATCAGCTCGAACCAGTCTGCCCATTCTCCTCTGACCTCTGGCATCAACATGGCATTTCCGGCCACAGAACTGCCGCTCACTGGATTTTTTTTCTTTTTCGGACCATTCTCTGTAAACCCTAGAGATGGTTGTGCGTGAAAATCCCAGTAGATCAGCAGTTTCTGAAATTCTCAGACCAGCCCTTCTGGCACCAACAATCATGCCACGTTCAAAGGCACTCAAATCACCTTTCTTCCCCATACTGATGCTCGGTTTGAACTGCAGGAGATTGTCTTGACCATGTCTACATGCCTAAATGCACTGAGTTGCCGCCATGTGATTGGCTGATTAGAAATTAAGTCTTAACACACAGTTGGACAGGTGTACCTAATAAAGTGGCCAGTGAGTGTATATTTTGAATGTGTACGCTATCCATACATGTTATCCAGGGATACGGTACCCTTTCTAACCTTTGTGCAATCACGTGCAATCCATACTGGGCCTAACACCGTCTGAGCCTGCCTCATGCTGTATAGACATATATTTTGAATGTGTACGCTATCCATACATGTTATCCAGGGATACGGTACCCTTTCTAACCTTTGAGCAATCACGTGCAATCCATACTGGGCCTAACACTGTCTGAGCCTGCCTCCTGAGACATATATTTTGAATGTGTACGCTATCCATACATGTTATCCAGGGATACGGTACCCTTTCTAACCTTTGTGCAATCACGTGCAATCCATACTGGGCCTAATACCGTCTGAGCCTGCCTCATGCTGTATAGACATATATTTTGAATGTGTACGCTATCCATACATGTTATCCAGGGATACGGTACCCTTTCTAACCTTTGTGCAATCACGTGCAATCCATACTGGGCCTAACACCGTCTGAGCCTGCCTCATGCTGTATAGACATATATTTTGAATGTGTACGCTATCCATACATGTTATCCAGGGATACGGTACCCTTTCTAACCTTTGTGCAATCACGTGCAATCCATACTGGGCCTAACACCGTCTGAGCCTGCCTCCTGAGACATATATTTTGAATGTGTACGCTATCCATACATGTTATCCAGGGATACGGTACCCTTTCTAACCTTTGTGCAATCACGTGCAATCCATACTGGGCCTAACACCGTCTGAGCCTGCCTCCTGAGACATATATTTTGAATGTGTACGCTATCCATACATGTTATCCAGGGATACGGTACCCTTTCTAACCTTTGTGCAATCACGTGCAATCCATACTGGGCCTAACAATGTCTGAGCCTGCCTCATGCTGTATAGACATATATTTTGAATGTGTACGCTATCCATACATGTTATCCAGGGATACGGTACCCTTTCTAACCTTTGTGCAATCACGTGCAATCCATACTGGGCCTAACACCATCTGAGCCTGCCTCCTGAGACATATATTTTGAATGTGTACGCTATCCATACATGTTATCCATGGATACGGTACCCTTTCTAACCTTTGTGCAATCACGTGCAATCCATACTGGGCCTAACACCGTCTGAGCCTGCCTCATGCTGTATAGACATATATTTTGAATGTGTACGCTATCCATACATGTTATCCAGGGATACGGTACCCTTTCTAACCTTTGTGCAATCACGTGCAATCCATACTGGGCCTAACACCATCTCAGCCTGCCTCCTGAGACATATATTTTGAATGTGTACGCTATCCATACATGTTATCCAGGGATACGGTACCCTTTCTAACCTTTGTGCAATCACGTGCAATCCATACTGGGCCTAACACCGTCTGAGCCTGCCTCATGCTGTATAGACATATATTTTGAATGTGTACGCTATCCATACATGTTATCCAGGGATACGGTACACTTTCTAACCTTTGTGCAATCACCTGCAATCCATACTGGGCTTAACACCGTCTCAGCCTGCCTCCTGAAACATATATTTTGAATGGGTACGCTATCCATACATGTTATTCAGGGATACAGTACCCTTTCTAACCTTTGTGCAATCACGTGCAATCCATACTGGGCCTAACACCGTCTGAGCCTGCCTCATGCTGTATAGACATATATTTTGAATGTGTACGCTATCCATACATGTTATCTAGGGATACGGTACCCTTTCTAACCTTTGTGCAATCACGTGCAATCCATACTGGGCCTAACACCGTCTGAGCCTGCCTCATGCTGTATAGACATATATTTTGAATGTTTACGCTATCCATACATGTTATCCAGGGATACGGTACCCTTTCTAACCTTTGTGCAATCACGTGCAATCCATACTGGGCCTAATACCGTCTGAGCCTGCCTCCTGAGACATATATTTTGAATGTGTACGCTATCCATACATGTTATCCAGGGATACGGTACCCTTTCTAACCTTTGTGCAATCACGTGCAATCCATACTGGGCCTAACACCGTCTGAGCCTGCCTCCTGAGACATACACTCACTGGCCACTTTATTAGGTACACCATGCTAGTAACGGGTTGGACCCCCTTTTGCCTTCAGAACTGCCTCAATTCTTCGTGGCAGAGATTCAACAAGGTGCTGGAAGCATTCCTCAGAGATTTTGGACCATATTGACATGATGGCATCACACAGTTGGCGCAGATTTGTCGGCTGCACATCCCTGATGCGAATCTCCCGTTCCACCACATCCCAAAGATGCTCTATTGGATTGAGATCTGGTGACTGAGGAGGCCATTTGAGTACAGTAAACTCATTGTCATGTTCAAGAAACCAATCTGAGATGATTCGAGCTTTATGACATGGCGCATTATCCTGCTGAAAGTAGCCATCAGATGTTGGGTACATTGTGGTCATAAAGGGATGGACATGGTCAGCAACAATACTCAGGTAGGCTGTGGCGTTGCAACGATGCTCAATTGGTACCAAGGGGCCCAAAGAGTGCCCAGAAAAAATTCCCCACACCATGACACCACCACCACCAGCCTGAACCGTTGATACAAGGCAGGATGGATCCATGCTTTCATGTTGTTTACGCCAAATTCTGACCCTACCATCCGAATGTCGCAGCAGAAATCGAGACTCATCAGACCAGGCAACGTTTTTCCAATCTTCTACTGTCCAATTTCGATGAGCTTGTGCAAATTGTAGCCTCAGTTTCCTGTTCTTAGCTGAGAGGAGTGGTACCCAGTGTGGTCTTCTGCTGCTGTAGCCCATCTGCCTCAAAGTTCGACGCACTGTGCATTCAGAGATGCTCTTCTGCCTACCTTGGTTGTAACGGGTGGCAATTTGAGTCACTGTTGCCTTTCTATCAGCTCGAACCAGTCTGCCCATTCTCCTCTGACCTCTGGCATCAACATGGCATTTCCGGCCACAGAACTGCCGCTCACTGGATTTTTTTTCTTTTTCGGACCATTCTCTGTAAACCCTAGAGATGGTTGTGCGTGAAAATCCCAGTAGATCAGCAGTTTCTGAAATTCTCAGACCAGCCCTTCTGGCACCAACAATCATGCCACGTTCAAAGGCACTCAAATCACCTTTCTTCCCCATACTGATGCTCGGTTTGAACTGCAGGAGATTGTCTTGACCATGTCTACATGCCTAAATGCACTGAGTTGCCGCCATGTGATTGGCTGATTAGAAATTAAGTCTTAACACACAGTTGGACAGGTGTACCTAATAAAGTGGCCAGTGAGTGTATATTTTGAATGTGTACGCTATCCATACATGTTATCCAGGGATACGGTACCCTTTCTAACCTTTGTGCAATCACGTGCAATCCATACTGGGCCTAACACCGTCTGAGCCTGCCTCATGCTGTATAGACATATATTTTGAATGTGT
The DNA here is from genome assembly GCF_039654945.1 of Dendrobates tinctorius. Taxonomy (NCBI): domain Eukaryota; kingdom Metazoa; phylum Chordata; class Amphibia; order Anura; family Dendrobatidae; genus Dendrobates; species Dendrobates tinctorius. Next base: position 8,349,065 of record NW_027361913.1, on the reverse strand, counting down.
ACGCTATCCATACATGTTATCCAGGGATACGGTACCCTTTCTAACCTTTGAGCAATCACGTGCAATCCATACTGGGCCTAACACTGTCTGAGCCTGCCTCCTGAGACATATATTTTGAATGTGTACGCTATCCATACATGTTATCCAGGGATACGGTACCCTTTCTAACCTTTGTGCAATCACGTGCAATCCATACTGGGCCTAATACCGTCTGAGCCTGCCTCATGCTGTATAGACATATATTTTGAATGTGTACGCTATCCATACATGTTATCCAGGGATACGGTACCCTTTCTAACCTTTGTGCAATCACGTGCAATCCATACTGGGCCTAACACCGTCTGAGCCTGCCTCATGCTGTATAGACATATATTTTGAATGTGTACGCTATCCATACATGTTATCCAGGGATACGGTACCCTTTCTAACCTTTGTGCAATCACGTGCAATCCATACTGGGCCTAACACCGTCTGAGCCTGCCTCCTGAGACATATATTTTGAATGTGTACGCTATCCATACATGTTATCCAGGGATACGGTACCCTTTCTAACCTTTGTGCAATCACGTGCAATCCATACTGGGCCTAACACCGTCTGAGCCTGCCTCCTGAGACATATATTTTGAATGTGTACGCTATCCATACATGTTATCCAGGGATACGGTACCCTTTCTAACCTTTGTGCAATCACGTGCAATCCATACTGGGCCTAACAATGTCTGAGCCTGCCTCATGCTGTATAGACATATATTTTGAATGTGTACGCTATCCATACATGTTATCCAGGGATACGGTACCCTTTCTAACCTTTGTGCAATCACGTGCAATCCATACTGGGCCTAACACCGTCTGAGCCTGCCTCCTGAGACATATATTTTGAATGTGTACGCTATCCATACATGTTATCCATGGATACGGTACCCTTTCTAACCTTTGTGCAATCACGTGCAATCCATACTGGGCCTAACACCGTCTGAGCCTGCCTCATGCTGTATAGACATATATTTTGAATGTGTACGCTATCCATACATGTTATCCAGGGATACGGTACCCTTTCTAACCTTTGTGCAATCACGTGCAATCCATACTGGGCCTAACACCATCTCAGCCTGCCTCCTGAGACATATATTTTGAATGTGTACGCTATCCATACATGTTATCCAGGGATACGGTACCCTTTCTAACCTTTGTGCAATCACGTGCAATCCATACTGGGCCTAACACCGTCTGAGCCTGCCTCATGCTGTATAGACATATATTTTGAATGTGTACGCTATCCATACATGTTATCCAGGGATACGGTACCCTTTATAACCTTTGTGCAATCATGTGCAATCCATACTGGGCCTAACACCATCTGAGCCTGCCTCCTGAGACATATATTTTGAATGTGTACGCTATCCATACATGTTATCCAGGGATACCGTACCCTTTCTAACCTTTGTGCAATCACGTGCAATCCATACTGGGCCTAACACCGTCTGAGCCTGCCTCATGCTGTATAGACATATATTTTGAATGTGTACGCTATCCATACATGTTATCCAGGGATACGGTACCCTTTCTAACCTTTGTGCAATCACGTGCAATCCATACTGGGCCTAACACCGTCTGAGCCTGCCTCCTGAGACATATATTTTGAATGTGTACGCTATCCATACATGTTATCCATGGATACGGTACCCTTTCTAACCTTTGTGCAATCACGTGCAATCCATACTGGGCCTAACACCGTCTGAGCCTGCCTCATGCTGTATAGACATATATTTTGAATGTGTACGCTATCCATACATGTTATCCAGGGATACGGTACCCTTTCTAACCTTTGTGCAATCACGTGCAATCCATACTGGGCCTAACACCGTCTGAGCCTGCCTCCTGAGACATTTATTTTGAATGTGTACGCTATCCATACATGTTATCCAGGGATACGGTACCCTTTCTAACCTTTGTGCAATCACGTGCAATCCATACTGGGCCTAACACCGTCTGAGCCTGCCTCATGCTGTATAGACATATATTTTGAATGTGTACGCTATCCATACATGTTATCCAGGGATACGGTACCCTTTCTAACCTTTGTGCAATCACGTGCAATCCATACTGGGCCTAACACCGTCTCAGCCTGCCTCCTGAGACATATATTTTGAATGTGTACGCTATCCATACATGTTATCCAGGGATACGGTACCCTTTCTAACCTTTGTGCAATCACGTGCAATCCATACTGGGCCTAACACCGTCTGAGCCTGCCTCATGCTGTATAGACATATATTTTGAATGTGTACGCTATCCATACATGTTATCCAGGGATACGGTACCCTTTCTAACCCTTGTACAATCACGTGCAATCCATACTGGGCCTAACACCGTCTGAGCCTGCCTCATGGTGTATAGACATATATTTTGAATGTGTACGCTATCCATACATGTTATCCAGGGATACGGTACCCTTTCTAACCTTTGTGCAATCACGTGCAATCCATACTGGGCCTAACACCGTCTGAGCCTGCCTCATGCTGTATAGATATATATTTTGAATGTGTACGCTATCCATACATGTTATCCAGGGATACGGTACCCTTTCTAACCTTTGTGCAATCACGTGCAATCCATACTGGGCCTAACACCGTCTGAGCCTGCCACATGCTGTATAGACATATATTTTGAATGTGTACGCTATCCATACATGTTATCCAGGGATACGGTACCCTTTCTAACCTTTGTGCAATCACGTGCAATCCATACTGGGCCTAACACCGTCTGAGCCTGCCTCATGCTGTATAGACATATATTTTGAATGTGTACGCTATCCATACATGTTATCCAGGGATACGGTACCCTTTCTAACCTTTGTGCAATCACGTGCAATCCATACTGGGCCTAACACCGTCTCAGCCTGCCTCCTGAGACATATATTTTGAATGTGTACGCTATCCATACATGTTATCCAGGGATACGGTACCCTTTCTAACCTTTGTGCAATCACGTGCAATCCATACTGGGCCTAACACCGTCTGAGCCTGCCTCCTGAGACATTTATTTTGAATGTGTACACTATCCATACATGTTATCCAGGGATACTGTACCCTTTCTAACCTTTGTGCAATCACGTGCAATCCATACTGGGCCTAACACCGTCTGAGCCTGCCTCATGCTGTATAGACATATATTTTGAATGTGTACGCTATCCATACATGTTATCCAGGGATACGGTACCCTTTCTAACCTTTGTGCAATCACGTGCAATCCATACTGGGCCTAACACCGTCTGAGCCTGCCTCATGCTGTATAGACATATATTTTGAATGTGTACGCTATCCATACATGTTATCCAGGGATACGGTACCCTTTCTAACCTTTGTGCAATCACGTGCAATCCATACTGGGCCTAACACCGTCTCAGCCTGCCTCCTGAGACATATATTTTGAATGTGTACGCTATCCATAAATGTTATCCAGGGATACGGTACCCTTTCTAACCTTTGTGCAATCACGTGCAATCCATACTGGGCCTAACACCGTCTGATCCTGCCTCATGCTGTATAGACATATATTTTGAATGTGTACGCTATCCATATATGTTATCCAGGGATACGGTACCCTTTCTAACCTTTGTGCAATCACGTGCAATCCATACTGGGCCTAACACCGTCTGAGCCTGCCTCCTGAGACATATATTTTGAATGTGTACGCTATCCATACATGTTATCCAGGGATACGGTACCCTTTCTAACCTTTGTGCAATCACGTGCAATCCATACTGGGCCTAACACCGTCTGAGCCTGCCTCATGCTGTATAGACATATATTTTGAATGTGTACGCTATCCATACATGTTATCCAGGGATACGGTACCCTTATTAACCTTTGTGCAATCACGTGCAATCCATACTGGGCCTAACACCGTCTCAGCCTGCCTCCTGAGACATATATTTTGAATGTGTACGCTATCCATACATGTTATCCAGGGATACGGTACCCTTTCTAACCTTTGTGCAATCACGTGCAATCCATACTGGGCCTAACACCGTCTGAGCCTGCCTCATGCTGTATAGACATATATTTTGAATGTGTACGCTATCCATACATGTTATCCAGGGATACGGTACCCTTTCTAACCCTTGTACAATCACGTGCAATCCATACTGGGCCTAACACCGTCTGAGCCTGCCTCATGGTGTATAGACATATATTTTGAATGTGTACGCTATCCATACATGTTATCCAGGGATACGGTACCCTTTCTAACCTTTGTGCAATCACGTGCAATCCATACTGGGCCTAACACCGTCTGAGCCTGCCTCATGCTGTATAGATATATATTTTGAATGTGTACGCTATCCATACATGTTATCCAGGGATACGGTACCCTTTCTAACCTTTGTGCAATCACGTGCAATCCATACTGGGCCTAACACCGTCTGAGCCTGCCTCATGCTGTATAGACATATATTTTGAATGTGTACGCTATCCATACATGTTATCCAGGGATACGGTACCCTTTCTAACCTTTGTGCAATCACGTGCAATCCATACTGGGCCTAACACCGTCTGAGCCTGCCTCATGCTGTATAGACATATATTTTGAATGTGTACGCTATCCATACATGTTATCCAGGGATACGGTACCCTTTCTAACCTTTGTGCAATCACGTGCAATCCATACTGGGCCTAACACCGTCTCAGCCTGCCTCCTGAGACATATATTTTGAATGTGTACGCTATCCATACATGTTATCCAGGGATACAGTACCCTTTCTAACCTTTGTGCAATCACGTGCAATCCATACTGGGCCTAACACCGTCTGAGCCTGCCTCCTGAGACATTTATTTTGAATGTGTACACTATCCATACATGTTATCCAGGGATACTGTACCCTTTCTAACCTTTGTGCAATCACGTGCAATCCATACTGGGCCTAACACCGTCTGAGCCTGCCTCATGCTGTATAGACATATATTTTGAATGTGTACGCTATCCATACATGTTATCCAGGGATACGGTACCCTTTCTAACCTTTGTGCAATCACGTGCAATCCATACTGGGCCTAACACCGTCTCAGCCTGCCTCCTGAGACATATATTTTGAATGTGTACGCTATCCATACATGTTATCCAGGGATACGGTAACCTTTCTAACCTTTGTGCAATCACGTGCAATCCATACTGGGCCTAACACCGTCTGAGCCTGCCTCATGCTGTATAGACATATATTTTGAATGTGTACGCTATCCATACATGTTATCCAGGGATACGGTACACTTTCTAACCTTTGTGCAATCACGTGCAATCCATACTGGGCCTAACACCGTCTGAGCCTGCCTCATGCTGTATAGACATATATTTTGAATGTGTACGCTATCCATACATGTTATCCAGGGATACGGTACCCTTTCTAACCTTTGTGCAATCACGTGCAATCCATACTGGGCCTAACACCGTCTGAGCCTGCCTCATGCTGTATAGACATATATTTTGAATGTGTACGCTATCCATACATGTTATCCAGGGATACGGTACCCTTTCTAACCTTTGTGCAATCACGTGCAATCCATACTGGGCCTAACACCGTCTGAGCCTGCCTCCTAAGACATTTATTTTGAATGTGTATGCTATCCATACATGTTATCCAGGGATACGGTACCCTTTCTAACCTTTGTGCAATCACGTGCAATCCATACTGGGCCTAACACCGTCTCAGCCTGCCTCATGCTGTATAGACATATATTTTGAATGTGTACGCTATCCATACATGTTATCCAGGGATACGGTACCCTTTCTAACCTTTGTGCAATCACGTGCAATCCATACTGGGCCTAACACCGTCTCAGCCTGCCTCCTGAGACATATATTTTGAATGTGTACGCTATCCATACATGTTATCCAGGGATACGGTACCCTTTCTAACCTTTGTGCAATCACGTGCAATCCATACTGGGCCTAACACCGTCTGAGCCTGCCTCCTGAGACATTTATTTTGAATGTGTACGCTATCCATACATGTTATCCAGGGATACGGTAACCTTTCTAACCTTTGTGCAATCACGTGCAATCCATACTGGGCCTAACACCGTCTGAGCCTGCCTCATGCTGTATAGACATATATTTTGAATGTGTACGCTATCCATACATGTTATCCAGGGATACGGTACACTTTCTAACCTTTGTGCAATCACGTGCAATCCATACTGGGCCTAACACCGTCTGAGCCTGCCTCATGCTGTATAGACATATATTTTGAATGTGTACGCTATGCATACATGTTATCCAGGGATACGGTACCCTTTCTAACCTTTGTGCAATCACGTGCAATCCATACTGGGCCTAACACCGTCTGAGCCTGCCTCATGCTGTATAGACATATATTTTGAATGTGTACGCTATCCATACATGTTATCCAGGGATACGGTACCCTTTCTAACCTTTGTGCAATCACGTGCAATCCATACTGGGCCTAACACCGTCTGAGCCTGCCTCATGCTGTATAGACATATATTTTGAATGTGTACGCTATCCATACATGTTATCCAGGGATACGGTACCCTTTCTAACCTTTGTGCAATCACGTGCAATCCATACTGGGCCTAACACCGTCTGAGCCTGCCTCCTAAGACATTTATTTTGAATGTGTATGCTATCCATACATGTTATCCAGGGATACGGTACCCTTTCTAACCTTTGTGCAATCACGTGCAATCCATACTGGGCCTAACACCGTCTCAGCCTGCCTCATGCTGTATAGACATATATTTTGAATGTGTACGCTATCCATACATGTTATCCAGGGATACGGTACCCTTTCTAACCTTTGTGCAATCACGTGCAATCCATACTGGGCCTAACACCGTCTCAGCCTGCCTCCTGAGACATATATTTTGAATGTGTACGCTATCCATACATGTTATCCAGGGATACGGTACCCTTTCTAACCTTTGTGCAATCACGTGCAATCCATACTGGGCCTAACACCGTCTGAGCCTGCCTCCTGAGACATTTATTTTGAATGTGTACGCTATCCATACATGTTATCCAGGGATACTGTACTCTTTCTAACCTTTGTGCAATCACGTGCAATCCATACTGGGCCTAACACCGTCTGAGCCTGCCTCATGCTGTATAGACATATATTTTGATTGTGTACGCTATCCATACATGTTATCCAGGGATACGGTACCCTTTCTAAACTTTGTGCAATCACGTGCAATCCATACTGGGCCTAACACCGTCTCAGCCTGCCTCCTGAGACATATATTTTGAATGTGTACGCTATCCATACATGTTATCCAGGGATACGGTACCCTTTCTAACCTTTGTGCAATCACGTGCAATCCATACTGGGCCTAACACCGTCTGAGCCTGCCTCATGCTGTATAGACATATATTTTGAATGTGTACGCTATCCATACATGTTATCCAGGGATACGTTACCCTTTCTAAACTTTGTGCAATCACGTGCAATCCATACTGGGCCTAACACCGTCTGAGCCTGCCTCATGCTGTATAGACATATATTTTGAATGTGTACGCTATCCATACATGTTATCCAGGGATACGGTACCCTTCCTAACCTTTGTGCAATCACGTGCAATCCATACTGGGCCTAACACCGTCTGAGCCTGCCTCCTGATACATATATTTTGAATGTGTACGCTATCCATACATGTTATCCAGGGATACGGTACCCTTTCTAACCTTTGTGCAATCACGTGCAATCCATACTGGGCCTAACACCGTCTGAGCCTGCCTCCTGATACATATATTTTGAATGTGTACGCTATACATACATGTTATCCAGGGATACGGTACCCTTTCTAACCTTTGTGCAATCACGTGCAATCCATACTGGGCCTAACACCGTCTGAGCATGCCTAATGCTGTATAGACATATATTTTGAATGTGTACGCTATCCATACATGTTATCCAGGGATACGGTACCCTTTCTAACCTTTGTGCAATCACGTGCAATCCATACTGGGCCTAACACCGTCTGAGCCTGCCTCATGCTGTATAGACATATATTTTGAATGTGTACGCTATCCATACATGTTATCCAGGGATACGGTACCCTTTCTAACCTTTGTGCAATCACGTGCAATCCATACTGGGCCTAACTCCGTCTGAGCCTGCCTCATGCTGTATAGACATATATTTTGAATGTGTACGCTATCCATACATGTTATCCAGGGATACGGTACCCTTTCTAACCTTTGTGCAATCACGTGCAATCCATACTGGGCCTAACACCGTCTGAGCCTGCCTCATGCTGTATAGACATATATTTTGAATGTGTACGCTATCCATACATGTTATCCAGGGATACGGTACCCTTTCTAACCTTTGTGCAATCACGTGCAATCCATACTGGGCCTAACACCGTCTGATCCTGCCTCCTGAGACATATATTTTGAATGTGTACGCTATCCATACATGTTATCCAGGGATACGGTACCCTTTCTAACCTTTGTGCAATCACGTGCAATCCATACTGGGCCTAACACCGTCTGAGCCTGCCTCCTGAGACATATATTTTTAATGTGTACGCTATCCATACATGTTATCCAGGGATACGGTACCCTTTCTAACCTTTGTGCAATCACGTGCAATCCATACTGGGCCTAACACCGTCTGAGCCTGCCTCATGATGTATAGACATATTTTGAATGTGTACGCTATCCATACATGTTATCCAGGAATACGGTACCCTTTCTAACCTTTGTGCAATCACGTGCAATCCATACTGGGCCTAACACCGTCTGAGCCTGCCTCCTGAGACATATATTTTGAATGTGTACGCTATCCATACATGTTATCCAGGGATACGGTACCCTTTCTAACCTTTGTGCAATCACGTGCAATCCATACTGGGCCTAACACCGTCTCAGCCTGCCTCATGCTGTATAGACATATATTTTGAATGTGTACGCTATCCATACATGTTATCCAGGGATACGGTAAACTTTCTAACCTTTGTGCAATCACATGCAATCCATACTGGGCCTAACACCGTCTGAGCCTGCCTCCTGAGACATATATTTTGAATGTGTACGCTATCCATACATGTTATCCAGGGATACGGTACCCTTTCTAACCTTTGTGCAATCACGTGCAATCCATACTGGGCCTAACACCGTCTGAGCCTGCCTCTTGAGACATATATTTTGAATGTGTACGCTATCCATACATGTTATCCAGGGATACGGTACCCTTTCTAACCTTTGTGCAATCACGTGCAATCCATACTGGGCCTAACAATGTCTGAGCCTGCCTCATGCTGTATAGACATATATTTTGAATGTGTACGCTATCCATACATGTTATCCAGGGATACGGTACCCTTTCTAACCTTTGTGCAATCACGTGCAATCCATACTGGGCCTAACACCGTCTGAGCCTGCCTCCTGAGACATATATTTTGAATGTGTACGCTATCCATACATGTTATCCATGGATACGGTACCCTTTCTAACCTTTGTGCAATCACGTGCAATCCATACTGGGCCTAACACCGTCTGAGCCTGCCTCATGCTGTATAGACATATATTTTGAATGTGTACGCTATCCATACATGTTATCCAGGGATACGGTACCCTTTCTAACCTTTGTGCAATCACGTGCAATCCATACTGGGCCTAACACCATCTCAGCCTGCCTCCTGAGACATATATTTTGAATGTGTACGCTATCCATACATGTTATCCAGGGATACGGTACCCTTTCTAACCTTTGTGCAATCACGTGCAATCCATACTGGGCCTAACACCGTCTGAGCCTGCCTCATGCTGTATAGACATATATTTTGAATGTGTACGCTATCCATACATGTTATCCAGGGATACGGTACCCTTTCTAACCTTTGTGCAATCATGTGCAATCCATACTGGGCCTAACACCGTCTGAGCCTGCCTCCTGAGACATATATTTTGAATGTGTACGCTATCCATACATGTTATCCAGGGATACCGTACCCTTTCTAACCTTTGTGCAATCACGTGCAATCCATACTGGGCCTAACACCGTCTGAGCCTGCCTCATGCTGTATAGACATATATTTTGAATGTGTACGCTATCCATACATGTTATCCAGGGATACGGTACCCTTTCTAACCTTTGTGCAATCACGTGCAAACCATACTGGGCCTAACACCGTCTGAGCCTGCCTCCTGAGACATATATTTTGAATGTGTACGCTATCCATACATGTTATCCAGGGATACGGTACCCTTTCTAACCTTTGTGCAATCACGTGCAATCCATACTGGGCCTAACACCGTCTGAGCCTGCCTCATGCTGTATAGACATATATTTTGAATGTGTACGCTATCCATACATGTTATCCAGGGATACGGTACCCTTTCTAACCTTTGTGCAATCACGTGCAATCCATACTGGGCCTAACACCGTCTGAGCCTGCCTCATGCTGTATAGACATATATTTTGAATGTGTACGCTATCCGTACATGTTATCCAGGGATACGGTACCCTTTCTAACCTTTGTGCAATCACGTGCAATCCATACTGGGCCTAAAACCGTCTGAGCCTGCCTCCTGAGACATATATTTTGAATCTGTATGCTATCCATACATGTTATCCAGGGATACGGTACCCTTTCTAACCTTTGTGCAATCACGTGCAATCCATACTGGGACTAACACCGTCTCAGCCTGCCTCCTGAGACATATATTTTGAATGTGTACGCTATCCATACATGTTATCCAGGGATACGGTACCCTTTCTAACCTTTGTGCAATCACGTGCAATCCATACTGGGCCTAACACCGTCTGAGCCTGCCTCCTGAGACATTTATTTTGAATGTGTACGCTATCCATACATGTTATCCAGGGATACTGTACCCTTTCTAACCTTTGTGCAATCACGTGCAATCCATACTGGGCCTAACACCGTCTGAGCCTGCCTCATGCTGTATAGACATATATTTTGAATGTGTACGCTATCCATACATGTTATCCAGGGATACGGTACCCTTTCTAACCTTTGTGCAATCACGTGCAATCCATACTGGGCCTAACACCGTCTCAGCCTGCCTCCTGAGACATATATTTTGAATGTGTACGCTATCCATACATGTTATCCAGGGATACGGTACCCTTTCTAACCTTTGTGCAATCACGTGCAATCCATACTGGGCCTAACACCGTCTGAGCCTGCCTCATGCTGTATAGACATATATTTTGAATGTGTACGCTATCCATACATGTTATCCAGGGATACGGTACCCTTTCTAACCTTTGTGCAATCACGTGCAATCCATACTGGGCCTAACACCGTCTGAGCCTGCCTCCTGAGACATATATTTTGAATGTGTACGCTATCCATACATGTTATCCAGGGATACGGTACCCTTTCTAACCTTTGTGCAATCACATGCAATCCATACTGGGCCTAACACCGTCTGAGCCTGCCTCATGCTGTATAGACATATATTTTGAATGTGTACGCTATCCATACATGTTATCCAGGGATACGGTACCCTTTCTAACCTTTGTGCAATCACGTGCAATCCATACTGGGCCTAAAACCGTCTGAGCCTGCCTCCTGAGACATATATTTTGAATCTGTATGCTATCCATACATGTTATCCAGGGATACGGTACCCTTTCTAACCTTTGTGCAATCACGTGCAATTCATACTGGGCCTAACACCGTCTGAGCCTGCCTCCTGAGACATATATTTTGAATGTGTACGCTATCCATACATGTTATCCAGGGATACGGTACCCTTTCTAACCTTTGTGCAATCACGTGCAATCCATACTTGGCCTAACACCGTCTGAGCCTGCCTCCTGAGACATTTATTTTGAATGTGTACGCTATCCATACATGTTATCCAGGGATACTGTACCCTTTCTAACCTTTGTGCAATCACGTGCAATCCATACTGGGCCTAACACCGTCTGAGCCTGCCTCATGCTGTATAGACATATATTTTGAATGTGTACGCTATCCATACATATTATCCAGGGATACGGTACCCTTTCTAACCTTTGTGCAATCACGTGCAATCCATACTGGGCCTAACACCGTCTCAGCCTGCCTCCTGAGACATATATTTTGAATGTGTACGCTATCCATACATGTTATCCAGGGATACGGTACCCTTTCTAACCTTTGTGCAATCACGTGCAATCCATACTGGGCCTAACACCGTCTGAGCCTGCCTCATGCTGTATAGACATATATTTTGAATGTGTACGCTATCCATACATGTTATCCAGGGATACGGTACCCTTTCTAAACTTTGTGCAATCACGTGCAATCCATGCTGGGCCTAACACCGTCTGAGCCTGCCTCATGCTGTATAGACATATATTTTGAATGTGTACGCTATCCATACATGTTATCCAGGGATACGGTCTAACCTTTGTGCAATGACGTGCAATCCATACTGGGCCTAACACCGTCTGAGCCTGCCTCCTGAGACATATATTTTGAATGTGTACGCTATCCATACATGTTATCCAGGGATACGGTACCCTTTCTAACCTTTGTGCAATCACGTGCAATCCATACTGGGCCTAACACCGTCTGAGCCTGCCTCCTGTGACATATATTTTGAATGTGTACGCTATCCATACATGTTATCTAGGGATACGGTACCCTTTCTAACCTTTGTGCAATCACGTGCAATCCATACTGGGCATAACACCGTCTGAGCCTGCCTCATGCTGTATAGACATATATTTTGAATGTGTACGCTATCCATAGATGTTATCCAGGGATACAGTACCCTTTGTAACCTTTGTGCAATCACGTGCAATCCATACTGGGCCTAACACCGTCTGAGCCTGCCTCCTGAGACATATATTTTGAATGTGTACGCTATCCATACATGTTATCCAGGGATACGGTACCCTTTCTATCCTTTGTGCAATCACGTGCAATCCATACTGGGCCTAACACCGTCTGAGCATGCCTAATGCTGTATAGACATATATTTTGAATGTGTACGCTATCCATACATGTTATCCAGGGATACGGTACCCTTTCTAACCTTTGTGCAATCACGTGCAATCCATACTGGGCCTAACACCGTCTGAGCCTGCCTCATGCTGTATAGACATATATTTTGAATGTGTACGCTATCCATACATGTTATCCAGGGATACGGTACCCTTTCTAACCTTTGTGCAATCACGTGCAATCCATACTGGGCCTAACACCGTCTGAGCCTGCCTCATGCTGTATAGACATATATTTTGAATGTGTACGCTATCCATACATGTTATCCAGGGATACGGTACCCTTTCTAACCTTTGTGCAATCACGTGCAATCCATACTGGGCCTAACACCGTCTGAGCCTGCCTCATGCTGTATAGACATATATTTTGAATGTGTACGCTATCCATACATGTTATCCAGGGATACGGTACCCTTTCTAAACTTTGTGCAATCACGTGCAATCCATACTGGGCCTAACACCGTCTGAGCCTGCCTCCTGAGACATATATTTTGAATGTGTACGCTATCCATACATGTTATCCAGGGATACGGAACCCTTTCTAACCTTTGTGCAATCACGTGCAATCCATACTGGGCCTAACACCGTCTGAGCCTGCCTCCTGAGACATATTTTTAATGTGTACGCTATCCATACATGTTATCCAGGGATACGGTACCCTTTCTAACCTTTGTGCAATCACGTGCAAACCATACTGGGCCTAACACCGTCTGAGCCTGCCTCATGATGTATAGACATATTTTGAATGTGTACGCTATCCATACATGTTATCCAGGAATACGGTACCCTTTCTAACCTTTGTGCAATCACGTGCAATCCATACTGGGCCTAACACCGTCTGAGCCTGCCTCCTGAGACATATATTTTGAATGTGTACGCTATCCATACATGTTATCCAGGGATACGGTACCCTTTCTAACCTTTGTGCAATCACGTGCAATCCATACTGGGCCTAACACCGTCTGAGCCTGCCTCATGCTGTATAGACATATATTTTGAATGTGTACGCTATCCATACATGTTATCCAGGGATACGGTACCCTTTCTAACCTTTGTGCAATCACATGCAATCCATACTGGGCCTAACACCGTCTGAGCCTGTCTCCTGAGACATATATTTTGAATGTGTACGCTATCCATACATGTTATCCAGGGATACGGTACCCTTTCTAACCTTTGTGCAATCACGTGCAATCCATACTGGGCCTAACACCGTCTGAGCCTGCCTCCTGAGACATATATTTTGAATGTGTACGCTATCCATACATGTTATCCAGGGATACGGTACCCTTTCTAACCTTTGTGCAATCACGTGCAATCCATACTGGGCCTAACAATGTCTGAGCCTGCCTCATGCTGTATAGACATATATTTTGAATGTGTACGCTATCCATACATGTTATCCAGGGATACGGTACCCTTTCTAACCTTTGTGCAATCACGTGCAATCCATACTGGGCCTAACACCGTCTGAGCCTGCCTCCTGAGACATATATTTTGAATGTGTATGCTATCCATACATGTTATCCATGGATACGGTACCCTTTCTAACCTTTGTGCAATCACGTGCAATCCATACTGGGCCTAACACCGTCTCAGCCTGCCTCATGCTGTAAAGACATATATTTTGAATGTGTACGCTATCCATACATGTTATCCAGGGATACGGTACCCTTTCTAACCTTTGTGCAATCACGTGCAATCCATACTGGGCCTAACACCATCTCAGCCTGCCTCCTGAGACATATATTTTGAATGTGTACGCTATCCATACATGTTATCCAGGGATACGGTACCCTTTCTAACTTTTGTGCAATCACGTGCAATCCATACTGGGCCTAACACCGTCTGAGCCTGCCTCATGCTGTATAGACATATATTTTGAATGTGTACGCTATCCATACATGTTATCCAGGGATACGGTACCCTTTCTAACCTTTGTGCAATCATGTGCAATCCATACTGGGCCTAACACCGTCTGAGCCTGCCTCCTGAGACATATATTTTGAATGTGTACGCTATCCATACATGTTATCCAGGGATACCGTACCCTTTCTAACCTTTGTGCAATCACGTGCAATCCATACTGGGCCTAACACCGTCTGAGCCTGCCTCATGCTGTATAGACATATATTTTGAATGTGTACGCTATCCATACATGTTATCCAGGGATACGGTACCCTTTCTAACCTTTGTGCAATCACGTGCAATCCATACTGGGCCTAACACCGTCTGAGCCTGCCTCCTGAGACATATATTTTGAATGTGTACGCTATCCATACATGTTATCCAGGGATACGGTACCCTTTCTAACCTTTGTGCAATCACGTGCAATCCATACTGGGCCTAACACCGTCTGAGCCTGCCTCATGCTGTATAGACATATATTTTGAATGTGTACGCTATCCATACATGTTATCCAGGGATACGGTACCCTTTCTAACCTTTGTGCAATCACGTGCAATCCATACTGGGCCTAACACCGTCTGAGCCTGCCTCCTGAGACATATATTTTGAATGTGTACGCTATCCATACATGTTATCCAGGGATACGGTACCCTTTCTAACCTTTGTGCAATCACGTGCAATCCATACTGGGCCTAACACCGTCTGAGCCTGCCTCATGCTGTATAGACATATATTTTGAATGTGTACGCTATCCATACATGTTATCCAGGGATACGGTACCCTTTCTAACCTTTGTGCAATCACGTGCAATCCATACTGGGCCTAAAACCGTCTGAGCCTGCCTCCTGAGACATATATTTTGAATCTGTATGCTATCCATACATGTTATCCAGGGATACGGTACCCTTTCTAACCTTTGTGCATTCACGTGCAATCCATACTGGGCCTAACACCGTCTGAGCCTGCCTCCTGAGACATATATTTTGAATGTGTACGCTATCCATACATGTTATCCAGGGATACGGTACCCTTTCTAACCTTTGTGCAATCACGTGCAATCCATACTGGGCCTAACACCGTCTGAGCCTGCCTCATGCTGTATAGACATATATTTTGAATGTGTACGCTATCCATACATGTTATCCAGGGATACGGTACCCTTTCTAACCTTTGTGCAATCACGTGCAATCCATACTGGGCCTAACAACGTCTGAGCCTGCCTCCTGAGACATATATTTTGAATGTGTATGCTATCCATACATGTTATCCAGGGATACGGTACCCTTTCTAACCTTTGTGCAATCACGTGCAATCCATACTGGGCCTAACACCGTCTGAGCCTGCCTCATGCTGTATAGACATATATTTTGAATGTGTACGCTATCCATACATGTTATCCAGGGATACGGTACCCTTTCTAACCTTTGTGCAATCACGTGCAATCCATACTGGGCCTAACACCATCTGAGCCTGCCTCATGCTGTACAGACAAACATTTTGAATGTGTACGCTATCCATACATGTTATCCAGGGATACGGTACCCTTTCTAACCTTTGTGCAATCACGTGCAATCCATACTGGGCCTAACACCGTCTCAGCCTGCCTCCTGAGACATATATTTTGAATGTGTACGCTATCCATACATGTTATCCAGGGATACGGTACCCTTTCTAACCTTTGTGCAATCACGTGCAATCCATACTGGGCCTAACACCGTCTCAGCCTGCCTCCTGAGACATATATTTTGAATGTGTACGCTATCCATACATGTTATCCAGGGATACGGTACCCTTTCTAACCTTTGTGCAATCACGTGCAATCCATACTGGGCCTAACACCGTCTGAGCCTGCCTCCTGAGACATTTATTTTGAATGTGTACACTATCCATACATGTTATCCAGGGATACTGTACCCTTTCTAACCTTTGTGCAATCACGTGCAATCCATACTGGGCCTAACACCGTCTGAGCCTGCCTCATGCTGTATAGACATATATTTTGAATGTGTACGCTATCCATACATGTTATCCAGGGATACGGTACCCTTTCTAACCTTTGTGCAATCACGTGCAATCCATACTGGGCCTAACACCGTCTGAGCCTGCCTCATGCTGTATAGACATATATTTTGAATGTGTACGCTATCCATACATGTTATCCAGGGATACGGTACCCTTTCTAACCTTTGTGCAATCACGTGCAATCCATACTGGGCCTAACACCGTCTCAGCCTGCCTCCTGAGACATATATTTTGAATGTGTACGCTATCCATAAATGTTATCCAGGGATACGGTACCCTTTCTAACCTTTGTGCAATCACGTGCAATCCATACTGGGCCTAACACCGTCTGATCCTGCCTCATGCTGTATAGACATATATTTTGAATGTGTACGCTATCCATATATGTTATCCAGGGATACGGTACCCTTTCTAACCTTTGTGCAATCACGTGCAATCCATACTGGGCCTAACACCGTCTGAGCCTGCCTCCTGAGACATATATTTTGAATGTGTACGCTATCCATACATGTTATCCAGGGATACGGTACCCTTTCTAACCTTTGTGCAATCACGTGCAATCCATACTGGGCCTAACACCGTCTGAGCCTGCCTCATGCTGTATAGACATATATTTTGAATGTGTACGCTATCCATACATGTTATCCAGGGATACGGTACCCTTATTAACCTTTGTGCAATCACGTGCAATCCATACTGGGCCTAACACCGTCTCAGCCTGCCTCCTGAGACATATATTTTGAATGTGTACGCTATCCATACATGTTATCCAGGGATACGGTACCCTTTCTAACCTTTGTGCAATCACGTGCAATCCATACTGGGCCTAACACCGTCTGAGCCTGCCTCATGCTGTATAGACATATATTTTGAATGTGTACGCTATCCATACATGTTATCCAGGGATACGGTACCCTTTCTAACCCTTGTACAATCACGTGCAATCCATACTGGGCCTAACACCGTCTGAGCCTGCCTCATGGTGTATAGACATATATTTTGAATGTGTACGCTATCCATACATGTTATCCAGGGATACGGTACCCTTTCTAACCTTTGTGCAATCACGTGCAATCCATACTGGGCCTAACACCGTCTGAGCCTGCCTCATGCTGTATAGATATATATTTTGAATGTGTACGCTATCCATACATGTTATCCAGGGATACGGTACCCTTTCTAACCTTTGTGCAATCACGTGCAATCCATACTGGGCCTAACACCGTCTGAGCCTGCCTCATGCTGTATAGACATATATTTTGAATGTGTACGCTATCCATACATGTTATCCAGGGATACGGTACCCTTTCTAACCTTTGTGCAATCACGTGCAATCCATACTGGGCCTAACACCGTCTGAGCCTGCCTCATGCTGTATAGACATATATTTTGAATGTGTACGCTATCCATACATGTTATCCAGGGATACGGTACCCTTTCTAACCTTTGTGCAATCACGTGCAATCCATACTGGGCCTAACACCGTCTCAGCCTGCCTCCTGAGACATATATTTTGAATGTGTACGCTATCCATACATGTTATCCAGGGATACGGTACCCTTTCTAACCTTTGTGCAATCACGTGCAATCCATACTGGGCCTAACACCGTCTGAGCCTGCCTCCTGAGACATTTATTTTGAATGTGTACACTATCCATACATGTTATCCAGGGATACTGTACCCTTTCTAACCTTTGTGCAATCACGTGCAATCCATACTGGGCCTAACACCGTCTGAGCCTGCCTCATGCTGTATAGACATATATTTTGAATGTGTACGCTATCCATACATGTTATCCAGGGATACGGTACCCTTTCTAACCTTTGTGCAATCACGTGCAATCCATACTGGGCCTAACACCGTCTCAGCCTGCCTCCTGAGACATATATTTTGAATGTGTACGCTATCCATACATGTTATCCAGGGATACGGTAACCTTTCTAACCTTTGTGCAATCACGTGCAATCCATACTGGGCCTAACACCGTCTGAGCCTGCCTCATGCTGTATAGACATATATTTTGAATGTGTACGCTATCCATACATGTTATCCAGGGATACGGTACACTTTCTAACCTTTGTGCAATCACGTGCAATCCATACTGGGCCTAACACCGTCTGAGCCTGCCTCATGCTGTATAGACATATATTTTGAATGTGTACGCTATCCATACATGTTATCCAGGGATACGGTACCCTTTCTAACCTTTGTGCAATCACGTGCAATCCATACTGGGCCTAACACCGTCTGAGCCTGCCTCATGCTGTATAGACATATATTTTGAATGTGTACGCTATCCATACATGTTATCCAGGGATACGGTACCCTTTCTAACCTTTGTGCAATCACGTGCAATCCATACTGGGCCTAACACCGTCTGAGCCTGCCTCCTAAGACATTTATTTTGAATGTGTATGCTATCCATACATGTTATCCAGGGATACGGTACCCTTTCTAACCTTTGTGCAATCACGTGCAATCCATACTGGGCCTAACACCGTCTCAGCCTGCCTCATGCTGTATAGACATATATTTTGAATGTGTACGCTATCCATACATGTTATCCAGGGATACGGTACCCTTTCTAACCTTTGTGCAATCACGTGCAATCCATACTGGGCCTAACACCGTCTCAGCCTGCCTCCTGAGACATATATTTTGAATGTGTACGCTATCCATACATGTTATCCAGGGATACGGTACCCTTTCTAACCTTTGTGCAATCACGTGCAATCCATACTGGGCCTAACACCGTCTGAGCCTGCCTCCTGAGACATTTATTTTGAATGTGTACGCTATCCATACATGTTATCCAGGGATACGGTAACCTTTCTAACCTTTGTGCAATCACGTGCAATCCATACTGGGCCTAACACCGTCTGAGCCTGCCTCATGCTGTATAGACATATATTTTGAATGTGTACGCTATCCATACATGTTATCCAGGGATACGGTACACTTTCTAACCTTTGTGCAATCACGTGCAATCCATACTGGGCCTAACACCGTCTGAGCCTGCCTCATGCTGTATAGACATATATTTTGAATGTGTACGCTATGCATACATGTTATCCAGGGATACGGTACCCTTTCTAACCTTTGTGCAATCACGTGCAATCCATACTGGGCCTAACACCGTCTGAGCCTGCCTCATGCTGTATAGACATATATTTTGAATGTGTACGCTATCCATACATGTTATCCAGGGATACGGTACCCTTTCTAACCTTTGTGCAATCACGTGCAATCCATACTGGGCCTAACACCGTCTGAGCCTGCCTCATGCTGTATAGACATATATTTTGAATGTGTACGCTATCCATACATGTTATCCAGGGATACGGTACCCTTTCTAACCTTTGTGCAATCACGTGCAATCCATACTGGGCCTAACACCGTCTGAGCCTGCCTCCTAAGACATTTATTTTGAATGTGTATGCTATCCATACATGTTATCCAGGGATACGGTACCCTTTCTAACCTTTGTGCAATCACGTGCAATCCATACTGGGCCTAACACCGTCTCAGCCTGCCTCATGCTGTATAGACATATATTTTGAATGTGTACGCTATCCATACATGTTATCCAGGGATACGGTACCCTTTCTAACCTTTGTGCAATCACGTGCAATCCATACTGGGCCTAACACCGTCTCAGCCTGCCTCCTGAGACATATATTTTGAATGTGTACGCTATCCATACATGTTATCCAGGGATACGGTACCCTTTCTAACCTTTGTGCAATCACGTGCAATCCATACTGGGCCTAACACCGTCTGAGCCTGCCTCCTGAGACATTTATTTTGAATGTGTACGCTATCCATACATGTTATCCAGGGATACTGTACTCTTTCTAACCTTTGTGCAATCACGTGCAATCCATACTGGGCCTAACACCGTCTGAGCCTGCCTCATGCTGTATAGACATATATTTTGATTGTGTACGCTATCCATACATGTTATCCAGGGATACGGTACCCTTTCTAAACTTTGTGCAATCACGTGCAATCCATACTGGGCCTAACACCGTCTCAGCCTGCCTCCTGAGACATATATTTTGAATGTGTACGCTATCCATACATGTTATCCAGGGATACGGTACCCTTTCTAACCTTTGTGCAATCACGTGCAATCCATACTGGGCCTAACACCGTCTGAGCCTGCCTCATGCTGTATAGACATATATTTTGAATGTGTACGCTATCCATACATGTTATCCAGGGATACGTTACCCTTTCTAAACTTTGTGCAATCACGTGCAATCCATACTGGGCCTAACACCGTCTGAGCCTGCCTCATGCTGTATAGACATATATTTTGAATGTGTACGCTATCCATACATGTTATCCAGGGATACGGTACCCTTCCTAACCTTTGTGCAATCACGTGCAATCCATACTGGGCCTAACACCGTCTGAGCCTGCCTCCTGATACATATATTTTGAATGTGTACGCTATCCATACATGTTATCCAGGGATACGGTACCCTTTCTAACCTTTGTGCAATCACGTGCAATCCATACTGGGCCTAACACCGTCTGAGCCTGCCTCCTGATACATATATTTTGAATGTGTACGCTATACATACATGTTATCCAGGGATACGGTACCCTTTCTAACCTTTGTGCAATCACGTGCAATCCATACTGGGCCTAACACCGTCTGAGCCTGCCTAATGCTGTATAGACATATATTTTGAATGTGTACGCTATCCATACATGTTATCCAGGGATACGGTACCCTTTCTAACCTTTGTGCAATCACGTGCAATCCATACTGGGCCTAACACCGTCTGATCCTGCCTCCTGAGACATATATTTTGAATGTGTACGCTATCCATACATGTTATCCAGGGATACGGTACCCTTTCTAACCTTTGTGCAATCACGTGCAATCCATACTGGGCCTAACACCGTCTGAGCCTGCCTCCTGAGACATATATTTTTAATGTGTACGCTATCCATACATGTTATCCAGGGATACGGTACCCTTTCTAACCTTTGTGCAATCACGTGCAATCCATACTGGGCCTAACACCGTCTGAGCCTGCCTCATGATGTATAGACATATTTTGAATGTGTACGCTATCCATACATGTTATCCAGGAATACGGTACCCTTTCTAACCTTTGTGCAATCACGTGCAATCCATACTGGGCCTAACACCGTCTGAGCCTGCCTCCTGAGACATATATTTTGAATGTGTACGCTATCCATACATGTTATCCAGGGATACGGTACCCTTTCTAACCTTTGTGCAATCACGTGCAATCCATACTGGGCCTAACACCGTCTCAGCCTGCCTCATGCTGTATAGACATATATTTTGAATGTGTACGCTATCCATACATGTTATCCAGGGATACGGTAAACTTTCTAACCTTTGTGCAATCACATGCAATCCATACTGGGCCTAACACCGTCTGAGCCTGCCTCCTGAGACATATATTTTGAATGTGTACGCTATCCATACATGTTATCCAGGGATACGGTACCCTTTCTAACCTTTGTGCAATCACGTGCAATCCATACTGGGCCTAACACCGTCTGAGCCTGCCTCTTGAGACATATATTTTGAATGTGTACGCTATCCATACATGTTATCCAGGGATACGGTACCCTTTCTAACCTTTGTGCAATCACGTGCAATCCATACTGGGCCTAACAATGTCTGAGCCTGCCTCATGCTGTATAGACATATATTTTGAATGTGTACGCTATCCATACATGTTATCCAGGGATACGGTACCCTTTCTAACCTTTGTGCAATCACGTGCAATCCATACTGGGCCTAACACCGTCTGAGCCTGCCTCCTGAGACATATATTTTGAATGTGTACGCTATCCATACATGTTATCCATGGATACGGTACCCTTTCTAACCTTTGTGCAATCACGTGCAATCCATACTGGGCCTAACACCGTCTGAGCCTGCCTCATGCTGTATAGACATATATTTTGAATGTGTACGCTATCCATACATGTTATCCAGGGATACGGTACCCTTTCTAACCTTTGTGCAATCACGTGCAATCCATACTGGGCCTAACACCATCTCAGCCTGCCTCCTGAGACATATATTTTGAATGTGTACGCTATCCATACATGTTATCCAGGGATACGGTACCCTTTCTAACCTTTGTGCAATCACGTGCAATCCATACTGGGCCTAACACCGTCTGAGCCTGCCTCATGCTGTATAGACATATATTTTGAATGTGTACGCTATCCATACATGTTATCCAGGGATACGGTACCCTTTCTAACCTTTGTGCAATCATGTGCAATCCATACTGGGCCTAACACCGTCTGAGCCTGCCTCCTGAGACATATATTTTGAATGTGTACGCTATCCATACATGTTATCCAGGGATACCGTACCCTTTCTAACCTTTGTGCAATCACGTGCAATCCATACTGGGCCTAACACCGTCTGAGCCTGCCTCATGCTGTATAGACATATATTTTGAATGTGTACGCTATCCATACATGTTATCCAGGGATACGGTACCCTTTCTAACCTTTGTGCAATCACGTGCAAACCATACTGGGCCTAACACCGTCTGAGCCTGCCTCCTGAGACATATATTTTGAATGTGTACGCTATCCATACATGTTATCCAGGGATACGGTACCCTTTCTAACCTTTGTGCAATCACGTGCAATCCATACTGGGCCTAACACCGTCTGAGCCTGCCTCATGCTGTATAGACATATATTTTGAATGTGTACGCTATCCATACATGTTATCCAGGGATACGGTACCCTTTCTAACCTTTGTGCAATCACGTGCAATCCATACTGGGCCTAACACCGTCTGAGCCTGCCTCATGCTGTATAGACATATATTTTGAATGTGTACGCTATCCGTACATGTTATCCAGGGATACGGTACCCTTTCTAACCTTTGTGCAATCACGTGCAATCCATACTGGGCCTAAAACCGTCTGAGCCTGCCTCCTGAGACATATATTTTGAATCTGTATGCTATCCATACATGTTATCCAGGGATACGGTACCCTTTCTAACCTTTGTGCAATCACGTGCAATCCATACTGGGACTAACACCGTCTCAGCCTGCCTCCTGAGACATATATTTTGAATGTGTACGCTATCCATACATGTTATCCAGGGATACGGTACCCTTTCTAACCTTTGTGCAATCACGTGCAATCCATACTGGGCCTAACACCGTCTGAGCCTGCCTCCTGAGACATTTATTTTGAATGTGTACGCTATCCATACATGTTATCCAGGGATACTGTACCCTTTCTAACCTTTGTGCAATCACGTGCAATCCATACTGGGCCTAACACCGTCTGAGCCTGCCTCATGCTGTATAGACATATATTTTGAATGTGTACGCTATCCATACATGTTATCCAGGGATACGGTACCCTTTCTAACCTTTGTGCAATCACGTGCAATCCATACTGGGCCTAACACCGTCTCAGCCTGCCTCCTGAGACATATATTTTGAATGTGTACGCTATCCATACATGTTATCCAGGGATACGGTACCCTTTCTAACCTTTGTGCAATCACGTGCAATCCATACTGGGCCTAACACCGTCTGAGCCTGCCTCATGCTGTATAGACATATATTTTGAATGTGTACGCTATCCATACATGTTATCCAGGGATACGGTACCCTTTCTAACCTTTGTGCAATCACGTGCAATCCATACTGGGCCTAACACCGTCTGAGCCTGCCTCCTGAGACATATATTTTGAATGTGTACGCTATCCATACATGTTATCCAGGGATACGGTACCCTTTCTAACCTTTGTGCAATCACATGCAATCCATACTGGGCCTAACACCGTCTGAGCCTGCCTCATGCTGTATAGACATATATTTTGAATGTGTACGCTATCCATACATGTTATCCAGGGATACGGTACCCTTTCTAACCTTTGTGCAATCACGTGCAATCCATACTGGGCCTAAAACCGTCTGAGCCTGCCTCCTGAGACATATATTTTGAATCTGTATGCTATCCATACATGTTATCCAGGGATACGGTACCCTTTCTAACCTTTGTGCAATCACGTGCAATTCATACTGGGCCTAACACCGTCTGAGCCTGCCTCCTGAGACATATATTTTGAATGTGTACGCTATCCATACATGTTATCCAGGGATACGGTACCCTTTCTAACCTTTGTGCAATCACGTGCAATCCATACTTGGCCTAACACCGTCTGAGCCTGCCTCCTGAGACATTTATTTTGAATGTGTACGCTATCCATACATGTTATCCAGGGATACTGTACCCTTTCTAACCTTTGTGCAATCACGTGCAATCCATACTGGGCCTAACACCGTCTGAGCCTGCCTCATGCTGTATAGACATATATTTTGAATGTGTACGCTATCCATACATATTATCCAGGGATACGGTACCCTTTCTAACCTTTGTGCAATCACGTGCAATCCATACTGGGCCTAACACCGTCTCAGCCTGCCTCCTGAGACATATATTTTGAATGTGTACGCTATCCATACATGTTATCCAGGGATACGGTACCCTTTCTAACCTTTGTGCAATCACGTGCAATCCATACTGGGCCTAACACCGTCTGAGCCTGCCTCATGCTGTATAGACATATATTTTGAATGTGTACGCTATCCATACATGTTATCCAGGGATACGGTACCCTTTCTAAACTTTGTGCAATCACGTGCAATCCATGCTGGGCCTAACACCGTCTGAGCCTGCCTCATGCTGTATAGACATATATTTTGAATGTGTACGCTATCCATACATGTTATCCAGGGATACGGTCTAACCTTTGTGCAATGACGTGCAATCCATACTGGGCCTAACACCGTCTGAGCCTGCCTCCTGAGACATATATTTTGAATGTGTACGCTATCCATACATGTTATCCAGGGATACGGTACCCTTTCTAACCTTTGTGCAATCACGTGCAATCCATACTGGGCCTAACACCGTCTGAGCCTGCCTCCTGTGACATATATTTTGAATGTGTACGCTATCCATACATGTTATCTAGGGATACGGTACCCTTTCTAACCTTTGTGCAATCACGTGCAATCCATACTGGGCATAACACCGTCTGAGCCTGCCTCATGCTGTATAGACATATATTTTGAATGTGTACGCTATCCATAGATGTTATCCAGGGATACAGTACCCTTTGTAACCTTTGTGCAATCACGTGCAATCCATACTGGGCCTAACACCGTCTGAGCCTGCCTCCTGAGACATATATTTTGAATGTGTACGCTATCCATACATGTTATCCAGGGATACGGTACCCTTTCTATCCTTTGTGCAATCACGTGCAATCCATACTGGGCCTAACACCGTCTGAGCATGCCTAATGCTGTATAGACATATATTTTGAATGTGTACGCTATCCATACATGTTATCCAGGGATACGGTACCCTTTCTAACCTTTGTGCAATCACGTGCAATCCATACTGGGCCTAACACCGTCTGAGCCTGCCTCATGCTGTATAGACATATATTTTGAATGTGTACGCTATCCATACATGTTATCCAGGGATACGGTACCCTTTCTAACCTTTGTGCAATCACGTGCAATCCATACTGGGCCTAACACCGTCTGAGCCTGCCTCATGCTGTATAGACATATATTTTGAATGTGTACGCTATCCATACATGTTATCCAGGGATACGGTACCCTTTCTAACCTTTGTGCAATCACGTGCAATCCATACTGGGCCTAACACCGTCTGAGCCTGCCTCATGCTGTATAGACATATATTTTGAATGTGTACGCTATCCATACATGTTATCCAGGGATACGGTACCCTTTCTAAACTTTGTGCAATCACGTGCAATCCATACTGGGCCTAACACCGTCTGAGCCTGCCTCCTGAGACATATATTTTGAATGTGTACGCTATCCATACATGTTATCCAGGGATACGGAACCCTTTCTAACCTTTGTGCAATCACGTGCAATCCATACTGGGCCTAACACCGTCTGAGCCTGCCTCCTGAGACATATTTTTAATGTGTACGCTATCCATACATGTTATCCAGGGATACGGTACCCTTTCTAACCTTTGTGCAATCACGTGCAAACCATACTGGGCCTAACACCGTCTGAGCCTGCCTCATGATGTATAGACATATTTTGAATGTGTACGCTATCCATACATGTTATCCAGGAATACGGTACCCTTTCTAACCTTTGTGCAATCACGTGCAATCCATACTGGGCCTAACACCGTCTGAGCCTGCCTCCTGAGACATATATTTTGAATGTGTACGCTATCCATACATGTTATCCAGGGATACGGTACCCTTTCTAACCTTTGTGCAATCACGTGCAATCCATACTGGGCCTAACACCGTCTGAGCCTGCCTCATGCTGTATAGACATATATTTTGAATGTGTACGCTATCCATACATGTTATCCAGGGATACGGTACCCTTTCTAACCTTTGTGCAATCACATGCAATCCATACTGGGCCTAACACCGTCTGAGCCTGTCTCCTGAGACATATATTTTGAATGTGTACGCTATCCATACATGTTATCCAGGGATACGGTACCCTTTCTAACCTTTGTGCAATCACGTGCAATCCATACTGGGCCTAACACCGTCTGAGCCTGCCTCCTGAGACATATATTTTGAATGTGTACGCTATCCATACATGTTATCCAGGGATACGGTACCCTTTCTAACCTTTGTGCAATCACGTGCAATCCATACTGGGCCTAACAATGTCTGAGCCTGCCTCATGCTGTATAGACATATATTTTGAATGTGTACGCTATCCATACAT
This sequence comes from Dendrobates tinctorius, assembly GCF_039654945.1. Taxonomy (NCBI): domain Eukaryota; kingdom Metazoa; phylum Chordata; class Amphibia; order Anura; family Dendrobatidae; genus Dendrobates; species Dendrobates tinctorius. The sequence continues at coordinate 8,321,360 of NW_027361913.1, read as the reverse complement.
GTTATCCAGGGATACGGTACCCTTTCTAACCTTTGTGCAATCACGTGCAATCCATACTGGGCCTAACACCGTCTGAGCCTGCCTCCTGAGACATATATTTTGAATGTGTATGCTATCCATACATGTTATCCATGGATACGGTACCCTTTCTAACCTTTGTGCAATCACGTGCAATCCATACTGGGCCTAACACCGTCTCAGCCTGCCTCATGCTGTATAGACATATATTTTGAATGTGTACGCTATCCATACATGTTATCCAGGGATACGGTACCCTTTCTAACCTTTGTGCAATCACGTGCAATCCATACTGGGCCTAACACCATCTCAGCCTGCCTCCTGAGACATATATTTTGAATGTGTACGCTATCCATACATGTTATCCAGGGATACGGTACCCTTTCTAACTTTTGTGCAATCACGTGCAATCCATACTGGGCCTAACACCGTCTGAGCCTGCCTCATGCTGTATAGACATATATTTTGAATGTGTACGCTATCCATACATGTTATCCAGGGATACGGTACCCTTTCTAACCTTTGTGCAATCATGTGCAATCCATACTGGGCCTAACACCGTCTGAGCCTGCCTCCTGAGACATATATTTTGAATGTGTACGCTATCCATACATGTTATCCAGGGATACCGTACCCTTTCTAACCTTTGTGCAATCACGTGCAATCCATACTGGGCCTAACACCGTCTGAGCCTGCCTCATGCTGTATAGACATATATTTTGAATGTGTACGCTATCCATACATGTTATCCAGGGATACGGTACCCTTTCTAACCTTTGTGCAATCACGTGCAATCCATACTGGGCCTAACACCGTCTGAGCCTGCCTCCTGAGACATATATTTTGAATGTGTACGCTATCCATACATGTTATCCAGGGATACGGTACCCTTTCTAACCTTTGTGCAATCACGTGCAATCCATACTGGGCCTAACACCGTCTGAGCCTGCCTCATGCTGTATAGACATATATTTTGAATGTGTACGCTATCCATACATGTTATCCAGGGATACGGTACCCTTTCTAACCTTTGTGCAATCACGTGCAATCCATACTGGGCCTAACACCGTCTGAGCCTGCCTCCTGAGACATATATTTTGAATGTGTACGCTATCCATACATGTTATCCAGGGATACGGTACCCTTTCTAACCTTTGTGCAATCACGTGCAATCCATACTGGGCCTAACACCGTCTGAGCCTGCCTCATGCTGTATAGACATATATTTTGAATGTGTACGCTATCCATACATGTTATCCAGGGATACGGTACCCTTTCTAACCTTTGTGCAATCACGTGCAATCCATACTGGGCCTAAAACCGTCTGAGCCTGCCTCCTGAGACATATATTTTGAATCTGTATGCTATCCATACATGTTATCCAGGGATACGGTACCCTTTCTAACCTTTGTGCATTCACGTGCAATCCATACTGGGCCTAACACCGTCTGAGCCTGCCTCCTGAGACATATATTTTGAATGTGTACGCTATCCATACATGTTATCCAGGGATACGGTACCCTTTCTAACCTTTGTGCAATCACGTGCAATCCATACTGGGCCTAACACCGTCTGAGCCTGCCTCATGCTGTATAGACATATATTTTGAATGTGTACGCTATCCATACATGTTATCCAGGGATACGGTACCCTTTCTAACCTTTGTGCAATCACGTGCAATCCATACTGGGCCTAACAACGTCTGAGCCTGCCTCCTGAGACATATATTTTGAATGTGTATGCTATCCATACATGTTATCCAGGGATACGGTACCCTTTCTAACCTTTGTGCAATCACGTGCAATCCATACTGGGCCTAACACCGTCTGAGCCTGCCTCATGCTGTATAGACATATATTTTGAATGTGTACGCTATCCATACATGTTATCCAGGGATACGGTACCCTTTCTAACCTTTGTGCAATCACGTGCAATCCATACTGGGCCTAACACCATCTGAGCCTGCCTCATGCTGTACAGACAAACATTTTGAATGTGTACGCTATCCATACATGTTATCCAGGGATACGGTACCCTTTCTAACCTTTGTGCAATCACGTGCAATCCATACTGGGCCTAACACCGTCTGAGCCTGCCTCCTGAGACATATATTTTGAATGTGTACGCTATCCATACATGTTATCCAGGGATACGGTACCCTTTCTAACCTTTGTGCAATCACGTGCAATACATACTGGGCCTAACACCGTCTGAGCCTGCCTCATGCTGTATAGACATATATTTTGAATGTGTACGCTATCCATACATGTTATCCAGGGATACGGTACCCTTTCTAACCTTTGTGCAATCACGTGCAATCCATACTGGGCCTAACACCGTCTGAGCCTGCCTCCTGAGACATATATTTTGAATCTGTACGCTATCCATACATGTTATCCAGGGATACGGTACCCTTTCTAACCTTTGTGCAATCACGTGCAATCCATACTGGGCTTAACACCGTCTGAGCCTGCCTCATGCTGTATAGACATATATTTTGAATGTGTACGCTATCCATACATGTTATCCAGGGATACGGTACCCTTTCTAACCTTTGTGCAATCACGTGCAATCCATACTGGGCCTAACACCGTCTGAGCCTGCCTCCTGAGACATATATTTTGAATGTGTATGCTATCCATACATGTTATCCAGGGATACGGTACCCTTTCTAACCTTTGTGCAATCACGTGCAATCCATACTGGGCCTAACACCGTCTGAGCCTGCCTCATGCTGTATAGACATATATTTTGAATGTGTACGCTATCCATACATGTTATCCAGGGATACGGTACCCTTTCTAACCTTTGTGCAATCACGTGCAATCCATACTGGGCCTAACACCATCTGAGCCTGCCTCATGCTGTATAGACAAACATTTTGAATGTGTACGCTATCCATACATGTTATCCAGGGATACGGTACCCTTTCTAACCTTTGTGCAATCACGTGCAATCCATACTGGTCCTAACACCGTCTGAGCCTGCCTCCTGAGACATATATTTTGAATGCGTACGCTATCCATACATGTTATCCAGGGATACGGTACCCTTTCTAACCTTTGTGCAATCACGTGCAATCCATACTGGGCCTAACACCGTCTGAGCCTGCCTCATGCTGTATAGACATATATTTTGAATGTGTACGCTATCCATACATGTTATCCAGGGATACGGTACCCTTTCTAACCTTTGTGCAATCACGTGCAATCCATACTGGGCCTAACACCGTCTGAGCCTGCCTTCTGAGACATATATTTTGAATCTGTACGCTATCCATACATGTTATCCAGGGATACGGTACCCTTTCTAACCTTTGTGCAATCACGTGCAATCCATACTGGGCCTAACACCGTCTCAGCCTGCCTCATGCTGTATAGACATATATTTTGAATGTGTACGCTATCCATACATGTTATCCAGGGATACGGTACCCTTTCTAACCTTTGTGCAATCACGTGCAATCCATACTGGGCCTAACACCATCTCAGCCTGCCTCCTGAGACATATATTTTGAATGTGTACGCTATCCATACATGTTATCCAGGGATACGGTACCCTTTCTAACCTTTGTGCAATCACGTGCAATCCATACTGGGCCTAACACCGTCTGAGCCTGCCTCATGCTGTATAGACATATATTTTGAATGTGTACGCTATCCATACATGTTATCCAGGGATACGGTACACTTTCTAACCTTTGTGCAATCACCTGCAATCCATACTGGGCTTAACACCGTCTCAGCCTGCCTCCTGAAACATATATTTTGAATGGGTACGCTATCCATACATGTTATTCAGGGATACAGTACCCTTTCTAACCTTTTTGCAATCACGTGCAATCCATACTGGGCCTAACACCGTCTGAGCCTGCCTCATGCTGTATAGACATATATTTTGAATGTGTACGCTATCCATACATGTTATCTAGGGATACGGTACCCTTTCTAACCTTTGTGCAATCACGTGCAATCCATACTGGGCCTAACACCGTCTGAGCCTGCCTCATGCTGTATAGACATATATTTTGAATGTTTACGCTATCCATACATGTTATCCAGGGATACGGTACCCTTTCTAACCTTTGTGCAATCACGTGCAATCCATACTGGGCCTAATACCGTCTGAGCCTGCCTCCTGAGACATATATTTTGAATGTGTACGCTATCCATACATGTTATCCAGGGATACGGTACCCTTTCTAACCTTTGTGCAATCACGTGCAATCCATACTGGGCCTAACACCGTCTGAGCCTGCCTCCTGAGACATACACTCACTGGCCACTTTATTAGGTACACCATGCTAGTAACGGGTTGGACCCCCTTTTGCCTTCAGAACTGCCTCAATTCTTCGTGGCAGAGATTCAACAAGGTGCTGGAAGCATTCCTCAGAGATTTTGGACCATATTGACATGATGGCATCACACAGTTGGCGCAGATTTGTCGGCTGCACATCCCTGATGCGAATCTCCCGTTCCACCACATCCCAAAGATGCTCTATTGGATTGAGATCTGGTGACTGAGGAGGCCATTTGAGTACAGTAAACTCATTGTCATGTTCAAGAAACCAATCTGAGATGATTCGAGCTTTATGACATGGCGCATTATCCTGCTGAAAGTAGCCATCAGATGTTGGGTACATTGTGGTCATAAAGGGATGGACATGGTCAGCAACAATACTCAGGTAGGCTGTGGCGTTGCAACGATGCTCAATTGGTACCAAGGGGCCCAAAGAGTGCCCAGAAAAAATTCCCCACACCATGACACCACCACCACCAGCCTGAACCGTTGATACAAGGCAGGATGGATCCATGCTTTCATGTTGTTTACGCCAAATTCTGACCCTACCATCCGAATGTCGCAGCAGAAATCGAGACTCATCAGACCAGGCAACGTTTTTCCAATCTTCTACTGTCCAATTTCGATGAGCTTGTGCAAATTGTAGCCTCAGTTTCCTGTTCTTAGCTGAGAGGAGTGGTACCCAGTGTGGTCTTCTGCTGCTGTAGCCCATCTGCCTCAAAGTTCGACGCACTGTGCATTCAGAGATGCTCTTCTGCCTACCTTGGTTGTAACGGGTGGCAATTTGAGTCACTGTTGCCTTTCTATCAGCTCGAACCAGTCTGCCCATTCTCCTCTGACCTCTGGCATCAACATGGCATTTCCGGCCACAGAACTGCCGCTCACTGGATTTTTTTTCTTTTTCGGACCATTCTCTGTAAACCCTAGAGATGGTTGTGCGTGAAAATCCCAGTAGATCAGCAGTTTCTGAAATTCTCAGACCAGCCCTTCTGGCACCAACAATCATGCCACGTTCAAAGGCACTCAAATCACCTTTCTTCCCCATACTGATGCTCGGTTTGAACTGCAGGAGATTGTCTTGACCATGTCTACATGCCTAAATGCACTGAGTTGCCGCCATGTGATTGGCTGATTAGAAATTAAGTCTTAACACACAGTTGGACAGGTGTACCTAATAAAGTGGCCAGTGAGTGTATATTTTGAATGTGTACGCTATCCATACATGTTATCCAGGGATACGGTACCCTTTCTAACCTTTGTGCAATCACGTGCAATCCATACTGGGCCTAACACCGTCTGAGCCTGCCTCATGCTGTATAGACATATATTTTGAATGTGTACGCTATCCATACATGTTATCCAGGGATACGGTACCCTTTCTAACCTTTGAGCAATCACGTGCAATCCATACTGGGCCTAACACTGTCTGAGCCTGCCTCCTGAGACATATATTTTGAATGTGTACGCTATCCATACATGTTATCCAGGGATACGGTACCCTTTCTAACCTTTGTGCAATCACGTGCAATCCATACTGGGCCTAATACCGTCTTAGCCTGCCTCATGCTGTATAGACATATATTTTGAATGTGTACGCTATCCATACATGTTATCCAGGGATACGGTACCCTTTCTAACCTTTGTGCAATCACGTGCAATCCATACTGGGCCTAACACCGTCTGAGCCTGCCTCATGCTGTATAGACATATATTTTGAATGTGTACGCTATCCATACATGTTATCCAGGGATACGGTACCCTTTCTAACCTTTGTGCAATCACGTGCAATCCATACTGGGCCTAACACCGTCTGAGCCTGCCTCATGCTGTATAGACATACATTTTGAATGTGTACGCTATCCATACATGTTATCCAGGGATACGGTACCCTTTCTAACCTTTGTGCAATCACGTGCAATCTATACTGGGCCTAACACCGTCTCAGCCTGCCTCCTGAGACATATATTTTGAATGTGTACACTATCCATACATGTTATCCAGGGATACGGTACCCTTTCTAACCTTTGTGCAATCACGTGCAATCCATACTGGGCCTAACACCGTCTGAGCCTGCCTCATGCTGTATAGACATATATTTTGAATGTGTACGCTATCCATATATGTTATCCAGGGATACGGTACCCTTTCTAACCTTTGTGCAATCACGTGCAATCCATACTGGGCCTAACACCGTCTGAGCCTGCCTCCTGAGACATATATTTTGAATGTGTACACTATCCATACATGTTATCCAGGGATACGGTACCCTTTCTAACCTTTGTGCAATCACGTGCAATCCATACTGGGCCTAACACCGTCTCAGCCTGCCTCCTGAGACATATATTTTGAATGTGTACGCCATCCATACATGTTATCCAGGGATACGGTACCCTTTCTAACCTTTGTGCAATCACGTGCAATCCATACTGGGCCTAACACCGTCTGAGCCTGCCTCCTGAGACATATATTTTGAATGTGTACGCTATCCATACATGTTATCCAGGGATACGGTACCCTTTCTAACCTTTGTGCAATCACGTGCAATCCATACTGGGCCTAACACCGTCTGAGCCTGCCTCCTGAGACATTTATTTTGAATGTGTACGCTATCCATACATGTTATCCAGGGATACTGTACCCTTTCTAACCTTTGTGCAATCACGTGCAATCCATACTGGGCCTAACACCGTCTGAGCCTGCCTCATGCTGAATAGACATATATTTTGAATGTGTACGCTATCCATACATGTTATCCAGGGATACGGTACCCTTTCTAACCTTTGTGCAATCACGTGCAATCCATACTGGGCCTAACACCGTCTGAGCCTGCCTCCTGAGACATATATTTTGAATGTGTACGCTATCCATACATGTTATCCAGGGATACGGTACCCTTTCTAACCTTTGTGCAATCACGTGCAATCCATACTGGGCCTAACACCGTCTGAGCCTGCCTCATGCTGTATAGACATATATTTTGAATGTGTACGCTATCCATACATGTTATCCAGGGATACGGTACCCTTTCTAACCTTTGTGCAATCACGTGCAATCCATACTGGGCCTAACACCGTCTGAGCCTGCCTCCTGAGACATATATTTTGAATGTGTACGCTATCCATACATGTTATCCAGGGATACGGTACCCTTTCTAACCTTTGTGCAATCACATGCAATCCATACTGGGCCTAACACCGTCTGAGCCTGCCTCATGCTGTATAGACATATATTTTGAATGTGTACGCTATCCATACATGTTATCCAGGGATACGGTACCCTTTCTAACCTTTGTGCAATCACGTGCAATCCATACTGGGCCTAAAACCGTCTGAGCCTGCCTCCTGAGACATATATTTTGAATCTGTATGCTATCCATACATGTTATCCAGGGATACGGTACCCTTTCTAACCTTTGTGCAATCACGTGCAATCCATACTGGGCCTAACACCGTCTGAGCCTGCCTCCTGAGACATATATTTTGAATGTGTACGCTATCCATACATGTTATCCAGGGATACGGTACCCTTTCTAACCTTTGTGCAATCACGTGCAATCCATACTGGGCCTAACACCGTCTGAGCCTGCCTCCTGAGACATTTATTTTGAATGTGTACGCTATCCATACATGTTATCCAGGGATACTGTACCCTTTCTAACCTTTGTGCAATCACGTGCAATCCATACTGGGCCTAACACCGTCTGAGCCTGCCTCATGCTGTATAGACATATATTTTGAATGTGTACGCTATCCATACATATTATCCAGGGATACGGTACCCTTTCTAACCTTTGTGCAATCACGTGCAATCCATACTGGGCCTAACACCGTCTCAGCCTGCCTCCTGAGACATATATTTTGAATGTGTACGCTATCCATACATGTTATCCAGGGATACGGTACCCTTTCTAACCTTTGTGCAATCACGTGCAATCCATACTGGGCCTAACACCGTCTGAGCCTGCCTCATGCTGTATAGACATATATTTTGAATGTGTACGCTATCCATACATGTTATCCAGGGATACGGTACCCGTTCTAAACTTTGTGCAATCACGTGCAATCCATACTGGGCCTAACACCGTCTGAGCCTGCCTCATGCTGTATAGACATATATTTTGAATGTGTACGCTATCCATACATGTTATCCAGGGATACGGTACCCTTTCTAACCTTTGTGCAATCACGTGCAATCCATACTGGGCCTAACACCGTCTGAGCCTGCCTCCTGAGACATATATTTTGAATGTGTACGCTATCCATACATGTTATCCAGGGATACGGTACCCTTTCTAACCTTTGTGCAATCACGTGCAATCCATACTGGGCCTAACACCGTCTGAGCCTGCCTCCTGTGACATATATTTTGAATGTGTACGCTATCCATACATGTTATCTAGGGATACGGTACCCTTTCTAACCTTTGTGCAATCACGTGCAATCCATACTGGGCATAACACCGTCTGAGCCTGCCTCATGCTGTATAGACATATATTTTGAATGTGTACGCTATCCATAGATGTTATCCAGGGATACAGTACCCTTTGTAACCTTTGTGCAATCACGTGCAATCCATACTGGGCCTAACACCGTCTGAGCCTGCCTCCTGAGACATATATTTTGAATGTGTACGCTATCCATACATGTTATCCAGGGATACGGTACCCTTTCTATCCTTTGTGCAATCACGTGCAATCCATACTGGGCCTAACACCGTCTGAGCATGCCTAATGCTGTATAGACATATATTTTGAATGTGTACGCTATCCATACATGTTATCCAGGGATACGGTACCCTTTCTAACCTTTGTGCAATCACGTGCAATCCATACTGGGCCTAACACCGTCTGAGCCTGCCTCATGCTGTATAGACATATATTTTGAATGTGTACGCTATCCATACATGTTATCCAGGGATACGGTACCCTTTCTAACCTTTGTGCAATCACGTGCAATCCATACTGGGCCTAACACCGTCTGAGCCTGCCTCATGCTGTATAGACATATATTTTGAATGTGTACGCTATCCATACATGTTATCCAGGGATACGGTACCCTTTCTAACCTTTGTGCAATCACGTGCAATCCATACTGGGCCTAACACCGTCTGAGCCTGCCTCATGCTGTATAGACATATATTATGAATGTGTACGCTATCCATACATGTTATCCAGGGATACGGTACCCTTTCTAAACTTTGTGCAATCACGTGCAATCCATACTGGGCCTAACACCGTCTGAGCCTGCCTCCTGAGACATATATTTTGAATGTGTACGCTATCCATACATGTTATCCAGGGATACGGAACCCTTTCTAACCTTTGTGCAATCACGTGCAATCCATACTGGGCCTAACACCGTCTGAGCCTGCCTCCTGAGACATATTTTTAATGTGTACGCTATCCATACATGTTATCCAGGGATACGGTACCCTTTCTAACCTTTGTGCAATCACGTGCAAACCATACTGGGCCTAACACCGTCTGAGCCTGCCTCATGATGTATAGACATATTTTGAATGTGTACGCTATCCATACATGTTATCCAGGAATACGGTACCCTTTCTAACCTTTGTGCAATCACGTGCAATCCATACTGGGCCTAACACCGTCTGAGCCTGCCTCCTGAGACATATATTTTGAATGTGTACGCTATCCATACATGTTATCCAGGGATACGGTACCCTTTCTAACCTTTGTGCAATCACGTGCAATCCATACTGGGCCTAACACCGTCTGAGCCTGCCTCCTGAGACATATATTTTGAATGTGTACGCTATCCATACATGTTATCCAGGGATACGGTACCCTTTCTAACCTTTGTGCAATCACGTGCAATCCATACTGGGCCTAACAATGTCTGAGCCTGCCTCATGCTGTATAGACATATATTTTGAATGTGTACGCTATCCATACATGTTATCCAGGGATACGGTACCCTTTCTAACCTTTGTGCAATCACGTGCAATCCATACTGGGCCTAACACCGTCTGAGCCTGCCTCCTGAGACATATATTTTGAATGTGTATGCTATCCATACATGTTATCCATGGATACGGTACCCTTTCTAACCTTTGTGCAATCACGTGCAATCCATACTGGGCCTAACACCGTCTCAGCCTGCCTCATGCTGTATAGACATATATTTTGAATGTGTACGCTATCCATACATGTTATCCAGGGATACGGTACCCTTTCTAACCTTTGTGCAATCACGTGCAATCCATACTGGGCCTAACACCATCTCAGCCTGCCTCCTGAGACATATATTTTGAATGTGTACGCTATCCATACATGTTATCCAGGGATACGGTACCCTTTCTAACCTTTGTGCAATCACGTGCAATCCATACTGGGCCTAACACCGTCTGAGCCTGCCTCATGCTGTATAGACATATATTTTGAATGTGTACGCTATCCATACATGTTATCCAGGGATACGGTACCCTTTCTAACCTTTGTGCAATCATGTGCAATCCATACTGGGCCTAACACCGTCTGAGCCTGCCTCCTGAGACATATATTTTGAATGTGTACGCTATCCATACATGTTATCCAGGGATACCGTACCCTTTCTAACCTTTGTGCAATCACGTGCAATCCATACTGGGCCTAACACCGTCTGAGCCTGCCTCATGCTGTATAGACATATATTTTGAATGTGTACGCTATCCATACATGTTATCCAGGGATACGGTACCCTTTCTAACCTTTGTGCAATCACGTGCAATCCATACTGGGCCTAACACCGTCTGAGCCTGCCTCCTGAGACATATATTTTGAATGTGTACGCTATCCATACATGTTATCCAGGGATACGGTACCCTTTCTAACCTTTGTGCAATCACGTGCAATCCATACTGGGCCTAACACCGTCTGAGCCTGCCTCATGCTGTATAGACATATATTTTGAATGTGTACGCTATCCATACATGTTATCCAGGGATACGGTACCCTTTCTAACCTTTGTGCAATCACGTGCAATCCATACTGGGCCTAACACCGTCTGAGCCTGCCTCCTGAGACATATATTTTGAATGTGTACGCTATCCATACATGTTATCCAGGGATACGGTACCCTTTCTAACCTTTGTGCATTCACGTGCAATCCATACTGGGCCTAACACCGTCTGAGCCTGCCTCATGCTGTATAGACATATATTTTGAATGTGTACGCTATCCATACATGTTATCCAGGGATACGGTACCCTTTCTAACCTTTGTGCAATCACGTGCAATCCATACTGGGCCTAAAACCGTCTGAGCCTGCCTCCTGAGACATATATTTTGAATCTGTATGCTATCCATACATGTTATCCAGGGATACGGTACCCTTTCTAACCTTTGTGCATTCACGTGCAATCCATACTGGGCCTAACACCGTCTGAGCCTGCCTCCTGAGACATATATTTTGAATGTGTACGCTATCCATACATGTTATCCAGGGATACGGTACCCTTTCTAACCTTTGTGCAATCACGTGCAATCCATACTGGGCCTAACACCGTCTGAGCCTGCCTCATGCTGTATAGACATATATTTTGAATGTGTACGCTATCCATACATGTTATCCAGGGATACGGTACCCTTTCTAACCTTTGTGCAATCACGTGCAATCCATACTGGGCCTAACACCGTCTGAGCCTGCCTCCTGAGACATATATTTTGAATGTGTATGCTATCCATACATGTTATCCAGGGATACGGTACCCTTTCTAACCTTTGTGCAATCACGTGCAATCCATACTGGGCCTAACACCGTCTGAGCCTGCCTCATGCTGTATAGACATATATTTTGAATGTGTACGCTATCCATACATGTTATCCAGGGATACGGTACCCTTTCTAACCTTTGTGCAATCACGTGCAATCCATACTGGGCCTAACACCATCTGAGCCTGCCTCATGCTGTACAGACAAACATTTTGAATGTGTACGCTATCCATACATGTTATCCAGGGATACGGTACCCTTTCTAACCTTTGTGCAATCACGTGCAATCCATACTGGGCCTAACACCGTCTGAGCCTGCCTCCTGAGACATATATTTTGAATGTGTACGCTATCCATACATGTTATCCAGGGATACGGTACCCTTTCTAACCTTTGTGCAATCACGTGCAATACATACTGGGCCTAACATCGTCTGAGCCTGCCTCATGCTGTATAGACATATATTTTGAATGTGTACGCTATCCATACATGTTATCCAGGGATACGGTACCCTTTCTAACCTTTGTGCAATCACGTGCAATCCATACTGGGCCTAACACCGTCTGAGCCTGCCTCCTGAGACATATATTTTGAATCTGTACGCTATCCATACATGTTATCCAGGGATACGGTACCCTTTCTAACCTTTGTGCAATCACGTGCAATCCATACTGGGCTTAACACCGTCTGAGCCTGCCTCATGCTGTATAGACATATATTTTGAATGTGTACGCTATCCATACATGTTATCCAGGGATACGGTACCCTTTCTAACCTTTGTGCAATCACGTGCAATCCATACTGGGCCTAACACCGTCTGAGCCTGCCTCCTGAGACATATATTTTGAATGTGTATGCTATCCATACATGTTATCCAGGGATACGGTACCCTTTCTAACCTTTGTGCAATCACGTGCAATCCATACTGGGCCTAACACCGTCTGAGCCTGCCTCATGCTGTATAGACATATATTTTGAATGTGTACGCTATCCATACATGTTATCCAGGGATACGGTACCCTTTCTAACCTTTGTGCAATCACGTGCAATCCATACTGGGCCTAACACCATCTGAGCCTGCCTCATGCTGTATAGACAAACATTTTGAATGTGTACGCTATCCATACATGTTATCTAGGGATACGGTACCCTTTCTAACCTTTGTGCAATCACGTGCAATCCATACTGGTCCTAACACCGTCTGAGCCTGCCTCCTGAGACATATATTTTGAATGCGTACGCTATCCATACATGTTATCCAGGGATACGGTACCCTTTCTAACCTTTGTGCAATCACGTGCAATCCATACTGGGCCTAACACCGTCTGAGCCTGCCTCATGCTGTATAGACATATATTTTGAATGTGTACGCTATCCATACATGTTATCCAGGGATACGGTACCCTTTCTAACCTTTGTGCAATCACGTGCAATCCATACTGGGCCTAACACCGTCTGAGCCTGCCTTCTGAGACATATATTTTGAATCTGTACGCTATCCATACATGTTATCCAGGGATACGGTACCCTTTCTAACCTTTGTGCAATCACGTGCAATCCATACTGGGCCTAACACCGTCTCAGCCTGCCTCATGCTGTATAGACATATATTTTGAATGTGTACGCTATCCATACATGTTATCCAGGGATACGGTACCCTTTCTAACCTTTGTGCAATCACGTGCAATCCATACTGGGCCTAACACCATCTCAGCCTGCCTCCTGAGACATATATTTTGAATGTGTACGCTATCCATACATGTTATCCAGGGATACGGTACCCTTTCTAACCTTTGTGCAATCACGTGCAATCCATACTGGGCCTAACACCGTCTGAGCCTGCCTCATGCTGTATAGACATATATTTTGAATGTGTACGCTATCCATACATGTTATCCAGGGATACGGTACACTTTCTAACCTTTGTGCAATCACCTGCAATCCATACTGGGCTTAACACCGTCTCAGCCTGCCTCCTGAAACATATATTTTGAATGGGTACGCTATCCATACATGTTATTCAGGGATACAGTACCCTTTCTAACCTTTGTGCAATCACGTGCAATCCATACTGGGCCTAACACCGTCTGAGCCTGCCTCATGCTGTATAGACATATATTTTGAATGTGTACGCTATCCATACATGTTATCTAGGGATACGGTACCCTTTCTAACCTTTGTGCAATCACGTGCAATCCATACTGGGCCTAACACCGTCTGAGCCTGCCTCATGCTGTATAGACATATATTTTGAATGTTTACGCTATCCATACATGTTATCCAGGGATACGGTACCCTTTCTAACCTTTGTGCAATCACGTGCAATCCATACTGGGCCTAATACCGTCTGAGCCTGCCTCCTGAGACATATATTTTGAATGTGTACGCTATCCATACATGTTATCCAGGGATACGGTACCCTTTCTAACCTTTGTGCAATCACGTGCAATCCATACTGGGCCTAACACCGTCTGAGCCTGCCTCCTGAGACATACACTCACTGGCCACTTTATTAGGTACACCATGCTAGTAACGGGTTGGACCCCCTTTTGCCTTCAGAACTGCCTCAATTCTTCGTGGCAGAGATTCAACAAGGTGCTGGAAGCATTCCTCAGAGATTTTGGACCATATTGACATGATGGCATCACACAGTTGGCGCAGATTTGTCGGCTGCACATCCCTGATGCGAATCTCCCGTTCCACCACATCCCAAAGATGCTCTATTGGATTGAGATCTGGTGACTGAGGAGGCCATTTGAGTACAGTAAACTCATTGTCATGTTCAAGAAACCAATCTGAGATGATTCGAGCTTTATGACATGGCGCATTATCCTGCTGAAAGTAGCCATCAGATGTTGGGTACATTGTGGTCATAAAGGGATGGACATGGTCAGCAACAATACTCAGGTAGGCTGTGGCGTTGCAACGATGCTCAATTGGTACCAAGGGGCCCAAAGAGTGCCCAGAAAAAATTCCCCACACCATGACACCACCACCACCAGCCTGAACCGTTGATACAAGGCAGGATGGATCCATGCTTTCATGTTGTTTACGCCAAATTCTGACCCTACCATCCGAATGTCGCAGCAGAAATCGAGACTCATCAGACCAGGCAACGTTTTTCCAATCTTCTACTGTCCAATTTCGATGAGCTTGTGCAAATTGTAGCCTCAGTTTCCTGTTCTTAGCTGAGAGGAGTGGTACCCAGTGTGGTCTTCTGCTGCTGTAGCCCATCTGCCTCAAAGTTCGACGCACTGTGCATTCAGAGATGCTCTTCTGCCTACCTTGGTTGTAACGGGTGGCAATTTGAGTCACTGTTGCCTTTCTATCAGCTCGAACCAGTCTGCCCATTCTCCTCTGACCTCTGGCATCAACATGGCATTTCCGGCCACAGAACTGCCGCTCACTGGATTTTTTTTCTTTTTCGGACCATTCTCTGTAAACCCTAGAGATGGTTGTGCGTGAAAATCCCAGTAGATCAGCAGTTTCTGAAATTCTCAGACCAGCCCTTCTGGCACCAACAATCATGCCACGTTCAAAGGCACTCAAATCACCTTTCTTCCCCATACTGATGCTCGGTTTGAACTGCAGGAGATTGTCTTGACCATGTCTACATGCCTAAATGCACTGAGTTGCCGCCATGTGATTGGCTGATTAGAAATTAAGTCTTAACACACAGTTGGACAGGTGTACCTAATAAAGTGGCCAGTGAGTGTATATTTTGAATGTGTACGCTATCCATACATGTTATCCAGGGATACGGTACCCTTTCTAACCTTTGTGCAATCACGTGCAATCCATACTGGGCCTAACACCGTCTGAGCCTGCCTCATGCTGTATAGACATATATTTTGAATGTGTACGCTATCCATACATGTTATCCAGGGATACGGTACCCTTTCTAACCTTTGAGCAATCACGTGCAATCCATACTGGGCCTAACACTGTCTGAGCCTGCCTCCTGAGACATATATTTTGAATGTGTACGCTATCCATACATGTTATCCAGGGATACGGTACCCTTTCTAACCTTTGTGCAATCACGTGCAATCCATACTGGGCCTAATACCGTCTGAGCCTGCCTCATGCTGTATAGACATATATTTTGAATGTGTACGCTATCCATACATGTTATCCAGGGATACGGTACCCTTTCTAACCTTTGTGCAATCACGTGCAATCCATACTGGGCCTAACACCGTCTGAGCCTGCCTCATGCTGTATAGACATACATTTTGAATGTGTACGCTATCCATACATGTTATCCAGGGATACGGTACCCTTTCTAACCTTTGTGCAATCACGTGCAATCTATACTGGGCCTAACACCGTCTCAGCCTGCCTCCTGAGACATATATTTTGAATGTGTACACTATCCATACATGTTATCCAGGGATACGGTACCCTTTCTAACCTTTGTGCAATCACGTGCAATCCATACTGGGCCTAACACCGTCTGAGCCTGCCTCATGCTGTATAGACATATATTTTGAATGTGTACGCTATCCATACATGTTATCCAGGGATACGGTACCCTTTCTAACCTTTGTGCAATCACGTGCAATCCATACTGGGCCTAACACCGTCTGAGCCTGCCTCCTGAGACATATATTTTGAATGTGTACGCTATCCATACATGTTATCCAGGGATACGGTACCCTTTCTAACCTTTGTGCAATCATGTGCAATCCATACTGGGCCTAACACCGTCTGAGCCTGCCTCCTGAGACATATATTTTGAATGTGTACGCTATCCATACATGTTATCCAGGGATACCGTACCCTTTCTAACCTTTGTGCAATCACGTGCAATCCATACTGGGCCTAACACCGTCTGAGCCTGCCTCATGCTGTATAGACATATATTTTGAATGTGTACGCTATCCATACATGTTATCCAGGGATACGGTACCCTTTCTAACCTTTGTGCAATCACGTGCAATCCATACTGGGCCTAACACCGTCTGAGCCTGCCTCCTGAGACATATATTTTGAATGTGTACGCTATCCATACATGTTATCCAGGGATACGGTACCCTTTCTAACCTTTGTGCAATCACGTGCAATCCATACTGGGCCTAACACCATCTGAGCCTGCCTCATGCTGTATAGACATATATTTTGAATGTGTACGCTATCCATACATGTTATCCAGGGATACGGTACCCTTTCTAACCTTTGTGCAATCACGTGCAATCCATACTGGGCCTAACACCGTCTGAGCCTGCCTCCTGAGACATATATTTTGAATGTGTACGCTATCCATACATGTTATCCAGGGATACGGTACCCTTTCTAACCTTTGTGCATTCACGTGCAATCCATACTGGGCCTAACACCGTCTGAGCCTGCCTCATGCTGTATAGACATATATTTTGAATGTGTACGCTATCCATACATGTTATCCAGGGATACGGTACCCTTTCTAACCTTTGTGCAATCACGTGCAATCCATACTGGGCCTAAAACCGTCTGAGCCTGCCTCCTGAGACATATATTTTGAATCTGTATGCTATCCATACATGTTATCCAGGGATACGGTACCCTTTCTAACCTTTGTGCATTCACGTGCAATCCATACTG
Source organism: Dendrobates tinctorius (assembly GCF_039654945.1). Taxonomy (NCBI): domain Eukaryota; kingdom Metazoa; phylum Chordata; class Amphibia; order Anura; family Dendrobatidae; genus Dendrobates; species Dendrobates tinctorius. Next base: position 8,303,749 of record NW_027361913.1, on the reverse strand, counting down.
GGCCTAACACCGTCTGAGCCTGCCTCCTGAGACATATATTTTGAATGTGTACGCTATCCATACATGTTATCCAGGGATACGGTACCCTTTCTAACCTTTGTGCAATCACGTGCAATCCATACTGGGCCTAACACCGTCTGAGCCTGCCTCATGCTGTATAGACATATATTTTGAATGTGTACGCTATCCATACATGTTATCCAGGGATACGGTACCCTTTCTAACCTTTGTGCAATCACGTGCAATCCATACTGGGCCTAACACCGTCTGAGCCTGCCTCCTGAGACATATATTTTGAATGTGTATGCTATCCATACATGTTATCCAGGGATACGGTACCCTTTCTAACCTTTGTGCAATCACGTGCAATCCATACTGGGCCTAACACCGTCTGAGCCTGCCTCATGCTGTATAGACATATATTTTGAATGTGTACGCTATCCATACATGTTATCCAGGGATACGGTACCCTTTCTAACCTTTGTGCAATCACGTGCAATCCATACTGGGCCTAACACCATCTGAGCCTGCCTCATGCTGTACAGACAAACATTTTGAATGTGTACGCTATCCATACATGTTATCCAGGGATACGGTACCCTTTCTAACCTTTGTGCAATCACGTGCAATCCATACTGGGCCTAACACCGTCTGAGCCTGCCTCCTGAGACATATATTTTGAATGTGTACGCTATCCATACATGTTATCCAGGGATACGGTACCCTTTCTAACCTTTGTGCAATCACGTGCAATACATACTGGGCCTAACACCGTCTGAGCCTGCCTCATGCTGTATAGACATATATTTTGAATGTGTACGCTATCCATACATGTTATCCAGGGATACGGTACCCTTTCTAACCTTTGTGCAATCACGTGCAATCCATACTGGGCCTAACACCGTCTGAGCCTGCCTCCTGAGACATATATTTTGAATCTGTACGCTATCCATACATGTTATCCAGGGATACGGTACCCTTTCTAACCTTTGTGCAATCACGTGCAATCCATACTGGGCTTAACACCGTCTGAGCCTGCCTCATGCTGTATAGACATATATTTTGAATGTGTACGCTATCCATACATGTTATCCAGGGATACGGTACCCTTTCTAACCTTTGTGCAATCACGTGCAATCCATACTGGGCCTAACACCGTCTGAGCCTGCCTCCTGAGACATATATTTTGAATGTGTATGCTATCCATACATGTTATCCAGGGATACGGTACCCTTTCTAACCTTTGTGCAATCACGTGCAATCCATACTGGGCCTAACACCGTCTGAGCCTGCCTCATGCTGTATAGACATATATTTTGAATGTGTACGCTATCCATACATGTTATCCAGGGATACGGTACCCTTTCTAACCTTTGTGCAATCACGTGCAATCCATACTGGGCCTAACACCATCTGAGCCTGCCTCATGCTGTATAGACAAACATTTTGAATGTGTACGCTATCCATACATGTTATCCAGGGATACGGTACCCTTTCTAACCTTTGTGCAATCACGTGCAATCCATACTGGTCCTAACACCGTCTGAGCCTGCCTCCTGAGACATATATTTTGAATGCGTACGCTATCCATACATGTTATCCAGGGATACGGTACCCTTTCTAACCTTTGTGCAATCACGTGCAATCCATACTGGGCCTAACACCGTCTGAGCCTGCCTCATGCTGTATAGACATATATTTTGAATGTGTACGCTATCCATACATGTTATCCAGGGATACGGTACCCTTTCTAACCTTTGTGCAATCACGTGCAATCCATACTGGGCCTAACACCGTCTGAGCCTGCCTTCTGAGACATATATTTTGAATCTGTACGCTATCCATACATGTTATCCAGGGATACGGTACCCTTTCTAACCTTTGTGCAATCACGTGCAATCCATACTGGGCCTAACACCGTCTCAGCCTGCCTCATGCTGTATAGACATATATTTTGAATGTGTACGCTATCCATACATGTTATCCAGGGATACGGTACCCTTTCTAACCTTTGTGCAATCACGTGCAATCCATACTGGGCCTAACACCATCTCAGCCTGCCTCCTGAGACATATATTTTGAATGTGTACGCTATCCATACATGTTATCCAGGGATACGGTACCCTTTCTAACCTTTGTGCAATCACGTGCAATCCATACTGGGCCTAACACCGTCTGAGCCTGCCTCATGCTGTATAGACATATATTTTGAATGTGTACGCTATCCATACATGTTATCCAGGGATACGGTACACTTTCTAACCTTTGTGCAATCACCTGCAATCCATACTGGGCTTAACACCGTCTCAGCCTGCCTCCTGAAACATATATTTTGAATGGGTACGCTATCCATACATGTTATTCAGGGATACAGTACCCTTTCTAACCTTTGTGCAATCACGTGCAATCCATACTGGGCCTAACACCGTCTGAGCCTGCCTCATGCTGTATAGACATATATTTTGAATGTGTACGCTATCCATACATGTTATCTAGGGATACGGTACCCTTTCTAACCTTTGTGCAATCACGTGCAATCCATACTGGGCCTAACACCGTCTGAGCCTGCCTCATGCTGTATAGACATATATTTTGAATGTTTACGCTATCCATACATGTTATCCAGGGATACGGTACCCTTTCTAACCTTTGTGCAATCACGTGCAATCCATACTGGGCCTAATACCGTCTGAGCCTGCCTCCTGAGACATATATTTTGAATGTGTACGCTATCCATACATGTTATCCAGGGATACGGTACCCTTTCTAACCTTTGTGCAATCACGTGCAATCCATACTGGGCCTAACACCGTCTGAGCCTGCCTCCTGAGACATACACTCACTGGCCACTTTATTAGGTACACCATGCTAGTAACGGGTTGGACCCCCTTTTGCCTTCAGAACTGCCTCAATTCTTCGTGGCAGAGATTCAACAAGGTGCTGGAAGCATTCCTCAGAGATTTTGGACCATATTGACATGATGGCATCACACAGTTGGCGCAGATTTGTCGGCTGCACATCCCTGATGCGAATCTCCCGTTCCACCACATCCCAAAGATGCTCTATTGGATTGAGATCTGGTGACTGAGGAGGCCATTTGAGTACAGTAAACTCATTGTCATGTTCAAGAAACCAATCTGAGATGATTCGAGCTTTATGACATGGCGCATTATCCTGCTGAAAGTAGCCATCAGATGTTGGGTACATTGTGGTCATAAAGGGATGGACATGGTCAGCAACAATACTCAGGTAGGCTGTGGCGTTGCAACGATGCTCAATTGGTACCAAGGGGCCCAAAGAGTGCCCAGAAAAAATTCCCCACACCATGACACCACCACCACCAGCCTGAACCGTTGATACAAGGCAGGATGGATCCATGCTTTCATGTTGTTTACGCCAAATTCTGACCCTACCATCCGAATGTCGCAGCAGAAATCGAGACTCATCAGACCAGGCAACGTTTTTCCAATCTTCTACTGTCCAATTTCGATGAGCTTGTGCAAATTGTAGCCTCAGTTTCCTGTTCTTAGCTGAGAGGAGTGGTACCCAGTGTGGTCTTCTGCTGCTGTAGCCCATCTGCCTCAAAGTTCGACGCACTGTGCATTCAGAGATGCTCTTCTGCCTACCTTGGTTGTAACGGGTGGCAATTTGAGTCACTGTTGCCTTTCTATCAGCTCGAACCAGTCTGCCCATTCTCCTCTGACCTCTGGCATCAACATGGCATTTCCGGCCACAGAACTGCCGCTCACTGGATTTTTTTTCTTTTTCGGACCATTCTCTGTAAACCCTAGAGATGGTTGTGCGTGAAAATCCCAGTAGATCAGCAGTTTCTGAAATTCTCAGACCAGCCCTTCTGGCACCAACAATCATGCCACGTTCAAAGGCACTCAAATCACCTTTCTTCCCCATACTGATGCTCGGTTTGAACTGCAGGAGATTGTCTTGACCATGTCTACATGCCTAAATGCACTGAGTTGCCGCCATGTGATTGGCTGATTAGAAATTAAGTCTTAACACACAGTTGGACAGGTGTACCTAATAAAGTGGCCAGTGAGTGTATATTTTGAATGTGTACGCTATCCATACATGTTATCCAGGGATACGGTACCCTTTCTAACCTTTGTGCAATCACGTGCAATCCATACTGGGCCTAACACCGTCTGAGCCTGCCTCATGCTGTATAGACATATATTTTGAATGTGTACGCTATCCATACATGTTATCCAGGGATACGGTACCCTTTCTAACCTTTGAGCAATCACGTGCAATCCATACTGGGCCTAACACTGTCTGAGCCTGCCTCCTGAGACATATATTTTGAATGTGTACGCTATCCATACATGTTATCCAGGGATACGGTACCCTTTCTAACCTTTGTGCAATCACGTGCAATCCATACTGGGCCTAATACCGTCTGAGCCTGCCTCATGCTGTATAGACATATATTTTGAATGTGTACGCTATCCATACATGTTATCCAGGGATACGGTACCCTTTCTAACCTTTGTGCAATCACGTGCAATCCATACTGGGCCTAACACCGTCTGAGCCTGCCTCATGCTGTATAGACATACATTTTGAATGTGTACGCTATCCATACATGTTATCCAGGGATACGGTACCCTTTCTAACCTTTGTGCAATCACGTGCAATCTATACTGGGCCTAACACCGTCTCAGCCTGCCTCCTGAGACATATATTTTGAATGTGTACACTATCCATACATGTTATCCAGGGATACGGTACCCTTTCTAACCTTTGTGCAATCACGTGCAATCCATACTGGGCCTAACACCGTCTGAGCCTGCCTCATGCTGTATAGACATATATTTTGAATGTGTACGCTATCCATACATGTTATCCAGGGATACGGTACCCTTTCTAACCTTTGTGCAATCACGTGCAATCCATACTGGGCCTAACACCGTCTGAGCCTGCCTCCTGAGACATATATTTTGAATGTGTACGCTATCCATACATGTTATCCAGGGATACGGTACCCTTTCTAACCTTTGTGCAATCACGTGCAATCCATACTGGGCCTAACACCGTCTGAGCCTGCCTCATGCTGTATAGACATATATTTTGAATGTGTACGCTATCCATACATGTTATCCAGGGATACGGTACCCTTTCTAACCTTTGTGCAATCACGTGCAATCCATACTGGGCCTAACACCGTCTCAGCCTGCCTCCTGAGACATATATTTTGAATGTGTACGCTATCCATAAATGTTATCCAGGGATACGGTACCCTTTCTAACCTTTGTGCAATCACGTGCAATCCATACTGGGCCTAACACCGTCTGATCCTGCCTCATGCTGTATAGACATATATTTTGAATGTGTACGCTATCCATATATGTTATCCAGGGATACGGTACCCTTTCTAACCTTTGTGCAATCACGTGCAATCCATACTGGGCCTAACACCGTCTGAGCCTGCCTCCTGAGACATATATTTTGAATGTGTACACTATCCATACATGTTATCCAGGGATACGGTACCCTTTCTAACCTTTGTGCAATCACGTGCAATCCATACTGGGCCTAACACCGTCTCAGCCTGCCTCCTGAGACATATATTTTGAAAGTGTACGCCATCCATACATGTTATCCAGGGATACGGTACCCTTTCTAACCTTTGTGCAATCACGTGCAATCCATACTGGGCCTAACACCGTCTCAGCCTGCCTCATGCTGTATAGACATATATTTTGAATGTGTACGCTATCCATACATGTTATCCAGGGATACGGTACCCTTTCTAACCTTTGTGCAATCACGTGCAATCCATACTGGGCCTAACACCGTCTGAGCCTGCCTCATGCTGTATAGACATATATTTTGAATGTGTACGCTATCCATACATGTTATCCAGGGATACGGTACCCTTTCTAACCTTTGTGCAATCACGTGCAATCCATACTGGGCCTAACACCGTCTGAGCCTGCCTCATGCTGTATAGACATATATTTTGAATGTGTACGCTATCCATACATGTTATCCAGGGATACGGTACCCTTTCTAACCTTTGTGCAATCACGTGCAATCCATACTGGGCCTAACACCGTCTGAGCCTGCCTCCTGAGACATATATTTTGAATGTGTACGCTATCCATACATGTTATCCAGGGATACGGTACCCTTTCTAACCTTTGTGCAATCACGTGCAATCCATACTGGGCCTAACACCGTCTGAGCCTGCCTCCTGAGACATATATTTTGAATGTGTACGCTACCATACATGTTATCCAGGGATACGGTACCCTTTCTAACCTTTGTGCAATCACGTGCAATCCATACTGGGCCTAACACCGTCTGAGCCTGCCTCCTGATACATATATTTTGAATGTGTACGCTATCCATACATGTTATCCAGGGATACGGTACCCTTTCTAACCTTTGTGCAATCACGTGCAATCCATACTGGGCCTAACACCGTCTGAGCCTGCCTCATGCTGTATAGACATATATTTTGAATGTGTACGCTATCCATACATGTTATCCAGGGATACGGTACCCTTTCTAACCTTTGTGCAATCACGTGCAATCCATACTGGGCCTAACACCGTCTGAGCCTGCCTCATGCTGTATAGACATATATTTTGAATGTGTACGCTATCCATACATGTTATCCAGGGATACGGTACCCTTTCTAACCTTTGTGCAATCACGTTCAATCCATACTGGGCCTAACACCGTCTCAGCCTGCCTCCTGAGACATATATTTTGAATGTGTACGCTATCCATACATGTTATCCAGGGATTCGGTACCCTTTCTAACCTTTGTGCAATCACGTGCAATCCATACTGGGCCTAACACCGTCTGAGCCTGCCTCATGCTGTATAGACATATATTTTGAATGTGTACGCTATCCATACATGTTATCCAGGGATACGGTACCCTTTCTAACCTTTGTGCAATCACGTGCAATCCATACTGGGCCTAACACCGTCTGAGCCTGCCTCATGCTGTATAGACATATATTTTGAATGTGTACGCTATCCATACATGTTATCCAGGGATACGGTACCCTTTCTAACCTTTGTGCAATCACGTGCAATCCATACTGGGCCTAACACCATCTGAGCCTGCCTCCTGAGACATATATTTTGAATGTGTACGCTATCCATACATGTTATCCAGGGATACGGTACCCTTTCTAACCTTTGTGCAATCACGTGCAATCCATACTGGGCCTAACACCGTCTGAGCTTGCCTCCTGAGACATATATTTTGAATGTGTACGCTATCCATACATGTTATCCAGGGATACGGTACCCTTTCTAACCTTTGTGCAATCACGTGCAATCCATACTGGGCCTAACACCGTCTGAGCCTGCCTCATGCTGTATAAACATATATTTTGAATGTGTACGCTATCCATACATGTTATCAAGGGATACGGTACCCTTTCTAACCTTTGTGCAATCACGTGCAATCCATACTGGGCCTAACACCGTCTCAGCCTGCCTCCTGAGACATATATTTTGAATGTGTACGCTATCCATACATGTTATCCAGGGATACGGTACCCTTTCTAACCTTTGTGCAATCACGTGCAATCCATACTGGGCCTAACACCGTCTGAGCCTGCCTCATGCTGTATAGACATATATTTTGAATGTGTACGCTATCCATATATGTTATCCAGGGATACGGTACCCTTTCTAACCTTTGTGCAATCACGTGCAATCCATACTGGGCCTAACACCGTCTGAGCCTGCCTCCTGAGACATATATTTTGAATGTGTACACTATCCATACATGTTATCCAGGGATACGGTACCCTTTCTAACCTTTGTGCAATCACGTGCAATCCATACTGGGCCTAACACCGTCTCAGCCTGCCTCCTGAGACATATATTTTGAATGTGTACGCCATCCATACATGTTATCCAGGGATACGGTACCCTTTCTAACCTTTGTGCAATCACGTGCAATCCATACTGGGCCTAACACCGTCTCAGCCTGCCTCATGCTGTATAGACATATATTTTGAATGTGTACGCTATCCATACATGTTATCCAGGGATACGGTACCCTTTCTAACCTTTGTGCAATCACGTGCAATCCATACTGGGCCTAACACCGTCTGAGCCTGCCTCATGCTGTATAGACATATATTTTGAATGTGTACGCTATCCATACATGTTATCCAGGGATACGGTACCCTTTCTAACCTTTGTGCAATCACGTGCAGTCCATACTGGGCCTAACACCGTCTGAGCCTGCCTCCCGAGACATATATTTTGAATGTGTACGCTATCCATACATGTTATCCAGGGATACGGTACCCTTCCTAACCTTTGTGCAATCACGTGCAATCCATACTGGGCCTAACACCGTCTGAGCCTGCCTCCTGAGACATATATTTTGAATGTGTACGCTACCATACATGTTATCCAGGGATACGGTACCCTTTCTAACCTTTGTGCAATCACGTGCAATCCATACTGGGCCTAACACCATCTGAGCCTGCCTCATGCTGTATAGACATATATTTTGAATGTGTACGCTATGCATACATGTTATCCAGGGATACGGTACCCTTTCTAACCTTTGTGCAATCACGTGCAATCCATACTCGGCCTAACACCGTCTGAGCCTGCCTCCTGAGACATATATTTTGAATGTGTACGCTATCCATACATGTTATCCAGGGATACGGTACCCTTTCTAACCTTTGTGCAATCACGTGCAATCCATACTGGGCCTAACACCGTCTGAGCCTGCCTCATGCTGTATAGACATATATTTTGAATGTGTACGCTATCCATACATGTTATCCAGGGATACGGTACCCTTTCTAACCTTTGTGCAATCACGTGCAATCCATACTGGGCCTAACACCGTCTGAGCCTGCCTCATGCTGTATAGACATATATTTTGAATGTGTACGCTATCCATACATGTTATCCAGGGATACGGTACCCTTTCTAACCTTTGTGCAATCACGTGCAATCCATACTGGGCCTAACACCGTCTCAGCCTGCCTCCTGAGACATATATTTTGAATGTGTACGCTATCCATACATGTTATCCAGGGATTCGGTACCCTTTCTAACCTTTGTGCAATCACGTGCAATCCATACTGGGCCTAACACCGTCTGAGCCTGCCTCATGCTGTATAGACATATATTTTGAATGTGTACGCTATCCATACATGTTATCCAGGGATACGGTACCCTTTCTAACCTTTGTGCAATCACGTGCAATCCATACTGGGCCTAACACCGTCTGAGCCTGCCTCATGCTGTATAGACATATATTTTGAATGTGTACGCTATCCATACATGTTATCCAGGGATACGGTACCCTTTCTAACCTTTGTGCAATCACGTGCAATCCATACTGGGCCTAACACCGTCTGAGCCTGCCTCCCGAGACATATATTTTGAATGTGTACGCTATCCATACATGTTATCCAGGGATACGGTACCCTTCCTAACCTTTGTGCAATCACGTGCAATCCATACTGGGCCTAACACCGTCTGAGCCTGCCTCCTGAGACATATATTTTGAATGTGTACGCTACCATACATGTTATCCAGGGATACGGTACCCTTTCTAACCTTTGTGCAATCACGTGCAATCCATACTGGGCCTAACACCATCTGAGCCTGCCTCATGCTGTATAGACATATATTTTGAATGTGTACGCTATGCATACATGTTATCCAGGGATACGGTACCCTTTCTAACCTTTGTGCAATCACGTGCAATCCATACTGGGCCTAACACCGTCTGAGCCTGCCTCCTGAGACATATATTTTGAATGTGTACGCTATCCATACATGTTATCCAGGGATACGGTACCCTTTCTAACCTTTGTGCAATCACGTGCAATCCATACTGGGCCTAACACCGTCTGAGCCTGCCTCATGCTGTATAGACATATATTTTGAATGTGTACGCTATCCATACATGTTATCCAGGGATACGGTACCCTTTCTAACCTTTGTGCAATCACGTGCAATCCATACTGGGCCTAACACCGTCTGAGCCTGCCTCATGCTGTATAGACATATATTTTGAATGTGTACGCTATCCATACATGTTATCCAGGGATACGGTACCCTTTCTAACCTTTGTGCAATCACGTGCAATCCATACTGGGCCTAACACCGTCTCAGCCTGCCTCCTGAGACATATATTTTGAATGTGTACGCTATCCATACATGTTATCCAGGGATTCGGTACCCTTTCTAACCTTTGTGCAATCACGTGCAATCCATACTGGGCCTAACACCGTCTGAGCCTGCCTCATGCTGTATAGACATATATTTTGAATGTGTACGCTATCCATACATGTTATCCAGGGATACGGTACCCTTTCTAACCTTTGTGCAATCACGTGCAATCCATACTGGGCCTAACACCGTCTGAGCCTGCCTCATGCTGTATAGACATATATTTTGAATGTGTACGCTATCCATACATGTTATCCAGGGATACGGTACCCTTTCTAACCTTTGTGCAATCACGTGCAATCCATACTGGGCCTAACACCATCTGAGCCTGCCTCCTGAGACATATATTTTGAATGTGTACGCTATCCATACATGTTATCCAGGGATACGGTACCCTTTCTAACCTTTGTGCAATCACGTGCAATCCATACTGGGCCTAACACCGTCTGAGCTTGCCTCCTGAGACATATATTTTGAATGTGTACGCTATCCATACATGTTATCCAGGGATACGGTACCCTTTCTAACCTTTGTGCAATCACGTGCAATCCATACTGGGCCTAACACCGTCTGAGCCTGCCTCATGCTGTATAGACATATATTTTGAATGTGTACGCTATCCATACATGTTATCAAGGGATACGGTACCCTTTCTAACCTTTGTGCAATCACGTGCAATCCATACTGGGCCTAACACCATCTGAGCCTGCCTCCTGAGACATATATTTTGAATGTGTACGCTATCCATACATGTTATCCAGGGATACGGTACCCTTTCTAACCTTTGTGCAATCACGTGCAATCCATACTGGGCCTAACACCGTCTGAGCCTGCCTCATGCTGTATAGACATATATTTTGAATGTGTACGCTATCCATACATGTTATCCAGGGATACGGTACCCTTTCTAACCTTTGTGCAATCACGTGCAATCCATACTGGGCCTAACACCGTCTCAGCCTGCCTCCTGAGACATATATTTTGAATCTGTACGCTATCCATACATGTTATCCAGGGATACGGTACCCTTTCTAACCTTTGTGCAATCACGTGCAATCCATACTGGGCCTAACACCATCTGAGCCTGCCTCATGCTGTATAGACATATATTTTGGATGTGTACGCTATCCATACATGTTATCCAGGGATACGGTACCCTTTCTAACCTTTGTGCAATCACGTGCAATCCATACTGGGCCTAACACCGTCTGAGCCTGCCTCATGCTGTATAGACATATATTTTGAATGTGTACGCTATCCATACATGTTATCCAGGGATACGGTACCCTTTCTAACCTTTGTGCAATCACGTGCAATCCATACTGCGCCTAACACCGTCTGAGCCTGCCTCCTGAGACATATATTTTGAATGTGTACGCTATCCATACATGTTATCCAGGGATACGGTACCCTTTCTAACCTTTGTGCAATCACGTGCAATCCATACTGGGCCTAACACCGTCTGAGCCTGCCTCATGCTGTATAGACATATATTTTGAATGTGTACGCTATCCATACATGTTATCCAGGGATACGGTACCCTTTCTAGCCTTTGTGCAATCACGTGCAATCCATACTGGGCCTAACACCGTCTGAGCCTGCCTCATGCTGTATAGACATATATTTTGAATGTGTACGCTATCCATACATGTTATCCAGGGATACGGTACCCTTTCTAACCTTTGTGCAATCACGTGCAATCCATACTGGGCCTAACACCGTCTGAGCCTGCCTCCTGAGACATATATTTTGAATGTGTACGCTATCCATACATGTTATCCAGGGATACGGTACCCTTTCTAACCTTTGTGCAATCACGTGCAATCCATACTGGGCGTGAGAACGGCTGGCGAGCTGTTAAGCAAGCTACAGCAACTGTCCAGACAAGTACAGGGATTCCCTAGAGAGGAGATTTATTTGATTGTTTTCAATGTTGGGACAGCAATTTTTGGGGAGCACTATACTCTGGAGAATGATAGATGGGGCCCACCATACACTGGAACATTCCAAAGGTGGACATCAGACACTGGAGCAGCATTTACAGGGCCCATTATACACTAGAGCATTAGAAATGGGGCCCATTATGTTTGGAGCATTATTTGGGCCCATAAGACAGTGGAGCTTCATCCATGGGGACCAACATATACTGTAGCATTATGTGGAGCTCATCATATACTGTTTCAAACATTATATGGGACCAATGATTCTGTATGGAGAAATAGATGGGCCTCGTCATGAGATGTAAAAAGTGAGGTATTTTTCATTGTACTATACCGCTATTTCTCTGCCGTATCGGAGCATGATGAGTTGTGGTATGTGTTAAAGGGGCGCTCTTTCGCCCAGGGCACATGAAAACCTGCAGCCAGCCCTACCCCCCCCCACAACTTTAGCCAAATAACCCCCATTTTTCAGTGCGTAACTTGTATTATGAAGTTAATTAAGGTTGACAAGCTTAAGTAAGAAGAATTGATGCTTTTGGCATTCAAATGGGCACTGTAGGTGTGTTTCCTGTCCTCCTCTCACTGCCGACTTTTATTCCCCATTGACTTACATTGGGTTTCGTGTTTCGGGACGACCCCTACTTTTCCCTATAATCGGAGGATCTTGCTCGACCCGACTTTTGGAAAAGTCGGGTTTCACGAAACGAAACGCGACCCTAAAAAACCAAAAGTCGCTCAACTCTAGTTGGCGCCATAGAAATAAAATTATTAGAAATGTTACTATTGTTGTAGCAAGGCATAAATGTCCTTCACACATTGCTTTAAACACAATCACGGTTTTAACAAATAAAGTTTATTAATTGTGCAATAACATAAATTATAACTGTTCAGTACATTTTCTGAATCTTTTCCTACAGTTATCATGATCTGTGCATAAATTTAATCAGTAAGAACCTTCACTGTTGATTTTCAGTGGATACAAATTATAGCAATGTGATATGTGTACTGCAACTGAAATGACCCATTGATCTCACAGTATTCACCATATTTGCTGACTACTCTACTGTAAATTAAATAAACCCCTTACAAAAGCCGTCGTACATGTACACCGCAAGTTGATAGTGGATGTATGGAGTGGGCTGAAGGGGTCGATTTTCCCCATACACAGCAGATAATGGCTGTGTGTTAGGGATCGTGAATATAATCATATTATAGGTCCGAGTGTTACCCGACAAAACATTTGATCGCACCCAGACCAATGCTATTCAGTTGGTACATGCACACGTCTGATTTTTTTCCTCCGACAGAGCCAGCCCAAGGAAGGAAAATGCAGCATGCCTGACTTTTATCCGATTAGATCTCACTCAACCATGCAAGTCAATGAGTGCTTGGAAAACATTGGACTGCATTCAGATGACACCTGAGAGCAGTCCAATTTCCACAGACTGACACAATGGAGAAGGTGGAGAAATTATTTTCCCTATCTTTTCCTTATCAGATAAAATGTCACACTCTCATAAAGCTCTTCTAAGAGTTTGATCATAGTATGATTTGCATAATTAACCTAAATATCTCTAATGAGAGAATATACCCTCCTGCTACCATAGCCTTATAGCCGCGACTTGACTCTAACAGCTGTGGGTGGTGCAGGGCTCCGCCAGAGACACATAGAATCATAGAATGGTAGAGTTGGAGTGGACCTCTGGGGTCATCTGGTCCAACCCTCTGCTCAAAGCAGGATTCACTAAATCATCCCAGACAGATGTCTGTCCAGCCTCTGTTTGAAGACTTCCATTGAAGGAGAACTTACCACTTCTTGTGACAGCCTGTTCCACTCATTGATCACCTTCACTGTCAAAAAGTTTTTTCTAATATCTAATCTGAGTTTCCTCCCATTCAGTTTCATCCCATTGCTTCTAGTCTTTCCTTGTGCAAATGAGATTAAAGGTGATCCCTCTTCACTGTGACTGCCCTTGAGATATTTGTAGACAGCTATTAAGTCTCCTCTCAGTCTTCTTTTTTGCAAGCTAAACATTCCAAAATTCTGTAATCGTTCCTCATAGGACATGGCTTGCAGACCGGTCACCATTCTTTTTGCTGTTCTCTAAACTTGCTCCAGTTTGTTGATGTCTTTTTTAAAATGTGGTGCCCAAAACTGGACACAATATTCCAGATGAGGTCTGACCAAAGAGGAGTAGAGGGAGATAATGACTTCACATGATCTAGACTGTATGCTTCTGTTAATACATCCCAGAACTGCATTTACCTTTTTTGCTGCTGCATCAAACTGTTGACTCATATTCAGTCTGTGATCTAGTAGTATACCCAATTCTTTTTCACATGTGAACAATACTGGGCCACCTAACAGTTGCCTTGTCCATTCCAAATTTAGTTATTTTGTCAATAAGGATGGTGTGAGATACTTTGTCAAGCGCTTTGCTGAAGTCAAGATATACTATATCTACAGCATGTCCCTCATCCACCCAGTCAGTGATTCTGCCATAGAAGGAAATTATGTTAGTCTGACATGACTTATTAGTTGCAAACCCATGCTGACTCTGGTTAATCACATCATTCTTATTCAGGTATTATTTTTTGGAGAACTTGGCCATTTGATGCATAAAGAGTTCATCTATATCTTCAGCTTGCACAGGCGGCCTGTAGTAATTGCCTATAATGGTATTCTTTCCATTGTTCCCTTCTTGTATTCTTACACATTTTCCACAGAACTCCCAGTCTATGAAGCTTGGATCTCTGCGCATATATACACAGAAAAAAAACTGTAAAGCGCTGCTGAATATGCTGGCACTATGCAAATAAAGAGATTAAAAGGATTATTATTAGAGATGAGCGACTTTGCCTTTTTTCAGGTCGAGTCGGGTTTCATGAAACCCAACTTTCTCAAAAGTCGAGTCGAACGAAATCGGCCGACTATAGTGAAAAATTGGGGGTCCGACTGAAACATAAAACCCAGTATAAGTCAGTAGGGAAGCAAAGTCGGCAGGGAGTGGAGGACTTTAAACACACCTACAGTTCCCGTTTCAATGCCACAAACATCAATTCTTATTACTTAAGATTGTCAACCTTAAATTACTTTTTAATAACAGTTACGCATTGAAAACTGGGGGTTATTTGGCTAAAGTTGTGGGGGGGTAGGGCTGGCTCCAGGTTTTCATGTGCCCTGGGCCAAAGAGTGTCATTGCGCCCCTTTAACACATACCACAATTCATGATGCTCCGATACGGCACACAAATATAGGTATAATACAATGAAAAATACTTCACTTCTTACATGACATGACTGATATCTATTTTAAATTCTCCAATAGCTCAAAAAATGGACAGTATATTACTCCATACAGTATTATGGGCACCACATGGTGCGCCATACAGAATAAGGAGCCCCATATATTTCTCCATACAGAATAATTGGTCCCATATAATGTTCCATACAGTATATGATCAGCTCCACATAATGCTACAGTATATGATGGTCTCCATGGATGATGCTCCAGTGTGTTATGGGCCCAAATAATGCTCCATATATAATGGACCCCATTTCTAATGCTCCAATGTATAATGGGCCCCATAGTTGCTGCTCCAGTGTCTGAAGTCCCCCATTTGGAATGCTCCAGTATATGATGGGCCTCATGGATGATGCTCCAGTGTATGATGGGCCCAAATAATGCTCCATATATAATGAGCCCCATTTCTAATGCTCCAGTGTATAATGGGCTCCATAAATGCTGCTCCAGTGTCTGATGTCCCCCATTTGGAATGCTCCAGTGTCTTATGGGCCAAAAAATGCTCCATATATAATGTACCCATTTAGAATGAACCCAGGCAGGGTATGTGAAAAGAGCTCCATGGAGTAATCTGAAGTGTGGGCTGCTGCATCCTTCACTTTTGTTGTGGGTGAAGGACCCAAGGAAAGGGGTTGCTCCTGACCAGGAGCCTGCACTGACGACTCAGTACTTGCATTTTTTTGAAACTTCAGAAGAGGGGGCGATAGAGCTGGAGGCTGTTTCAGCAATGTAAGGCAAAATCAGTTCCTGATGCTCCGGCTTTAAAAGCAGTTTACCTACTCCCAGAAAAGGGAGCCTTACAGGCCTTCCGGAGCCAGACCATGATGCAGGCTCAACACCTCCTGGCTTAGCTGCCATTGTGCTTTTGGCACTACCAGCAGATGCACCACCACCATCAGTACCAGCTGGCCCCCCCACGCCCACGTCCACGGCCTCTTCCACCATACATACTAATTTTTGTCAAAATGTACCCAAAATACCAGCAGATATATGGTACTGTAACAGAAGCATACAGTTCTGTAAAGTCTAAGGATAATTGTAAATCTCCATATAATGTATATTTAATGAGTCATACACAGATGCTCACAGGCTCAGTTTGGATTACACAATAATATAAAAAGTTGAAAAAGGGTACAGTATCACCAGATACAAGGTATATATAGTATAGTTTAAACATTCTGAATCTCCGTATGTATTTCAGGAGGCAGACACAAATGCTTTCAGGCCCAGCATGGATTAGACAAGAATATTAAAAGCAGTAAATGGGTAATGTATCACAAGCGTATAGCTGTATACAGTGTTGGTGTAATGTTAAATCTCCAAATATATTTCCGGAGTAACAGACAGACATTCACAGGCTCATTATGAATTACACCAGAATCAAAATAGCAAACATGGTACTGTATCAGAAGCGTAGAGCTGTATACAGTGTTGGGCAAATTTGAAATCTCGGTATATATTTCCGGAGTCACCCTCAGACGCTCACTCAGTCTGGATTTGACCATAATACCAAATGTTGAAAAAAAGGTACTGAATAACAATATAGCAAGTAGATATATTATAGGGTACAATTTAAATCTCTGTATAGATATTCCCGTAGTCACCCTCAGATGCTCACTCAGTATGGATTTGACCATAGTATTAAATGTCGAACAAAGGTACTGTATAACAAGATAGAAGCTGTATATACAGTAGTATAGGGTAAAATTTTTATCTCCGTATATATAGGAGGAAACCACATACGCTCACTCAGTATGGATTATACCGTAATAAAAAAATTAGAACAAAGGTACTGTATCAGCAGATACCTGGTGTATCCAGTCTAGGGGTAATTGTAAATTTCCGTCGATATTTCCGGAGTGGGCCCCCTCACCGTCAGAGACACTGTATTGTACTATGAGGGGCCCTGTGCCACTGCCGTCGGCCAAGAGTGGGCCCACCCACCTGTTCAGAGCAACGGCACTTTCCCGGGTGCGCCAGGTGGTGACCCCAGCCCTTGGGGGGAGGCAGCCCAGTTAGGGAGGTTTAAAAAATGGCATGTGTTGATGTGTAGGCTGTACATTCAGCAGCTGCAAATGGAGGAATTTGACAAGACCGAGGAAGAGGAGGACAAAAGCGAGCCAAATGTCTGGCAACCTATGTGTCATCAGGGGAAGGTGGGACAAAATCCTTTGAAACCCATGCATGGTTCATTTTAATGAAGGTTAGATCATCAACATTTTGAGTCAACAGACGGGTCCTTTTTTCTGTCAGGTTTGATCCAGCAGCACTGAAGACTCTTTCAGATAGCACACTAGCAACAGGGCAAGTGAGCTCCTGTAAGGCATATTGTCCCAATTCAGGCCAGGTGTCCAGTTTACAGGCCGAATATTCAAAGGGGAGGGAGAACCTGTGAAGGAGAACATCGATATGGGAGAAGTAGTTTGTAACCATAGTTGATAACTGCTGTCTCTTGTCACTTGCAATCGATGCAGTATTACCAGTCGTGTGAGCAGTACTTGAGAAATCAGTCCACAACATGGTCATGAATCCCGTGTCTCCAATCCCACTTTGGCTGTGTGCACCACGAACACCTCTTCCATTTTGCCCTTTTCGGCTCGTGGGAGAACCTGCACCGCTGTCGTGTGCTGGGAATGCCTCAAACAAACGGTTTACCAGAGTTGCTTGTTTGTTAGCCAATATTATCTCTAGGTTCTCCTGTGGCATGATGTTGTGTAATGATGTTGTGTAATTTGCCTCTATAGCGTGGATCGAGAATGCTGGCCAACCAGTAGTCATCATCGTTCATCATTTTGGCAATGCGGCGGTCCCTTTTTAGGATCCGCAAGGCATAATCACACATGTGGGCCAATGTTCCAGGTGTCAATGATGCACTGGCAGTGGTGGGTGGCGGAGCACTTTCTGGCAAATCCACATCCCTCCTGTCACGCACAAACCCTGTACCTGACCTTGCCACGCCAACATTTTCTCTTGCCCCCCAGAGAAGCATCCTCCTCCCCAAAATAATCATCCCCCTTATCCTCCTCCTCCTCTTCCTCTTCTTCCTCCACCTCATCCAGGACAGTTCCCTGAGCAGACAATGGCTGACTGTCATCAAGGCTTCCCTCCTCCTCCTGCTCCGCTGCAGATGCCTGATCCTTAATGTGCGTCAAACTTTGCATTAGCAGATGCATAAGTGGGATGCTCATGCTTATGATGGCGTCGTCTGCGCTTACCAGCCGTGTGCATTCCTCAAAACACTGAAGGACTTTACAGAGGTCTTTCAGCTTTGACCACTGCACGCCCGACAACTCATGTCTGCCCTCAAACTGCCTGCCCCTGTCTCCTCCCACAAATGCATTACAGCCTGCCTCTGTTCTCACAGCCTCTCAACCATGTGCAGGGTGGAGTTCCACCTTGTTGCAACGTCTATGATTAGGCGGTGCTTGGGGAATTGAAGCAATCGCTGCAGCTTCTGCATACGACTGGAGAATATGGGCGAGCGACGGATGTGTGAGCACAGACTTCGCACATTTTGGAGCAGGGCTGTTAACTCTGGATAATTATTAACGGAGCACTGCACCACCAGGTTCAAAGTGTGAGCCAGTGTCACGTCGCCGTCAGACTCGGGGCCTGCTGTTCCGCCCTCAGCCACTGGGAGGCGACGGACTGTCACGCCGCCCTCGGGCTCAGGGCCTGCTGTCCAGGCCTCGGCTACCAGGAGGCGCCGGACTGACATGTCGTCGTCGAATTCAGGGCCTGCTGTTCCGCCCTCAGCCACTAGGAGGCGCCATGGCTCGCGCCCGAGTGATGGCGGCAACAGTGAAAGGGCTTCTGCGCAGGCGTCTAGTGGACTCAGACTCCGCTCCTCTGTCAGTCATGAAGGGGTTGGTGCATCGTCATCAGGTCTGGTCCTGGGGGCGGTCCTGATGACATCATCAGCCCGGGAGCCTGTGAGGGATGACCTGATCCCTCAAATACCTTGGGACTGGGCTTGAAAGCCGCTGGATATATTCTTGGTTCCCCTGCGTGTTACTGTGTGAATTGCTATAGCTGACTGACTCTGACCTTGGCCTGGACTTCTGACTCTGCTTCTGCCTAACGATTCTGTACCTCTGCTGCCCTCCTGGTTTATGACTCTGACCTTGGCCTGGATTTCTGACTCTGCTTCTGCCTAACGATTCTGTACCTCTGCTGCCCTCCTGGTTTATAACTCTGACCTTGGCCTGAATCTGACTCTGCTACTGTCTACTGTTTTTGTACCTTGCTGCCTGACTGGTTTAGACCCGGATACCACTACGTTTTTGCCTTGTTTTTGGAACACCTTTCTGGCGACCGTCCTGCTCTGGCCACTGCTCCTATTCAGACAGCGCCTCCTGGGCTCTGCTATAAATCCAGATCCCTGTATAGGGGTAAAGGGTATCAGTGTTTCTCGGGGTGTTGGCTGGCCGCAGCCCAGACCGCAGACGGACGCCACATTATATCCGGCCATATATAAAAAAAAAACTGCTTTTTGTGTATACTGTATGTCCATCTTACATAAAAGCAGTCTCCTGAATTTTTTTTTTTCTTTCTTCTTCTGACTGAGCTGATTTCCTGGCCTAACACCTGCTCCAGAGCACAGCCTGAAGGAATACTCCCATCTTCCTACACCAGCATGCTGCAGCCTGGAAGCTTCAAGGGAAGTGCTGAGCGTCAGAGATCCACATTTCTGGGACGTCGGCCTCTGGGCAGCTCTGGTCGTGCTGGCCCAGAGGCTCAGGTATTGCCCGCAAATGCGGCTAAACTTTTATTACCCATCTCTCTCTCGTTTTCTAATAAATCTCTGTGTGTGAAGGCCTATGTGGATTGTGGTTCCGCTGGCAACTTCATGGATTTTTTGCTTGCAAAGGATCTTGGTGTACCTCTGCTAAAACTTAATGCCCCTATTCGGACCACTGCGATTAATGGTACATCCATTATCCAGGGTGGAGTGGAATTTGTTGCTACAGGCATTGCTATGTCAGTGGGGGCATTACACAACGAACAGATGTCATTTTTTGTTATACATAATTTATCTAATCCAGTTGTGTTAGGCATGCCATGGTTGCACCAGCATAATCCAGTTATTGACTGGCGCATAGGTGATATCGTGCGCTGGAGTCCACGGTGTCAGAATCACTGTATGTCACTGTCAGTGAACCAAATTAAAATTAAAACCCCCTCCATTCCATATGCATTCAGAGATTGTGAAGATGTCTTCTCCATAGTGGAGTCTGAGAAACTACCTCCTCATAGAGAGTACGACTGTCCTATAGACTTGGTCCCAGGTGCCCGTCTCCCTAAGGGGAGAATATTCAACCTCTCTGGTCCGGAGCATGTAGCCATGAATGACTACATAGCAGACAGCCTACGTAAAGGCTTTATTAGACCTTCCACCTCACCTGTAGGAGCTGGGTTTTTCTTTGTAGAAAAAAAAAGATGGTGGACTCAGACCATGCATCGATTATCGTGAGCTGAACGCAATTACTGTAAAAAATCAGTACCCGCTCCCACTCATTCCTGATCTGTTTAATCAGCTACTGGGAGTCCGCTGGTTTACTAAGCTTGACCTCCGGGGGGCATATAATCTGGTCCGCATAAGAAGCGGTGACGAATGGAAAACGGCCTTTAATACACCTCTTGGTCACTTTGAGTACCTTGTAATGCCGTTCGGACTCAGTAACGCACCTGCCGTATTTCAACACTTTGTCAATGACATTTTCAGGGACATCTGTGGGGTGTATGTCATCATGTATCTTGATGACATTTTGATTTATTCGACTGACCCTGTGACGCATGCTCAACACGTCCGTTCGGTATTGCAGAGACTGCGAAAAAACTCTTTGTTTGCGAAACTAGAAAAATGTGGGTTTTTTTGCCGAAGAGGTACAGTTCTTACGATACATGGTCTCAGGCAAGGGGTTTCGCATGGACCCTGCCAAGATTCAACCCATTAAGGATTGGGTGCAACCCAAATCGCTGAAAGCGCTGCAGCGGTTTTTGGGATTTGCGAATTATTACCGCAAGTTTATCAGGGGTTTCTCTGAGATTGCCAAGCCACTCACGGACCTTACCCGAAAAGGGGCGGACATGACTAATTGGAATCCTGAGGCTATTCGGGCATTTTCCACACTAAAAGAGTGCTTCGTGGCCAATCCGGTTCTGATTCAACCGGACCTAGACTGCCCGTTTATTGTAGAAGTTGATGCCTCCGAAGTCGGAGTGGGAGCAGTGCTATCACAAGGCACTGCATCCCTCACTCAGCTTCGCCCATGTGCGTTTTTCTCCCGCAAATTCTCTGCCACGGAGAGAAACTATGACATCGGTAATCGGGAATTATTGGCGATCAAATGGGCCTTCGAGGAATGGCGCCACTTCCTCGAAGGTGCCAAACACAAGGTCACTGTTATTACAGACCACAAAAACCTAACCTACCTAGAGTCAGCTAAAAGACTAAATCCCAGGCAGGCTAGGTGGGCCTTGTTTTTCTCCAGGTTTGATTTTATAATCACCTTCCGCCCCGGGACTAAAAATGTGAGGGCAGATGCCCTCTCTCGCAGTTTCTGCCCCACACAGACCGAGGACTGTGAACCAGTCCCAATATTGGCTAATGGAATCGTCGTGTCGGCAGTGTCTTTGGACCTTCTGGAAGAGATCCGTAGGTCTTCAGAGCAAGTTCCTGACACTACGCCCCCCAAAAAATTGTTCGTTCCGGCTAACCTTCGTCTGCAGGTTCTAAAAGAATCACACGACTCTGTCCTGGCAGGCCATCCGGGTCTCAATAATACCACCAGGTTGGTAACTAGGAACTTTTGGTGGCCGACGGTGGTCAAGGACTGTAAGGACTATGTTTCAGCATGTGAAGTCTGTGCCCGCGCCAAGTCCCTCCATAGTCGCCCTGCTGGCTGGCTTCAGTCCTTGCCCACCCCTGAGACTCCATGGACCCACATCTCCATGGATTTCATTACAGACCTGCCGCCATCAGATGGGAAAACTTGTATCTGGGTGGTGGTAGACAGGTTCAGCAAGCAGGGCCATTTTATTCCCCTGTCTGGGTTGCCTAACTCTGAGACTTTAAGTAAGTTGTTCATCCTGCACATTGTACGTCTGCACGGCGTTCCGGCAAATATTGTGTCCGACAGGGGTACCCAGTTTGTCTCGAAGTTCTGGAGGGCATTCTGTAGATGCATTGGTGTGGAGTTGTCCTTTTCCTCGGCATACCATCCCGAAACTAATGGTCAAACTGAGCGTACTAACCAAGCCCTGGAACAATACCTCCGCTGTTATGTGTCAGGACATCAGACCGATTGGGTGGAACATCTGCCATTGGCTGAGTTCGCCCTCAATAATCGATATCAAGACTCCATTAAAACTACCCCTTTCTTTTGTAACCTTGGACTACATCCGCGCTTTGGGTCGTTTTCGGCCAGGATGTCGGAGCTCCCTGGGGTTGAGCAAAATATACATCGGCTAAAAACGATTTGGTCTGAGGTTAATTCAAATTTGAAAGGGGCTCAGGTTAGACAGGCTTCGGCTGCAAATAGACGACGATCTAAGGGGCCGCACCTGGGAGTTGGCGACAAGGTTTGGCTCTCTACAAAAAATATCAAGCTTAAGGTACCGTCCGCCAAACTAGGTCCCAGGTTCATCGGCCCATACAAAATTATCGAGGTGGTTAACCCAGTAGCCTTCCGCTTAAAACTTCCACAGTCATTCAAATTGCCTAACGTATTCCACAGGTCTCTCCTCAAACCTTATCGTTCTCCCATTCACCCTGTTCAGTCCCCTCCTCCTCCTGTTTCGGTCGGGGAGCTCTGGAGTATGAAGTCCAGGGTATCCTTGACTCCCGCCTTGTGAGGGGCTCAGTACAGTATCTGGTACACTGGAAGGGCTACGGCCCAGAAGAAAGGTCCTGGGTTCCTGCGAGGAACGTCCATGCCAAGGCATTAATTAGGAGATTTCATCTTCTTCACCCTGACAAACCGGGTTTTGAGGGTCCGGAGGCCCCTCCTGGAGAGGGGGGTACTGTCACGTCGCCGTCAGACTCGGGGCCTGCTGTTCCGCCCTCAGCCACTGGGAGGCGACGGACTGTCATGCCGCCCTCGGGCTCAGGGCCTGCTGTCCAGGCCTCGGCTACCAGGAGGCGCCGGACTGACATGTCGTCGTCGAATTCAGGGCCTGCTGTTCCGCCCTCAGCCACTAGGAGGCGCCGTGGCTCGCGCCCGAGTGATGGCGGCAACAGTGAAAGGGCTTCTGCGCAGGCGTCTAGTGGACTCAGACTCCGCTCCTCTGTCAGTCATGAAGGGGTTGGTGCATCGTCATCAGGTCTGGTCCTGGGGCGGTCCTGATGACATCATCAGCCCGGGAGCCTGTGAGGGATGACCTGATCCCTCAAATACCTTGGGACTGGGCTTGCAAGCCGCCGGATATATTCTTGGTTCCCCTGCGTGTTACTGTGTGAATTGCTATAGCTGAATGACTCTGACCTTGGCCTGGACTTCTGACTCTGCTTCTGCCTAACGATTCTGTACCTCTGCTGCCCTCCTGGTTTATGACTCTGACCTTGGCCTGGATTTCTGACTCTGCTTCTGCCTAACGATTCTGTACCTCTGCTGCCCTCCTGGTTTATAACTCTGACCTTGGCCTGAATCTGACTCTGCTACTGTCTACTGCTTTTGTACCTTGCTGCCTGACTGGTTTAGACCCGGATACCACTACGTTTTTGTCTTGTTTTTGGAACACCTTTCTGGCGACCGTCCTGCTCTGGCCACTGCTCCTATTCAGACAGCGCCTACTGGGCTCTGCTATAAATCCAGATCCCTGTATAGGGGTAAAGGGTATCAGTGTTTCTCGGGGTGTTGGCTGGCCGCAGCCCAGACCGCAGACGGACGCCACAGCCAGGCAAAGTATGTGTGTGAGTTTTGCAAGGGCTATGGCTGCCACAAAATTCTGGCCGTTATCACTGACTACCTTGCCTGGCTTAAGATGTAGACTGCTCATCATAACTCAGTTTGTTGCTGCAAGTAGTCGGCCAGTACCTCCGCGGTGTGTCTGTTGTCACCCAAAGACATCATCTTTAAAACAGCCTGCTGCTGCTTACCACTAGCTGTTCGATAGTGGGACACCTCATGTGCAACACTGGCAGCTGCTGATGGAGTGCTCGTGCGACTGCGCTCTGTGGACAAGCTATCTCTTCTTGAGGAGAAGGAGGGTCGAACGCCTACAGCCAACTGCTTCCGATACCGTGGGCTAGTCGGCACTTTTCCACCGCCACTGTCCCCTGTGGAGTCTGCATCCGCCACATTTACCCAGTGCGCAGTGATGGACACGTAATGGCCCTGGCCATGCCTACTGGACTGTTTATCTGTTGTGAGGTGCACCTTTCCACTCACTGCATGGACAATGCAGTTTTTCACATGCAGGAAGGATTTTGGACAAAGAAGTGCCACACTGCACTCTTCCTACTATGGTATAAATTTTCAGGGCTTGCACGCTGTGCTAATTTGACCATGTGGCCAAGCTGTCC
The DNA here is from genome assembly GCF_039654945.1 of Dendrobates tinctorius. Classification (NCBI taxonomy): domain Eukaryota; kingdom Metazoa; phylum Chordata; class Amphibia; order Anura; family Dendrobatidae; genus Dendrobates; species Dendrobates tinctorius. Next base: position 8,278,782 of record NW_027361913.1, on the reverse strand, counting down.
TGCACTTCTTTTGGTTTTTGTTACACGTTTTTTGGACAGTTACGGGCCTGCCAGATAACTGCTGCTGCAATGTCAATGCCTGCTGCAGATCCTTTTCCTCATCTGAGCTATTGCCAGCGGCACCCTCTTCTCCCAATGGATTCCAATCAAGGTCAACAACTGGGTCATTCATCACCTCCTATTCAATTTCATCTGCACCTGCATCTGGTATAGTATGCGGGAAGGGGCACCTGAGTTTCATCAGGGTCAGATTCTGGCTCAGTAGACTGGGAGGGCAATGTAGTGCTGTGGGTCAATGTACCAGCAGAATCATCTAGCAGTGGCTGTGCACCAGTGCACTCCATGTCAGATTCATCTTGGACTGGGGAGTTCAGGATTTGACTTGATAACCCAGGCATGGTATGTGAAAAGGGCTCCAAGTAATCTGAAGTGTGGGCTGCAACATCCTTCACTTTTGGTGGGGGTGAAGGACACAAGGAAAGGTGTTCTTCCTGACCAGAACCCTGCACTGACAACTCAGTGCTTGCAGGTTTTGGAAGTTCAGAAGAGGAGGCAATAGAGCTGGTGGCTGTTTCGACAAAGTAAGCCAAAACCTGTACCTGATGCTCCGGCTTTAAAAGCGGTTTTCCTACTCCAAGAAAAGGGAACCTTACAGGCCTTCTTGTGCCAGACAATGATGCAGGCTCAACACCTCCTGCCTTAGCTGCTATTATGCTTTTGGCATAACCAGCAGATGCACCACCACCACCATAAGTACCAGCTGCCCCCCTCGCCCACGTTCGTGGCCTCTTCCACCATACCTCCTCATGTTTGTGAAAATGTAACAAAAATGCCAGCAAATATATGGTACTGTATGAGGAGCGTACAGCTGTATAAGGTGTAGGTAAAAATTTAAATCTCCGTATATATTTCCTTAGTCACAGACACCCTCCAAGTATGTATTTGACCGTAATCCAACCAGCAGATATACGGTAGAGTATCAGAAGCAGACAGCTCTATACGGTGTATGTATGGAAAAATGAATATCTCCTTCTATTTTTTTACGGAGTCACACCCAAATAGCATGTATTTGATACCAGCCGGTACACAGTAGTGTGTGAGGAGCATACGTATGTATGTATGGAAAATTTTAAATCTCCATCTATTTTTTTACTGAGTCACACACACACGCTGTCTCTGTATAGGTTTGACCATAAGACAAATGCCAGATATACGATACTGTTTGAGAAGCGGACAGCTCTATACGATGTATGTATGAAAAATTTTAAATCTTCTATTTTTTTGATGGAGTGAACAGCAGATATACGATACTGTTAGAGAAGCAGACAGCTCTATACGGTGTATGGAAAAATGGAAATGTCCGTCTATGTATTTACGCACTCACACACACATTCGCTGTCTCTGTATAGATTGGACCATAATCCAAACAGCAGATATACAATACTGTTTGAGAAGCGGACAGTTGTATATGGTGTATGTATGGAAAATTTTAAATCTCCGTCTGTTTTTTTTACGGAGTCAAACACAGATAGCATGTATTTGTCCGTGATACCAGCCGGTACACGGTAGTGTGTGAGGAGCGTATAGCTCTATACGGTGTATGTATGGGAAAATGAAAATCTACATCTATTTTTTTCCATAGTCACACACAGACGCTGTCTCAGTATGGATTTTACCATAATCTAAACAGCAGATATACGGTGCTGTATCAGCAGCGGACAGCTCTATACGGTGTATGTATGGAAATTTTTTAATTTCCGTCTATTTTTTTACGGAGTCTCACACACACACGCTGTCTCTATATAGATTTGACCGTAATTAAACAGCAGATATACGATACTGTTCGACAAGAGGACAGCTCTGAACAGTGTGTTTATGGAAAATTTTAAATCTCCATCTATTTTTTTACAGAGTCACACATACACGCTGTCTCTGTATAGATTTGACCATAATCAAAAAGAAGATATACAATACTGTTTGACAAGCGGACAGCTCTATACAGTGTATGTATGGAAAATTTTAAATCTCTGTTTATTTTTTTACGTAGTCACACATACACGCTGTCTCTGTATAGATTTGACCGTTATTAAACAGCAGATATATGATACTGTTTGACAAGCGGACAGCTCTATACGGTGTATGGAAAAATTTAAATGTCTGTATATGTATTTACGGAGTCTCACACACACACACGCTGTCTCTGTATAGATTTGACCGCAATACAAACAGCAGATATACAATACTGTTCGAGAAGCGGACAACTCTATACGGTGCATGTATGGAAAATTTAAAATCTCCGTCTATTTTTTTACGGAGTCACACACAGATAGCATGCATATGTCTGTGATACCAGCCGTTACACGGTAGTGTGTGAGGAGGATACACCTCTATACGGTGTGTGAAAAAATGAACGCTCTGTAACTGTGCAGAAAATAAGAATAAAAGTTTTTTGCTTTTAAAAAAGCAGTCTGCGCAGCAGTGTGCACACAGCAATGTAGCTATCAGGTAGCCTTATAAGGCAGCCTAATTACCACCAGCACTGCTGCACACACAAAAATCCTCCCCTGTCACTGCACACTAACTGTACAGTTGAAATCGCTATCAGAAGAAGCACAGTTTTTTTTTCTTTGCTGCCTAACGCTCTCCCTATTGAGAATCAGCGGCAGCAACCTCTCCCTATTCTAAGAGCGGCAGAAGTAAAATGGTGGTCGGCGGTCACGGCTTTTATAGCCACTGTGACGCCACACAAAGCAAGTCAATCACACGACTGTCCTTCTCTAAGATGGTGGTGGCTGCTGCCGATGTCATCAAGTTGCCCACAGTGTGCATCCTTGATGATTGGCTGAAAAAAGGCGCTGGAAGCATCATGGGAAACGCGACTTTGACGCACAGGTCAGCGACCTCATGGCCGACCTCACGCTATGGTCGGGTTTCGATCGGCGAAACCCGACTTTAGCGAAAGTCGGCCACTTATCAATTTGACCGACCCATTTCGCTCAACTCTAATTATTATACAATACGATACCTCTTCCTCGTTTATCAAGTCTGTTTCTTGCAAATAAATTGTATCCTTTTATCCTTGTATTCCAATAATTTGTATTGTCCCACCAAGTTTCTGTGATTTCAATGACATCATATTTCTTTTCCTGCATTAGTAGTTCCAATTCTCCTTGTTTGTTGCCCAATTTCCATGCTTTGTGCATTTGTATAGAAACATTTTAGTTTGTGATTGGGTTCTCTTTCTCCTATAATTTTATTATTTAGATTTTTTTGTCTTTGCTCTTACTTTCCACTTCTAATAGCGGAGTTCTCAATACTATTTGTCAAATGTATGGCTTTTTCTGGCCTTTTGCTTCCCTTCCCATATTGTTCTAGTTTAAAGCTCTCCTGATGAGTGTAGCAAAGTGACTTCCAAATACATGTTTTATAGTATTTGTAAGGTGCACCTCATCTCTAGCAAGTAGTCCATCGTATGCTGACGGTATCATCGACGTAGCCAATTGTTCACCTGCAGAATCTTATTCCACATCTTTGTTCCATGTCCATCCACTGTGCTCATAGTTCTTTCACTTTCTTACCTAAGTTTTCAAAGTAACTGCAGATGGTTTCCAGGTCTTTTCTTGCGGTGTCATTTGTCCCCACATGTATTAACATGAATGGGTAGTCATCTGTAGATCTGAAGTGTCCTGATATCGTGTCAGAAACATCTTTAATTTTTGCACCTGGAAGACAGCACATTTCTCTTGAGGTTATATCTGGTCTGCAGATAGCGGCCTCTGCTCCTTTCAACAGGTAATCCCCCATGACCACAACTCTACATTTCTTCTTCACATTTTTCTTTCTCCATCCTGGAGGAGTCTGAGGGCGTACAAGGTTGTTCTTTGTGGGCAAAGTCTTATCTTGATGTATTTCTACATGATCTCCTGCGTGAGAGCCTGGTACTGGTTCATGAGCAGTATGGGCACTGACTGCCTCCCGATCCTACTGCTTCTCTGGGTCACATGCTTCCATTCCTCTGTTTCTTTAGGTGCACTTCGAATTTCTTCTCTTTCTGTAACTGTTAACCTTTTCAATATCACTGTCAATCTCTGACAGCAACATTGAAAATGTACTGGCATGGGGGCGCAGCATTCTAAGAGCCAATTGGCATATCAGTGATTAAAGGGCAAAGATAGGCTGACATAGCAACCAATGTCTATTGAAGACCTCTGTGCCTGTCATCATGGAGCTTCCATGAAACTCATCCACTAGTTGGGCTTCAAATTAGACAGTAATGTTAGCTAGACAAACGCAGTGATGTCTGGGGCTTGCAGTTGCTCACCCAGTGTTTAATCTAGGATAGGACTTCCATCCATGGGAGGGCTCTAGAGTAATAAACTTTGCATAACAAACTCCAGGGCCTGCTTGCATCTGGAAGACCCGGCCTTGAGTGAACCACTTACCCTTCATTAATGAAATGTCTTAACCAGGATACTCTTTGTTTTTACTTCACAACACTATATATACTTGCACTGTTGCCTATGACCTGGTCATGTTGTCTTACATATTTTGGCTTTATGCCATTTGTTTACTATGTGTACAATAAAATGTAAATATTTTTAGCTTCTGTTTCAGATTTTTTAATGAATGGCTGCATGCTACACCACTGCTACTTCTGTTTTACAATCTAAATTTGGCATGACTAAATGAAATTTTTGCTAAGGGTGCAGTCAGATGGACAATGATTGCATCATAATGCCCAGACTGGCCTGCAGCTCTCCTGACCCAAGTGTGACAACCTGTATTTCTACGCAGCTGTCACACTCAGGTCAAGAGAGCTGACAGCCAGTCCGTGCAATGCGATGCGATCATCGTCCGTGTTATAAGGCTGTCTGACTACACCCTTACACTGTATATCATTGGTGTGAACCATTTTTGGAGGTACTATAATTGACTAAGGCAGGGCTTCCCAACTTTATCTACCGATGCCTTACAAAAAAGCCACCATTTTATGAAACCTGTCATGCTAAGGCAGACAGCTGGGAGCTGGTATTCTCAGACTGGTAAAGAGCATGGATATTATCCCGCTAGCCTAAAAGTAAAAGTAACATCTAATTGATGTGCCAATTCTATCACTTTACCCGGCTCTTCCCACTTGCTATGGTGTGGTAGCAAGTGGGGTAAAATTTGTGGGGTTTAAATCAGCTTTGTAATATCAGCTGATATCAAGCCCATAGGTTAGCAATGGAGAGGTGTCTAAATGACATGCCCATTAGTAACCCCATAGTTAATTTAAAAAAAAATGCAGCATAAAATCCTTCAATTGAAATAATGAAACAGATTTCTTTATTTGAAATAAAAATAATAAAGCACAGTTCTACTCACCTTTACGCCTAATCCATTGAAGTCCATGTCCCGTGTAAAAAAACAAAAAATAACTAACCACCATATCCTTCACCTGTCTGACGTTAAGATATTGCTCCGATGCCCATGTCATCTGTAAAATGCAGAAAATAATAAACAGCCATATTCCTCGCCTGTCCAATGTAATTCATATCAGTCCCACGAAGGTCCGGATAATTTGGATAGCGTGATAAACTGCACTGTATCGAATGGAGGATGGATGGGGTCATGTATAGCAAGTTTTTCACCTAAAATCTCCTTCCCTCAATAAGATCCCTGAAGATGGGTTGCAACTGGGTCTTCTAGCATGGCAATGACCCGAAACACACAGTCAGGGCAACTAACGAGCTGCCTGTAAGATATATTTCAAGGTCCTGGAGTGGTCCAGCCAGTCTCCAGACCTGAAACCAATAGAAAATCTTTGAAGGGGGCTGAAATAAAACGGTGCCCAGCAACAGTCCTGAAACCTGAAAGATCTGGAGAAGATCTGTATGAAGGAGTGGGCCAAGATCCCTGCTGCAGTGTGTGCAAACTTGGTCAAGAACTACAGGAAACATCTGACCTTTGTAACTGCAAGCAAAGGTTTCTGTACCAAACATTAAGTTCTGTTTTAAGATTGCATTAACTACTTATTTCATGCAATGAAATTGTATTATGTAAAAATCATACAATGTGATTTTCTGTACTTCTTTTAAGATTCCGTCTCGTACTTGCAAAATCGTCAGTGTCTCAAATATTTATATATATTTATTTTCCGTACTGTATATAAAATAAAATACAGACCGTTTTAATTGTACAGTGAAACAATATCACAAGAATAGAGACCAAACAAATGGGAAAACATATGGATAAGAATGTATACCTGACAATTTTGATGTTTAGCACAGGATAGCAGAATATAACAATAATAAAAAATATATCGTGTCAAAGAGAAACAATGTAGCAAATAAATTATAGCAAAAGGATATAAGGCAATAACTGATTTAACAAACATGTGGGGTCCCAAAATAATAAGGGCTGATAATATTATAAAGGCATTCACATAATCAATAGTGATGAGCAAGCACTAAAATGCTCGGGTGCGCATTGCTCGGGTCTAGCAAATTGGAATACTCGGCTACACGGACAGAACAAAGAGCCCAATGTAAGTCTATGGGAGACCAGTGCATTTTTACCGCACCCCGGGGGGTCCTTTTAAGGTCTAAAAACATCAAAAAATGATGGAAACACTGCTCAAATGACACAGGAACATCATGGGAATCGCCCCTGGAAGCATTTCTGACTTCTAGGTACATTTTTTAAAAATGTACTATGGGCATCATAGACATCCTTGCCAAAAATTGGACTGGCTGTAGCAGCACAGAACACGTTAACCCTGGTGATCTAGTGGCAGTGGATGATGAGACGTTCAGGAAGGCCTCATTAGAAACTAGGCCCACTTTAATGAAGCGGGTCTCCTAGACTCATAATGCCCATACACTAAGTGCATGGGCTGACAAACATTTCCCCCTGGGGGAGTATAATTGTTAAAAATATTTTATGGGCATCATAGACACCCTTGCCAAAAATTGGACTGGCTGTAGCAGCACAGAACATGTTAACCCTGGTAATCTAGTGGTGGAGAATGAGGAGATATAATGATAAATCATACTGTAATCAAACAAATAAAGAAAAAATGTGAATCCACCTATGAAAGAAAATAACAAAAGGGAGGGGCGAACACAGGTTCATAGATATGAAGCCAGAATGTGTCCAACAAGATATGTTTGTCCCTAGTAACAGATCAGAGAAAGGGATGTAAATTAAAATATAGTAGTATTTCAATGTTATTCTATTGTAGAGGTATACACTAGGTCCTAAGAGGATGGCCCAGAGATAATAAAACTGGAAAATATAAGAATAAATGGGAAAAATCTACGTACATCTCAATTTTATGAGATTTCCCCTGGGGGAATAACATTTGTTTTGGTTTCAAATTATTAACGGGCATCATAAATACACCCTTGCCAAAAATTGGACTGCCTGTAGCAGCACAGAACACATTAACCCTGGTGATCTAGTGGTGGAGAATGAGGAGACATTGATGTAGGCCTCAATAAAAACTAGGCCCAATGTAAAGGATCAGGTCTCCTAGACTTGTAATGGTCATACATGCAGTACCTGGGCTGACAAACATTTCCTCATGGGGGGTACATTTTTAAAAAATATACTATGGGCATCATGGACACCCTTGCCAAAAAATGTACTGCCTGTAGCAGCACAGAACACGCTAACCCCAGTGATCTAGTGGCGGGGAATGAGGAGACAATGATGAAGGCGTCATTAAAAACTAGGCCCAATGTAAGGGATCGGGTCTCCTAGACTTTTAATGACCATACACGCAGTGCCTGGGCTGACAAACATTTTCCCATTGGGGTTACATTTTTTAAAAATATACTATGGGCATCATAGACACCCTTGCAAAAAATTGTACTGCCTGTAGCAGCACAGAACACGTTAACCCTGGTGATCTAGTGGCGGAGAACGAGGAGACATTTATTGAGGCCTCATTAAAAACTAGGCCCAATGTAAAGGATTGGGTCTCCTGGACTTGTAATGCCCATACACGTAGTGCCTGGGCTGACAAACATTTCCCCATGGGGGGGTACATTTTTTAAAAATATACTATGGGCATCATAGATACCCTTGCCAGAAATTGAACTGGCTGTAGCAGCACAGAACATGTTAACCCTGGTGATCTAGTGGTTGGAGAATGAGGAGACAAAATGATAAATCATACTGAAATCAAACAAATAAAAAATGTGAATCCACCTATGAAAGAAAATAACAAAAGGGAAGGGCGAACAAAGGTTCATAGATATGAAGATTGAATGTGTCCAACAAGATATGTTTGTCCCTAGCAACAGTTCAGAGACAAGGATATAAATTAAAATATAATATAATAGTATTTCAATATTTTTCTATTGCAGATAGTATTGAGCGATACCATCCGATATCGTGAAATATCGGATCGGATTGGATCGGACCGATACCCAAAAAGTATCGGGTATCGCCGATTCCGATATCGGAAACCAATGCAAGTCAACCCCTTTCTTTCCTTGTAGGTTAATTCTACATGAAGAAAAACAACTAAGAATAATGTAGAATGAATTGGGGGAGGTGGAGGAGACATTAAAGGCATAGAGGTTTAGCCCAATCAAATGGAATAGCAGGAATATTTTTTTTTTTCTAAAGACGTTCGGAGTTACAAAGATATTGACTATGTTAACCTTTTTTACATTTTGTCAGATATGCATGTTTCACTACTTCCATGCTCTTCACCTTCTTTTTCACATCTCGAACAAAATGATTCCGAGGGGACTAAGGGTTAGGGTCATCCCCACGTTCCCGGTAGATGACGAACAGTTTATCAATAAGTGGGAGGAGGCATGTAGTGTGTGTTCGTCTGTTTTCTTGCAACTTCTTGTGAATTTGAATACCACCAATATTGTGGAATTGGACAAATTAATAGATACTGCTCAAGCGGAGATACGAAAGGACTGTCCCGCTGATAAGATACGGATATTTGAGACCGAATTAGATAAAACAATGGACCTTTTGGTCAAGAAAATTCAGGATAATCAGGTGACTAAATGCAAGAGGGATCTACTTGACTATCAGACCAAGAGGGTGTGTCTTTGGAGAAGCAAAAGTAACACCAATTTACAAAGAGCATCTTCCAGTGTCTGTTTCCTCCCTAAGTGGGCAGTCTGACGTGTCCTCCGCTTCAGTTAATTCTCATGGAATTAGTAGATTACGGGACCATTCGTTCCATCCCTATAGAAGACATCGGTTTGATTCATCTGAGAACAACCGTAGGGACAACAAGGTGATTAATTTAAGTAATCACGCACTCACAGAGGTGGATTTGTCTCTACTGGGGAGGGGTCTGTCCTTTTCTCCCACACCGGGGTTTGATACCTTTATGGCTGTCAAGGATTTACATATCTTTGCACGATCATTATTGTTCAAGAGGTATTTTTACAATGATGAATTTGTACATCTCTTTCCTACAGAAGAGGAACAAGAGGCAGTGAGAATCTTGGAAGAGCTGGCACTGGAGCATAACAGCGAAGGAGGTAAGATCCCTCCATCCATACATCCACGCTCAGTTAAGTTTACCCCGTTCACTACGTGTCCCAGTGTCAATTTGTTTGTCCGGGTGGTGACGGAGGAATTTCTGAAGATTCCAAGGTTTGGAGGAGGTGACAATTTGACTAAGGAGGAGAGAAGTCGATTAAGATTCCTCCAGAGTTCACCAGATGTGGTCCTGAAGCCAGCGGATATAGGTGGCAATATCGTCATCTGTCCCAAAATAATGTAAGAGAGGGAGGCTTTCCGTCAGCTTGACAATTCCACCTGTTATAGGAAACTTACTTATAATCCCCTCTCGCCTTTAGTTCTAAATTGGAAATTATTCTTAAAAAGGCCTTAGAGGACGGTATTGTCACCAAGGAGCTGGTTTCGGCACTAACTGTGAGGGAACCCACTATCCCTACATTATACCTCCTGCCCAAAATTCATAAGGACATCACGTCACCGCCCGGCAGACCTATCGTGTCTGGGTGGGGGAACTTTCTCGAGCGCGTAAATAAATGGATTGATTATTATTTACAGCCGCTAATGACCAGCCTTCCCTCCTACCTCAAAGATACTGGAGACTTGCTGCGTAAGGTCGATGGATTGTGTTTAGAGAGTGATACTCTTCTAGCTTCAGTTGATGTGGAGTCCCTCTATACCAGTATACGCCATCATGATGGGCTTCGAGTCATACAGTTTTTTCTGGGTACATCTTCTTTACCCATGGGGTTGAGGTGCCTCATCCTGGAGCTTTAAGAGTTCACTCTCACCCATAACTTTTTTGTATTTAAGGGATCCTTCTACCTGCAGCTCCAGGGGACTGCTATGGGGGCGGCCTTCGCGCCCGCGTATGCAAATCTCTTCCTGGGGCTGTGGGAGAGGGAGCTCTTCCTGTCTGACAAACAGGGGTCGATTGACCGCATCCTGTTTTGGACACGCTATATCGACGATATCTTCTTTGTCTGGCAGGGCACCTCCGTCGACCTTATGCAGTTTGTTTCTTCCTTGAACAGTAATGATCTTAACATATGTCTCACCCTGGTGTGGGATCAGGATAGCATAGACTTCCTTGATCTGACAATTAGAAGGGATGGGGTGGGTCTCGTTCAGACGGACATCTTTCGCAAGAAGACAGCAACAAATACACTACTCCACGCCTCCTCATGCCATCCCCGCCATATGATCAGGGCAGTTCCGGTGGGCCAATTCCTCCACCTGCGATGTATTTGTTCCACAGATGAGGACTTTAAAACTCGGGCAGATGAATTAAAATCATGTTTTTTGGCCCGTGGTTATAGCAGGAGATCAATAAAAAAAGCATATCATCGGGCTAAGTATTCCACTCGTGATGATCTTCTTTATAGGAATCCTGAGCGGAAGCCAAACACTGGTAAGGTGGTTAGGATTATCACATCATACCACTTACAACATGATAAAATGCGATTAGCTATCAAGAGGGCATGGCCTATTCTGAAGGTCTACCCTGTTATTCAGAAATTTCTTCCAGATAGTCCAACCATCACATTTAGGCGGGCCAGGAATCTGCACGACCAACTCACCCACAGCCATTATGTTGGTCAATCTCCATCCACCTTTCTTGATGAGATCCCATGGAAGGGGTGGTTTTGTGCCGTGCAGCAGATGTGTCGCCTGCCCCAACATTGAGTGAAGTACTTCTTTTGTTAACTCTGATGGGTCTAAATCCTACCCAATTAGACAGAGAATTACATGTATCTCCAGATACTTAATCTATTATGCCACCTGTCCGTGTGGCCTAATTTATGTAGGTTTAACCACCAGGCAACTAAAAGTTCGTATCAGAGAGCACATGTTGGGGATTCAGGCGGCCTCTGTATGCACGGACACTTCCACCCTTAAAACCCTGCCACGTCACTTTAGGGAATTCCATCAATGTAATGGTTCGCTACTTAGGGTAAATATAAATATTAGGGGGGTGGGTTGTCCAGACGCCTGGCCCAGCTTGAAACAAGATGGATTTGGACACTTAGGACGATTAATCCGGATGGCCTTAATGAGAACATGTCTTTTGCTCCCTTTCTCTTATTTTTGTCTGTTGGCGTATTGCACGTATCTATGTGATTGATTACACATTTTTCTTAATTTTTTATATGTTTTTAATATTACATTCTGTTTCTAGTTTGGCAGATTGCCTTCTATATGCATTCGATGAGGTTTGACACCAGGATTTGGAGCACGTGTGAAGAATGCTCTGGGGTATGCGAGTGGTCTTCTTCGGAACAAGATGTTTTACATCAAGTATTGTCTACTAGAATGCAAGAGAGACTTTTGTGCATTAAGCATTAATTGTATGGTGTGTACATTTTATGAGCCCATGGATACTGCTATTGTGTTTTGTATGACTCCATGTACTTACACTGACTTAATAGCTAAAAAATCTCTAATTGTTATATTAGGATTATATGTACTAAGCATTACTCATATAGGGCCTCAATTAGGAGAGCCTGAGTCCCAATATTGCACTGCATTTTGTATTTTGCATGGTCTGTAATGTTATTTTACCTGTATATTCCTTTACTGTTATACATGGATATATTCCTACATTTTTATATTTATGATATTAAGGAATATTATGCTTTGTAATATTATCCATCAGTAATGTGGATTTGCAATTGTTGGGAGCGGACTTTATGATCAGTATGGCTTGGTATTTTGCTGTGTACAAGCTGGAGTACTTCAGTCTTTTGGCTTTCCTCTTATTGTGGATATTTGGCTGCCCCTACTTTTGCCCTAAGTTATAATGTTGGTCTGTGGGTGACTGGGATATACTGCACATGCGCCGCTTCCCTCCTGTTCTGGGTCTGACGTCCCTCCTCCTGCTGTCTGACATCAGGTCACGTGGGACCCCACGTGGTTCCTGTGCCAGCGTCTGGAAGAAGTGTGACGTTCTCGCTCAGAGCGGGCGGTGCGGCGGTGTATGGCACTTCCGGTCAGCACTGTATTTAGACACGGCGTCCTCGTTCCCTCTCCACCACGCCCCCTGAGGAAGGAGCCTCGCACTCCAAAACGCGCGTCGGGGAAGGCTGACGGTCCGGTCATCTACAACATCCTCTATTATTAGGTAATGTAGATCTGGGTGTTTGGCTGCTTCTTCACACTTGCGATTGTCCTGGCGCTGCAATTAGCATGTGCTTTGGACATTGCGGATACTCTATGTACTAATTATGTGCCATATTTATTGTTCTGGTGCGGTATATCTTTGCATGATATTGAGTATCTGCCATGGTTAGTGTAGGTGAGGTATATGGGAGTCTATTTCTATGTTATAGTAATTTTCTTATTAGGGTATATGGGCACTAGCTGCTTGATAATTAAGCATCATAACTTTTAGCATACCCATATTTATCCTACCTATGCACCGTGCGCATTTATTTCTATTTGCCTACACCGAATTTTTGCAAATATAGGAAACATTTCTTGTTGTGGAGGACTCGGTCCATATGCCTTTACATACTGTGTGACCACTTGTTGTGTGCAATTTTCCTGCCCCCTGTATTGTAGTGGATGTATTTTTTAACTATTTGTAGCTAATAAAGATATCATTTTTTATGGGATTCTATGACTGCTTCTAGTTTTTTCTTAAGCACCCCTCCTGTTTGCCTATCGAGAGGTGCCCCAAGAATCCACGGGGTTCTCCCCGTTCGAACTGTTATTCGGGAGGCGCGTAAGGGGACCCCTAGACTTAGTGTGAGAACACTGGGAAGGGGAGGGAACCATAGAAGGGATACCTATTGTGCCCTATGTGCTGGAATTCCGTGAACACCTACAGGAGCTGACCCATTCTGTATGTGGGAACATGCATGCGGCCCAATGGTGCCAGCGCGTGTGGTACGATCTTAGGGCCAGAGAACGCACCATTGAGATAGGACAGAAGGTCCTGGTTAGAGTTGAGCGATACCGTCCGATACTTCAAAGTATCGGATCGGAATGGATCGGCCGATCTTAAAAAAAGTATCGGTATCGCCGATTCCGATACCGGAAGTCCCATTCAAGTCTATGGGACTTCCGGTATCGGAATAAGAAAAATCCTGTTTTTCCCTTGTACAGCCTCTCTGGGGTCTGTACGGGCCTTTCGGGGGGCTGTGCCGGCCTGCCAGGGGGTCTGTGCAGGCTCCGGTGGTCTGTGCCGGCCTGCCGGGGGGCTGTGCAGGCTCCGGTGGGCTGTGCCGGCCTGCCGGGGGGCTGTGCCGGCCTGCCGGTGGTCTGTGCAGGCTCCGGGGGGCTGTGCCGGCCTGCCGGGGGGCTGTGCCGGCCTGCCGGGGGGCTGTGCAGGCTCCGGGGGGCTGTGCCGGCCTGCCGGGGGGCTGTGCAGGCTTCGGGGGTCTGTGCAGGCATCGTCCGATGGGACTACAAGTCCCATCGGGCGATGCCTGCTACCATGACAGTGATTAACACATTAGCCAATGATGGGACAGTAGTAGTCCCATCATCCGGCTAATGTGTTGAATGTAAAAAAAAAAAAAAAAAAATTACATGCTACATACATGCTACATACATACAACATGCATACTACATACATGCTACATTCATACTACATACTACATACATGCTACATTCATACTACATATATACTACATGCAACATACATACTACATATATACTACATGCATGCAACATGCATACTACATATATACTACATGCAACATACATACTACATATATACTACATGCAACATACATACTACATATATACTACATGCTACATACATACTACATATATGCTACATACATACTACATATATACTACATGCATGCTACATACATACTACATGCTACATACATACTACATATATGCTACATACATACTACATATATACTACATACATACTGCATGCTACATACATACTACATGCTACATACATACCACATATATACTACATACATACTACATGCATGCTACATGCTACATACATACCACATACATACTACATACATACTACATACATACTACATACATACTACATACATACTACATATATACTACATGCAACATACATACTACATATATACTACATGCATGCAACATGCATACTACATATATACTACATGCTACATACATACTACATATATGCTACATACATACTACATATATACTACATGCATGCTACATACATACTGCATGCTACATACATACTACATGCTACATACATACTACATATATGCTACATACATACTACATATATACTACATGCATGCTACATACATACTGCATGCTACATACATACTACATGCTACATACATACCACATATATACTACATACATACTACATGCATGCTACATACATACCACATACATACTACATACATACTACATACATACTACATGCATGCTACATACATACTACATGCTACATACATACTACATGCATGCTACATACATACTACATGCTACATACATACTACATATATACTACATACATACTACATACATACTACATGCATGCTACATACATACCACATGCTACATACATACCACATACATACTACATACATACTACATGCTACATACATACTACATATATACTACATGCATGCTACATACATACTGCATGCTACATACATACTACATACATACTACATGCTACATACATACCACATATATACTACATACATACTACATACAATACATTCATACAATACATACATAGACATACAGTACATATAACATAGAGTAACATACTTACCAATACTTGTCACATTGTTCCCCGAAGCCATTGTCTTTTACGGAATAAATCTTAACATAACAAACCACAAAAATACTCACCCACGATCCGAAGCAGTCCACGAGTGTGTCCCACGACGATCTTGGGTAGAGAACTGCAGCATCAGCTGTTGCTGCCGTTCTCTACGGGCTGCAGGAATCCAATGACAGAAGGTAGGTATCCTTCCGCACTGTATTCCTCCGCCACTTAAAAAAAAAAATTTCCCTAGTCTCACTTTATGCCATTGCTGTGTGGGAAATTCCCATGCAGCAATGGCATAAAGTGAGACTAGGGACTTTTTTTTTTTTAAGTGGCGGAGGAATACAGTGCGGAAGGATACCTACCTTCCGTCATTGGATTCCTGCAGCCCGTAGAGAACGGCAGCAACAGCTGATGCTGCAGTTCTCTACCCAAGATTGTCGTGGGACACACTCGTGGACTGCTTCGGATCGTGGGTGAGTATTTTTGTGGTTTGTTATGTTAATATTTATTCCGTAAAAGATAATGGCTTCGGGGAACAATGTGACAAGTATTGGTAAGTATGTTACTCTATGTTATATGTACTGTATGTCTATGTATGTATTGTATGAATGTATTGTATGTAGTATGTATGTAGTATATATGTGGTATGTATGTAGCATGTATGTAGTATGTATGTAGCATGCATGTAGCATGCAGTATGTATGTAGCATGCATGTAGTATATATGTAGTATGTATGTAGTATGTATGTAGTATGTATGTGGTATGTATGTAGCATGTAGTATGTATGTAGCATGCATGTAGTAGGTATGTAGTATGTATGTAGTATGTATGTAGCATGTAGTATGTATGTAGCATGCATGTAGTATATATGTAGTATGTATGTAGCATGTAGTATGTGTGTAGTATGCATGTAGTATGTATGTAGTATGTATGTGGTATGTATGTAGCATGTAGCATGCATGTAGTATGTATGTAGTATATATGTGGTATGTATGTAACATGTAGTATGTATGTAGCATGCAGTATGTATGTAGCATGCATGTAGTATATATGTAGTATGTATGTAGCATATATGTAGTATGTATGTAGCATGTAGTATGTATGTAGCATGCATGTAGTATGTATGTAGTATGTATGTAGTATGTATGTGGTATGTATGTAGTATGTATGTAGCATGCATGTATTATGTATGTAGTATGTATGTAGTATGTATGTAGCATGCAGTATGTATGTAGCATGTATGTAGTATGTATGTAGTATATATGTAGTATGTATGTAGCATGTAGTATGTATGTAGCATGCATGTAGTATATATGTAGTATGTATGTAGCATGTAGTATGTATGTAGCATGCATGTAGTATGTATGTAGTATGTATGTAGCATGTAGTATATATGTAGTATGTATGTATGTAGTATGTATGTAGTATATATGTAGCATGTAGTATGTATGTAGCATGCATGTAGTATGTATGTAGTATTTATTTTTATTTTTTAACATTTAACACATTAGCCGGATGATGGGACTACTACTGTCCCATGATTGGCTAATGTGTCAATCACTGTCATGGTAGCAGGCATCGCCAGATGGGACTTGTAGTCCCATCGGACGATGCTTGCACAGACCCCCGGACATCAGCACAGCCCCCCGGCAGGCCGGCACAGCCCCCCGGCAGGCCGGTACAGACCCCCACAGGGTGCACAGACCACCGGCAGGCCGGCACAGCCCCCCGGCAGGCCGGTACAGACCCCCACAGGGTGCACAGACCACCGGCAGGCCGGCACAGCCCCCCGGCAGGCCGGTACAGACCCCGGGCTGTCCACACAGCCCCCCGGCAGGCCGGCAGAGACCCCCGGAAGGCCCGAAATGACGGCGCATCATGATGCGCACACACCGCGCATCATGATGACGTCAGGCTGTCAATCAACTTTGAACTTCCGATTCCGATGCCGACTTCCGATATTGAAAAAATATCGGAAGTCGGTATCGGAATTCCGATACAGCAAGTATCGGCCGATACCCGATACTTGCGGTATCGGAATGCTCAACACTAGTCCTGGTATTAGAACCAACTAGGCAGAAAAAGTTCAAAGCTGCATGGCAGGGGCCCTACCAGGTAGTGGGGAAAATAACTGACACCACCTACAATGTCACCGATTTTGACAACCCCTGTGTTATCCTCATGTTCCACGTGAATATGCTGAAGCCCTGCCGGGAGCGCTCTCTTGAGGTAGTGGGCATCAGTGCACCCAAAGCAGAGGATTTAGCAGGATTCCCCTTGCCTGATGTCTTAGGGGAGAGGACTCGGTCTAAAACATGGGACCAAGTACACTTGGGGAAAACCTAGGGCCTCGGGAGAGACAGCAGGCGGAGGCGTTGTTGAGGCAGCGACAGAGGATGTTTTCAGAAAGACCGGGGTACACTCGCCTGGCACAACACAAGGTGGAGACCCAGGATCAGACCCCCCTGAGACAACCCCCCCTTCCGCGTCCCTGAGTCTGTACGAGAAGGGATGCGACAAGAGATACTGGAGATGTTGCGTTTAGGGGTCATTGAAGAGTCAGATAGTCCCTGGGCATCCCCCATAGTGTTAGTGCCCAAGAAGGATGGGACTACCCAGTTTTGTGTAGACTATCACAAGCTAAATGAGAAAACGGTGACAGATGTGTATCCCATGCCGCGTGTGGATGAGTTGTTAGACCGGCTGGCGGGTGCAAAGTATTTGACCACCATCGATCTATGCAAAGGCTATTGGTAGATCCCCCTAAGTCCTGATGCTATTTCCAAGTCTGCACTTATCACCCCATTCGGCTTATTCCAGTTTCGAGTTAAGCCATTCGGGATGAAGAATGCCCCTGCGACCTTCCAGAGGCTGGCTGACCGGCTTCTGGTTGGTCTCCAGGACTATGCTTGTGCCTACCTGGATGACATCGCCATCTACAGCGCGACATGGGATGAGCATCTAAATCACCTTGAGACAGTATTGAACAGGATCCACAAGGCCGGAATCACCTTGAACCCCAACAAGTTTCACGTGGGAAAAGCAGAGGTTCAGTATTTAGGACATTGGGTGAGAAGTGGGAAACATCGAACAAGAACCAGCCAAGATTGTGGCCATAGCCAAATGGCCCACCCCAAGCACTAAAACCCAGGTCATGGTGCTTCTAGGGACAGCCGGGTATTATAGGAAATTTGTCCCCAACTACAGCAGCGTAGCCAAGCCCCTCACTGATCTAACCCGTAAGAACCTCCCCTACCAGGTAACCTGGACCCCCAAGTGTGAGGAAGCCTTCCGCCAGCTAAAGGACCCCTCACAAATACCCCAGTATTGGCCGCACCCGATCCAACTAAACGTTTCCTTGTTCACACAGACGCTTCTATGTTTGAATTGGGGGCAGTGCTGAGCCAAGTCGGGCCGGACGGTCAAGACCACCCGGTAGCTTACCTGAGTCGGAAACTTTTGCCCCGCGAAGTAAGCTATGCGGCCATCAAGAAGGAGTGCCTGGCAGTAGTATGAGCACTCAAGAAGTTACAACCATATTTGTATGGACGACAGTTTTCCCTCCTAACGGACCATAATCCCCTAGTGTGGCTTAATCGGGTCTCTGGAGAAAATGCCAGATTACTGCGGTGGACTTTAGCCCTACAACCTCTACAACCACCATCCACTACAGACCCGGCAAACAAAATGGTAATGCCGATGAACTAAGTCGACAAACGGAACTTGTACCAACCCCATAGACTTTGGTCATCCCCAAGCCGATCTGTTAAGGATCAGATTGTGTATGTCGATCGTGTCGCTGAAAAGGGGGAGCCGTGTTACAGAACACCCCAGCACCCCAAATGGGAGATGCATGTATGATAGGTGTAATGTGAGATGTATGCCCTTAATGCAGCAACCGACCGGCTACCCCCCTGGGCAGAGGTAAACGAGATAGCCCACTTCTGACCTCCCCCCACCTTTGTAAATCCCACTGTAAATGATCGGGGGTTGCCGGCCACCTACGGCTATTGTAATGTATGTCTGGCGTCTTAAATGGAGCCTGTAATATACTGGCCCGACACATATTGATTGTCCTGTTCTCTGTATGTATATACAGTTGTAGCCAAAAGTATTGACACCCCTGCAATTCTGTCAGATAATACTCAGTTTCTTCCTGAAAATGATTGAAAACACAAATTCTTTGGTATTATTATCTTCATTTAATTTGTCTTAAATGAAAAAACACAAAAAGAATTGTCCTAAAGCCAAATTGGATATAATTCCACAGCAAACATAAAAAAGAGGGTGGACAAAAGTATTGGCACTGTTCGAAAAATCATGTGATGCTTCTCTAATTTGTGTAATTAACAGCACCTGTAACTTACCTGTGGCACCTAACAGGTGTTGGCAATAACTAAATCACACTTCCAGCCAGTTGACATGGATTAAAGTTGACTCAACCTCTGTCCTGTGTCCTTGTGTGTACCACATTGAGCATGGAGAAAAGAAAGAAGACCAAAGAACTGTCTGAGGACTTGAGAAACCAAATTGTGAGGAAGCATGAGCAATCTCAAGGCTACAAATCCATCTCCAAAGACCTGAATGTTCCTGTGTCTACCGTGCGCAGTGTCATCAAGAAGTTTAAAGCCCATGGCACTGTGGCTAAGCTCCCTAGATGTGGACGGAAAAGAAAAATTGACAAGAGATTTCAACGCAAGATTGTGCGGATGTTGGATAAAGAACCTCGACTAACATCCAAACAAGTTCAAGCTGCCCTGCAGTCCAAGGGTACAACAGTGTCAACCAGTACTATCCGTCGGCGTCTGAATGAAAAGGGACTGTATGGTAGGAGACCCAGGAAGACCCCACTTCTTACCCCGAGACATAAAAAAGTCAGGCTGGAGTTTGCCAAAACTTACCTGAAAAAGCCTAAAATGTTTTGGAAGAATGTTCTCTGGTCAGATGAGTCAAAAGTAGAGCTTTTTGGGCAAAGGCATCAACATAGAGTTTACAGGAGAAAAAAAGAGGCATTCAAAGAAAAAAACACGGTCCCTACAGTCAAACATGGCGGAGGTTCCCTGATGTTTTGGGGTTGCTTTGCTGCCTCTGGCACTGGACTGCTTGACCGTGTGCATGGCATTATGAAGTCTGAAGACTACCAACAAATTTTGCAGCATAATGTAGGGCCCAGTGTGAGAAAGCTGAGTCTCCCTCAGAGGTCATCGGTCTTCCAGCAGGACAATGACCCAAAACACACTTCAAAAAAGCACTAGAAAATGGTTTGAGAGAAAGCACTGGAGACTTCTAAGGTGGCCAGCAATGAGTCCAGACCTGAATCCCATAGAACACCTGTGGAGAGATCTAAAAATGGCAGTTTGGAGAAGGCACCCTTCAAATGTCAGGGACCTGGAGCAGTTTGCCAAAGACGAATGGTCTAAAATTCCAATTCCAGCAGAGCATTGTAAGAAACTCATTGATGGTTACCGGAAGCGGTTGGTCGCAGTTGTTTTGGCTAAAGGTTGTACAACCAAGTATTAGGCTGAGGGTGCCAATACTTTTGTCTGGCCCATTTTTGGAGTTTTGTGTGAAATGATCAATGTTTTGCTTTTTGCTTCATTCTCTTTTGTGTTTTTTCATTTAAGACAAATTAAATGAAGATAATACCAAAGAATTTGTGTTTGCAATCATTTTCAGGAAGAAACTGAGTATTATCTGACAGAATTGCAGGGGTGTCAATACTTTTGGCCACAACTGTATATTCTGAGACCGATGAGTAAAATGTTGTCACACTGGAAATACGTGGAGAAGCAGTGATCTTTTATATGTTCCCATGTTACAAAGCCTTTCGAGCCAGCTCCCTTCATTCAGAAGTGAGGAAAAGCAGAGTGGACCTCCTGAGAAACGGGGTGGTAATGTAAGAGGTATTACAGCACAGAAGACCCCATTACAACCGTGGCTGCTCAAAGATTTGTGCATCACTACATGGAATATCATCTTGCCCCACTTCAAGTGTACAGGGTGAGGGGCATGAATCTCCAAATGGAAAACTAAACCGCTCTTCGGAGTGTCCAAGTGTGGGATCAGTTGGCTCAGGACACTCGGCATGGTGGGAGGAAGGAGGATCAGAGTGAGTAATATCCTGTCCACACTCATGGCTACTCAGACTTGACCATGTTGGAGACATGGTGGTGGTGGTGGCTAAGTGACTGGAAGCATTAGCCGCTAACCAACCAACAACCATTTCACACTACTCTAGCTTCATTAGTGGTGTGCTGTGGTCCCCTAGAAATTGGGACAGGAAGGTCGAGCGCAGAGATGTGGGTCTTTGCTGTGGCCCACTTTCAGCTTGGCCACAGCCTTGTCCTCTACGTGCACCATCAGCATCACGTCCACTTCCCGTCCCTTGCCCCTTGCCTTGCCCATTTTAAATGGACTACTGAAATATTTGAAAAGCTCAATAAAAATGGATTTATTTGGAGAAAAATTATATGTGATCAGTATGCCTGCGAAGCAAAGATTTTTCCACCACAGATACACCAGGCCTCAGCCTGAGATATATAGACTGTATTATTATTTTTTTAGGCTTTGTGTTAATTTTTGAAAACACAAAATAATGAGTAGAACAAGGCTAGCAGACAGAACTATGCAACAAATGCCTGCGAAGCAAAGATTTTTCCACCACAGGTACACCAGGCCTCAGCCTGAGATAACAGACTATATTAATTTTTTTTAGATTTTGTGTTAATTTTTGAAAACACAAAATAATGAGTAGAACAAGGCTAGCAGACAGAACTATGCAACGTACGCCTGCAAAGCAAAGATTTTTCCACCACAGATACACCAGGCCTCAGCCTGAGATAACAGACTGTTTTTTTTTTTTTTTGCTAAAAAAAGACTGCTGGATATAACGAGAGTGACAGACTGCCCAAAAAAGGGAAGTTAGGCCTAAAATGCCTCAATTTTTGGCACATGGATAAGGGGTATCACAGATAGACCCCACTGTAAAATGTGGCCTATTTTTTAAAATAATGCAACATAGTGCTGCATATTACTTGAGTACCAGACAGGAAAACACTGGAGTACCAGCCTATGATCCAGAAATTTTTATCACACGGATGTATGAGGCGTGTCACAGATAGACCCCACTGTAAAATGTGGCCTGTTTTTTTACAAATAATGCAACATAGTGCTGTATATAAGTACAGTTTCACCCAGGACAAAAAAAGAAAACCACCGTAAACTGGCAAAATTTTGAGCACACAGATATGAGCTAGCACGGAGATACCACACCAAAAATGTGTGGAATGTATTTTTTTCTGGCTAAATACTGCTGTATTTAACTATAGCAACATCCAGGCCAAAAAAAGAAAACTGCAATAAACTGGCCAAACTTTGAGTACGCACAGACATGGACTGGCACGGATATACCACACCAAAAAATGTGTGGTCTGTATTTTTGTTTTGGCTAAATTCTGCTATATTTAACTACAGTGACAGCCAGGCCAAAACAAAGAAAACCACTGTAAACTGGCCAAACTTTGAGCACGCACAGATATGAGCCAGCATGGAGATTCCACACCAAAAAATGTGTGGCCGGTATTTTTGTTTTGGCTAAATACTGCTGTATTTAACTACAGTAACAGCCAGGCCAAAAAAAAATGCTGTAAACTGTCCAAACTTTGAGCATGCACAGATATGAGCTGGCAAGGAGATGCCACACCAAAAAATGTGTGGCCTGTATTCCAATTACACCTGGGGCTAGCTATATAAGACTAATATATCCCACAGGTAGCAGCAGCACCAGAACACAGGAAGGGAATGGACCCTCTTGATATATGCAATGATCTATATACACACATGTAGTGCCTGCAGGCCTTGCACTGATGTGTATAGAGCGACATACACTACTCTGCCTACCTAACGCTGGAACCTATATACTCCGGAATTAATCCTTAGGCCGGGGTCACACTAACCTGCGCAAAATACAGTCAGTATTTTACATGCGTAATACGGATGACAGACCCCTAAACAGTGCTCCGTATGTCATCCGTAATCAAGGTGTGGTCGCGTATTTTGCGCATGTCAGCATCCGTATGTAATCCGTATGGCATCCGTATGGTGAGATTTTCTCGCAGGCTTGCAAAATGGACATATAATGGAGCCCTATGACAGTTTTAATAAAGAAAAGAAAGAATAGATATAGACACATAGAATGCATATATATATATATATATATATATATATATATATATGTATTCTATGTGTCTATATCTATTCTTTCGTTTCTTTATTAAACCTGTCAGTGTGAGTTTACTGTATAGGCACTAAATTGCCGGCTTTTCTAAAAGACACCTGGTGCGTATTTCTCGCAAGTCACATGTGTGGTCCGTGTGTAATCCGTATTTTTTGCGCACCCATAGAATTGCATTGGCGTATTACGGCCGTAGTACGCTGACAATCGCAGCATGCTGCGAGTGGCACGGAGCGTAGAATACGGATGAGAAATATACGGCTGGTGCGAGGGACCCCATAGAGAATCATTGGTCCGTGTCTAATGCGTGCTTTTTGCGCCTCTCACTCTCCCGTATTCCTCGCCAGTGTGACCCCGGCCTTAGAAGGACTGTTGCTTTAGCTGGATGTGAGTAGTTTAGGATGATAGACCCCTCACTGACTAATCAATCCCCAATTCTGACCCCATCAAGGCTGCAGCTCTCCCTACACTATCTCAACTCGGAGCTGAATGCACCGAGCAGGGCGGCGTCCGGACTCTTATACCCCTGAAGATGCTGTGCTGCCAGCCAATCACTGCATGACCACAACAAAGATGGCTGCGGCATTTCATTGCCTGGCAGAACATCCTTGCAGCGTCATTGGGTCACTAAAGTCTGCCAAAAATGTTGGGAGGAGACCCGAGTGGAAAAAATAATTTACTGTAGCTCTCTGAAAATATATATAATCACTTTATGGTGACCAAAGAATGAGAAATGTGGTACCACACAATGGTATAAATTAAAACAACATCTTTATTGACAAAATCAAAAACACATGATAGCGAACAGAAATGTGTCAGACAAAATAGAGAAAGGGACTATGAACAAAGTCCATGAGAAATTCCCAGACAGAAATCTGTCATAGACATTTATGCACACCTTAAATTACTATATATGAGGGAAACAAGGCTGCAAAACCCCATGATAAACGTTATATAGTTTATACTGTGGTCATAGACCGTCATATAAAAGTTTAAGTACTTGTAAACCCCTCTATAATGTGACTCATAAACGGCGCCGCAAAAAGGTGGGCAAGGAAAGGTTAATACCTTACAATGTCTGCTGGAGGAAATCCCTGGACATCCCTTCTGCCCCTTGTTTCCCTCATATATAGTAATTTAAGGTGTGCATAAATGTCTATGACAGATTGCTGTCTAGGAATTTCCCATGGACTTTGTTCATAGTCCCTTTCTCTATTTTGTCTGACACCTTTCTGTTCATTATCATGTGTTTTTGATTTTGTCAATAAAGATGTTGTTTTAATTTATACCATTGTGTGGTACCACATTTCTCATTCTTTGGTCACCATAAAGTGAATATAATTAACATTGGTTGTATATTAGCCTTATTTGGGATTTTGTGATTATTGGGCAACTCTTGTGATTAGCACTCTGAAAATGTCAATTTCAGGGTGACACTGAAAATTTTACTTTAGCTACCATAACCAACAATTAAACATATTTTACGCGAGCGGATCCGCCGGTATTCTTCTAGTATTATATATACTGTATATATATATATTTATATGTGTGTGTTTTGAAGATTTTTTTTTTAAAACGATGTGTAAAGGACAGAGAACTGCTGTGTGTAAAAGCTCATGTTAAAAAACGCATTGCATAAGGATTGCTTACGCATGTCATACGGATGTTCCATTTAAAAATCACACATATCGAATTGCACTCGCATGACAATCGCATGGCACTCGTCCACTTTTTCGGTCCATAAATTGGACCTTTTTTTCTCGCAGATGGGTAAGAGCCCTTATTGCGAAGGGGGGCTTTGGCAATAGCCGAGATTTTTGCCCCCTACTCGACCATAGTGTCACCATCCTGTGGAAGTCATAATTGTTTTGGGTTGGAGAATTTGGACATATTAGTTTCAGTGTTTGAAAATAGACATGAGGAAAATTACTGAACATGTTTATGCTCAGCACTTTTCAAGCAGTCTGTGAATGGCAGCATGTTTGCTTTACACAGTTTAAAAATAAACTGTCGCTATGACCAAGTGATTGCTATACATCATTATTCTAAACATCGAATATTGAACACCAGCTGCAAACACAACTGAGAGTGAATGAGTTCAAAAAGTCAAAGGATGCTATCATGTAAATATAAAGTTTAGATCTGCAGAAGAATTACAAATGCTGATCATAATGCAATGCATTATAATTTTAATAGAATGTATCTGTTTTTAATAAACAATTACTGTATTCTAGGATATCACACACACGTCAAAAGCAACAGCTTTCATTTACTTTTGTTCCGAAAACACATTTTTAAAAAACTTTAAGCAGCCTGATGTTGCAGCTCAGTTTCATTTGCTTTAGGCCTGTTTCAC
The DNA here is from genome assembly GCF_039654945.1 of Dendrobates tinctorius. Classification (NCBI taxonomy): domain Eukaryota; kingdom Metazoa; phylum Chordata; class Amphibia; order Anura; family Dendrobatidae; genus Dendrobates; species Dendrobates tinctorius. Next base: position 8,252,969 of record NW_027361913.1, on the reverse strand, counting down.
ACGTCAGTGGCTCCAGTACGTGTAGTGACAGTTCTCTCATGTACCGGAGACACTCACACATGTAGACCCATTCAATTGAATGGGTCTATGCAGATCTCAGTGTGTTTTCAAGGACCATGTGTCTGTGTGCAAAACACGTAGACATGTCCATTTTGACCCTGAGGCCGGGATCACACATGCGAGAAGTATGGCCGAGTCTCGCATGGTAATACCCGGCACTGCCGCCGGCACTCGGGAGCGGAGCGTGCAGCTGCATAGAAATAAGTGGAGCCGCACGCTCTGCTCCCGTGTGCTGACAGCAGTGCCGGGTATTACCATGCGAGACTCGGCCGTATTCCTCGCATGTGTGATCCCGGCCTGACACATGGGTCGCAACACGTACAGCACACGTGCACACGAACAGTGTGCACTGTCCTCTGTGAGCACAGATGGCCGCTGGAGAAGTAGCGGTGCTGTAAGCTGCTGTTCCCCTGCATGTGGTGCTGAATGTGGCTGTCATTCAACCTGCTCTGCCAGCAACAAGCGCGATCAAGGAAGAATTAATGAAAAAAATATCAATGTGGGGTCCCCCTTATATTTTGATCCAACCCGGCAAAACTAACAGGTGCAGGCTGCTATTCTCAGGCTGGTAAAGGGCCATGAATATGGCCCCCCCTGCCTAAAAACAGCAGCCTGCAGCTGCCCAGAAAAGGCACATCTATTAGATGCACCTATTTTGGAGCTTTGTCGTGTTCTTCTCACTTGCCCTGTAGCAGTGGGGTCATAAGGGGTTAATGTCACCTTTCTATTGTAAGGTGACATTAATCCCGACTTTGTAATGGAGAGATGTCAATAAGACATCTATCCATTACTAATCCTATAGTAAGAAAAGGGTTAACTAAACACACACACAATAAAAATAGTCTTTAATGAAATAATACACCAAACATTTTTCCATCTTTATTACACTGCTAATCCCATCTTGAATCCCTTGATCTCCTGTAAAAAAAAGAAAGCTAACAAAAGATCAAACAATATACCACACCTGTCTGGCGTACAGTCATTCCCACGGTGCAATGCATATCTGGGGATAATCAGTTTACAATCAGAGCAGTGCTAATGCAACTGCTCAGGCTGTAAACTGCTGGGGAATGAATGGGAAGCAGCGCGGTGACGTCACTGAGTCTGTGATCGCTGCCAGTATGAACTCCTGTGACCTCGGCACCGCCATTTTTCCACGGTGCAAGATCAAGAAGTGAAAGATCTGCTGGAGATGAGAGTCAATACTAACCCCTCCAGTCCCAAGCAATTTTTTTGTTTGTATTTTTTAGATTTCTTCCTTCGCTTCTACCAAAAGATGTAATTTTTTTATTGTTCCATCCACATATTTGTATTTGGGCTTGTTTTTTGCAGAACAAGTTGTACTTTTGAATAACCTCATTTATGCTATCATGTTATGCACTGGAAAGTGGGAAAAAAATTCCATGTGCATTAAAATGATAAAAAACAGTGCAACTCCACAATTGTTTTTTTTTTTTCAAACATTTCCCATGTTCAATATTTGAAAAAAATAATTCAAAAACCTGAGAGGACTAAAAGCTAGTATACGTGAAAGTGTAAGCGCACCTTCTCACTTTGGCCATTTCACAACCGAAACCCAAGAAAGAAAATGAGCATATACCCAACACACGTAAATAAGTTAATAGTATTGGTATTTGTAAATAACATGTGAACGTGCTCTTATAGCTTCCTCTTTTAGTCCTGCTCAGGTTTTTGGCTTTGCTATAATCTCTTGTACTTTGTACAAGCTGGGGGCATGGCCCCCCTCTCTGAGCCAAGTGTTTAATCTGTATAGCTTCCCATGGATGGGTGTCAGGACTCTGTCGATGTTCACACTGATGTTGTATGGCACATGGTAAGATTTTAACACTAGACAGGTTAGGACCATCCTGATGGGTACACCTTGTTGTGGAGGGATGGCTTTTATGCCTTTTTGATCAAAATAATTATAATCAAGTATCCTATGTTATTTACATGCAGCATTACTGCTTACTTATTTACTTGCAGTAGGGTACATGCTAATTTTTTTCTTGATTTTGTCATGTTCAATATATGGTAAAACTAACCTGGCAAGTCACTACAAGAACATAGATACCAAACATGTCTAGTTGTTTTTTAATTAAGTCACAAAAGAAAATTGAGACATTTGTAAGGAAATAACATGTTGCTTTTGTCATCAATTTCAACGACCTATAAAGTTTTCTTTTTTCTGGATATGTTGTTGTGTGAGAGGTTATTTTTTGTGCCCTCAGCTGACGATGATTTTACTGATATAATGTTGGGGTAGATACAATATTTTGATTACAACTAACTGCATTTATTGCAATGTTGCGGCAGCCCAAAAAACTTAATTCTGACATTTTGTTTTTTTTTGTTAATTAATTTACTTTACTTTATTAGATTAATTTACTTTATATTTTTGATAGATTAGATGTTTATGAATGCAGGGATACCATATTGTATTATTGGGAAAAAAGGAGGATGATTTGTAACTATTGTTTTTTTCAGATTTTTAAAACTTTTTTTAATGACTTGAATCTGAGATCATCTGCTTGCATGTGCTATACATGGCAGTGTGACGCCAAAGGCCAGGGCTGCACTTTGATTGTCTTAGGCTAGTTTCACACTAGCATTACCAAGCGCAGTGCAGGGCCGCCGCTAAGCTCCACCCCCGGCCGTGTCCCCTCCGATCAGCTCCTCCTCTGGGCGCATGACGCTGCATGCGACCAGCATACCCTATATTTAGCGTTGGGTACGCTGGCCGTGCGCAGGTATGGCTTTGCTGGCACATGTGCCCTTTTTGCGCTGCGCCAAGAACAAAAAAATGCAACAGAGTGCAAAAAAAAAGGTTGAGCTATTGCACTTTTTTTGCAATTACACAGCACTTGGAACTTTTTCCCCCATTTTAGAGTACACAATTTGGTAAAACCAATGGTATCTTTCTAAAGTACAATTTGTCCCACATAAAACAAGCCCTCACATGGACATACTGATGGAAAAATAAAAAAAACTTATGGCTCTGGGAAGAAGGGGAGTGAAAAATGAAACCGCAAAAGCGAAAATGGGGTTAAATCAGAGTTAAGTCATTTAAAATAGTTAATAAATAACATTTCTCACAAGTCTACTTTTTTTCAGCACAATTTTTGAAACATAGTTTTCTTTTGTTAGGCAGTTGTAACGGTTAAAATTGACCAGCATTTGCTCATTTTTTTTCCATCAAAATTTACAAAACCATTTTTTTATGGACCAGATGACATTTGAAGTGACTTTGAGGGGTCGGTATGATGAAAATACCCAAAAGTGACACCATTATAAAAATTGCACCTTTCAAAATGTTTGAAGCCATGTTCAAAAAGTTTGTTAGCCCTTCAGGTGCTTTACATGAATTAATGGAATGTGGAAGGAGAAAATGAACATTTAACTTTTTTATGATGCCCGTATTGACCTTTATATATACATATATATACTACTACCCCTAATATCCCACATCATCCTGTCAGCCTGGGGTCAGAACCAGAGCATTGAGTGGAGCGGTCCTAACTTCCATACAGGGGATCCCTTTAAGAGAGGCCTGGCATCAGAACCAGAGCACTGAGTGGATTTGCCCTAACTTCCATACCAATGATCCCTTTAAGAGAGGCCTGGGGTCAGTACCAAAGCGCAGAGTGGATTTGCCCTAACTTCCATTCCAATGATTACTTTAAGAAACGCTGGGGTCAGAACCACAGAGCTGAGTGTAACGGTCCTAACTTCCATACCGGAGATCCCTTTAAGAGAGGCCTGGGGTCAAAACCAAAGCGCTGGATGGATTTGCTCTGACTTCCCTCTTAAAGGGATCATTGGTATGGAAGTCAGAGCAAATCCATCCAGCGCTTTGTTTGGCGGCTTTCTATTCCTTTGGGGTCTGATCTGGGGCAGTTTAGATTTCCCCTTTCTTGCTTTAGGCTTATTTAGTTCTTTGGCTGTGTCGAGGTGTCTAGAATCATCGTAGGTACGCTCCACGGCAACTGCTAGTTGTGTGGATAGGATCAGGGGTCTGCAATCCGCTTAGTTTCCAACCTCTCTGGTTTTCTGTGGCTTAGCTTGGTCTTGCTTTCCTCCTCGGTGACCCAATCATAACAGGGTTCATTGGTATGCAAGTCAGGGCAAATCCACTCAGCGCTCTTGTTCTGACCCAAGGCCCCTCTTAAAGGGATCCCCGGTATGGAAGTGAGGGTAAATCCACTCTGCGCTTTGTTACTGACCCCAGGCCTCTCTTAAAGGGATCTTCGGTATGGAAGTTAGGGTAAATCCCTCAGCGCTCTGATTCTCGCCCTAGGCTTCTATTAAAGGGATCATTGGAATGGAAGCTGTGACTATGAAATGGAAGATGTGTGATGGGTATATAGGCACGGGAGGAGGGATTCATTTCTCTCATGTACTCACTGCTCCTTTCTGGGGACAGACAATGACAGGGAGCTTATGTTCCCAGGGATGCTAGATTTCTCCCACCATGTCAGTGTCTGCTGAGGTGTTGTAAAGTGGGAAAACTTGCTCATGGCAACCAATCACAGCTCAGCTTCTTTTAACCCCTTTCTGCCATATGTCGTACTATCCCATCCATGTGCCCTGGGACTTAATTCCAAAGGACGGGATAGTGCGTCATAGTGATTATCATAGCTAACACCTGGCACTATGTGTCAAGGGCGGTCATGGACCACCCCCGACATGTTAACCCCTGGCACACTGCGATCAAGCATGATCGTAGTGTACCGGGGGTTTAGGGAAGCATCGGCAGGGAGCCTCTGGGGGCCTCCTTCCCTGCAGGTCCACGGATCCAGTATGGTGGCGGGAACCTTAGAGGGTCTGAAGGGAGACGACTTCCTCTGTGCCTGCAAAGTGCAGGCATGAGGAAGCCTTCTGCAGTGCCTGTGTCAGATCGCTGATCTGTCACAGCGATCTGTGATGTGTCAGATCAGTAATCTCACACATGACACTAATGTACCCCCTGGGATAGTATAATAAAGTTAAAAAAGAAGTGTAAAAATAATTTATAAAAAAAAAAAAAAAAAAAAAAAAAATCGCTAAATAAATTTTAAAAAAAATATTCCTTAATAAATTCATTTTTTGGAAATAAAAAAAACAATAAAAGTACAAATGTTTAGTATTGCCGCATCCGTAAAGACGACGCCCTATAAAACTGTTCCATTAATCAACCCCTTTAGCGAACCCCTTAAAAAATAAAAAAGCAAAGAAATAATGCTTTATTATCATACCACCGAGCAAAAAGTGTAATAACGCGTGATCAAAAGGACGTATATAAATATCCATGGTACCGCTGAAAACGTCATCTTGTCCCGCAGAAAACGAGCCACCACACAGCGTCATCAGCAAAAAAATAAAAAAAGTTATAGCTTGCAGAATAAAGCGATGCAAAAATAGTTATTTTTTATACAAAATTGTTTTCACTGCATAAAAGCGCCAAAACATAAAAAAAGACATAAATGAGGTATCGCAGTAATCGTACTGACCCGAAGAATAAAAGCGCTTTATCAATTTTACTGCACGTGGAACAGTGTAAACGCACCCCCCAAAAGAAATTCTTAAAATGCTGGTTTTTGTTCATTGTGCGTCCCAAAAATCAGAATAAAATGTGATCAAAAAAATCACGTGCCCGAAAATGGTACCAATAAAAACGTCAACTCGTCCCGCAAAAAATAAGACCTCACATGACTCAGTGGGTCCAAATATGGAAAAAATTATAGCTCTCAAAATGTGGTGATGTAAAAACTATTTTTACATAATAAAAAGCATCTTTTAGCGTATGACATCTGCCAAACATAAAAACCCGCTATCAATAGTAACTCAAACCCCCCTTTATCACCCCCTTAGTTAGGGAAAAATAATACAATTAAAAAAATGTATTTATTTCCATTTTCCCATTAGGGTTAGGGCTAGGATTTGGGCTAGGGTTAGGGCTGAGATTAGGGTTAGGGGGTGGAGTTAGAATTGGGGGGTTTCCACTGTTTTGGCACATCAGGTGCTCTCCAAACGCAACATGGCGTCTGATCTCAATTCCAACCAATACTGCTTTGAAAAAGTCAAATGGTGCTCCTTCCCTTCTAAGCTCTGCCATGCGCCCAAACAGTGTTTAACCCCCAAATATGGGGTATCAGCCTACTCAGGACAAATTGCAAAACAACTTTTGGGGTCCAATTTCTCCTGTTACCCTTAGGAAAATTAAAAATTGGGAGCAAAAATATCATTTTTGTGGAAAAAAATATAATGTTGCAGGACGCACTGCAAATACTCAATGAAATAATTAATGTCGGGGGTGCAAATGGACACATGAAGAGTTAATGCAACAAAAAAGGAAAGAAAGACCACATAAAAATGCACACCAACAATATATATATATAATAATAACAACAGGAAAAGCTTTATTGACAACAATATAAATTTAAAAACAAAAAGGGAATACAATCCCCCTGTTAGTCCTGATCAATACAATAATGAATTGAGTCTCATGCATATATCATCAGCATAAATAAAGGAACAAAAAACGGAAAAACATCCACAATAAGGTGTATCCATATGATAGATGTAAATATATAATTACACCAAAGAGCACCTAATGGCGCACAATCCTGATCAAATCGCCCTAATGCTGGAGACTCAAACAATAAAATAGCCTTCACGTGGAAAAATACCATGGATCTCATGTCAATCACAGCTGAAGTGCCACATAGTCTAATAGAATATATAATATCCACAATACTTGAGATGAAGGTCCAGAAAAAATACAGTATATGTAGACCAGCGCACAACATGTGCACAAAATGGTTCAATCCCATAAAGATTAATAAGTAAATAACCGCACTAGATGCTGAGCTGCACACATAAAACCACTTAAATAAGTGGTAATAAAGTATCAAACAGGCAGATATTATTTAAGAAGCCATGATAATACCAAGTGAAAACCACACTAATGTGGATCTGCATGAAAGACGCCATATAAATAAGTGGCATTGAGATATCAGGCAAACAACGCTGTTGAAAAACAGCCAAGTATGCCCAGTGAATGGCAGCCCTCTCACGGTTAGAAGCAACAGCTCACATGTGAAACAGATATAATGAAATGCTTGAATGGTCCATACCAAGGCAACAGTACAGACAGGACGGCAGAAGGGAGGAAACCCAACGCGTGCCGCCGTATCAAGACGGCTTCATCAGGGGAAGTATGCATGACATTGCTGCTAAAGCCTTTAAATACCTGTATATGAAGAGCTCAGTCCAACCACCTGTGAAGGAACATGCCAGACCCAAACCATAAATAACGAGGAAAGCTGAAAACCTGGCAGACGTCTCTGCTCAAGGTGTCAGCTGCACACGCGCTGTGATTACAGCGCGGTGCAGATGACATGAAATGAAGCATAAAGTGCGCATGCGCAGCTCCCTGGAGTCTCAATAGCAGGCAGAAACAAACAGGGAAAAAAGAAAAAAAGGTTGTATATCGCACTATGTGAATGACCAGTTAGGTAATGAAAATACACCTAAGGCTGGGGTCACACTGGCGAGGAATACGGCCGAGAGAGGCGCTAAAAGCACGCATTAGACACGGACCAATGATTCTCTATGGGGTCCCTCGCACCAGCCGTATATTTCTCATCCGTATTCTAGGCTCCGTGCCAATCGCAGCATGCTGCGATTGTCAGCGTACTACGGCCGTAATACGCCAATGCAAGTCTATGGGTGCGCAAAAAATACGGATTACACACGGACCACACATGTGTCTTGCGAGAAATACGCACCAGGTGTCTTTTAGCAAAGCCGGCAATTCAGTGCGCTATACAGTAAACTCACACTGACAGGTTTAATAAAGAAACGAAAGAATAGATATATACACATAGAATACATATATATATGCATTCTATGTGTCTATATCTATTCTTTCATTTCTTTATTAAAACTGTCACAGGGCTCCATTATATGTCCATTTTGCAAGCCTGCGAGAAAATCTCACCATACGGATGCCATGCGGATTACATACGGATGCTGACATGCGCAAAATACGCGACCACACCTTGATTACAGATGACGTACGGAGCACTATTTAGGGGTCTGTCATCCGTATTACGCATGTAAAATACTGACCGTATTTTGCGCAGGTTAGTGTGACTCCAGCCTAACACAAGAATTAAACAGCCGTGATATGGCACAGATAATTCATGGCCAAACGTTGAACAAGGACTATAAATGCTAAATATAAAGGTTTTATTTAGCATCAGATAGATCAATATAAATGGTACTTGCATAAATCCTCAATAAGATTTACATATGGGAAGCAACAGCAACCAGATAGAGATGGTACACATTAAAGGATAAGGATATACTAAAGAGATAATATTCTTAGTTCATAATGTAAGAACAATAGGAATGATCCATAAAATGAACCACTCTCCAAAAGGAAGAGATTGTACATGATCGATTATGAACTAAGAAAGGATTACAGGGGAGGCTGCACCACACTGAATGCCTCAATCTAGTAGCCAAGAGAAGCGGACAAGGAAGAAGGATGTGTATCGCACAGTGTGAATGACCAGTCTGGATATGAAAAAAGGAGGGGGGGGGCGGGGGAGGGGCACAGAGTAAAAGTCATAAGGTGACAAGGGTAATTCATAACCAACTTAAAACAAGGACTATAGATAACAAATATAGTCATTTTATTTAAGGTCAGATAGGTCAATATAAATGATGCTCACCCATGTCCTCAATAAGGTTTATATATGAAGAGCCACAGTAACCAGATATGGATAATACACATTAAAGGATATTAAAGGATAAGATGGTGCTAGAAAAATAATATCCTCTGTTCATAATGTAAGGACAAGAACAATAGTCACTAGAGTGGATCAATCTTCAAAATGTGGTGCATGGTCAATCAATAACCAAAGAGGGGATTACCAGGGAGACTGCACCACACTGCTCTCCTGAAACAGCCCGCACCACTGACAGCCCACTCCCAAATGGAAAACATACCTAAATGACCCCCACACCCCGGACCCAAAGACGCTAGGCTACTATAACCATGTGAATCCAATGTGATGCATGCGTGCAGATAAAACACTCAATGTGAAAAAAACACTTGAAAGTGTTAAATGTGGTATATTAAACACATGCAACACTTGCAGAACACCTAGGATGGAATTGTAAATCACAACCAGAAACGCCACACAAAGGGAATATGATGTGAACATGTAAAAAAATTAATGCAAAACAAGCTGAAAAGCTAGTCAAAATCCATAGATACAGTAAGGAAAACTTTAGCAATTATCAATACATTTTAAAAGTCCAATAAGAAGATATCGAGACTTTATCCATGTAGTCCATAGCTTGATCAAATTGCATGTAGGTGGGGCAATTCATTGAGGGAAGAAGAAACCAAGGAATCCATCAATGGAGATGTCCAAGGCGATATTGGAAGAAGACAAGGAGTCATCCAAGAAAGCCTGTAAAGAGAAGATCTTCATTAATACCCAAAGGTGCCGTGGAATTTAACAGAAAGATCCATCGTGATTCGGCCTGTAATAATTTTCTTTCCACAGGTCCCCCCCTGTCCGATGGCCTTATATGTTCCAAACCTAGAACATACGTGTTACGATAACTCCCTGAATGTTTACTTAAAAAATGAGAGGCCACCGAGGTAAGAATCTTACCTTTGCGGACATCCACTGAAGCAGTATTAATTGAAGAGAAGTGTCTCTGAATTCTACGACGTAATTCTTGTGAGGTCTGACCCACATAGATCTGTGGACAGGGACATATGATGGCATAAATAACATGGGTCGTATAACAGTTGATGTATGTTTTTAACTTGTGTCGCACCTGATCAATGGGGTTATAGAAATTATCCCGAGTGGGGTTCATAAAGGGACAAATATTACAGTCAGATCCTTGGTTGACAAGGCATTGACATTGGACATCATTAGCTCGAGTGAACGTGATTTCATTTGGGTGGAGCATCCCACTACTTCTACTTTCTATATGTTGCCCAAAAACTGGTGTGTATGTTGATCAGCAGTGAAACTGCTGAGGTGCTGTTTCTATGTGTTTGGGAAGTCTCTAAGTAGCTGGTGAGACGGGCGGAACCAGTTACCTACAAACCCACCCAGGGGGTGTTTTGAACCTGCGCGGCCAGCAGGTGATGGTCATGAAAGCCATGTTGTACTGACCGGGGTAAGAGAAAGAGACTGTGGATTGCTATAGGGTGCCTGTTGTGAGTTAATTCTCTGGTTCACCAGTTGTGAGTTCTCCTTCCAGACTCCCTCTGGTGGTAACAGGAGGTAGAGAGGCTGATTTGATCAGTGGAGATCTGCCACCTAAGAATGAGGATGATGATTGGATCTCAGGAGTCTCAGATTGGATTTAAGACAGCCGACGCCATATTCAGTTGCTGGTGATTCCTTCTGGCTTGTCAGCTCTTGGTTTTCAGCTCTGTTCCAGTCATCTAAAGCTAAGTTTTTCTGCTAATGTTCACACTTGATTTTGTTGGTCTATTCAGTTTTTTGGTGTGGTCAGCCAGCCCCTGCTGGGGGCTGTGCTGAATTTCCACTCTTATTTATCAGTATTTTGCCAATTGGCTTTTTGTCCCTTACTAGTTCGGTCTCTTTTTGCTCTGTCTCAGAATATTGCAGAGTGCTGATATAGTGGGAGAAGTCTAGTGACTTCAGGGTTAATTTTGCTATCAGAAGTGTTGGACATGATTTTTGTAGGGTTTTTTGCAGGTTGCAGACAGTGTCTTTCCTTTCCTGTCTAGTTAGTTTGGGCCCCATCATTTGCTCAGCCTAGTTTCCTGCCTGTGTTTGTGCCTTCATCTTGTTTCACCGTCAATACGTGTGTGGGGGCTATCTATTCCTTTGGGGTCTGCTCTGGGTCAGTTAGTTTTCCCTTTTCTTGCTTTAGGCTTATTTAGTCCTCCGGCCGTGACGAGGCGTCTAGGAACATCGTAGGCACGCTCCACGGCTACTGCTAGTTGTGTGGTAAGATCAGGGATCTGCAATCTGCATAGTTACCAACCTCTCTTCTGTGACTTAGCTTGTTTTGCTTTTTTCTCCTCGGTGACACATTCATAACAGAATCACCAGCCATACCGCAGACTATAGGGTACTCAAAAGCAGGAAAAAGTTGTTAAAAAAAAAAAGGTCAGAATTTTTTTTTTTTTTTACATTTTTTCCTCTTTTTTCTCTGGGGCCGTAGGAGGATTTTTTTTCTCTTATTCCTAATGGAGATTAAGCAATTGTCTGATCGTGTGGAGCAGCTGGCTGCTGTAGTGCAGGGAATTTCCACCTATCTCATTCAGTCACATGCTGCTGAACCTAAGATCCCTACTCCTGATGTGTTTTCTGGGGATCGGTCTAAATTTCTGAATTTTAAGAATAATTGTAAATTATTTCTGGCCTTGAAGCCTAACTCATCGGGGAGATCTGTGCAGCAGGTTAAAATTGTCATCTCCTTGCTGCGCGGCGATCCCCAGGATTGGGCTTTTTCTCTGACACCTGAAAATCCTTTTCTGACTAATGTGGATGCATTTTTTCAAGCCTTGGGGTTGCTGTATGATGAACCTAATGCTGTTGATCAAGCTGAGAGAACCCTGTTGGCATTAAACCAGGGTCAGGATTCTGAAGAGTTATACTGGCAAAAATTCCAAAAGTGGGCGGTCCTTACTACATGGAATGATAGTGCATTGGCAGCTCTCTTTCGGAAGGGTTTATCAGAGACCGTAAAAGATGTTATGGTGGGATTTCCTGTTCCCTCTGGTCTAGATGATTCTATGTCATTAGCCATTCAAGTTGATCGGCGTTTACGTGAGCGTAAAACTACACGTGAGGCGCTGCCACCTTTTGAACAAATGTCTGAACCTATGCAATGTGATGGGGTTTTGTCTAGGGTGCAACATCAGGAGTTTAGAAGGCGTAATAAGCTGTGTTTTTCTGTGGAGATTCCTCTCATATTATTTCTGTCTGCCCAAAACGACAGAAACGTTTTCCACACACATTTGCTGTGGGCAGTATACAACTTAAGTTTCTTTTGGCAATTTCTCTGATCTGCTCCTTATCCACTTTTTCCACGAAGGCTTTTGTGGATTCAGGAGCAGCGTTGAATCTGATGGATTTGGACTTTGCTAAACGTTGTGGTTTTTCCATGACGCTGCTGCGGACGCCTATTCCTTTGAGGGGTATTGATGCTAATCCTTTGGCGGAGAATAAACCCCTCAGTTTTGGACCCAGGTGACAATGCGAGTTGCCCCAGACCACAAAGAAAATTGTAAATTTTTGGTGCTGCATAATCTGCATGATACTATTGTCCTGGGTTTTCCTTGGCTGCAAACTCATAATCCAGTTTTGGATTGGAAATCTACGTCTGTGGTGAGTTGGGGTTGTCAGTCTGTTCTTAGGGACGCTCCTGTTTTCTCCACCTCTCCTCAGTCTCATGATATTCCTGACTATCTAGCCGATTTTTTTGATGTATTTAGTGAGAGCAAGTCTGTGTCTTTGCCTCCTCATAGGAGTTATGACTGTGCAATTAAGTTGATGCCTGGGTGTAAATTTCCCAAGGGTCGGCTTTTCAACTTATCAGTACCCGAACATGATGCTATGCGATCTTATATTAAGGAGTCATTGGAGAAGGGTCATATTAGACCATCCTCGTCACCTTTAGGTGCTGGGGGTTTTTTTGTAGCCAAAAAAGATGGTTCATTAAGACCGTGTATTGATTATCGTTCCCTTAACAAGATGACGATTAAATATCAGTACCCGTTACCTCTTATGTCTGATTTATTCTCCAGAGTTAAGAGTGCCTGCTGGTTTACTAAGCTTGACCTCAGGGGGGCGTATAATCTTATTCACATCAAGCACGGGGATGAATGGAAGACGGCGTTTAATACTACGGAGGGACATTTTGAGTACCTGGTGATGCCTTTTGGGCTCACTAATGCCCCTTCTGTCTTCCAGTCCTTTATGAATGATATTTTCTGTGACCTTGTGGATAAGTTTTTGATCATCTATCTGGATGATATTTTGATCTTTTCTAGTGAATGGGATTCTCATGTGGAACACGTCCGGACTGTGTTCCGGATTTTGAGGGAGAATTCCCTGTTTGTTAAGGGATCGAAATGCCTCTTTGGTGTACAGAGGATTTCATTTTTGGGATTTATCTTATCTCCATCGACTATTGAAATGGACCCGACCAAGGTACAGGCCATTTATGATTGGGTTCAGCCTACTTCTTTGAAGGCCCTCCAGAATTTTTTGGGTTTTGCTAATTTCTATCGTAAATTTATAGTTAATTTTTCTGGTATTGTCAAACCACTGACTGATCTGACCAAGAAGGGCGCTGATGTGCTGAATTGGTCTCCTTAGGCTATCTCAGCATTTCAGGAGCTTAAGCAGAGATTTACTTCAGCTCCAGTTTTACGGCAACCTGATGTCTCCCTTCCTTTTCAGGTGAAGGTAGATGCTTCTGAGATTGGTGCAGGAGCTGTTTTGTCCCAAAAAGACCCTGTGACTTCTAAGATGAATCCCTGTGCCTTCTTTTCTCGAAAGTTATCCCCATCTGAACGCAGCTATGACGTGGGGAATCGGGAATTGTTGGCCGTGAAGTGGGCATTTGAGGAGTGGAGACATTGGTTGGAGGGAGCTAGACATCAAGTTGTGGTCCTCACCGATCACAAGAATTTGATTTATCTGGAGTCGGCCAAATGCTTGAATCCTAGACAGGCTAGATGGGCCTTGTTTTTCATGCGTTTTAATTTTGTGGTCTCTTTTCTTCCGGGCACTAAGAATGATAAGGCAGACGCACTTTCTAGGAGTTTCTTTGCCGATTCTCTTAGTGTGACCAAGCCTACTACCATCCTAGGTGAGGAGGTAGTTCTCTCTGCCATTTCGCCCGATTTGAGACGCGCCCTGGAGAAATTTCAGGAGGCTAAACCTGAGCGTTGCCCTATGGGAAAATTGCATGTCCCTGACCAGTGGAGAAAGAGAGTGATGTCTGAAATTCATTGCTCCGCATTGGCTGTTCATCCATGTATTTTTGGTACCAGAGATTTGGTGAGTCAGTCCTTTTGGTGGCCTGCCTTATCTCGTGACGTCAGGAATTTTGTACAGTCCTGTGGGACTTGTTCTCGGTCTAAACCTTGTTCTCGTTCTAGTGGGTTGCTGATGCCCTTGCCGGTGCCCAAGAGGCCATGGACCCATATCTCAATGGATTTTATTTCTGATCTTCCTGTCTCTCAGAGAATGACTGTTATCTGGGTGATTTGTGATAGATTTTCGAAGATGGTCCATCTTGTACCACTCCCAAAGTTGCCATCTTCCGCTGAGTTGGTGCCCTTGTTTTTACAACAGGTGGTTCGGTTACATGGGATTTCTGAGAATATTGTATCCAACAGAGGAGTCCAGTTTGTTTCCAGATTCTGGAAAGCCTTTTGTTCCAATCTGGGAATTCAGTTATCCTTCTCCTCTGCGTTTCATCCCCAGACTAATGGACAGACTGAGAGAACAAACCAGACCTTGGAGTCTTATTTGAGATGTTTTATAACTGCTGATCAGGATGATTGGGTCTCATTTTTGCCCTTGGCCGAATTCGCACTGAACAATAGAGCTAGTTCTGCCACTTTGATATCACCCTTTTTCTGTAATTTTGGGTTTGATCCTCGATTCTCTTCAGGGCAAGTGGAATCTTCGTCCTGCCCAGGTGTGGACACTGTGGTTAAGAGAATGCAGCAGATATGGGACCAAGTGGTGGATAAGTTGTCACTCTCTCAGGAAAAGGCCAACGATTTTCTAACTGGCATAGGTCCATTGGTCCCCGGTTTAAAGTGGGTGATATGGTTTGGTTGTCGTCTAAGAATATTCCTATGAAGGTTGCATCTCCTAAATTTAAGCCAAGATTTATTGGTCCTTATAAGATTTTGGAAATTCTTAATCCTGTTTCGTTTCGATTGGCTCTTCCAGTTACGTTCAAGATCCATAACATATTTCACAAATCTCTGTTGAAGAGGTTTGTTGAGCCAGTGGTTCCTATGGCAGCACCTACTGACCCTGTGTTGGTTGAAGGCAATGTGGAATATGAGGTAGAGAAAATATTGGATTCTCGTTTGGTTAGATGGAGACTCCAGTATTTGGTCAAATGGAAGGGTTATGGTCAGGAGGATAATTCTTGGGTCTCTGCCTCCGATATTCATGCTAATAGATTGGTTCGTGCTTTTCACCGGGCCCATCCTGATCGGCCTGGTGGCGTGGATGAGGGTTTGGTGACCCCTCTTCAAGGGGGGGTACTGTTGTGAGTTCATTCTCTGGTTCACCAGTTGTGAGTTCTCCTTCCAGACTCCCTCTGGTGGTAACAGGAGGTAGAGAGGCTGATTTGATCAGAATGAGGATGATGATTGGATCTCAGGAGTCTCAGATTGGATTTAAGACAGCCGACGCCCTATTCAGTTGCTGGTGATTCCTCCTGGCTTGTCAGCTCTTGGTTTTCAGCTCTGTTCCAGTCATCTAAAGCTAAGTTTTTCTTCTAATGTTCACACTTGATTTTGTTGGTCTATTCAGTTTTTTGGTGTGGTCAGCCAGCCCCTGCTGGGGGCTGTGCTGAATTTCCACTCTTATTTATCAGTATTTTGCCAATTGGCTTTTTGTCCCTTACTAGTTCGGTCTCTTTTTGCTCTGTCTCAGAATATTTCAGAGTGCTGATATAGTGGGAGAAGTCTAGTGACTTCAGGGTTAATTTTGCTATCAGAAGTGTTGGACATGATTTCTGTATAGTTTTTTGCAGGTTGCAGACAGTGTCTTTCCTTTCCTTTCCTGTCTAGATAGTTTGGGCCCCATCATTTGCTCAGCCTATTTTCCTGCCTGTGTTTGTGCCTTCATCTTGTTTCACCATCAATACATGTGTGGGGGCTATCTATTCCTTTGGGGTCTGCTCTGGGTCAGTTAGTTTTCCCTTTTCTTGCTTTAGGCTTATTTAGTCCTCCGGCTGTGACGAGGCATCTAGGAACATCGTAGGCACGCTCCATGGCTACTGCTAGTTGTGTGGTAAGATCAGGGATCTGCAATCTGCATAGTTACCAACCTCTCTGGTTTTCTGTGACTAGCTTGTTTTGCTTTTTTTTCCTCGATGACCCATTCATAACAAGTTCCTCTGTGGATATGAGGTACCCGAGGGCCTGTGTGGTCAACAAAGGTAACGGACAGGTGTTCTTGTTGTACTGACCTGGGTCAGTGAGAAAGACAGTGTACCTGGAGGGTTCAGTGAGCAAGGTCCTGGAGGGTCAGTGTTGGGAGGTTCTGGGAAAAGAATTGGATCCCTGGAGCATGTGGTATGACCTTAGACCTGGTGAGGCATGATTGTTGGACAGTCTCAGGTGGAGGCGGATGTCCTGAATAGCACCCGCCAAGCCCCTTGACCTGGTGAGGCCAGTGTGTTGGGAAGCCCTGGTAGGAGGGTTGGCTCCCTGAATAGCACCCGCTGCGTCCTGTGTATTGGACGGTCTCAGGCGGAGCTGGAACATCCTGAATAGCACATAGACAGGACACGTGAGTTTTGCGTGGTGTGTTTTTTTTTCTCTTGTCTCAACTCAGCTGCGATGGCTCAGGAGAGTCAAGAAGGTGACAAGCGGCTTGCTGTAACTCGGCAGGGTTATGAAGTGGACAAGCGGCTTGCTGTAACTCGGCGGGGTTATGAAGGGGACAAGCGGCATCCTGTAACTCGGTTGGGTTATGAAGGTGTGTGAGCGGCAGCCGGTGGTGTCGGTGATCGGTGACAGCAGGAGCTGTGGTGGTGCCAGCAAGGACTTGTGTGGTATCGTTAAAGACATAAACTCTGTTGTGTGAACTGTGGTCTAAGAAGACCTGTAGAACGGACATGGGGAGATCCCGAAAGGGGTGGTAGCCCAAAAGGGTGGAGTCCAAGAAGGGGCCGGTGACCCAAATTGGGGTGGTAGCCCAAAAGGGGGTGGAGTCCCAGAAGAGGGCGGTGACCCAATTTGGGGTGGTAACTCAAAAAGGGGTGGAGTCCCAGAGGGAGGCGGTGGCCTAAATTGGGATGGTGGTCCAGAAAGGGGCCGAGTTTGCAAAAGGGGCAGCACTGGGTGCCTCAGTGGACATGTCAGGGGAACCGCAGTGTGTGTATGTCTTTTGAGGAGTGCGGCATGTATTTTCCAGATAACGACGGGCCACAGGTGTGTACCGTGATGCTGCACTGGGAAGGAGTCACGGGTACTGTAGGCTGGACTCAAAGAGTCAGGTGACTCTGACAGGATCTCCGCTCATTTTATCGCTGACTGAGAAAAATGTCAGGGTTTGCTGCGACCACGGGGACATTGTGAATTATACGGTAGACAGTCCTGATTGAGTTGACAAAGGGGGAGTGCCAAGGTGGTAGTATGCCACCAAACTTAGTGCATACATTTGAGAGGGGTCGGGACTTTGTCTTGTTTGATGATATATGGCAGGAGGATGGAGACGTTCCTACTCTTGGGTTAGCAGACATTGTGACGGTGACACCAGCTAAGCTGGACAGGTCAGTTGTAGAAGTGACCGGAAGAAGGGGTACATCTGCCCAACTTACGGACCTGATGTCTCATGACATGACGGATGGTGGGCTGGGAGATGAGACGACTTGAGTGGACACATGGTCAGAGGGTAACTGGAGGGTTATCTTGGATGATTGGCGTGACTCAGACTCTAGGGGTGACTGTGGCTCTGAGAGAGAGAGAGGGAGAACAGACTGGATGAGCTAGAGAAAGAAGTCTTCAAGCTTAAAGGTCACCTGGCATCATGGCAAGGTCTAAATAAGTCCCTCAGAGAAGAGGTAGGAGTACTCACAGAAACAGTAAGAGGTTTTCTGCGGGAGAAGAAGTGAGACGAAGACTTACAGCGGCCAGGCCTGAGTGATGGACAGAGTGAAGACAAGAAGAAACTGGAGAGTATGGAAGCAGAGATGATCCATATGCAAGAGAAGCTTGCTGCTGCAGAGCATGCTAAAAGGCAAGCACAGCAGGAAAGAGATGAACTGGCTGATGTGATTGCCAACAACAGTGGTAAAGATGCTCTGGCTTTGGAAGAAAAGAGGCGGTTAGAGTCTCGCATTGTTCAGCTGGAAGAAGAAGTGGAGGAAGAACAAGGCAACGTTGAATTAGCCAATGACAGGCTGAGAAAGGACACACTTCAGGTTGACCAGATGAATGCTGATCTGAAGACAGAATGTAGCAATGCTCAGAAGAATGAGAGTGCCCGTCAGCAATTAGTTCGCCAGAATAAGGAGTTAGAAGCAAAGGTTGCACAACTGGAGGAACAGCTTGATGCGGAAATTAAAGTACGAAAATCTGAAAGCAAACAAGTACGTCGTACGGAGAAAAAACTGAAGGTTGTACTAAGGCAAATGGATGATGAAAGGCGTAGTTCTGAGCAGTACAAAGACCTGGCGAAGGGAAATAATGTGCGTCTGAAACAGCTGAAGTGCCAGGTGGAAGAAGCAGAGAAAAAGGCTCAACGTGCCAATACATTGCACCGTAGATTACAGTGTGAACTGGAGGATGTTACAGAGACAGCAGGTGCAATGAACCATGAGTTAATGCACTGAAAAGCAAACTTAGACGTGGTGGGGTACCATTTGTTACAAGACGCTTAGATAGAGAAAGGATGGTGACTAAACAGTGTCTGACGACGCAAACAGACCGTGACTGGAGGGTCAAAGACAACAACCGATATTCTGACCGCTGGGGGTGGGGGAGACCTAACATAGGGATGAGGCCGTATGACAGAGGGAGATGGTTCTCACGACCTGTGAGGCAAGGTGTAATGAGTGCCCGGTCTCAAGATCCTGGTGTAATGTTGTGTGTTCAACCCCACAAGTTTGAACAGAGGGGGGAGGTATGTGGTGTAGTGACCACTGTGTCCTCTAGGGGGCGCTGTGTGGATGTCCCAGGAGAGAGGATGAGTGGCAGAGTACTGAATGACCGTTATGTATCTCAAGGTGGGTGGCTTTGGGATGGAGACTTGTATGTATGTTGATCAGCAGTGATACTGCTGAGGTGCTATTTCAATGAGTTTGGGAAGTCTCTAAGTAGCTGGTGAGATGGGAGGAACCAGTTACCTACAAACCCACCCAGGGGGTGTTTTTAAGAGCGCTATTATAAATTGTGTAGGAGTGGTTGAAGGACCTGTGATGAGGTCATAGCCATGTGACCCAGTGGGCGTGGCTACGGACCATATTAGGTGGCCAGGGTAGGTCACATGAGTCAATGCTGGGACCTGGTTGGTCTGTTTTGGAAGGTCCCGTCTGAGAGAGATGGGGCTGTTTTCCTGACAGCAAGTGAACGCTGTGTTAATAGCTGCACGTGCCTGATAGTTCCCTGGAGGGAATGGACGTCTGCAGTGCGGTGAAGCGGCCATGAGGTAAACCCTAATGGGGTGAGATATCTGTGAGGCTGAAGAGCCTGTGTATGGAACATTACATAACCTGTGTGACCACAGGGATAACAGAGGGAAGCTCTGTCATGGACGCTATGCTGCTAATATGAACTTTATGTTGCTGGTCATGGTTTATGATGCCTAAATAAACCGCATGGACTGTGATTGTTTTTATGGAAAACCTGTGCCGGATGTGATTTATTGTCTGCCAGGCGAGTATCCCCTACTCGAAAGACAGCGGTACCTTACAATATATATATATACCCACCCACCGGGGTTAAATGTTTTTCATCCCAGTATCTGATACCCACTCCTTAATAATGGGAAAAAAAATTTTTCTGAGGCCCTCCACTACATTTATTCAAATGGGTATTGGAATGCTTCCTTCTAATTTTTTCTAATTGTTTCCATTATTTCCATTAAGTGCATACAATTTACCAATGCAGGAGACCTAGTAATGGAAAAAAATGCTTTTTTATGGATCCACCTTCTAGCTGAAGGAAAATTTTTGGAAACCAAAAGAGCCAATGGGTTCTATTAGTAATATATGATCCAGTGCAATGTGGTGTGCTGACACTACATACAGGATTTCACAGCTGTTCCAGGAGAGTTTGTACAGTAATATCAAGCTGAGTAGATACGAAATGCCCCACTATATTCCCCAGCAGGGTTGAAGAAATAACAGTCTTTGATGCTGCTACATTAAACTAATCGCTTTTTTCAGGGCTAATTCAAATAGATCATATTCTGTTATAATAATAATACCGCTTTTATCTGCAATTCATCTACAGTGAGGTGTTGCAATACGTATAGCATATGATAGTCATCTAGTTAAGGATTATTGCTTTACACATTCTAAGCCTTGCTGTTGCTTTTCTCCATGAACTCATTGATCGATTCATGTTTTTTATGGTAATCTGTTCTCAGAAGTTCATCAAAGCAGCCAAATAAAAATGGCCACTTAATGGCCCTTAAAAAAATTGTGACTTTGAGAGTCCATTCTTCATAAATTAAACAGGATGTGTCTCACACACCATATGGTGTGCTTGACAAAGACCTGCTGTGAGTTCGAAACGTTGCACCACTTGGTGCTGGATTAAAGTCCACAATTTTTCCTTGAACTGGAGTGCTGCCTGATTTTTTCCATTTTTTTCATATATATATATATATGGAGCGCCCTCACTCACCAGGGCCGTGGGGTACTCGGTACCGGGCCAGTTGATCTTCTCAACTGGGGGTCATCACGGCAGCGGTGACCTGGTCCATGGCCCTGGGGCTCCATTTCAAAGGGGGGTTGTTTCAGTGTGCTTATGGTTGTGAAAGTTTATAAGTGATTTGTGACGCCACCTGTGGTGTTCGGCAATAGAGATGTAAGCCGACGCTGCAGACAGATCCTCTGGGACAGATGGTGTGGTGCAGCAGTGATGTTATAGCCCTCCACAGGCAGGGCTGTAGTCCCAGAGCAGTGTAAGTGAAGTGACACGTAGTTGGTGTAGTGTCAGGCGCAAGGGATGCAGCAGTGCTGGGCAGGTTGGCGCAGGAATAAGCGGAGGACACCAGGGCATGTAGTTCCAAAGCTTTACTCACAGTCTGTTGCAGATACAGGTGCCCGCATCCGTGCCGTGTCCTCTGGGTCAGGGGCTCAGCCAACTTCCAGACAAGATGAAGTACTCCTTTCCAACACTCCGCCAACATATGTGCCTTTCCTGAACGTCTCCTCTTATAGCGCCTTTGAGTGAAGTACTCTCAGTACTGAGTTACACTGAAGTGCCTCCTGTCAGATGTTCCTATGAACTCTACTTGTACGGCAGACAGCTGTAGCCTGCTTCGGGGACTCCTTGCTACTAAGTCCCAGCTCACTAATATGTTGCTGTTGTGCCCCCAAGTATTGTGTGGGAATAAAGTGGTCACTACTTCTATTCCTCCGGTGTCTGCTGCAGGTCCATTAGTATCCGTACAACCTCGGGGACCGAACCCCAGCCTTGCGCTTAGAACTTGAAAAGGGTTGTCCTCTAACCCTGGTCCTTGTTCTCTTATTATCCTCACGTTCTGTGCTAATCCTTCTTTCCAATGGAGAATCAAGCTTCCTTTCTCTGTCTCTTTCCTGTGCCAGCAGACCCAGATCACTGTGGCCTGCTGCAGCATTTCCTTCTTCCATCCCTCTCCCGGGGATATTCTCTGTCTCACACTCCATCCGTCTACATCCTCACTCTCTGACTGAGTGACTGGACTGACTCCCTGAACTCAACTCTTCCCGCTCTTTTATGTGAACTAAACTCCACCCACTTCCCAGCACGTTTCGTGTTCCAAGCAGGGAGCCACCAAGGGGTGCTATGCTACACTCCAAGCAGGGAGCCGCCGAAGGTGCTTTGCTACACTACTTTGTGGTGTGGGGTGCAGGTGTTGGAGCGTGGTCAGGAGTCTCCACCTCACCTGGATGGTGGGGTACCACACCTCAGGAGAAGGTGCAGTACCTCTGTGGCGACTGAACCCTCAGGGGCGCCATATATATATATATATATATATATATATATATATATACATATATAATTTGTCGTAATACTACATAAACACTGTGCTAGTGAGGTTGCACAGGGATGTATTAATGTCTACTTCATAATTGTTGGACATCACAATAATTGAAACTGGTTAACTCAGAAGTCAATAACATCTATTTTATCTATTATATAATGGACCTGCTACTGTTGTGGTATCTGTTATACATAAAAATGGCACTGCCAATGGAATCACATTTGTATCACCTTTTAAAAAGTAAAATAAACTGTATAGAATAAATACACAAAATGATAGTATTATGGTGAACGTAGAAAGGAGCACCTATTAAGGTATTTATTCAGCAAACGGATGAAGTAATATGTGAAAAATGAACAGATAGAACCAATAAAATATTAATGGATCAATGAGAATCGTAGACTTGACAGCTCCATAAGTTTCTCTTGACTGACTTGGCAGCTTAAATTTTAATCAGCAAATGACCCTCTACAAGCTTTGAATCAGCTGAAACTAAAAGTCTCGGTTCTTGACATCGTTTACTGAATTAGTAGAAATATGCAACTTCATACATTTTTCATGATGTCATTTAAAATTTAGAATTGCTTTAAACTTTGTGGAAATAATGCTGAAAAGCAATTGGCAACTGCCCAATATTTGGTACAGTATTTATTTGGAACATAGTGCCTGTAGCAAAAATAACAATGTATACATATTTTAGAGTTCCTTTAAAAAAAACTCTATTTGGAGCAGCTGTGGTAGACTGAAAACCATTTGGCCCTTAACAGTATTCCACTGGATAGATTTGGCAAGTCATACACTGGCACCTTATACAGACATGGCTGTCCTACATTGTATTGAACTGACAAGATGAAAAAACAGAACATGGACATTTTCAGTTGTTATGTAGGATTAAAAAAAAATCTTTGCAGTCTTAAAAGTTGAGCTATAATGCTAGAATTTTAGCATTTAACAAAGTTGTTATGCTGAGGATTGAAACTTTGGAAAGAGTTTACTGTTATGAAGATATGTTGAGAAATATATATACACACACATCACCTTTATACTTAGAAACAGAAGGAAAAATAAACAAATGTTTGCATTTCAATCAAGTTCACATCATCATTATTTGTATCATTATTTGAAATACTGTACTAATATGAACAGGTCATGTTCACTCAGCTGCTGATTCTATACTTTGACTTAGATTAAGGACTAAATCTATGTGATGTTATGACATTTAGCTCCACACCATCTGCTCTATTGGCCTGGAGTAAAGGGGGTCACCGATTTTGTGACGTTATAGCGATATTGCTAGCGATATCGCTATGTGTGATACTTACCTCCGACCGGCTCCCCCGCTGTCCATCGCTGATCGCGCGAGAATGTCCGGCTCCATTTCTCGTCGTCAGCTTCCTGCTGGGCTTCCTGCTATGATGACGAGCGACGTGTGGAGGCGGGTGGGAGGACGCCAGGATCGCTGTGTGTGAAAGGTGAGTATCGTGCGCTGCGTCGCTGCTGCATCTCTGTGAGGTCTGCCTGTGTGACAGCTCACTAGCGATCATTTAGCGATGCACCAGCGATCCTGACCGGGTCATATCGCTGGTCGGATCGCTGGTGCATCGCTAAATGTAAAAGGGCCTTAAGAGTGCTCTACAAACAATCTTTTAAACTGGCATATCCAGTCGGATAAAAAGTTACCTTGCTTATAAAGGCTCTGCCATCCTCCCTTGATTTGAATTGTCTTTCCACCTGAATAGACTTATGTTTTAAATAGTGGTTCTTGGGGAAAATTCAAGATTCCTGTATTCCATGGTCGAGGGCTTCATCTAAATCTGGACACCAGAGAGGCCATACAAAAACTCAATGATATTTGCAGGAACAAGTTATTGTCAGTTGAAAGATTCTGTCACCTTACTGAAGACTTTGTCTATATTGTGGTGAATGGGATAATTCTGTTTAAAACTATTCCAAAACTTATGAACAAACAGGGAAATCATCAGTCCCTTAGTAAAGGAGAAAGGATAACATTGGTGGATGAGTGGACCAAAATTCCTCCTGACTAGTGTTGAGCGATACCATCCGATATTTAGAAATATCGGATCAGATTAGATCGGCCCGATACCCCAAAAAGTATCGGTATCGCCGATTCCGATACCGGAAGTCCCATTCAAGTCAATGGGACAGAAATATCGGAATTAAAAAAAACCCTTTCTTGCTTTGTACATCCTGTTCAGGAGGGGGGAAGAGTGTGGGCGGTACGTGGGCAGACACTGTGCGTGTCTGTGTGTGCGGGCGGGGTCTGTGCAGGCCTCTCAGGGGTCTGTGCCGACTGTCGGGGGCCTGTGCCGGCTGCCGGTGGTCTGTACGGGCCTCTCGGGAGTCTGAGCCGACTGTCGGGGGCCTGTGTCGGCTGCCGGTGGTCTGTACGGGCCTCTTCGGGGTCTGTGCCGACTGTCGGGGGCCTGTGCCGGCTGCCGGTGATCTGTACGGGCCTCTCGGGGGTCTGTACAGGCCTGTTGGGGGCCTGTGCCAGCTGCCGGTGGTCTGTACAGGCCTCTCGGGGGCCTGTGCTGACTGTCGGTGGTCTGTGCCGGCTGCCGGGGGCTTGTGCCGGCTGCCGGTGGCCTGTACGGGCCTCTCGGGGGCCTGTGCTGACTGTCGGTGGTCTGTGCCAGCTGCCGGGGGCTTGTGCCGGCTGCCGGTGGTCTGTGCGGGCCAGCCGGGGGTCGGGCGATGCCTGCTACAATGACAGTGATTGACACATTAGCCAATGATGGGGCAGTAGTAGTCCCATCATCCATTGAATGTAAAAAAAAAAAACCATACTACATACATACTACATATATACTACATTCATACAACATACATACATACTACATACATGCTACATATATACTACATTAATACAACATACATATATACTACATACAGTGGGGCAAAAAAGTATTTAGTCAGTCAGCAATAGTGCAAGTTCCACCACTTAAAAAGATGAGAGGCGTCTGTAATTTACATCATAGGTAGACCTCAACTATGGGAGACAAACTGAGAAAAAAAATCCAGAAAATCACATTGTCTGTTTTTTTTTTCCTTTTATTTGCATATTATGGTGGAAAATAAGTATTTGGTCAGAAACAAGCAATCAAGATTTCTGGCTCTCACAGACCTGTAACTTCTTCTTTAAGAGTCTCCTCTTTCCTCCACTCATTACCTGTAGTAATGGCACCTGTTTAAACTTGTTATCAGTATAAAAAGACACCTGTGCACACCCTCAAACAGTCTGACTCCAAACTCCACTATGGTGAAGACCAAAGAGCTGTCAAAGGACACCAGAAACAAAATTGTAGCCCTGCACCAGGCTGGGAAGACTGAATCTGCAATAGCCAACCAGCTTGGAGTGAAGAAATCAACTGTGGGAGCAATAATTAGAAAATGGAAGACTTACAAGACCACTGATAATGTCCCTCGATCTGGTGCTCCACGCAAAATCCCACCCCGTGGGGTCAGAATGATCACAAGAACGGTGAGCAAAAATCCCAGAACCACGCGGGGGGACCTAGTGAATGAACTGCAGAGAGCTGGGACCAATGTAACAAGGCCTACCATAAGTAACACACTACGCCGCCATGGACTCAGATCCTGCAGTGCCAGACGTGTCCCACTGCTTAAGCCTGTACATGTCCGGGCCCGTCTGAAGTTTGCTAGAGAGCATTTGGATGATCCAGAGGAGTTTTGGGAGAATGTCCTATGGTCTGATGAAACCAAACTGGAACTGTTTGGTAGAAACACAACTTGTCGTGTTTGGAGGAAAAAGAATACTGAGTTGCATCCATCAAACACCATACCTACTGTAAAGCATGGTGGTGGAAACATCATGCTTTGGGGCTGTTTCTCTGCAAAGGGGCCAGGACGACTGATCCGGGTACATGAAAGAATGAATGGGGCCATGTATCGTGAGATTTTGAGTGCAAACCTCCTTCCATCAGCAAGGGCATTGATGATGAAACGTGGCTGGGTCTTTCAACATGACAATGATCCAAAGCACACCGCCAGGGCAAAGAAGGAGTGGCTTCGTAAGAAGCATTTCAAGGTCCTGGAGTGGCCTAGCCAGTCTCCAGATCTCAACCCTATAGAAAACCTTTGGAGGGAGTTGAAAGTCCGTGTTGCCAAGCGAAAAGCCAAAAACATCACTGCTCTAGAGGAGATCTGCATGGAGGAATGGGCCAACATACCAACAACAGTGTGTGGCAACCTTGTGAAGACTTACAGAAAACGTTTGACCTCTGTCATTGCCAACAAAGGATATATCACAAAGTATTGAGATGAAATTTTGTTTCTGACCAAATACTTATTTTCCACCATAATATGCAAATAAAAGGAAAAAAAAACAGACAATGTGATTTTCTGGATTTTTTTTTCTCAGTTTGTCTCCCATAGTTGAAGTCTACCTATGATGTAAATTACAGACGCGTCTCATCTTTTTAAGTGGTGGAACTTGCACTATTGCTGACTGACTAAATACTTTTTTGCCCCACTGTACATACTACATATATACTACATTGTTGTATGAATGTAGTATATATGTAGCATGTATGTAGTATGTATGTTGTATGAATGTGGCATATATGTAGCATGTATGTGGTATGTATGTATGTTGCATGAATGTAGTATATATGTAGCATGTATGTATGTATGTTGTATGAATGTAGTATATATGTATCATGTATGTAGTATGTATGTATTTTGCATGAATGTAGTATATATGTAGTATGTATGTAGTATATGTTGTTTGAATGTAGTATATATGTAGCATGTGTGTAGTATTTATGTATGTTGTATGAATGTAGTATATATGTAGCATGTATGTAGTATGTAGTATATATGTATGTTGTATGAATGTAGTATATATGTAGCATGTATGTAGCATGTATGTATGTTGTATGAATGTAGTATATATGTAGTATGTATGTAGCATATGTTGTTTGAATGTAGTATATATGTAGCATGTGTGTAGTATTTATGTATGTTGTATGAATGTAGTATATATGTAGCATGTATGTAGTATGTAGTATATATGTATGTTGTATGAATGTAGTATATATGTAGCATGTATGTAGCATGTATGTATGTTGTATGAATGTAGTATATATGTAGTATGTATGTAGTATATATGTATGTTGTATGAATATAGTATATATGTAGCATGTATGTAGTATGTATGTATGTTGTATGAATGTAGTATATATGTATCATGTATGTAGTATGTAGTATATATGTATGTTGTATGAATGTAGTATATATGAAGTATGTATGTAGTATGTATGTATGTTGTATGAATGTAGTATATATGTAGTATGTATGTAGTATGTTTTTTTTTTTACATTCAACACATTAGCCGGATGATGGGACTACTACTGTCCCATCATTGGCTAATGTGTCAATCACTGTCATTGTAGCAGGCATCGCCCGATGGGACTTGTAGTCCCATCGGTCGATGCCTGCACACACACAAGACCCCTGGCAGGCCCGCACAGACCACTGGCAGCCGGCACAGGCCCCCGGCAGCTGGCACAGACCACCGACAGCCGGCACAGGCCCCCGAGAGACCCGTACAGACCACTGGCAGCCGGCACAGGCCCACAGCAGCCAGCACAGACCACTGACAGCTGGCACAGGCCCCCAAGAGGCCCATACAGACCATTGGCAACCAACACAGGCCCCCGGCAGGCCTGTACAGACCTCCGAGAGGCCCGTACAGACCACCGGCAGCCGGCACAGGCCCCTGAGAGGCCCATACAGACCAACGGCAGCCGACTCAGGCCCCCGACAGGCCTGTACAGACCCCCGAGAGACCCGTACAGACCTCCGGCAGCCGGCACAGGCCCCTGAGAGGCCCGTACAGACCACCAGCAGCCGGCACAGGCCCCCGACAGGCCTGTACAGACCCCCGAGAGGCCCGTACAGACCACCAGCAGCCGGCACAGACCACCAGCAGTCGGCACAGACCCCCCGCAGTCGGCACAGACCCCCCGCAGTTGGCACAGACCGCGCATCATGATGACATCATTTCAGCAGCCAATCACAGCCACAACAGTGGCTCATTGCATTATGGGGACTTCCGATTCCGGTATCCGATATTAAAAAAATGTCGGTATTCGGTATCGGAATTCCGATACAGCGAATATCGGCCGATACCCGAAATTTGCAGTATCGGAATGCTCAACTCTACTCCTGACATGTGCGCAAACCTCATCATCAACTACAAAAAACATCTGAATGCTGTGCTTGTCAACAAGGGTTTTGCCACCAAGTATTAGGTCTTCTTTGCCAGAGGAATCAAATACTTATTTCTCACTGCAAAATGCAAACACATTTAATAATAATAATAATAATAATAATAATAATAATAATAATAAATTTTATTTTTATAGCGCCGACATTTATATAATTTATACAATATGATTTTCTGGGTTTTATTTTTGATATTCTATCTCTCAATGTTAAAATTAAGCTACCCTTAACATTACAGACTGTTCATGTCTTTGTCAGACAGGGCTCAAATACTTATTTCCGCCACTGTATGGGGTATTGCCACATTCAATCGATATTGTAGGGCAAATTTTGATGCCATTTTTACCCACTTAATGTGTGAAAATGTAAAATCTAGGGCTAAAACAAACTTTTGGTGGTAAAAATGTAGTTATTTTTCTTCACTACCCAATGGTATAAGATTCTGTACTGTACATCCACGGTGTCAATATGATCACTGCACTCCTAGATGAATTTATTGAGAAGTGTAGTTTGTAAAATGGGGTCACTTATGGGGGGTTCTGCAGCTCTGGTACCTCATGGGCTCTCCCAGTGGGTCATGTCATCAGCAAACCATAACAGTAAAATCTGGTGCTTCTTGCCTTCTGAGATTTGCACTGATCCTGTAAAATATTTCTCTATTACATGTAGGGTATTTGTGCACTCAGGAAAAAATGGACCTTAGTTTGTTGTAAAATAATTTCCTATTAGCCAGTAGAAAAATTAAAAACTTGGTGTTAGGGATGGTGGAACGCACTAAATATTAAATAATAGAAAGTGCGTTCGCCGCCCGGGGTCCCCCATGCAGTAGGTGTTAAAACCGCTGCTAGACAATGGCAGACGCGCTATATGGTGGTATAATGCGCACGGGTTCAAAGTCACCCAATGTGCGCAGAGCGGACTCTGTTAACTCACAGAGGCGCTGTAACATAAACATAAACACCGAGCCTGTTAGACTCACAGGTCTCAGCGAAATTACACGCACGGTATCAGGTCACAGGACAGGGTCCAAGACGAGGACGGTGTCCGTCTAGACCTACCGTGCGTGTGGCGTCGCTACTGCGGACGCCGGTAAGTGCTGCTGAATGCAGCACAGCGGCAGACACAGCTGCTATGCGATAGTGCTGTGAGAGATGTGACACCACCGGACGCTAGTGTAGAGGTGCGGAGTGCACAGTGGCTTAAGGTTTGCCACTGACTGGCACTGACTCTTTCTATGGTTCCATATCCACATGCGTAATATCAGAGGGAGGGGAATCTTAATAAGTCAGTCACCAGAATCATACATCCATCACCATTCACAGATCTAGCAAGAAGAGTCTATACTAGCGCATGGCTTAGTGGCCATGCGGGCCTTTTATAGCCGTGCGCTGCCGGGGCCTTCCAGATCCCTGAGACGGACCAATCAGATCAGGAGAAGGACCTGAGCACCTGACTCCCAATCTCCAATGGGAGATCGTCTCGTGAGCATGCCTAGTAGCGGGACGAGAGGACTTAGCCTCTGGAGTGGCTTGCTCTAGGACAGCCTGTGCTGCTATTGCTGAGCCCGAGGTGGCAACAACAACCAGTCCTACGGAGCTGGTATGAGCAGAGCGTCTGGGACGCCGAGATTGCTGTGCAGGCTCCTGAGCGGTAGGTGGAGAATGGGAGACCACTGGATTCAAGGCTCTGGATTCCTGCTGTGCAGCTGCAGGAACCCGACGCCTAACATTACCCCCCCTAGGGCCCCTCCCTCTGAGCTGCACTATGCTCAAAGGCTGTGATCAGGAGCAGAGCGTGGATGTTCTCCACTGGCTCCCAGGTCTGGGCCTCTGGACCATGATCCTTCCAGTCAACCAAATAAAAATTTTTGCCATGCACAATCCTGCGTCCCACAAAGGCGTTAACCTCAAACTCATCCGAAGACAAGTCTGATGACCCAGCAGATGACTCGGAGAACCGGGCCATGTGAACAGGTTTGAGAAGGGACACGTGGAAGACGTCAGAGATAGCTAAATGTGGTGGAAGAGCCAGGCGGTAGACCACAGAGCTAATTCGCTCGAGAACCTTAAAAGGTCTGATGCATCGTGGCGCGAACTTGGCCTGCAGCTTGATATTTCGAGCAGAGAGCCACACCTAGTCACCGGGGAAAAAAGGTTGCAGCGGGGCGCCGATGTGTGTCGGTGGACACCCTCATTCTTTCTTTAGAGGCTCGAATAGCATCCTGGGTGTGATCCCAAATGTCGCGAGCCTCCACTGCCCAGTCTCCCACCCTGGAATCAATGGAGGACACTGCCATCGGGACAGGGACGCGCGGATGCTGGCCGTAATTAAGAAGGAGTAGCGTCTGACCAGTGGAATCAGCCACTGCATTATTCAGGGCAAATTCAGCCCATGGTAGTAAGGATGCCCAGTCATCTTGCCTGGCAGAGACAAAATGTCGCAGGTACATGACCAATGTTTGGTTGGCTCTCTCAACCAACCCGTTCATCTAGGGATGATAAGCGGAGGACAGATTTAGTTCAATACTGAATAGACTGCAGAGCTCTCTCCAAAACTGAGACGCAGATTGGGGACCTCGGTCACTAACAATTTTGTCCGGAATGCCATGCAAATGGAATATTTGTTTTATGAACAGTGTGGCAAGACCATGAACGGAAGGCAGCCGTGCGAGTGGCACCTTATGCACCATTTTAGAAAAATGGTCCGTGACCACCCAGATGACCGTACTGCCCCCAGACTTGGGCAGGCCAACCACAAAATCCATGACAACCATCTCCCAAGGTCTGTCTGCCACCGGCAGAGGATACAGTAACCCAGCCGGCCTCTGTCTAGAGGACCTGTTCCGTGCACACGAAACGCATGCCTGTATGTATTCCTTCATGTCCTGGGCCATGTGCAGCCACCATTAAGACCTTGCCAGGAGTTCTGTGGTCCGCTTATTGCTGAAGTGACCACCCACCCTGGACGAGTGTGCCCACGCGAGAACCTCTGGCCGTAGCTGAGGAGGGACAAAGGTCTTGCCCAGTGGCACTGACTTGAGAGCAACTGGGGCCACTGTCCTGAAACTCTCAGTAGAGAGAATTAGCTGAGGCTCAGCCTCCTCTTCCTCCGAAACCACCGAGTGAGAGAGCATCTGCATGGACGTTCTCTCCAGACAGATAGTGCAAGGTGAAGCGGAAGCGGGAGAAGAAGAGCGACCGCCTAGCTTGACGAGAGATCAAGCACTGGGCCGTTTGTAAATAGACTGGGTTTTTATGGTCCGTATACACCTGGAAGGGAAACCGGGCTCCCTCGAGGAGATGTCTCCACTCGGAAAAGGTCAACTTCATTGCTAGCAGCTCCTTGTCCCCGATGGAGTAGTTCTCCGCCGGTGAAAAGGTGTTTGAGAAGAAAAAGCAGGGATGCTTCCGACCTTGACCATCCTTCTGAAAAAGGACTGCTCCTGCTCCGACACGTAAGAAGCATCCACCTCTAGGGTAAAAGGTTTATCCACATCGGGATGGTGTAAGATGGGAGCGCCGGCAAAATGGGTCTTCAGAGACGAGAAGGCCTTGGAGACCTGTTCTGACCAAACCGTTGGATTAGCTCCTTTCTTAGTGAGGGCAACCAGATGAGCTACCAGTGTGGAGAAGTGGTGAATGAACTGGCGGTAATAATTGACGAACCCCAAAAAGCGCTGCACCGCTTTGAGTGAATGGGGCTCCTGCCAGTCCATTACCACTTCCAATTTGGCAGGATCCATAGCCAACCCCTGGGCCGAGATTACGTAGCCCAGGAATGGCAAGGACTCCTGCTCAAACTGGCACTTCTCCAGCTTGGCGAAGAGAGAGTTCGCCTGCAGACGGTTGAAGACCCTGCAGACGTCTCTCCGGTGGGAGATCAAATCTGGCAAAAAGATGAAGATGTCATCCAGATAGACCACCACCGAGGTAGAGAGCATATCGCGGAAGATGTAGTTAACAAAATCCTGGAAGACAGCAGGTGCATTACAGAGGCCGAAGGGCATGACCAGATATTCATAGTGGCCATCCCTGGTTTTAAAGGCTGTCTTCCACTCGTCTCCTTCGCAAATGCGGATCAGGTTGTACGCCCCCCCGCAGATCTAATTTTGTAAAGATCTTGGCCCCTCGCAACCTGTCAAATAACTCAGAGATCAACGGAAGAGAGTACTTGTTTTTAACTGTTATAGCATTGAGACCTCTGTAGTCAATGCAGGGACGTAACTCTCCACTCTTCTTCTGCATGAAGAAGAACCTTGCACCAGCCGGCGACACCGACTTTTTGATAAAACCTCTTGCCAGGTTCTCGCGGAAGTATTGAGACATAGCCTCCATCTTGGGGAGTGATAGCGGATACACGCAGCCTCTAGGAGGTTCCGTGCCTGGCAATAGATCTATCGGACAATCTTAAGGACAGTGCGGCGAAAGCGTCTCCGCAGATTCTTTAGAGAAGATGTCCGCGTACTGGTGGTATTGTTTGGGAAGCGCGGAGAGATCCGCGGGCACTTCAGTGGAGGCTACCTGAACACTGCCCCTCAGGCACCTTCCCTCACAGTCCTTGCTCCAACCCAGTATATTCCCCGAAGCCCTATCACTATGAGGGGAATGGCAACGGAGCTAGGGAACTCTGAGAGGCACCTGGTCGATGCCATCTGGCAAAATGAACAGGGACAAAATCTCACAGTGGGATGGTGAGATTGAGAGCCCAAGTGGTGCTGTCTGGTGGGTAACCTGAGATGGTAAAGGTGCACCATTAACCACCCTGATGGTCAAGGGTTGGGGCAGTAACACCAGCGGAATAGAGTGCTTTTGGGGGAAGGACGACAACATAAAGTTCCCTTCTGCCCTGGAATCCACGGTGTCATCTGCCTCCCAGTGGAAGCTCCGCTATCTAAGGTCCGACGGAATACCGGTTTGGGAGAGAAAGGTTTCATATCTGATAGACCCCCACCTACGACCACTGGGCGTGATAGTTTTTTCAACTGCAGTGAACACGTCTTAGCCGAGTGACCAAACTGCAGGCACTGGTAGCAACGTGCGGAGCTTCGCACCGGATGCAGCTTGGAACCGGCGCGAGACACCTCCATAGGTTCAGAAGGTATCAGCTACTGAGCGGGAAATTTTAGCGGCTCGGATAAAGTGGGAACCAACATAACCCTTCGCCTGGATTGCGCACACTCCAGCCCACGCTCCGTAAACCGGAGATCAATGCGGGTGAAAATGGCAATCAACTCCTCCAGAGTTGTGGGGACCTCTCTGGTTGCTAAAACATCCTTGACATGCTCTGCTAACCCTTTCCAAAACACAGGGATGAGTGTCTTATCAGGCCTCTCCTGCTCGGAAGCCAATGTCCAGAATCGGACGGAGTAATGGCTGACCAAGAGGGACCCCTGTGTTAGGGCTAATAGTTGGAGAGAGGTGTCGTGAGTGACCTGTGGTCCCAAAAAGACCTGCTTAATGGATGTGAGAAACTGAGCGGCACTCAGAACCACGGGGTCATCACGCTCCCACAATGGCGTAGCCCACTCTAACGCCCTGCCCGACAGGAGAGAGACAATAAACCCCACCTTAGCCCTCTCTGTAGGGAACCATGCATCCAGTAGCTCAAGCTAAATAGAGCACTGGCTCACGAATCCCCTACAGGTGGCGCTGTCACCCGAAAACTTGTCGGGCAGCGGGAGGCGGGATAATGTCAGTGCCGGTGTGAGTGTGGGCATACGTGAGACAGCCTCTGCGACTGCCTGAACAGCGGCCGCAGTAGCACTCACAGCTGAAGTGGGACTCTCGAGAGCCGCCAACCTGCCCTCCAGCTGCCGAATGTACAGCAGCAGCTGCTGTTGGTCTGCCATTACTAGCCAGACCCTGGCACTAGTATAATGTTAGAGACGGCGGAACGCACTAAATATTAAATAATAGAAAGTGCGTTTGCTGCCCGGGGTCCACCATGCAGTAGGTGTTAAAACCGCTGCTAGACAATGGCAGAGGCGCTATAAGGCGGTATAATGCGCACGGGTTCAACGTCACCCGATGTGCGCAGAGCGGACTCTGTAAACTCACAGAGGTGCTGTAACATGAACATAAACATAAACACCGAGCCTGTTAGACTCACAGGTCTCAGCGAAATTACACGCACGGTATCAGGTCACAGGACAGGGTCCAAGACAGAGGATGGTGTCCGTCTAGACCTACCGTGCATGCGGCATCGCTACTGCGGATGCCGGTAAGTGCTGCTAAATGCAGCACAGCAGCAGACACAGCCGCTATGCGATAGTGCCATGAGAGACGTGACACCACCGGACACTAGTGTAGAGGTGCGGTGTGCACGGTGGCCTAAGGTTTGCCACTGACTGGCGCTGACTTTTTCTATGGTTCCCTATCCACATGTGTAATATCAGAGGGAGGGGAATCTTAATAAGTCAGTCACCAGAATCATACATCCATCACCATTCACACATCTAGCAAGAAGAGTCTATACTAGCGCATGGTTGAGTGGCCACGCGGGCCTTTTATCACCGTGCACTGCCGGGACCTTCCAGATCTCTGAGATGGACCAATCAGATCAGTAGCAGGACCTGAGCACTTGACTCCCGATCTCCAAACGGAGATTGTCTCATGAGCATGCCCAGTAGCGGGACAAGAGGACTTAGCCTCTGGAGTGGCTTGATGTAGGACAGCCTGTGCTGCTATTGCTGACCCTGAGGTGGCAACAACAACCAGTCCTACGGAGCAGGCCTGAGCAGAGCGTCTGGGACGCCGAGATTGCTGTGCAGTTTCATGAGCGGTTGGTGGAGAATGGGAGACCACTGGATGCAAGGCTCTGGATTCCCGCTGTGCTGCAGGAACCCGACGCCTAACACTTGGGGCTAAAACAACATTTTAGTGGTAAAATTGTAATTTATTTCTTCACTGATCATTGATATATATTTCTGTGAGGCACATGTGGTGTCAATATTATCACTGCACCACTAAATAAATTCATTGGGGAGTGTAGTTTGCAAAATGTGTTCACATACAGGGGGCTTCTGTTGTTGTCTCTGCCAATGTGACATGGCGCCTTAAACCTTTCCAGCAAAGCCTGAACTCCAATATGGCGCCTCTTCCCTGCTGAGTTTTGCACTGACCCTCAAAAGTAGTTTTCTCCCTGATATTGAGTATCGGCGTACTCAGGAGAAATTGCACTACAAATTGTATGGTGCAATTTCTCCAGTTACCCTTATGACAATGCAAAATTTGGGGCTAAAACAACATTTTGTGAAGAAAATGTGATTTTATTTTCATGACTCACCGTTATAAGCTTCCTTGAAGCACCTGGGGGTAAAAGATGCTCACCACACATCTAAATACAATGCTTTAGTGGTCTAGTTTCCAAAATGGCTCACTTGTTGGGGGTTTTGACTGTTTAGGCACATCAAGGGCTTTGTAAATGAGACATGACATCCACTAATGATTCAAGGAAATTTTACATTCAAAAAGTCAAATGACGTTCCTTCCCTTCTGAGCCCTCCCGTGCACCCAAACAGTAGTTATTTCCCTCTTATAATATATCAGCGTACTGAGGAGAAATTGCACTATAAATTGTATGGTGCAATTTCTCCTGTTACCCTTATGAAAATGCAATATTTTGTGCTAAAAACATATTTGTGGGGAAAATTAGATTTTTTTATAAACTTCTGTGAAGCAATCGAGGATTCAATGTGCTCACCACACTTGTGGGGGATTTTCGCTGTTTAGGCACATCAGAGGCTCTCCAAATGGGATATGGCGTCCGCCAATTTTTCCAGGAAATGTTATATTCAAAAAGTCAAATGATGCTCCTTCACTTCCGAGCTCTGACGTGCACCCTCATACTGACCTGGTCATTAACGTGCAAACTACCTTCAGGGGTAAAGGGTTTAAATGCAGCAAGATGTCGTTTGCATATAATGACACTTTATCTTCTCATTTTATATTAACAAATTATTTTTAAGGGTTTTCCACCTTATTGTACTGTCTATTGAATGCAATTGACAATAATACTCCCTAAAGCTCTCCATTATATCCTCATCCCTTTTACAGTCTTTGATCGTTCCTTAAAATTTCTGATTTATACCTTATTTTCTTCTGTGTAATTGCTAAATTTGGCAAAGCCATCCTAATTTAAACCACATCATAAAATGTATGCATCCTAGAAAAAAAAATGTAATTCCTTGCTCTAGCTCCTACTCATTTAATCCTTACAATGAATTTTTCAATCTGGTGTGAATTCTAACTATACCCCTCCTGACTCTCCTGAACTGTATGACTTGGTGTTTATGTTTTGCATCTTCATTCCTGCTATATTTTTCCATTTTCTACACTATACAGTGGGGAAAAAAAGTATTTTTTCAACCACCAATTGTGCAAGTTCTCCCACTTAAAAAGATGAGAGAAGCCTGTAATTGACATCATAGGTAGACCACAAATATGATAGTCAAAATGAGAAAACAAATCCAGAACATCACCTTGTCTGATTTAGCAAGATTTATTTTGCAAATTGTGGTGGAAAATAAGTATTTGTTCACCTAAAAAACATGCAAGATTTCTGGCTCTCACAGACCTGTAACTACTTCTTTAAGAGGCTCCTCTGTCCTGCACTGATTTTTTTTACTTGTAATAATATTTAAAATCAAAGGCGAATGAGATTAAGAATTCTACTCTTTTTACTCTATGAATCATTTAAGTATTGCATATTCCCTTATCTATTTTTCAGAAAACTAAATGTGACTTTTGATAACATGAAAGCTTGCTTATTTGAGTTATTCCTCCCCCATTCATCTATTCACATCATCTCTTCCCGTCAACTTAGCAAAAGAGGGTTGTCCTAAAATTAAGATACTTATATCTCTTTGTTTTTCTATCAATTTCTTTCATTACAGTTTTACAGTATCTAAAAGTCAACCACATATTAGACAATAAATACCAGTACAAACTTCCAGTCTCCCATCCAATTTCTCCTCACATGATACTATCCTCCTAACTCTGGTCAGTTGACTGCAAGGGATACAACTGGCCATTATTCGTAGATAAGTGCTGTCAAAATGCAATAAGTTGTTCCTATCAGTACACTTAACAAATATATCCATATTCAAATTACCATAATCCTTATAAACCAAGATGTCAAGAAACTGCAATGGATCTGTAGAGTTGGTCAGGGTAAACTGCAATACAGGAAAAAGTTCACGATAAATTATGATAAAATACATATTGCCGTTATTGACTACGTTTGTACCTAATTCCTCCCCTTTCCATTTATGTCCCTCCTTTTATGTTTTGCATTATAAATCTGGCCTGAATCCATTGCTGAACAAAAAATCATGCTCAAGCGCACTTAATGTTTGCTCAAAAACATTTAGACAAGCCTGTAAAATACTGGGAGAATATATATTCTATTCAGATGAGACAAAAATTGAACTACTTGGATGCAATTATACCAACAGTGAAGTTTGGAGGTGAAAGCATCATGGTGTGGGGCTGTTTTTCAACTTACAACACTGGCAAACTTCATATAATTGAAGAACGGATAAATAGAAAATTTACCTAGACATTCTTGATAAAAATCTACTGCTAGCTGCAGGGATGATGAGGATGAAATGAGGGTGGACATTTCAGCAAGACAATGATTCCAAACACAGCCAAGGAATCTCTCAGTTGGTTTCAGAATAGTGTGTTAGTGTTAGTTAGTGTGAGTGTGTGTGTATATACAGTATATATATACATATATATATATATATATATATATATATATATATATATATATGTACACACTGTTCAAAAAAATAAAGGGAACACTTAAACAACAGTATATAACTCCAAGCACATCAAACTTCTGTGAAATCAAACTGTCCACTTATGAAACAACACTGTTTGACAATCAATTTCACATGCTGTTGTGCAAATGGAATAGTCAACAGATGGAAATTATTGGCAATTGTCAAGACACCCTCAATAAAGGAGTGGTTCTGCAGGTGGGGACCACAGACCACATCTCAGTACCAATGCTTTCTGGCTGATGTTTTGGTCACTTTTGAATGTTGGTTGTGCTTTAACACTCGTGGTAGCATGAGACAGAATTTACAACCCACATAAGTGGCTCAGGTAGTGTGGTTCATCCAGGATGGCACGTCAATGCAAGCTGTGGCAAGAAGGTTTGATGTGTCTGTCAGCGTAGTGTCCAGAGGCTGGAGGCGCTACCAGGAGACAGGCCAGTACACCAGGAGATGTGGCGGTGGCTATAGGAGGGCAACAACCTAGCAGCAGGACCGCTACCTCAGCCTTTGTGCAAGAAGGAACAGGGGGAGCACTGCCAGAGCCCTGCAAAATGACCTCCAGCAGGCCACAAATCTGCATGTATCTGTACAAATAGTCAGAAACCGACTCCATGAGGATGGTCTGAGTGCCTGACGTCCACAGATGGGGGTTGTGCACACAGCTCAACACCTTCCGGCCCTCCAAAGAAATGCCACCCCACACCTTTACTG
This sequence comes from Dendrobates tinctorius, assembly GCF_039654945.1. Classification (NCBI taxonomy): domain Eukaryota; kingdom Metazoa; phylum Chordata; class Amphibia; order Anura; family Dendrobatidae; genus Dendrobates; species Dendrobates tinctorius. The sequence continues at coordinate 8,214,188 of NW_027361913.1, read as the reverse complement.
ACCCACTGCCAAACCGGTCATGCTGAAGGATGTTGCAGGCAGCAGATCGCTGTCCACGGTGTCTCCACACTCTGTCAAGTCTGTCACATGTGCTCAGTGTGAACCAGCTTTCATCTGTGAAGATCACAGGACGCCAGTGGCAAATTTGCCAATCCTGGTGTTCTGTGGCAAATGTCAAGCGTCCTGCACGGTGTTGAGCTGTGAGCAAAACCCCCATCTGTGGACGTCGGGCACTCAGACCATCCTCATTTGCACAACAGCATGTAAAATTGATTGTCAATCAAGTGTTGCTTCCTAAGTGGACAGTTTGATTTTCACAGGTTTGATTTACTTGGAGTTATATTCTGTTGATTAAGTGTTCCCTTTATCTTTTGGAGCATTGTATATATATATATATATATATATATGTATATATATATTATAATATAATTTTAACAAAATTAAATAATCCTCTTATTTTACTATAGCAAATCATTGTTCTACTAAGTACTTAATCAATTGAATCTATCCAGTCACTAGCTTCCATTGGAAATTCAAAGAATTGTGTGTCCTCCTTGTAAACCACTCTGTTTCGCTGTGTAATTTGATGAATACTTCAATTGCTTCTGGCGTAGTCTCTTCTTCACTTAATTAAACCATTGTCTCTCTTTGAACTTCAAGTGGAATATCTGGAAAAATCATTAGTTTCACTCCAATGTAAGATTTTTCTGTTTTTTCTTTCTCTGTTTTTTATAACTATGTCCATATCAATTGATGTTAAACATTTTACAATCAATGAGCCAGGTTTACTTCCTGGGGGCTAATATTTAAAAAATATTCAGAGCCATTCAAAGCAGAAACATTCAAAAAAGTTTCCCTCTCAAAAGTCTCCATTTGTGAAGAAAAAAAAGATTTGGAAGCCTTGCTACCTTCACATCCTCTTGGGAAACCTATATACTGAATGTTAAATTATAATGTTTAGACCTGTTTTCCAGGTATACTAGTTTTATTAGGTTTTGCTTTTTTGTTCTTTCCTTATTTGTTTTAAAGCTTTACTCACTTGGGCATTGCTATCTTCTGCCTAGGAATTTCTGTCATCCTTTTCATTTCCTTTATTTTCCTCATATCTACCCTAAAAATGGCAATTTTTGTAATTTATTTATTCTACTTGTGATCTTACTTTCTGTATAGCTCCATGACATTTCTTAAGTTCAGACAATATGTTCTGCAATGGGTCCTGCACATAACCTGTCAAATTCCATGGTTTGCTTTGCCCCTATTTTCGCTGGCATGGACCACTCCATATTTGAATCCATGTCTTCATTAATATGCTATTTACCGGGTGAAGGTAATTTATTGCCTAGCAATTTAGAAGTCCCCGCTTTAATTTTCTCAGAACCTTGTTCTGTCACTGTTTTGGGTGAGGACAGAAATGTCTCTATTTGAGGGGATATGACAGCTTTTTAAATTTTTACTTATCAGATTTGCTGAATTTTTTATCCCCTTCATATCATAGTTACATGTTCTTATTTTGGCACAGTTATTGAGCAATATCTCATACATGTTAGTGCACATTATTAATTTCTATGCAGGATGCAACCAGGTTCATAAGTGTTGGCTTTGTAATGTAGAGTAAATGTCCCTGTGTTGTGCACTTCTATAATGCAGGGCAACCCGTCTGATAAAACAGTACAGGCAACACACATAGGCTGTAAGGATTAGTATTGCGACCTGTGTAAGTATACAGTATAAGGCTGTCTATTTTATTGCTCTGTTTTATGAATTTCTTGTGTCCTTTTGCTGTGTTTAGTCTTTAACTTCTCAATATGCTTTTTACAATGTTGCTCAAACTGTATCAAATATTCAAGATGTCGTCTTAAAAATGATCATTAGAGGGATAATATAATACATTTGGATCATGGAATTTTATCTCTTTTATACACCTGAAAATCTTGATGGCTATTGCAGCTGCTACCTGACATTGAGTACTGTTGCCCAGCTTACTTGTAATCTGAATACCCAAGTGTTTCGCCTACTGTGTAATCCCGAGTGTATTTCCTCTTAAAGTATATGCAGCAATACATACACCTCTGCACCGTTAAACTTTTTTTCATTGTGCAAGCGGTCATCTCAGTGGACTGAGGTCACCGCAGTTCGTGGCTCGGCTGGGAACGCAACCTCAGTGACCTGAGGTAACCTCACTGAGGTCACCACTGCTCACTGATGCTGCGCTGACAGCCGCTCATTCATCAGTGGTTCTTAACCTGTATGGTTGCATCTTGGCACCGTCTAGGTTGAAACCTAGTAATCCCCGGATATGGAATATGGCATAAGACAGAACGTCAGACAGGTGAGGTATATTGTTGTTTTTAATTTTCGTTTTATTACAGGAGACAAAGGATTCAATGGAATGGGTGTTAGGTGTTTGTTATTTTTAAATAAAAAAATTAAAATGTTTTTTTTTTTCAAATATAAAACTTTTATTCTGGCTCTGTGTTTATTTGCAATATAACTATAGGATTAGTAATGGAGAGGTGTCTTATAGATGACTCGCCATTACTAATCCGTGGGTTTGATGTCACCGTACAATACAAAGGTGACATCAACCCCACAAATATTACCCCACTTGCCACCGCTACAGGGCAAGTGGGAAGAGCAGGGCAAAGCACCAGAATTGGAACATCTTGTAGATGTTCCTTTTCTGGGCAGCTGCTGGCTGCTATTTTTAGGCTGGGGGGCAATATCCATGGCCCCTTACCAGCTTGGGAATACCAGCCACAAACTGTCTGCTTTAGCATGGCTGGTTGTCAAAAATGGGGGGCACCTCAAGCTGTTTTTTCTAATTATTTATTTAAATAGTTAAAAAAACAGCTTGGGGACCTCTATATTCTTGATAACCAAATTAAAGCAAGAAATGTGCCAAAAACCTTAGTAGGGAGGGATGGCGGACACATAAAAATGTACTGCCGTATTGGTAAACATTCCACTCCTTAAACATAGTATCAAAATAGGAGAACAAAAGGAGTACCAGATTCAAATATTTAAAAAGTTTATCATCAATTTGTTAAATAACAATCATATATGAATACAATATAAGAAAAGCATTATAGCAAAAAAGCACAGGACATAAGACAAAGTTGGGAGTAGGTAAACTTGCAGAAAATGCCCCTGCCTATAACATATGTGCATAGATACAAGCCACATAATGTAGCAGCCCTTCAGAAGAGAAGGAGTAGGTCAGGTGTGGACGCGAAATGCACATTGGGGGGCTTCTATCCTCTCTGTGTGTGCCCGTGCATTCTTTATTTGGTAAGCGCCCCATGCCAGCAGCGCAACCTCCCCCATTTGGGAACACTAGTAAGATGTTTGCGTGCCTGACTTATTCCTTCTCTTCTGAAGGGCTGCTACATTATGTGGCTTGTATCTATGCACATATGTTATAGGCAGGGGCGTTTTCTGCATGGTTTACCTACCCCCAACTTTGTCTTATGTTCGGTGCTTTTTTGCTATAATGTTTTTCTTGTATTGTAATCATATATGATTGTTATTTAATAAATTGATGATATACTTTTTAATATTTGAATCTGATACTCCATTTGTTCTCCTATTTTGATTCTTGATAATCAGCCTCAGCTGTCAGTTTTGTCTGGCTGGTTATCAAAAATGCAGGGGAACCCACACCATTTGAAAAAAAAAAATTTATTTAGAGTGCAGGTGCCATTATGAAAACTCCCATCAGCCACTCCTGCTATCGCTATTATTAGTGGCAGCAGCCATCAGCTGATGGGAGCAGTAGTCCCATCAGCCCACGCCAATTACCAGAGGTAAACTATATACCTGAGATCACACTTGTAGGCTCATGCTGTCATTTGACAGCATGGGAACTGCTGCTCTCTGACAAGCAGTAATGATTTTACTGCCGATCAGAAACAGTGCTTGCCACACTGTCATGTGCACAACAGCACGGAAAACACTGGGTGTTTGGGCCTCATTCAAGTGAATGGGGTCCAGGTTCATGTCCGGGTCCAGGTACTCTTCTAGTACCCGAACTTGAACTTTTCTTAGCTGTTCATCTGAGCCAGCTAGACCCGAACATCCAGATGTTCACCCATCTCTATTGCTCACAGCTCTGACACTGATATCTGATTGCTCGACCTGGCGCTGACATAGAGCTCACTCTGCATTGATGCCAGCTTTCAATCACTCCTGGCTTATCCTTATATCTGATGCTGTCAGTGCTGTGAGCCTTGTCTGTAATTACTCCAGGCACTCCAGCATGGCTACAAGCAGGTGGCATCTGGGAGAAATAAAGCTAAATTTCTACGTGATGATGTCATTTTAGAAGTGCAGCCGATCACCTTCATAACAGACATGGAAGGTACAAATTAAAATAAATAAGTGCATAAATTACACTTTCCCATGTCTTTACTGAAAAGGTCATGATAATAAGTTTTGTAGGATCACATTCCAAAAACAAGCACCTGCAACAAGCCACTTTATTCTGTTGATTTGTATGGATGCAATATTGTATTATTAACACAAGTGTGCATTGTACTATTATTACAATTCGTGCACAATGTTCTACTATGCAGAGACATCTGTACGAATATGGCCTTAATTGAAAACCTCTCCTGCGTAAGCAACATAAAATCCAGCTTCAGAAGTATGCAAAATAACAACAAGGCCAGTGGACCAATGAGGTTAAAATACAACATTTTGGTCACAATGATCAAAAGAATGTGTGGAGAAAAAAGGGCACACTATTTCAGGAAAAGAACATCTTACTAACCTTTAAGCATGGGAGTGGATCAATCATGCTTTGGTGTTGTGTTGCAGCCAACAGCACGGCTAACGTTTCACGGGTAGAGCGATGAATGGATTCAATGAATTTATAACAAATTATTAATGCAAACATAACAGCATCTGTCAAAAAGCTGAAGTTAAAAACAGGATAGATTCTACAAAATGATAATGATCCTAAAGACACGTCAAAATCCACACTCCAGACCTCAAAAAGCATAAGCTGAAGGTTTCACAATGGCCCTCACAGTTTTCTTATCTGAACATCATTGGCATTCTGTGGCTAGACCTCAAAATAGCAGTGCATGCAACTAGCAGCAGCCGTGGAGCGTGCCTACGATGATCCTAGACGCCTCGTCACTGCCGGAGGAATAAATAAGCCTAAAGCAAGAAAAGGAAAAACTAACTGTCCCAGAGCAGACCCCAAAGGAATAGACAGCCCCCACACATGTATTGACGGTGAAACAAGATGAAAGCATAAACACAGGTAGGAAAATAGGCTGAGCAAACGATGGGGCCCAAACTAACTAGAAAGGAGAGGAAAGGAAAGACACTGTCTGCAATCTGCCAAAAATCCAACAAAATAATGTCCAACACTTCTGATAACAAAATTAACCCTGAAGTCACTAGACTTCTCCCACTATATCAGCACTCTGAAATATTCTGAGACAGAGCAAAAAGAGGCCAATCTAATAAGGGACAAAAAGCAAATTGGCAAATACAGATAAATAAGAGTGGAAATTCAGCATAGCCCCAGCCGGGGCTGGCTGACCACACAAAAAACTGAATACAACAACAAAATCAAGTGTGAACATTAGCAGAGAAACTTAGCTTGAGCTGTCTGGAAAAGAGCTGAGAACCAAGACCTGACAAGCAGAAGGAATCACCAGCACCAGAGTAGGGCGTCGGCTGTCTTAAATCCAATCTGAGATTCCTGAGGTCCAATCGTCATCCTCATTATCAGGTGGCAGATCTCTACTGATTAAATCAGCCTCACTACCTCCTGTTACCACCAGAGGGAGCCTGACTGGTAGACCAGAAAATGAACTCACAACAGGAGCCTCAAGAATTGACCAACCGGGATGGCCCGAACTACGTGATCTGGATGTCCAGATGAAGCATGGAGCAGAGAATTTGTGGCAGTTGTCTTCCTATATATGTCAGTCTGCAAAAAACCAGCAGGGTCTCTGCTGATAGTGACATCCAAAAAGTTTAAGGTATTGAATTTGTTCTCAAAAGTAAGATGGATATTGAGGTCATTATGATTCATAAGGGACATTAGCTGTTCAAGGTTGACGGGCGTGCCTTGCCAGACGAAGAAGACGTCATCAATGCACCCCGTCCAAAGTGGGACACGGCACATTGATGTCCCTTCATCTGACAAAAAGAGGTCCCTCTCCCACAACTTCAGGAAAAGGCCAGCATACGAGGGCACATAGGCCGCCCCATAGCGGTCCCCTGGAGCTGCAGGTAGAAGGACCCTTTGAACACAAAAAAAAATTGTGTGTGAGGGTGAACTCCAAAAGCTCCTGCAGGAGGTCCCTCACACCCAAAGACAGGTTGGATGAACCGAGAAAGAATCTCACTGCTCTAAGTCCATCACTGTGTCTTATGTTGGTATAGAGGGACTCAACATCTATGATGTATACCTATCAATCTCTATTGGTCAGCTTGGGACTTTTCCCTATACTCTGCATAATAAGCTGCTTACCTAATCATGTTATCACCTTAATGCTTACCTAATCATGTTATCACCTTAATCTTAACCATTTATATACCTTGGTATAGATCTATACTCATTTGGGTTTATTTTTGGGCTCTGTGCACCATTACGCTGCTGCTTGTCTACATGTCACCTTTTAAGCTACATTGTCTATCTTGCTTGGTTCATTAATAAAGTTTTGGTAATTTTACCATTTGACTACTTGGACTTTTTTGCACTGTTGGTCCTCTCTGGTCTGTACCTTTTTTTCAGTGTGTCCTACACTGTCTGTGCTATGAGCTGATGTGTTTACCTTTTGAATTTTTTCAAATATGGTGTTATGGTTTTCCAGCTTTTTGTGCAGTCATCTGTATTTACTACTCAGTTATTAGAAAAGCAGTCTTGCTACTTGGTGAAAAACAATAACAGCTAGTTCACTGATGGCCTATAAAATCTTAACAATCTCGTTACCAAGTTGCCAAACAGGAAACCTCAGTGGGCACTCTTGGGGCCATAATCTGTAAATAGAACATCATTTCACCATAAACCGGCCATGGCTAGTTCTCCCCACAAGATTTCAGACAGAAGAGTAAAAAGTATTATCAGAAGAGTTGTCCAAGGGCAACTCCTTTGGAGATCGACAGAAATACCTGGAATAAGCAGGTCCAATTGTTTCAAAGAAAATTATAAGTAATGCACTCAAACTCCATGGCCTGTATGTATGCTCACCATGCAAGACTCCATTGCTAAACAAAATCATGTTCAAATGTGATTAAAGTTTGCTCAACAACATTTAAAAAAGCCTGAGAAACATACTTTTAAAATACGGGGAGAATATAGTCTGGTCAAATGAGTCTAAAATTAAACTCTTTGGACGCCATAATACACATAATGTTTGGAGGCCAAAATGCACTTTATATTTCCCCAAAATCAGCCCACCAACAGAGAAGTATAGAGTTTGGGAACAACATGGTGTTGGACTGTTATTCATCATACAGCACTGTCAAACTCCATATAATTGAAGGATGGATGAATTTACAAATGTACGTAGACATTCTTGAACAAAATCTGCTGCCATCTACCAGGATGATGAAGATGAAACAAGGGCAAACATTTCAGCAAGACAATGATCAGATGACAGCAGCTGTGACTGGTGGTAAAAAGTTTACCTCAAGTCACAGAGGCATCGACTGATAGCTACTCCCATCAGCCTATGCCTGCAGTCACTGAAAACAGCAAGAACAGGCACCACTGATGGGAGTATTCATTAGCCAATGCCTATGCTATAGATGAATACATTTAAAAAAAAATGACCTGGGGTCTGTTCTATTTTTTTATAACTAGCATGGCAAAGCTGAGAGCTGCAGGCTGCAATTCGCAGCTGTCAGCTTTGTCATAGCTGTTTATCAATAATAGAAAAATCCCCATGCCATTTTTTTAAATGATTTAAATAAATAATTTAAAAAAATGGCATGGTGCCCTTCTTTTTTTGACAATCAGCCAAGCTAAAGCAGATAGTTGGGGGCTGGGATTCTCAGGCTGGTAAGGGGCTATGGATATTGGCATCCCCACACCTGAAAAAAGCAGCCCGCAGCCGCCCCAGAAAAGGTGCATCTATTAGGTGTGCCATTTTTGGTGCTTTGCCCAGCTCATCCCACTTGCCCTGTGGCAGTGGCATGTGAAGTTAATAGTTGTGGGGTCGATATCACCTTTGTATTGTCAGGTGACATCCAGCCCACAGGTTAGTAAAGAAGGGTCTATAAGACACCCTTCCATTCCTAACCCCATAGTCATACTGTAAATAAAAAACACCCAGAATAAAGTCCTTTATTTGAATTAAAAATCCGCACCCTGTTTTACCAATGTATTTAAAAATAACAAACAAAGCTATACTCATCTTAAGCCAGTTCCATCCAAGTAAAAAAAACAGAAAATAATAAACAACCAAAATATTCACCTTACGCCTAATCCAACGCCCATGTCCCCTGTCAAAAGAGAAAGATAATAAACAACCATTTTCCTCACCTGTCTAAAGTGAAGCTAATCCATACTGTCCCAAGAAGATTCTCATGATTTGGAGAGGAGTTACATTAGTGACTGCTCTCCCTGCAAGCTGGTAGACACTGACAGGAGAACAATCACAGTGAGTTCACCTTAGTTCATAGTTGAATTCTGGTGAATTTGCTTACGGCACCACTGCATGAGAAATTTTTAACAGCGTGCCAAATAAGAGATGTTCGAGTCACCCTTTCATCTAAATAGTGTCCAGGTTCAAGTTCGTGTACTGTTCTGGTACCTGAACCAAACTTTTTTTTTAATGTTCTGCCAAATCCACTGGCCCAAACATCCAGGTGTTCGTCCATCATTATTATTTATTATCTCTGCATGCTTTTTTGATTTATGTACTAAAAGTTTTAATGCAGAAAACTAAATTAAATAAGCAATTTAATTTCTCCAAACTATTGAAATACATAAAGACAAAAACGAATTTATATATATGCTGATGAATGTACTTATAGGGTAGATCTAAATGACTGTGGTAAGCCTTTTATGATGCTAAGCATGATCCCAGAGAACTATGAAGTGCTGAACTGCAAACACTGTGTAGTGGGCTGTTGATGCCAGTCCTCATGTATTCTGTTTATACACAGACAATATTCTCACTTCAAAGCATCAAGTGTCATTTCTCTTTTCATCTACCAAGCAATTAGAATGTTGATTGCTGGGACTTCTCTGGTGTCTTTCATTTTCTTATGAAGGTCACACTTGGGTGAGGCTTCTGGGGATATACTGGCAGTGAGTCCCACTATCGCTCAAGGTTTCCCTCCATCATGGATCATGGGCACCGCCATCTTCCAAAATGGTGGGCGCATGTGCAGTGCGCCCGTTGAATCTGCCAAGTGGCAGATTCCATTCATTCATTTTGATCAGTGTGATAGATCCTATCACAGTGATCAAAATAAAAAAAAAGTAAATCACCCCCCCCTATCACTCCCATAGGTAGGGACAAATAATAAAATAAATAAAATATTTTTAGTTTTATTTTTCTGTTAGAGTTGGAATTAGTGTTAGGGTTGGAATTAGGGTTTGGGTTGGCATTAGGATTAAGATTAGGGTTAGAAGTGTGTTGGGGTTAGGGTTGGGAGTAAGTTTAGGCTTTTGGTTAGGGTTATGGTTAGGGTTGGGATTAGGTTTAGGGGTGTGTTGGGTTTAGGGTTATGGTTAGGGTTGGGATTAGGGTTAGGGGTGTGTTGGGGTTAGGTTTGTGGTTAGGGGTGTCTTGGGGTTAGGGTTGGAGTTAGAATTGAGGGGATTCCACTGCTTAGGCACATCAGGGGTCTCCAAACATGACACCATTGATTCCAGCCAATTGCACAACAACTTTGGGGTCTAATGTCTCCTGTTACCCTTGAGAAAATAAAAAATTGGGGGTTAAAAAATTATTTTTGTGGAAAAAAAATGATTTTTTATTTTCACGACTCTATGTGATAAACTTGTGTGAAGCACTTTGGGGTTGAAAGTGCACACCACTGATCTAGATAAGTTCCTTGGGGGGTCTCTAGTTTCCAAAATGGGGTCACTTGTGGGGGGTTTCTACTGTTTAGGCACATCAGTGGCTCTGCAAACATAATATGACCGCAGCAGACCATTCCATCAAAGTCTGCATTTCCAAACGTCACTACTTCCCTTGCAAGCCCGGACGTGTGCCCAAACAGTGGTTTCCCCCATATATGGGGTATCAGCGTGCTCAGGAAAAACTGGGCAACATCCTTTGGGGTCCAATTTCTCCTGTTACCCTTGTGAAAATAAAAAATTGAGGGCTAAAAAATAATTTTTTGAGGAAAAAAAATGATTTTTTATTTTCACGGCTCTGCGTTATAAACTTCTGTGAAACACTTGAGGGTTCAAAGTGCTCACCAGACATCTAGCTAAGTTCCTTGGGGGGTCTAGTTTCCAAAATGGGGTCACTTGTGAGAGGTTTCTTTTTTTTAGACAAATCAGGGGTTCTACAAGCGTAACGACGCCTGCAGAACATTCCATCAAAGTCTGCATTTCAAAACGTCACTACTTCCATTCTGAGTCCCGACTTGTGCCCAAACAAAGGTTCCCTCCCACATATGGTGTATCAGTGTACTCAGGACAAACTGGACAAGATCTTTTGGGGTCCAGTTTCTCCTGTTACCCTTGTGAAAATGAAAAATTGCGGGCTAAAAAATCATTTTTTGAGGAAAAAAATGATTTTTTATTTTCATGGCTCTGCATTATAAACTTCTGTGAAGCACTTGGGGGTTCAAAGTGCTCACCACACACCTAGATAAGTTCCTTGGGGGGTCTAGATCCAAAATATGGTCACTTATGGGGGCGCTCCAATGTTTAGGGACACAGGGGCTCTCCATACATGGTGTCCGGTAACATTTAGGGAGCGAATTTTCCATTCAAAATGTCAACTGGCACTCCTTCCCTTCCAAGCCCTGTCGTGCGCCCAAACAGTGGTTTATGACTACATATGAGGTATCGGTGTACCCAGGAGAAATTACCCAACAAATTTTAGGATCCATTTTATCCTATTGCCCATGTGAAAATGAAAAAATTGAGGCTAAAATAAAATTTTAGTGAAAAAAAGGACTTTTTCATTTTTACGGATCAATTTGTAAAGCACCTGGGGGTTCAAAGTGCTCACTATGCTTCTAGATAAGTTCCTGGGGGGGTCTAGTTTCCAAAATGGGGTCACTTGTAGGGATGCTTCAATGTTTAGGCACACAGGGGCTCTTCAAACGCGACATGATGTCCGCTAACGATTGGAGCTAACTTTCCATTCAAAAAGTCAAATGGCGCTCCTTCCTTCCAGGCTCTGCCTTGCGCCCAAACAGTGGTTTATGACCACATATGAGACATTGGTGTACTCAGGAGAATTTGTCCTACAAATTTTAGGATCCATTTTATCCTGTTGCCAATGTGAAAATGAAAAAACTGTGGTGTTAAAATTTTTGTGTGAAAAGAAGTACTTTTTTTTCTTACGGATCAATTTGTGAAACACCTGGGGTTTCAAAGTGCTCACTATACATCTAGATAAGTTCCTTGGGGGGTATAGTTTCCAAAATGGGGTCACTTGTGGGGGAGCTCCAATGTTTAGGCACACAGATGCTTTCCAAACGCGACATGACAACCGCTAAACATTCCAGCGTATTTTCCATTCAAAAAGTCAAATGGCGCTCCTTCCCTTCTGAGCCCTGCCGTGTGCCCAAACAGTGGTTTATGACACATATGAGGTATCGGCGTAATCAGGATAAATTGCCCAACAAATTTTAGGATCCATTTTATTCTGTTGCCCATGTAAAAATGAAAAAATTGATGCTAAAAGAAATTTTTTTTTGAAAAATTAAAATGTCAATTTTTTCCTTCCAAGTTTCTTTAGTTCCTGTGAAGCACTGAAGGGTTAATAATCTTCTTGAATGTAGTTTTGAGTAGATTGAGGGGTGCAGTTTTTAGAATGGTGTCACTTTTGGGTATTTTCTGCCATATAGACCCCTCAAAGTGATTTCAAATATGAGGTGGTCCCTAAAAAAATGGTTTTGTAAATTTTGTTGTAAAAATGAGAAATCGCTGGTCAACTTTTAACCCTTATAACTTCCTAACAAATAAAAATTGTTTCCAAAATTGTGCTGATATAAAGTAGACATGTGGGAAATGTTATTTATTAACTATTTTGTGTCATATTATTCTGGTTTAACATGTTCATGGCATGGCTTGGTCATGAAGGGGTTAAAGGGATGTCATGGCAGCAGTAACTCGATCCTTGGCTCTGGGTCTACAAATAATGGGATATTTACAAGGGATAATAAAGTTTGTAGAGTTTATAATAAAGTGTTCGTGACACCACCTGTGGTATTTGGTAAGGGGACCGAAGCTGCTATGCAGATCCTCTGGGATGGTGACAGGGCAGCAGAGATGGTTGAACTCTCCACAGATAGAGCTGTATCTCAGGGCAGTTTGAATGTATATGTTAAAGGTGAGGTTGGTGAATGTGGTGCAGGGCGGGTGATGCAAGAATGATCAGAGGATAAAGCAGGGTGCAGTTTCTAAAGCTTTACTCACAGTTCTGGGGTGAACAGATGCCCATTTGGTGCTGTGTCCTCCAGGTGAGGGGTCCAGCAAACTCCCAGGTAGATTAGGATACACCTTTCCAGGACTTCTTTCTGTATGTGCCTCTCCTGGCCATCTCACTGTTCTAGTTTTCCTCCCTTCCTGCCCAACACCTCACAGTCAGTGTCCTGAGCCAGCAGCCACGGACCTTGTTGGGTGACGTCCTGTCTGCGTTCCCTTTCTCCTATATGGCTGCCTTTTCAGCAAAGATAACTGTGGCTGAAGCACCTAGAGGTGCCCCTGCCTCTGGCTTTCTAGCTGAGTCTGATGATTCTCAACTAGTCTCATGGGCCGGTACCCCACTGCGACCTGTTCCCTCCACCTGATGGCAGTCAGCATGGATACAGGCCTCACGGGTGAACTTCTCATCACCCGTGCCCTAAGGACCCCTTCTTCCTGAAGCTTCCTTCAATCTGTTCCTCTGCAACCCCTTCTCTCTACATTCCTTTCTCTTTCTGAATTGTTCTTCCCGCTCTATAAACTCCTCCCCTTTTCCTACCTTCTCCACCCACTCCCACAACACCCTTTACTGCCCAGCCTGGGATGAGATCATCCTCCCTTAGGGTACATCCAGGGTGCCCAGCTGCAATAGTCTGTGTTGGGTGCAGGTGTTAAAGCCCTGGGTGGTGCTCCCTCCTTATCTGAGAGTGGGGTACCATACCTCTGGATGAGATGCAGTACCTCTGTGGCGACTGAACCCTCAGGGGTGCCACACACACAGTTGACACACGGACACATTCTTTGTGTTTTCTTGATTTTCATGGACTCTTGAACTGTATTGGCTTTTTTTTTCTGTGCTGATGAAAAAAAATGGACATGTCTCCATGAGTTTCGCACCGACATATATTCCATGAAAAAACAAGGATACGTGAATAGCAGCATATATTATAATGATTATTCATTCTATTCATGAAAAATATGGATATAACATGTGTTAGGCATCGGGTTTATCCCTCTGCACACGAGGAATCCCAAGCCTTGCCTTCTGCGGTCTCCCATTCAGTCCCGAACGCAGAGGAGCCTGCTCAGAAAAGACGTTGTTCCCAGCGCCTTGCTCAAGCTAGTGCTGTCGGGTTGGTTGCTGCTGCCATCCCTGGTTCAGCTATAGCAGCCTGCACTAGCCTGCGCGAGCAGCTCCTGGGACTAAGTCCTTTTTTCGCTCCACTGAACATGCCCGTGGCTCAACCTCCCATTGGAGTTCAGGGGTCACATGCTCAGGTCCCGTGCCTGTTCTGATTGGACCACGGGGAAGGTCCCGGAAGGTCGCTGCTATAAAAGACTTGCATGGCCGCTCGACCATGCACTATTATAGACTCAGATAGCTAGTTGTGTGTGTGATGAAGGATGCTTGTGAACCACTGACTGACTCATTAAGACTCTCTCCCTCTGGTTGTACTTGTGTATAGGGTTAGGATGTAAAGTCAGCGCCGAGTAGTGTCACTGCCTAGCCCTGCAGTGCTCCCAACTCCTCTCACATATTAGCGCCAGTGTGTGTCAATCTTCATAAGGCACCACTGTACCACTTATACAGCAGCATCCGTCAGTGCGGCACCATATGCAGACAGTGCGATTTCAAGCTCTAGCTTAGGCTGGTTAGTGGCATCCTCCAGGGCGGCGCTGCATGCTGTTAGACCGGTTATCCTACTCGCTTTGTCAAGGCATCGCAGTTGCGGTGCTGATCGTTAGTGGGGCTAGAGGGACTATAACCTCGTGTTCTTGGGGCAGAGTCCTGTGTCTCAACACTAGCGCTCTCCTTGCCGGGCTCTGTGAGCTAACAGGCTCCAGCATTTGTTTCAGTGGCTCTGCGAAGTAGCAGAGTTCATCCCTGTACAGACCGGGTCAGTGGTTAACCTGCCGGTGTTCAGTTAGTACTCCACCATTACTGAGCAGCAATTCACCATCTCTGCACGGTGGACCCTGGGTTGCGATCGCACTTTCTTATATTTTATATTTAGTGTGATCCGCAACCCTAACAACATGGTTGTGAAACACCGACATCGGAATGTTGCTGATTAATTTATTAATACATTTCCTTCGGCATTATTTCTGGTGTTTACTAAGACTCATATTCACTTAAAAAGTTTCTCTTTCTTCAATGTAGAATATTGCACATGGGTTTATTTGTCACCAATTTGTAGTAGATAGGAGAATGAGAGATGAGGCTGTGTGATGTAAGTTTTTCTGGAAAGCAATTATTAAACAAGTAATCAGACAGTGATTGGTGGGTGGCACTGATCTCAGAAGAAGAAAAGTTTTTACAGAATTTATCATAATACATGACAGAATATTTAGGTATTACAAAGGCTGATGATTCATTTTTGACAGTTGTAACCTTCACTGATTCATTCAAAGAACATGGCTCTGAAATTTTCATTCTCTCTGAAATATTGGAAGTGTTGTGCCTATTGGACTGCCAGAGACAGCTAAACAGCCAAATCCAGTCCCATAGACAGTCATAGACAGTCATTGAGAGAGTGGTGTGCATTCTCCTCCATCATGCTTTTCAAACGGAATTGTTTAGATGTCCCCATTTTTGTGGTGGGTGTCTGAACCGTGGGACTCCCATTTATCAGCACGTTATCAACAGTTCTTTGGATAAATTGCTAAAAGGTATTAACCTTACATGGTGGTTTTTCCTATGATTCTAAATTTCGCTTTCCTTTAAAGTGGTAAGTATGATATTTATTTTTTTAACTCACAAATGTAATGTATGTGTCTTTTTATGTGCGACCAAAAAAGATTACAGATTAAACCAGTATCACTCAGATCTCTCACAGAGGATCTGTCATCACCAGTTTCTGAGAAGGAGAATAAGTGTGATAATTGAGGTCTCAATAGTTTATAAAAAGACTATTGACAAAGGGTAATACTTCTAATCTGACTTTCATATACAGTTGTGTGAAAATTCCTTTCTCTTTTGCATGTTTTTCACACTTAAATGTTTAAGATCACCAAACAAACTGAAATGTTAAACAAAGATAAACTTAAAATTCAGTTTTTAAATGAAGTTCTTTATTATTAGCGGAAAAAGAAATCCAAACCTATAAGGCCCTATGTGAAAAAGTGATTGACACTAGTGATGAGCGGGCATGCTTGCCACTACTCGGTACTCGCCCGAGTATATCACTGCTCAAGATGCTCAGAGCTCGCCGAGTATTTCCGGGGTTGCTCGGTGGGAGCACGATCCCCTCCCTGCATATTTGGCGCTCTTTAGAGAGCCAATGAACATGCAGGGATTATCTGCCAGACATTGTAATGCAGCAGCCATGTTGGTTGTGGCATTACAGTGATTGGCTGGCCGCACAGCGTCATCTGGTCTGTATCAGACCTGGCACCGGAATCAGGTAGTGTAGGGAGAGATTTGCTTGTTTCTTAGCTAATGTGGGTATGCCATGTAAGATACACATATCCATCTCAACTAAAAGTCCTTCTGAAGACTAATCCAGCTGCATAGATATCATTGCTAGGCAGGGAGGCAGTGTATGTGGCAGACTGCAGTGCATATAGCAAGAGGGTCCATTCCAGTTCTGTCTGCTGCTGCTGCTTTTACAGATATTTCTAGACATAGCCCCAGTTATCAGAGGCCAGGAATATTTTTTTGGATCTTAATCCTGATTATTTGCTTAACCCCTTCACAACCAATGACGCCACATAGGCGTCATGAAAACTTGTGCCATTATGACCAGTGACGCCTATGTGCGTCATGACTTTAAAGCCTCCCTGCGGGTTGGGTGACCGAGATCACTGAAAGGTCACCTAACCCGCAGATACAGGGGGCTTTGTACATCTCCACAGGGGGCATGGCTTCGCCCCCACATGGCTACGATCGCTCTGATTGGCTGTTAAAAGTGAAACAGCCAATCAGAGCGATAGAAATTAGGGATGGGCGAATCTACTCATTAGGACTCGTTACTCTGCGAGTAGTAGGGGACTCGCAGGAGTCGGTACTCTGCAAGTTTCCAAGCGATTACTCGCACAGTAACGAGTCCAAAACAAATCAATGGCAATCCTAGTTTTTTCAGAAGATTAATACAAGCAATCCTAGTTTCTTAGCGATTTTGTGTCCCCCTGCTGACACAAAATCGCTAAGAAACTAGGATTGCTTGTATTAAACTCTGAAAAAAAAAAAATAGGAGTCTTAGCGATTTTGTGTCCCCCTGCTGACACAAAATCGCTAAGAAACTAGAATTGCTTGTATTGAACTCTGAAAAAAAAAAAATAGGAGTCTTAGGTCTCTCTCTCTCTCTCTCTCTCTCTCTCCCCCCCCCAGCACAGGAATCGCTGCAATACTCGCATCCCCATTCATTAATATTGGACTCGCTAGACTTGCAACGAATAGCGAGTTTCCGACTCGGACTCGTTACAGTCTAGCGATTCCGAGTATTTCAGGATTCGCCCATCCCTAATAGAAATATTTCATCAATGAAAATTGATGAAATATTACAATCCAGCCAAGGCCGATGCTGCAATAGCATCGGACATGGCTGGTGACACCGATCCGACCCCCCCACAGTTAATGGGGGCGATCTGCCGCTGTCATCATCTTCTCCCCCTGCCTTACCTCCGCTCCACCCGCCTTCCGATTACCTCCCTTCCCACCCCCCGGTACCTATCGAGTGCTGCTATCACTCCCAGTGACCCGCGGTCCCGGACCATGGGCTCCGCCATATTGGAAAATGGCGGGCGCATGCACAGTGCACCGGCTGCAGATTCCATTCATTCATTTTGATCACTGTGGTAAACTCTCACAGTGATCAAAATAGAATGAAAAGTAAATAAACACACCCATAGGCAGGAACAAATAATAAAATAAAGAAATTATTTTTATTCTTCCATTAGGGTTGGGGTTAGGGTTGGAAATAGGGTTAGGGTTAGAATTAGGGTTAGGGTTGGAAATAGGGTTAGTGTTAGGGTTGGAATTAGGGTTAGGGTGGAATTAGGGTAAGGGTTGGGATTAGGGTTAGGGTAAGAGTGGAATTAGGGTTAGGATTGGAATTAGGGTTAGAATTAGGGTTAAGATTAGGGTTTGGGATGTGTTGGGGTTAGGGTTGGGATTAGGGGTGTGTTTGGGTTAGGGTTGGAGTTAGAATTGAGGGGTTTCCACTGTTTAGGCACATCAGGGGGTTTCCAAACGCGACATGGTGCAACCATTGATTCCAGCCAATTTTGCGTTCAAAAAGTCAAACGGTGCTCCCTCCTTTCCCAGCCCCGATGTATGCCCAAACAGTAGTTTACCCCAACATATGGGGTATCAGCGTAGTCAGGAAAAATTGCACAACAACTTTTCTCCTGTTACCCTTGGGAAAATAAAAAATTGGGGGCTAAAAAATTATTTTTGTGAAAAAAAAAAATATTTTTTATTTTCACGTCTCTGCTTTATAAACTTCTGTGAAGCACTTGGGGGTTCAAAATGCTCACCAGACATCTAGATAAGTTCCTTGGAAGGTCTAGTTTCCAAAATGGGGGTCACTTGAGGGGGGCTTCTACTGTTGAGGCACATCAGGGGCTCTGCAAATGTAACGACGACCACAGACCATTCCATCAAAGACTGCATTTCAAAACGTCACCACTTCCATTCCGAGCCCTTACGTGTGCCCAAACAATGGTTCCCCCCATATATGGGGTACCACCGAACTCAGGACAAACTGGACAACAACTTTTGGGGTCCAATTTCTCATGTTACCATTGTGAAAATAAAAATTTGTGAGCTAAAAAATGATTTTTTGAGGAAAAAAATGATTTTTTATTTTCACAGCTTTGTGTAATAAACTTCTGTGAAGCACTTGGGGGTTTCAAAGTGCTTACCACACATCTAGATAAGTTCCATGGGGGGTCTAGTTTCCAAAATGGGGTCACTTGTGGGGGTTCCACAGTTTAGGTACATCAGGGGCTCTGCAAATGTAACATGATGCCTGCAGACCATTCCATCAAAGTCAGCATTTCACAATGTCACTACTTCCCTTCCGAGTCCCGATGTGTACCCAAACAGGGGTCCCCACCGATATATGGGGTACCAGGGTACTCAGGACAAACTAGACAACAACTTTTGGGGTCCAATTTATCCTGTTACCCTTGTGAAAAAAAATTGCTGGCTAAAAATTATTTTTTTTGAGGAAAAAATATTTTCTATTTTCACCGCTCTGCGTTATAAACTTTTGTGAAGCACTTGGGTGTTAAAAGTGCTCACTATGCATCTAGATAAGCTGCTTAGGGGGTCTAGTTTCCAAATTGGGGTCATTTGTGGGGACCTCCAATGTTTAGGCACACAGGGGCTCTCCAAACACGACATGGTGTCCGCTAACGATTAGAGGTGATTTTCATTTCAAAAAGTCAAATGGTGCTCCTTCCCTTCTGAGCCCTGCCGTGCGCCCAAACAGTGGTTCCCCCCCACATATGGGGTACCAGCGTACTCAGGACAAACTGGACATCAACTTTAGGGGTCCAATTTCTCCTGTTAGCCATGTGAAAATAAAAAATTGCTGGCTAAAAAATCATTTTTGAGGAAAAAAAAATATTTTTTATTTTCACTGCACTGTGTTATAAACTTTTGTGAAGCACTTTGGGGTTCAAAGTGCTCACTACACATCTAGATAAGTTCCACAAAGGGTCTAGTTTCCAAAATGGTGTCACTTGTGGGGGGTGTTCTCTGTTTAGGCACACAGGGGCTCTCCAAACGCAACATGGTGTCCGATAGCGATTGGAGCTAATTTTCCATTCAAAAAGTCAAATGGCGCTCCTTCCCTTCCGGACCCTGCAGTGCGCCCAAACAGTGGTTTATGAGCACATATGAGGTATCAGTGTGCTCAGGAGAAATTTCCCAACAAATTTTATGATCCTATTTATTCTGTTGCCCATGTGAAAATGAAAAAACTGAGGCTAAAATAAATGTTTTGTGAAAAAAGGTACTTTTTTTACAGATCAATTTGTGAAGCACCTGGGGGTTCAAAGTGATCATTATGCATCTAGATAAGCTCCTTGGGGGGTCTAGTTTCCAAAATGGGGTCACTTGTGGGGAAGCTCCAATGTTTAGGCACACAGGGGCTCTCCAAACGTGACATGGCAACCGCTAAATATTCCAGCATATTTTCCATTCAATATGTCAAATGGCGCTCCTTTCATTCGGAGCCCTGCCGTGCACACAAACAGTGGTTTATGACCACATATGAGGTATCGGTGTACTCAGGAGAAATTGCCCAGCAAATTTTGGGATCATGTTATCCTGTTGCCCATGAGAAAATGAAAAAATTGATGCTAAAAGAAAATTTTTGTTGGAAAAAATAAAATCTCCATTTTTTCTTTCCACGTTGCCTTAGCTTCTGTGAAACACCTGAAGGGTTAATAATTTTCTTGAATGTAGTGTTGAGTAGCTTGAGGGGTGTGGTTTTTAGAATGATGAGATTTCAAAGAAATAATTTTTGGATTAAACGTGAGCTGCTAGACAAAACGACTCCTTTCCAAATTGCGTACTTGTATACTTTTATTTTTGGGAAATAAAAGTATACAAGTACGCAATTTGGAAAGGAGTCGTTTTGTCTAGCAGCGCACGTTTAATCCAAAAATTATTTATTTGAAATCTGATGATCTATGGTCACGGCGTGGCCATTTGGATGTGCAGCAGCTTGACCTCTATTCCTTTGTGCCTAAAACTCTCCTGTTATTGGTGAGTATAACAGCTTGAATCATATCTATTTTACTTGGGTAAGACCCTATTGCGCTCTTTCTCTTTTAGTTTTAAGTACTGTTTTTAGAATGATGTCACTTTTGGGTATTTTTTGACATATAGACCCTTCAAAGGGACATCTAATGTGAGGTAGTCCCTAAAAAAAAATAGTTTTGTAAATTTTGTTGTAAAAATGAGAAATCACTGGTAATCTTTTAACCCTTATAGCTTCCTAACAAATAAAATTTGTTTCCAAAATTGTGCTGATGTAAAGTAGACATGTGGGAAATGTTATTTGGTAACTATTTTGTGTTACATAACTCTCTGGTTTAACCCCTTTCTGTCATGTGACCTACTATCCCGTCCATGTGCCCTGGGACTTAATTCCCAGGGACGGGATAGTACGTCACAGCGATCAGCGGCGCCCACGTGGTGAGTGCCGCTGATCGTGGCCGGGTGTCAGCTGATTATCACAGCTGACACCCGGCACAATGTGTCAGGGGTGATCACGGACCTCCCCCGACATGTTAACCCCTTGCATACCTTGATCAAACACAATTGCGGTGTACCGGGGGTTAAAGGGAAGCATTGGCAGGGAGGGGGCTCCCTCTGTGCTTCCCTGAGCCCCCCACAGCAGTGCAATGTGCAGCACTCCTGCAAGGGGCTCTTTCCCTGCATGTCCCCGGATCCAAGATGGCGACGGGGACCTTCGGGGGCCTGCAGGGAGCTGGCTTCCTCAGTGCCTGCAAAGCGCAGGCAAGGATGAAACCTGCACACTGCCTGTGACAGATTGCTGATCTGTCACAGGACAGTGATGTCCCACCTGGGACAATGTAATAAAGTAAAAAAAAGTGTAAAAATAATTTTAAAAAAGTCGCTAAATAAAAAAAACATATTCCCTAATAAATTCATTTTTTTGGAAATAAAAAAACAATAAAAGTACACATATTTGGTATCGCTGCATCTATAACGACCCGCCCTATTAATCTGTCCCGTTAGTTAACCCCTTTTGCGAACCCCTTAAAAAATAAAAATAAAAAACAAAGCAAAAAATAATGATTTATTAACTTACCGCCGAACAAAAAGTGCAATAACGCGCGAACAAAAAGACGCATATAAATATTCATGGTACTGCTGAAAACATCATCTTGTCCCGCAAAAACGAGCTGCCACACAGCATAATCCATGAAAAAATAAAAAAGTTGTAGCTCACAGAATAAAGCGATACAAAAATAATTATTTTTTATATAAAATTGTTTTCATTGCATAAAAGCGCCAAAACATAAAAAAAGACCTGAATGAGGTATCGCTGTAATCGTACTGACCCGAAGAATAAAACCGCTTTATCAATTTTACCGCAGGCGGAACGGTGTAAACGCACCCCTCAAAAGAAATTCATGAAACGCTGGTTTCTGTTCATTCTGCATCCCAAAAAATCGGAATAAAAAGCGATCAAAGGATGTCACATGCCCGAACATGATAACAATAAAAGCGTCAACTCGTCCCGCAAAAAATAAGACCTCACATGACTCAGTGGGTCAAAATATGGAAAAATTATAGCTCTCAATATGTGGTGATGCAAAAACTATTTTTACAATAAAAAGTGTCTTTTAGCGTGCGACAGCTGCCAAACATAAAAACCTGCCATAAATAGTAAATCAAACCCCCCGTTATCACCCCCTTAGTTAATAATAAAATTAAAAAAAGTATTTATTTCCATTTTCCCATTAGGGTTATGGTTAGGGCTAGGGTTAGGGCTAGGGTTAGGGCTGAGATTAGGGTTAGGGGTGTGTTGAGGTTAGGGTTGGAGTTAGAATTGGGGGGTTTCCACTGTTTGGGCACATCAGGTGCTCTCCAAATGCAACATGGCGTCTTATCTCAATTCCAGCCAATTCTGTGTTGAAAAAGTCAAATGGTGCTCCTTCCCTTCCAAGCTCTGCCATGCGCCAAAACAGTGTTTTACCCCCACATATAGGATATTAGCATACTCAGGACAAATTGAAAAACAACTTTTGGGGTCCAATTTCTCCTGTTACCCTTAGGAAAATTAAAAAATTGGAGGCAAAATTATCATTTTTGTGGAAAAAAATGATTTTTTTTGTTTTCACGCCCGGGCGTTATAAACTTCTGTGAAGCACTTGGGGGTTCAAAGGGCTCACCACACATCTAGATAAGTTCCGAGGGGGGTCTAGTTTCCAAAATGGGGTCACTTGTGGGGAGATTCAATAGTTTAGGTACATCAGAGGCTCTCCAAACGCACATGACACCTGCAGAACATTCCATCAAAGTCTGCATTCCAAAATGTCACTACTTCCATTCCGAGCCCCGACGTGTGCCCATACAACAGTAGTTTTCTCCCACATATGAGGTATCAGTGTACTCAGGACAAATTGGACAACAACTGTAGGGGTCCAATTTCTCCTGTTACCCTTGGGAAAATAAAAATATTGGGGACTAAATGATCATGTTTGTGGAAAAAATATGATTTTTTTATTTTCATGCCAGGGCATTATAAACTTCTGTGAAGCCCTTGGGGGTTCAAAGTGCTCACCACACATCTAGATAAGTTCCTTAGGGGGTTTAGTTTCCAAAATGGGGTCATTTGTGGGGGTTTCCACTGTTTAGGTACATTCGGGGCTCTCCATAGGCAACATGACACCCACAGAGCATTCCATCAAAGTCTGCATTCCAAAACGTCACTACTTCCCTACCGAGCCCCGACGTGTGCCCATGCAGTAGTTTTCTCCCAGATATGGGGTTTCAGCGTACTCAGGACAAATTGGACAACAACTTTTGGGGTCCAATTTCTCCTGTTACCCTTGGGAAAATAAAATAATTGGTGACTAAAAGATCATGTTTGTGGAAAAAATATGATTTTTTATTTTCACGCCCGGGCGTTATAAACTTCTGTGAAGCCCTTGGGGGTTCAAAGTGCTCACAACACATCTAGATAAGATCCTTGGAGGGTCTAGTTTCCAAAATGGTGTAATTTGTGGGGGTTTTTCACTGTTTTGGTACATCAGGGGCTTTCCAAACGCGACATGGTGTCGGATCTCAATTCCAGCCAAAAACGTCAAATGGCGCTGCTTCCCTTACGAGATCTGCCATGTGCCCAAATAGTGGTTTACCCCCACATGTGGGGTATCAGCATACTCAGGACAAATTGCACAATTACTTTTAGGGTCCTGTTACCCTTGGAAAAATAAGAATTGGGGGTGAAAAGATCATTTTTGTGGAAAAAATATGAATTTTTAATTGTACGGCTGTACGTTATAAACTTCTGTGAAGCCCTTGGGGGTTCAAAGTTCTCACCACATATCTAGATAAGTTCCTTGGGGGTCTAGTTTCCAAAATGGTATCATTTGTGGGGGGTTTCCACTGTTTAGGTACATCAGGGGCTTTCCAAACGTGACATGGCGTCTGATCTGAATTCTAGCCAATTTTGCATTGAAAAAGTCAAACGGCGCTCCCTCCCTTCTGAGCTCTGCCATGCGCCGAAACAGTGGTTCCCCCCCACATATCAGGTATCAGCGTACTCAGGACAAACTGCACAATAACTATTGCTGTCCAACTTCTCCTGTTACTCTTGGTAAAATAAAAAAAATTGAACCTGAAGTATTTTTTTTGTGAAAAAAAGTTAAATGTTCATTTTTTTTTTAAATATTCAAAAAATTCCTGTGAAGCACCTGAAGGGTTAATAAACTTCTTGAATGTGGTTTTGAGCACCTTAAGGGGTACAGTTTTTAGAATGGTGTCACTTTTGGGTATTTTCTATCATATAGACTACTCAAAGTGGCTTCAAATGTGATGTGGTCCTTACAAATAAAATGGTGTTGCAAAAATGAGAAATCGCTGGTCAACTTTTAACCCTTATAACTTCCTAAGAAAAAAAATTTGGGTTCCAAAATTGTGCTGATGTAAAGTAAACATGTGGAAAATGTTACTTTTTAAGTTTTTTGTGTGCCGTATCTCTGTGATTTAAGGGCATAAAAATTCAAAGTGGGAAAATTGCGAAATTTTCGCCAAATTTCCATTTTTTCACAAATAAACGCAAGTTATATGAATTAAATTTTACCACTAGCATGAAGTACAATATGTCACAAGAAAACATTGTCAGAATCACCAGGATCCATGGAAGCATTCAAGAGTTATTACCTCATAAAGGGACAGTGGTCAGAATTGTAAAAATTGGCCCGGTCATGAACGTGCAAACCACCCTTGGAGGTTAAGGGGTTAATAGAATAAAAATTCAAAATTTGAACATTTTTGGGCTATTTGTTTTGTCTTACATACAAATCATTACCCTGGAAAGGATGTTCCTTAATATATTTCTGAGGAAAATCCATTTTGTTTTTGTATCTTTTAGTGTGCGCCTGTACAGTGGCGTAATACTCTGACAACATTGTTCACAGATGTGACCTGGGAGTCAGAAATGCTTCAAGGGTTATTCCCCATGATGTTCCCATTAACTAGGCTTTTCTGTTTGTTACTTCTTAAAATGAAAATATTTATTAAGTACAGCTGATCTTTTGTACATTTCCTCCCTATCCATATTGTCATCTATAATGTGGTTCTGCTGCGGAAGCTGCCATTGCTGGCAGTACAGTTCTTACACCTACACCACTGCCAGATATCTCCTTTCCTGTCCCATTTTAATTCTCTTTCGTGCAGCTCCTGCTGCTGACATTGCAACTGCAGCTAACATTGCAGCTGCAGGACCACACCAGCTACACATTTTGCGTCTGCACTGAACTTCCTCTCCCTTCACTGCGAGACTTACCCTTGCCTGCCCCGTCCTAATTTTTTATTGTGCTGATTCTGACACTGTCATTGCAGAGCATTGCAAAAGACATATCTCCTTGTTTCCTAGTTTGCTTCATTGTGCTAAATACATAGATCAGCTGCTGCCAGGGCTGTTGTTTGTGGCCTTATACTGCCAGACATCTATGTGCCTGTCCTTTCCTTATTCTCTGTCATGTAGCTGTAAGGTTAGGCAAGGACCGTAGTCGTTGCTGAGGACTCCGGGTCAATGGTATCCTGGCCTCCCCTCACATAGATATGACACCTTTCTGTCAGCACACCTGTTGCCTCACTTCTCAACATCAGGGCTTTCTCTAAGTTGCTGTATACTTTTTCCAGGCATTGTAGTATAAACAGAGACACAGTCCTGCTCAACTTTAACAATAACAGCACATCCAATTTCTTTACAGCGGTTACCTCAGATTCCACAGTGTACAATTCTGTCACTTTCCCTAGCTTCTCACTGTGTTCTTCCAGAAAGTCCTGTCCCGTTCAGCATCACAGCATCCTCCCTATCCAGCATTTACCATTTTTGGGCGTTCTCCTGTCTGTTTCGCCTCAGACAAAAGGGCATCTGCCCATGTAGCAAGCTGCTTTAAAATGAGTGATCTGTGCTGCTGTACTGCTGCCAACTGTCTCACTACCATCTGTAGTGTAGTCATCTGCAACGCTTTGTTCTGCACTGTTGTGAACTGTGCGGCTATGATCTGCGCTGCTGTGTTCTGCAGTGTTGTCATCTGTGGCCCTCAGGCCCTGAATGGCTGGACCCATGTCTTTAACGTTACGGAGCTGACTGCCCTGACTATCCCTTAAGGTAATACACAAAATAATGTTGCAGTAAATGTGACACACATATAATGGTAACATATAGCAGTACCAGTAATATACGAGAAAGTGGTAAAAGATAGAACAATAACATTTTTCACTCCCTTACATAGCATCTACCACTTCCACTGAAGAGCCAAGCCAGTCCTATATCTTTTGGCTGCTCACTGTATTGTATAGTGTTCGACCATACTCCTAATGTCAGGGCTTTCATTGCTTGCTCTATAGCACCAGACATCTCCTTGCCTGTCCTATCCTAATTCTTTGTCATTGAGCTTCCACTTCTACCACTGGAATACAGAGGCACATTAAGGCTGGAGTCACAGTAAACGTATGAAAAGTTGGTCCGAGTTTCACTGCCAAGAGTCGCAGGAGTGTAATGCGAATGTCATGCAAGTGCAATCCTATTTTTCACATCTAGCAACCGATGTACATCCCAATGCAGTGCAATTGTTGTTCGATTGCAAGGCAATTGCAGCAATTCTCTATGTCATTTACACATCATTATCAAAGGAAATATTCATCAAAACACACACACATATACAGTGGGCATGGAAAGTATTCAGACCTCTTTATATTTACTCACTCTGTTTCTTTGCAGCCATTTGGTAAATTCAAAAAAGTTCATTTTTTTCCTCAATAATGTACACTCTGCACTCCATCTTGACTGAAAAATCAAAAATGTACAGATTTTTGAAAATTTATTGAAAAAGAAAAAGTTAAATATCACATGGTCATAAGTATTCGGACCCTTTGCTCAGTATTGAGTAGAAGCACCCTTTTGAGCTAGTACAGCCATGAGTCTTCTTGGGAATGATGCAACAAGTTCTTCACACCTGGATTTGGTGATCCTCTGCCATTCTTCCTTGCAGATCCTCTCCAGTTCTGTCAGGTTGGATGGTGAACGTTAGTGGACAGCCATTTTTAGGTTTCTCCAGGGATGCTCAATTGGGTTTCTGATTTTTTCCATCAAGATGGGGTGCAGAGTGTACATAAATGAGAAAAAAATGAACTTTTTTAAATTTATCAAATGGCTGCAATGAAACAAAGAGTGAAAAATGTAAAGGGGTCTGAATACTTTCCATACCCACTGTATGTGTATATGTGTATATATATATTGATGGATAGTTAGGTAGATAGAATAAATGCTGGCAATTCATGTGATGCGTTCAGTAATATCACAGCCTGACAGATTAGAATAGAGGAGATAGAATAGATATAAACACCTAAAATACCTAGATGTATAGATGTCAGTAACACACACACACACACACACACACATATATATATATATATATATATATATACTGTATATATATGAGAACAAAAAGGAAATCCAGCAAGAACTCAGCAAACCATGGTTGGAGTAAAATGATGCTTTTCTTTATTTCTTCAACAAGGTATAAAAACGACCCACAAGAATCAGAAACCAGAGTATGGTACTCTGGTTTCTGATTCTTGTGGGTCATTTTTATACCTTGCTGAAGAAATAAAGAAAAGCATCATTTTACTCCAACCCTGGTTTGCTGAGTTCTTGCTGGCTTTCGTTTTTGTTCTCCTATTGAAGGATTTACTCCTAATCCAGTCCGTGCAGGTACTTGATTACCAGGTGGGAAAGACCCATGAGTCTCATTGCTGCAGCTGGACCCTGACACACATACTCATATATATATATATATGAAAACAAACAGGAAATCCAGCAAGAACTCGGCAAACCAAGGTTGGAGTAAAATGGTGCTTTTCTTTATTTCTGCCATGTTCTCTGGTTCCTGATCCTTGTGGGTCGTCTTTTTAACCTTGTTGAAGAAATAAAGAAAAGCACCATTTTACTCCAACCCTGGTTTGCCGAGTTCTTGCTGGATTTCCTGTTTGTTTTCCTATTGAAGGATTTACTCCTAATCCAATCCGTGCAGGTACTTGATTACCAGGTGGGAAAGACCCCATGAGTCTCATTGCTGTAGCTGGACACTGACACGCATATATATATATATATATATATATATATATCTATATATCTATATATATATATAGATATAAATCAAGAAAAATAGGCAGCACTCCAAATTAAATGTGAAAAAAGTGGATACTTTACTGATCCTCAGGTGGCGACGTTTCAACGGTGACCCGTCTTTATTTTTTTATTTATATATATATATATTTTTTTATATATACAAGTGTACAGTATATATATATATTACATAGATTGATAGGTAGAAGAAAAGCTTGCAATTCATCTGCATTGTAAAATCACTACAGGATAGAATAGATGGATTACATGCAGTAAATACAAATAGAATAGATAGATATATAGATGACAGTGACAGATACAATTAGTACAGTGTGTGTAGCTTTCTGTACATGTTTTTAATTAATAAAAGATCATTTTTCAGAAAAAAATGGTGTGGTCTCCCGTGTTATTTTTGTAACCAGCAGAGGGAAAGCTGATGGCTGGGGGAAGATGTTTATAGCCTGGGAAGGCGGTAATACCCATGGAGCTTCCCAGGCTATTAATATCAGCTCACAGCTGTATAATTAGCCTTTACTGGCTATTAAAATGGTGTACTCCCAAAAAATGACGTGGGGTCCCTCTATAATTAATAGCTAGCAAAGGCTGTGCAGACAGCTGTTAGCTGATAGTAATAGCCTAGGAAGGGGTCATGGATACTGGCCCCTCAGGCTAAAAATATCAGCTTTCAGCTGCCCTAGAAAAGGTGCATCTCTAAGATGCACCAATCCTGGCACTTAGCCTTGCTCTTCCCATTTGCCCTGTAGTGGTTGCAAGTGGGGTGATAGTTGGGGGGTTGATTTCACCTCTGTATTGTCAGGTGACATCAAGCCCCAAGGTTAGTAATGGAGAGGTGTCAATAAGACGACCCCATTACTAACCCCATAGTCACATTGTAAGAAAACACAGACACCCAGAAAAAAGTCCTTTAATTGAAAGAAAAACACAGACTCCTTTAATAAATTTAACTAAACCACACTTGCGACCTCACCTAATTCCACCAATGCCCTCTTCAACTGCAAAAGAGGTAAAAAAACAAACAAGAAAATTCCTCACCTTTCCGCAGAGATTCTTTAAAATCCTTTTGTCCCACGACAGGTCTAGCTCTGCTACATGTAGATGACAGGTCTAGCTCTGCTACATCTAGATGGCAGGCTGCATGATGCGTTCCATACAGCCTGTCATCTAGTAGACACTGAGGACCATGTGCTCAGCGTCTATTTGTGAACCTGTGAACTTCTATTACCTATCTGACAGTACAGCGAGCGTGATAAAGTTCTCCTGCTCGCGGTGCCATCTGAGAAGTCCTGGGAGTTCACAGGTAATGAACTCATTTCACTTATGTGACGTCGGCACGGGCGTCATGGGAAAATTTCATCTTGAAAACAGCTAGCTTGTTCCAGCTCCCAAAAAAAGTATATATTTGGATGGCTTCATAAAAAGCCTTTTGAATTTCTTAATAAGAACGTCATTAGCAAAAATTTGTCTATTTTATCAGAAGAGTAATATAATTTTTGCACTCCCTGTGTGAAAAAACCCTGTAACTTCTGTCTCCAAAAAACTACTACAAATACTTTTTTAACCATTTTTACAATTTAAGTAGTCTACAAAGTTTGAAACGACAGTGATAGGCTAGTGTCAGATGGCCATAGATTCTCTCATGTAAAGAATGTGGCCAATAGAGTTGAGCGATACCATCCGATACTTCAAAGTATCGTATCGGATGGTATCGGCCGATCTTTAAAAAAAGTATCGGTATCGCCGATTCCGATACCGGAAGTCCCATTCAAGTCTATGGGACTTCCGGTATCGGAATAAGAAAAACCCTTTCCTGCCCTTGTACAGCCTCTCTGGGGTCTGTACGGGCCTTTCGGGGGGCTGTGCCGGCCTGCCAGGGGGTCTGTGCAGGCTCCGGTGGTCTGTGCCGGCCTGCCGGTGGTCTGTGCAGGCTCCGGTGGGCTGTGCCGGCCTGCCGGTGGTCTGTGCAGGCTCCGGGGGGCTGTGCCGGCCTGCCGGGGGGCTGTGCCGGCCTGCCGGGGGGCTGTGCCGGCCTGCCAGGGGGTCTGTGCAGGCTCCGGTGGTCTGTGCCGGCCTGCCGGTGGTCTGTGCAGGCTCCGGGGGGCTGTGCCGGCCTGCCGGGGGGCTGTGCCGGCCTGCCGGGGGGCTGTGCCGGCCTGCCGGTGGTCTGTGCAGGCTCCGGGGGTCTGTGCAGGCATCGTCCGATGGGACTACAAGTCCCATCTGGCGATGCCTGCTACCATGACAGTGATTGACACATTAGCCAATGATGGGACAGTAGTAGTCCCATCATCCGGCTAATGTGTTAAATGTAAAAAAAAAAAAAAAATTACATGCTACATTCATACTACATACTACATACATGCTACATTCATACTACATACTACATACATGCTACATTCATACTACATGCAACATACATACTACATATATACTACATGCATGCTACATATATACTACATGCATGCTACATACATACTACATGATACATACTACATATATACTACATGCATGCTACATACATACTACATATATACTACATGCATGCTACATACATACTACATGCTACATGCATGCTACATACATACTACATGCTACATGCATGCTACATACATACTACATACATGCTACATATATACTACATACATACTACATATATACTACATGCATGCTACATATATACTACATGCATGCTACATACATACTACATATATACTACATGCATGCTACATACATACTACATGCTACATGCATGCTACATACATACTACATACATGCTACATATATACTACATACATACTACATATATACTACATACATACCACATACATACTACATGCATGCTACATATATACTACATGCATGCTACATACATACTACATATATACTACATGCATGCTACATACATACTACATGCTACATGCATGCTACATACATACTACATGCTACATACATACCACATATATACTACATACATACAATACATTCATACAATACATACATAGACATACAGTACATATAACATAGAGTAACATACTTACCAATACTTGTCACATTGTTCCCCGAAGCCATTGTCGTCTACGGAATAAATATTAACATAACAAACCACAAAAATACTCACCCACGATCCGAAGCAGTCCACGAGTGTGTCCCACGACGATCTTGGGTAGAGAACTGCAGCATCAGCTGATGCTGCCGTTCTCTACGGGCTGCAGGAATCCAATGACGGAAGGTAGGTATCCTTCCGCACTGTATTCCTCCGCCACTTAAAAAAAAAAAAAGTCCCTAGTCTCACTTTATGCCATTGCTGTGTGGGAATTTCCCACACAGCAATGGCATAAAGTGAGACTAGGGACTTTTTTTTTTTTAAGTGGCGGAGGAATACAGTGCGGAAGGATACCTACCTTCCGTCATTGGATTCCTGCAGCCCGTAGAGAACGGCAG
The DNA here is from genome assembly GCF_039654945.1 of Dendrobates tinctorius. Lineage (NCBI taxonomy): Eukaryota > Metazoa > Chordata > Amphibia > Anura > Dendrobatidae > Dendrobates > Dendrobates tinctorius. The sequence goes on along the minus strand of NW_027361913.1, from coordinate 8,182,811 downwards.
CATCATCTGATGCTGCAGTTCTCTACCCAAGATCGTCGTGGGACACACTCGTGGACTGCTTCGGATCGTGGGTGAGTATTTTTGTGGTTTGTTATGTTAATATTTATTCCGGAAAGACAATGGCTTCGGGGAACAATGTGACAAGTATTGGTAAGTATGTTACTCTATGTTATATGTACTGTATGTCTATGTATGTATTGTATGAATGTATTGTATGTATGTAGTATATATGTGGTATGTATGTAGCATGTAGTATGTATGTAGTATGTATGTAGCATGCATGTAGTATGTATGTAGCATGCATGTAGTATATATGTAGTATGTATGTAGCATGCATGTAGTATATATGTAGCATGTATGTAGTATGTATGTGGTATGTATGTAGCATGTAGTATATATGTAGCATGCATGTAGTATATATGTAGTATGTATGTAGTATGTATGTAGCATGTATGTAGTATATATGTAGTATGTATGTAGTATATATGTAGCATGTATGTAGTATATATGTAGTATGTATGTAGTATATATGTAGCATGCATGTAGTATATATGTAGTATGTATGTAGTATATATGTAGCATGCATGTAGTATATATGTAGTATGTATGTAGTATATATGTAGCATGTATGTAGTATGTATGTAGCATGCATGTAGCATGTAGTATGTATGTAGCATGCATGTAGTATATATGTAGTATGTATGTAGTATATATGTAGTATATATGTAGCATGCATGTAGTATGTATGTGGTATGTATGTAGCATGTAGTATATATGTAGCATGCATGTAGTATGTATGTAGTATGTATGTAGCATGCAGTATGTATGTAGTATGTATGTAGTATATATGTAGTATGTATGTAGCATGCATGTAGTATGTATGTAGTATGTATGTAGTATGTATGTAGTATATATGTAGTATGTATGTAGCATGTAGTATGTATGTAGTATTTTTTTTTTTTTTTTTTTTTTTTTTTAACATTTAACACATTAGCCGGATGATGGGACTACTACTGTCCCATCATTGGCTAATGTGTCAATCACTGTCATGGTAGCAGGCATCGCCCGATGGGACTTGTAGTCCCATCGGACGATGCTTGCACAGACCCCCGGACATCAGCACAGCCCCCCGGCAGGCCGGCACAGCCCCCCGGCAGGCCGGTACAGACCCCCACAGGGTGCACAGCCCCCCGGCAGGCCGGCACAGCCCCCCGGCAGGCCGGCAGAGACCCCGGGCAGTCCACACAGCCCCCCGGCAGGCCGGCACAGCCCCCCGGCAGGCCGGCAGAGACCCCCGGAAGGCCCGAAATGACGGCGCATCATGATGCGCACACACCGCGCATCATGATGACGTCAGGCCGTCAATCAACTGAACTTCCGATTCCGATGCCGAATTCCGATATTGAAAAAATATCGGAAGTCGGTATCGGAATTCCGATACAGCAAGTATCGGCCGATACCCGATACTTGCGGTATCGGAATGCTCAACACTAGTGGCCAATTATGCAAATGACACTCTGATCAAACTCTGATCACCATTTCTTCAGAGAGACAGCATAGCGTGATCTGATTCTTTGGGTGAGAGACTTGGAGCATATTGTGAGGAGAAAATGGAGAGCAAAATTTCTTCATCTTCTCTATTGTGTCAGTGCATGGAAATCAGACTACACTCAGATGTCGCCCAAGAGGAGTTTGATGATTTCCACACTCTCATTGGTATGCATGGCTGAGAGCGATCCCATAATCAGATGAAGCTGGAACATGCTGAAATTTTGCTTTGTGCTGCCCCATAGAATAAAAATGAGTGTGATCTAATATTCTGTCTGATCACTCTGGTACAAAAATTACAGTGGTGTGAGCAAGCCCTTCTTACCACTTCCCATCCGATTACACCAGATACGACTTTGTCAACATTTTCAATAAGAAATTTGCTTAATTTTTTATGTGTATAGCGATATTGTAATTCTTATTTCAATGTTTGCAGAATTCTATTATGGTGTTTGCATTCACATTAGTAGTGCAGTCACAGCACAGATGCACCTGCATGTTCATTTAATTATGAAAGAAGTCTTGCCCACTCCCAATTTTTTTAAAATATGAGAGACAATGGAAGACTTCTCTGCCTGTTTAGCTGTTTGGATGCTAAGATTGATATTAACTATAGTATCAGAGAGGATAAAGTCAGTGAAGCAGAGTGCCATTTGTAACTTATTAGGTATTAGAGATGAATAAACCTTATATAATTCAAATTCGCAAGATTCAGCAAATTTTTCTAAAAGAAATGATCTGCAGGGAATGTAATGGTATTTGTGCTGAATCTCAACTACTCTAATTGCCTTAGGCTGCTTTCACACTAGCGTTTCCTGGAGCTGCGGAGGGATGCGCATGGCCGCCGTGAAGCTTCGCCCATGGCCGCATCTCCTCCGGTCAGCTCCTCCTATGGGTGCATGACGCTGCATGTGACCTGCGTACCCTATCTTTAGCATTGGGTATGCAGGCCATGCACAGGTATGCGTTTGCCGGCTCATGCGTCCTTTTGACGGTGCGCTGTTCTGCGCCAAATGCACCCTGTTGCATTTTGGTGCTGATGGTGCACCTTCAAAAGGATGCAGGGTTCAGCAGTTTCATGCGCCCATAGGCAAAGCAGACCAAAGGAGGTGCGGCCGTGGGCGGAGCTTCACGGCGGCCGTGCGCATCCCTCCGCAACTCCAGGAAATGCTAGTGTGAAAGTAGCCTTAGAATGGTGTGTAGAACATTTTGAAATCACCCAATACCATATCTAACCTTTTATTTGTAAAGATAAAGAAAGAGACAATATGGTGACCTTCGAATTTGAAGAAATTCGACTCCGTTCAATTTGCCATGGATCGATACGACCGTCTCTACTAGACATGTTTGTTTTTTCTTGGTTTTATTAGTCAATTATATTTAAAATGCTTTTTCGTTCCATTCATGTTGGTTGCAATTCTAGCAATAAGTAGAAGGTGGCTTTAGTTTTCAATGTAGACGTGTCAATATTTCAAACCTTTTTTTACATTCTGCAGTATTTAAGTACAATAATGTTTGTCCACCCCATCCCCTTTTCTGCATTTCACAGAGGAGGTATAAATTAGAGTTTGTTTGTTTTTTTAGTTTTAGCTATGGTCAGGTTTGAAATTGTGTGTGGGTTAGGAGACATTATAGAAGATTTCACATCCAAGCCCTAGTTTATCACCATGATACTTCTGATGTGTGTTCACACAGAAGATATATAGGAGATGTTGAACTAATTTTTTTTCTTTGTATTTTCATAGACTTCAATTTCTACTGTACGTCTTCCAATACATTTTACTATTATGCTCAGATAAAATGGAAAGATACCAATATATGCACTATTTATAAAGTGAAGCTTTGCCTTTGATATCTGATAATCACAAAAGGACACTCTAAGTCCTATCTTTCTCATCCTGTTGCAGAAATCTCACTCTCAGAGACTCTTCTGCAGCTGAGTTATCAGTTATTGCTAATACAAGTTTGCCGAAAAAGACAAACACCACCTGAGCAACAACTAAACAGTCACTCATGGTAGAGCTCTTGTAAATAAGAAATATGAGCTCACAAAACATGCTTATCAAAGAGAAGACAATTAATATCGATTTAGTACATCTGACCATCAAAAGCAAAATTTTGTTTTTGTCTATAGCATTAGCCATATTAGAACAAATAATTTCCAAAACTTATTGTTGGCAATAGCCATATAAATGTATATTAGATTTATAACTTATATGACCATTTTTTCTTTTCTTATTCACTTGTGGCTTTTTGTATTTAGCCATATCCACATTGACATTGGGTAATCAGATTGCAGCTTTCATTATCTTTACATCAGAGAATATTTCCATGAACTCATCTTGTTAGAGGTGATGGCTTTCTTGGTGATTAAGATAATTTTAGTGACTGTCTAGCAATTCTACAAGAGTTGATACCGGGGAGTTTAACTTGTGACAATAGTTCCAATCAAAAGTTTTTTATGCTGTGAATTGGACGATTGTAAATAGTACTGGGCTTTATTCTTAGATGTCTGTTTATACATTTATCGTAATGGAAAAAAAAATACAATCATTAAATATTACAGTAAAATTGAACCTTTATTCAGCTTTTAAGGCAATAGAAATATAAGTGCTGTTGCTTTATAATATTTGCTTCCTAAATGCAAAAATTAAGCTATTTTCTGAACTGTGTTGATTATAAATTTCTGTTGCAGTTGTGTCTGTAATCCCTTCTCAAACCTAACTGATCTACAAAACTGCAACAAATCTGTTAGGCTAGGTTCATATTATGTTATGGCCCTGCGTTTAACGCATCCGTTACATAGCGGCACTAACGCAATTGGCAGCAATTCTAGCAACGCATCCTAACGCATGCCTATATCGGCATGTGTTAGCGATGATGCGTTACTTTATGACGCACCCTCGAACGCGGTCTGCAGCATTTTCGGGTGCGTCGGCTCTAGCGCACAGCCAACAGAAGTGTTGGCTGTGCATAGACCTGTATGGTTAACACATGATAGCAAAATGCTACCATTCGTTAGCACATACTATTAGCGCTAAAGCACAAAAGATGTAAAAAAATGACATCAGCGTTAGCGCATCCATTTAACGGATCCGATAAACGGATGCCCCTAACGCAATATGAACCTAACCTAACACTTCTGCTCCTAGCTCTGATAACTCTATCTACAAAAAAAAAGGTAATCCCTGCATGTGAGCTACCTGATGAACAGCGGCAAGACACGCAGCTGCAGGGAATCAAACATAGTTTTCAAGCACACCAAAGACACTCGGATAGCACCCAATCATACACGGATAACACCTTATCTGAGCACTTTTGCTCATCACTACTATATACAGTAACAGACTAGCTGAAGAGCCTGGCGCTGCCCCGGCATAGTAACTAACTATGGTTAGTTATAACAAATTATAATGATTATATCTATATATATATATATATATATAAAGCTGAGTGTAGAGCCCTGCCCATTCCGCAAAGCCACATTCAATATAATATCCCACATCATCCCGTCAGCCAGAGCTACCGGACTACTACCCATAATATCCCACATCATCCCATCAGCCAGAGCCACCGGACTACTACCACTAATATCCCATATTATCCCGTCAGCCAGAGCTACCAGACTACTACCCATAATATCCCACATCATCCCATCAGCCAGAGCCACTGGACTACTACCCCTAATATCCCACATCATCCTGTCAGCCTGGAGTCAGAACCAGAGCGCTGAATGGAATGGTCCTAACTTCCATACTGGGGATCCCTTTAAGAGAGGCCTGGCGTCAGAACCAGAGTGCTGAGTGGATTTGCCCTGACTTCCATACCAGTGATCCCTTTAATAGAAGACTGAGGTGAGAATCAGAGTGCTGAGGAATTTACCCTGACTTCCATACCGGAGATCCCTTTAAGAGAGGCCTGGGGTCAGTACCAAAGCGCAGAGTGGATTTTCCCTCACTTCCGTACCGAGGATCCCTTTAAGAGGGGACTTGGGTCGGAACCAGAGCGCTGAGTGGATTTTCCTTAACTTCCATACCGTGGATCCCTTTAAGAGAGCCTGGGGTCAGTACCAGAGCATTTACATAGTAACATAGTAACATAGTTATTAAGGTTGAAGGAAGACTTTAAGTCCATCTATTTCAACCCATATCCTATCCTAAGCCCTAACATGTTGATCCAGAGGAAGGCAAACAACCCCATGTGGCAAACAGTAAGCTTCACATTGGGGAAAAAAATTCCTTCCTGACTCCACATACGATAATCAGACTAGCTCCCTGAATCAACACAATATTAAGGAAACTAGTGTATATACCCTGTAATATTATACTTTTCAAGAAAGGCATCCAGGCACTTCTTAAATTTTAGTAGGGAATCACTCATTACAACATCATATGGCAGAGAGTTCCATAGTCTCACTGCTCTTACAGTAAAGAATCCGCGTCTGTGAGTATGCTTAAACCTTCTTTCCTCCAGACTTAGAGGATGCCCCCTTGTCCCCGTCACAGGTCTAAGAGTAAAAAGATCATTAGAAAGGTCTTGGTATTGTCCCCGCATATGTTTATACATTGTAATAAGATCACCTCTAAGCCTTCGATTTTCCAAACAAAATAACCCCAAGTGTAATAACCTGTCTGTTAGGCGTCGGGTTCCTGCCATTGCACAGCAGGAATCCAGAGCCTTGCACCCAGTGGTGTCCCATTCTTCCTCAGCCGCAGTGGAGCCTGCTTAGCAGATTCGTCGGTCCCGGTGCTCTGCCCAGGCCAACTCCATGGGTTTGCTTGCTGCTGCCACCTCTGGCACAGCTATGACAATGCATGCTGTTCAGCAGCGAGATTCTCCAGGGACTAAGTCCACATGTTGGGCCACTGAGCATGCCCATGGAGTGATCTCCCATTGGAGATCGAGGGTCACGTGCTCAGGTCCTGCTCGTGTTCGGATTGGCCCATCCGAGAAGCCAGGAAGGTCCCGGACGCCCGTGGCTATAAAAGGTTTGCATGGCCGCTTTCCCTTGCGCTAGGATAGACTGTATTTACAGACTATGTGGAGTGAGTGATGTATGCACGTATGAATGTCTCTAGTAAATGACTCATTAAGAAACCCCAACCCTTGGTACGCATGTGTTGTGCAGCCTAGCCTCCTTGCGCCCAGGCTTAGGCGTAGGTAGGTCTGAGGTTGAGTCAGGCATCAGGCCTCACCAGGAAATCGGCACGCCTCAGTGCACGAGCTCCATAGCCAGCGTCTATAGCAGCGCTCGCGGCAGCGCTCGCGGCAGCGCTCGCGGCAGCGACGCCGCGTGTTCAGTTGGCCTAGAAGGACTCTAATCCCGTGTCCTTGGGGTAGAGTTCTGTGGCCGTACACTGTGCGCTCTTTTAGCTGAGCTCTGTGAGCACAAACAGGCTCCGGCGTTTATGTTCAGCGGTAGTGCGGCTCTGTGAAGCAACAGAGTTCGCCCCTGTACACACCGGGTGATGATAACCCGCATGTGTTCTTATAGTATACTGTACCTCCATATAGCATCCGCCATTACTGAGCAGCAGGTTACCACCCCTGTACGGTGGACCCCGGGCTGCGGACGCACCTTATTACCATCTTTATTATTTGGTGCATTCCGCCAGCCCTAACACTATCTTGGTATTGCAAACTCCCCAGTTCCCTAATAACCTTGGTCATTCTTCTCTGCACCCACTCCAGTTCAGCTATGTCTTTCTTATACACCGGAGACCAGAACTGTACACAGTATTCTAAGTGTGGTCGCACTAGTGACTTATATAGAGGTAAAATTATGTTCTCCTCATGAGCATCTATGCCTCTTTTAATGCATCCCATTATTTTATTTGCCTTTACAGCAGCTGCCTGACACTGGCCACTAAATGTGAGTTTGTCGTCCACCCATACACCCAGGTCTTTTTCAGTGACAGTTTTGCCCAGTGATTTACAATTAAGCACATAATTATACATCTTGTTCGTTCTACCCAAGTGCATGACCTTACATTTATCCCCATTAAAGCTAATTTGCCATTTATCAGCCCAAGCTTCTAGTTTACATAAATCCTCCTGTAATATAAAATTGTCCTTCTCTGTATTGATTACCCTGCAGAGTTTCGTGTCATCTGTAAATATTGAAATTCTACTCTCTATGCCCCCTACAAGGTCATTAATAAGTATGTTAAAAAGAAGCGGGCCCAAAACTGACCACTGTGGTACCCCACTGCTAACAGTAACCCAGTCTGAGTGTGCTCCATTAATAACCACCCTTTGTTTCCTATCCCTGAGCCAGCTCTTAACCCACTTACACATATTTTCCCCTATCCCCATTGTTCTCATTTTATGCATCAACCTTTTGTGTGGCACCATATCAAAAAATTTGGAAAAGTCCATGTACACCACGTCCACTGCATTCCCTTGGTCCAGTCCGGAACTTACCTCTTCATAAAAGCTTATCAGAATGGTCTGACGGAAACGGTCCCTCGTAAACCCATGTTGATATTGGGTCATGAGGTTATTCTTCTTCAGATACTCCAGTATAGTATCTCTTAGAAAACCCTCCAGGATTTTACCCACAGTTGAGGTTAAACTTACTGGCCTATAATTTCCAAGTTCAGTTTTTGTCCCCTTTTTGAATAATGGCACTACATTTGCTATACGCCAGACCTGTGGTACAGACCCTGTTATTATGGAATCTTTAAAGATTAAAAATAATGGTCTATCTATGACTGTGCTTAATTCCTGCAGTACTCGGGGGTGTATCCCATCTGGGCCCGAGGATTTGTCAATTTTAGTGATTTTCAGACGCCGCCGTACTTCCTGCTGGGTTAAGCAGGTAACATTTAATGAAAATTTTTATCCCTAATCATGTTATCAGTCATGGGATTTTCTTGTGTAAATACTGTTGAAAAAAAGTCATTTAGTATATTGGCTTTTTCCTCATCCTCATCCACCATTTCACCCAGACTATTTTTAGGCAAGGCAATTGCCCTGACTTCCATACCGGGGATCCCTTTAAGAGAGGCCTGGAGTCAGGATTAAAGTGCTCGATGAAGTTGCCCTGACTTCCATACCGGAGATCCTTTTAAGAAAGGCCTGGGGTCAGTAACAAAGCGCAGAGTGGATTTGTCCTAAATTCCATACCAATGATCCCTTTAAGAGACCCTGGGATCAGTACCAAAGCGCTGGATGGATTTGCTCTGACTTCCATACCAATGATCCCTTTAAGAGGGAAGATGTGCCTACGGGATGGAGGATGTGTGATGGAGATATATGCGCGGGAGGGGGGATTCATTTCTGTCATGTGCTCTTTGCTCCTTTTCAGGGGGGTAGACAATGGCTGGGAGCTTATGTTCCCAGGGATGTTATATTTCTCCCACCATGTCAGTGTCTGCTGAGGTGCTTGTCAAGCGGGAAAACTGTTGGTCATAGCAGCCAATCACAGCTCATCTACTTTTAACCAGCTCTGTGGAAATGAAAGATGCTTAGTGATTGTTTGCAAGGAAAACTATTGTTCAAAGCAAACAATCACAGCTCAGCTTCTTTTGAACAGTTCTGATGAAATGAAAGATGTTTCGCGATTGGTTGTGATATACACACACACACATTCATTTTTATATATAGAGATGAAGTTGGGGGATACAATGGTTAGGAATGTTGCAATACATTGACTGATGCTTTAGTTTGCCTGGGAAATAACATCTAGTTTGAATATTTATAAACACTCATTCAAAAAATAGTACATGTGTAGGGAAGGGGTTAGAGACCTTCTTGTTGCTTAAATTAACTTTATTAGCATATTACAATTCAACACTTATGAGTACATGCAATTAATGTAAGAAATTTTCATTTTTCTTCCTTTGCTTGTTTTATTTTATTTTTATTTTGATTTTAAAACTTACACAATTGTATTGAACAGCGGTTATTATAATGATAATAAAACTATGAGGTTGGTTGGAATTATATCTTTAATTTGGTTGCTAACATGTGGCTGTTTTAAAATGATGTTAAAGGCTTATTTTAAGCCCTGTTTGGATATTAAGGTTGAGATTAAGGCCGGGGTCACACTTGCGAGTGTGATGCAAGAAACTTGCGCATCAATACCAGGCAATAGCAGGCCTTGCCACCGGCACTCGGGACCGGAGTGTGCGACTGCATGTATTTCTATGCAGGTGAACACACCGGTCCCGAGTCCCGGCGGCAGTGTCGGGTATTGATGAGAGAGACTCGCCTGAGTTTCTCGCATCACACTCGCAAGTGTGACCCCGGCCTTAAGATTAATTTGAACATTTGCATTATTTCTCACAAATCACAGCAAATGTATTGTTATTGATCACATATAGACCAAGCTCAACTCACAGATTTTTTTTCTCAAACTTTTGTGTCTTTTTTCATCTTCATCTGCCTCTGTGCATCCACCTTCACTTACTTCATGGATGGTCCTCTTCTTACATTGCTAAAACTACTTTTCCCAGAAGCACTGGCAGTGCTGCACACCTCTCCCTCTGCCTCTTCTATGTGCTCCTGACTAGCCACACTCCTTTGAGTTAATAACTCCAAATGTGCTGGAAGCTGGCTGACTGATGAATGTGTATAATTCAGTGGCATCAGCTTCCAGCACAGCTTTGCTATGCCTCTTCCAATAATATTTGGCATAATAATTGTGCTTGAAGTTGAAATATCTATTGTAGACGCACAGTACAGTATAGTTGATATTAGCAGAATTTAGCTTTTTTATGCCTACTGTAGACTGATCAATGATGCAAAACTGCAAATGCCCTCTTTTGATGCATATAGCAGAGGATTATCTTCTGCTATGTTGGCATGCTTGATCGGGATCCGTGGAACTACAGCAGATTGGATACAATGACAACTGGATTGTAAAAAGAACCTGGATGGGTATCATTAGGGGAGTAATATGTGAAAACAGAACAGATTTATAGATGAGTTATTTAGGCACAAATGAAGAAATATATATGTGTACATAATTCTAGGAATGCATCATGATTTTGGGAATACATTAACTCTTTAATCAAAATCACAGCATGAAAAGTATATATACATTTGAACTGTTGATTTTTATTTTATATTTGTGTAAATTAATACTGCTACACTAATACACATTAGTAGTATAGGAAAGAAGTATAATCTTCCTCACGTGTACATAATGTGAATACGTTCAAATATGAAATTAAGAAAATCCAACTCCACGAACCGTAAATATTTTATTCACACAAAGTGCTTCAAGGTCATACAGAGTCAGCTTGTCATGTAAGCTGTATTGCTGACTTGTATGTCCTTGAAGCATTTCATGTGAATAAAACATTTATGGTTCGTGGAGCTGGATTTTTTTCATGTTATATTTTCCACACCTTGACACGGCGTTTTTTTTCTCCAAACACCTCCAGGATACATATCATGATAAGTTAGACTATTTTTCTTGTATGTTCAGATACCTCCTCAGTCTCTGAATTCTGAGAGCAAGTGGAACAGTTGAGAATATCTTCCATTATTTTATAATTCTCTTTTTTTTTGTTTGCCAACTCGTAAAACCCCTTTTAAGCTGACAAAGCTTGAGGGAATAGTTTCATATGAATTGTTCATAACTGTTAGCCTCTATACAATGTATTCAATATTAAAACATTATGAATGCATTACAATATTGTGCTTATTTTCCAGCCATGACACTGAGAAACATCATATGGCAGATGCAGAGAAGCAGTCAATGAACATTAGATGTCATGTAAATACTGTATGTTACAAATTTAGATGATAGAAGGCAATTTGAATAGCATATAATGCATGCATGATGAGGAAGCAGGAAATGAATATGTAATTGCTTGCGTCTGAATATTTGCGTAAGTGATGGCAATTATATAGGACATATGTCATTGCTTTATAACTTGCATAGGACTACAATGCATTCATGTTGTTATACTTTAATTACATACAAAATGTATATAAGTTTTGGAAAAAAAATTAAAAACTAAAAAAAAAACATCATCTGACAAGAAAAATGTGGTGCCAAAAATACATAATTGCCAAAAATAATTTTAAATGATAAATCCAAATGTAAAAGGTTCTCAATATAAAGTGGGTATGGAAATTATTCAGACCCCTTTAAATTTTTCACTCTTTGTTTCTTTGCAGCCATTTGGTAAATTCAAAAAGTCCATTATTTTCTCATTAATGTACACTCTACACCCCATCTTGACTGAAAAAAAACAGAAATGTACAAATTTTTGCAAATTTATTAAGAAAGAAAAACTGAAATATCACATGGTCATAAGTATTCAGACCCTTTCCTCAGTATTGAGTAGAAGCACCCTTTTGAGCTAGTACAGCCATGTCTTCTTAGGAGTGATTCAACAAGTTTTTCACACCTGGATTCGGGGATCCTCTGCCATTCTTCCTTGCAGATCCTCTCCAGTTCCATCAGCTAGGATGGTGAACGTTGGCCATTTTCAGGTCTATCCAGAGATGCTCAATTGGGTTTAGGTCAGTGCTTTGGCTGGGCCAGTCAACAATGGTCGCAGAGTTGTTCTGAAGACACTCCTTTGTTATTTTAGCTGTGTGCTTAGGGTCATTGGCTTGTTGGAAGGTGAACCTTCAGCCAAGTCTGAGGTACAGAGCACTCTGGAAGAGGTTTTCATCCAGGATATCTCTGTACTTGGCCACATTCATGTTTCCTTCAATTGCAACCAGTCGTCCTGTCCCTGCAGCTGAAAAACACCCCATAGAATGGTGCTGCCACCACCGTGTTTCACTGTTGGGATTGTATTGGGCAGGTGATGAGCAGTGCCTGGTTTTCTCCCCACATGCCGCTTAGAATTATCACCAAAAAGTTCTTTCTTTGTCTCATCAGACCAGAGAATCTTATTTCTCATAGTTTGCGAGTCCTTCATGTGTTTTTTAGCAAACTATATGCGGGATTTCATATGTCTAGCATGGAGGAGAGGCTTCCATCAGGCCACTCTGCCATAAAGGCCTGACTGGTGGATGGCTGCAGTTGAATTTGTGGAAGTTTCTCCAATCTCCCTACTGCATCTGAAGGAGCTCAGCCGCAGTGATCTTGAGGTTCTTCTTTACCTCCCTCACCAAGGCTCTTCTCCCAGGATTGCTCAGGTCTAGGAAGACTTCTGGTGGTCCAAAACTTCTTCCATTTAAGGATTATGGAGGCCACTGTGCTCTTAGGAACCTTGAGCACTGCAGAAATTCTCTTGAAACCTTGGCCAGATCTGTGCCTTGCAACAAATCTGTCTCTGAGCTTCTTGGCCAGCTGCTTTGACCTCATAATTCTCATTTGGTCTAACATGCACTGTGAGGTGTGAGGTCTTATATAGACAGGTGTGTGCCTTTACAAATCAAGTCCTATCAGTTTAATTAAACACAGCTGGATTCCAATGAAGGAGTAGATCCATATCAAGGAGGATCACAAAGAAATGGTCAGCATGTGACTTAAATATGAGTGTCTGAGAAAAGGGTATGAATACTTATGACCATGTGATATTTCAGTTTTTCTTTTTTAATAAATTTGCAAAAAATTCTACTTTTCTGTTTTTTTCAGTCAAGATGGGGTGCAGAGTGTTCATTAATGAAAAAAACAATGAACTTTTTTGAATTTACCAAATGGCTGCAATGAAACAAAAAAGTGAAACATATAAAGGGGTCTGAATAATTTCCCCTGTACCGGAAATTCTTTTCCTCGGATAAGCCCTTGATGCTGCTCTGTCTTTCAAACCGAACATCCAAGCTCTTGCCACCTCCTGCTGCCTCCTGCTCAAAAAATATTTTCAGAATCCTTTCCTTGTTCAACCCTCAATCTACTGAAATGTTTATGCGTGCCCTCATCTTCTCTCACCTCGACTACTGCAATATTCCCCTCTGTGGCCTACCTACGAACACTCTTGCACCTCTTCAGTCCGTCCTTAACTCTGCTGCTGCATGACTAGTTCATCTCTCTTCTCGCTACTCCTCCACTTTTCACCTTTTCAATTCCTTTCATTGGCTTCCAATTCCCCATCAAATCCAGTTCAAACTACTAACACTGACCTGCAAAGCCATCCATAACCTTTCTCCTTAATACATCTTCAAACTAATCTCATGAATAGAGATGGGCGGACACCTGGATGTTTGGGTCTGGCGTTTTCAGCTGAACAATTACAAAAGTTCGGGTACCAGAACAGTACCTGGATCTGAACCCAAACCTGGACCCCATTCACTTGAATGGGGAGCCCAAACATCCAGTGTTTGCTGCACTGTAATGTTGCATTACTGCGCGGCAAACACCACTTCTGATCGGCGGTGAAATCATCCCCGCCGGTCAGAGAGCGCGGGTTCCCATGCTGTCAAAAGATCGGAGGTATAAAGTTTACCTCCAGTCACTGGTGTCAGCTTATGGGACTACTGATCCCATCATCCAACACCTGCTACTGTTAATTACAGTGAGAGCAGGAGCGGCGGCGCGGAGTGTTCATTAGCCTCTCCTGCGCTTTAAAAAAATTATTAAAAAAAAGCCAGCGTGGGTTCACCTGTATTTTTGCTAACCAGCCAGACAAAACTCACAGCTGGGGGCTGCTGTCACCTTCAGCAAGGCTAGATATTAACAATAGAGGGGTCCCCACACTGTTTTTTTTATTTATTTGAATAAATAATTTAAAAAATGGCATGGGTCTCCCCCCTTTTTGACAACTAACCTTGCTAAAGCAGACAGCTGGGGGCTGGTATTCTTAGGCTGGTAAGGGGCCATAGATATTCCCCTTAGCCTAGAAATAGGAACAGAGCCTCAGTGACCTGACGCAAACTCAATGACGTCACCACCAGTCTCTGAGGCTGCGCTCGCAGCAGTTCAGTCACCAGTGGTTCTCAGCCTGGACGGATGCATCTTGGCACTGTATAGGTTGAAAACTGATTATCCCCCAGACATGGATTACAATGTGGGACACGACGGACAGGTAGAGTATATTGTTGTTTTTTTATTTTACTTTTATTACAGAACAATGAGGGGTTCTCTGGAATTAGGCATTTAAATAAAAATGGAAAACTGTGTTTTGTTTTATTTCTAATAAAATACTTCATTCTGGCTATGTCTTTTTTTTACCAGGTAACTACAAGATTAGTAACAGAGAGGTGTCTTAGAGACGCTTCTCCATTACTAAGCCGTGGGCTTGATGTCTCCTGTCAAAACAAGCCCCACTTGCCACTGCTACAGGGAAAGTGGGAAGAGCTGGGCAAAGTACCAGAATTGGCGCATCTAATAGATGTGCCTTTTCTGGGCAGCTGTGGGCTGCTATTTTTAGGCAGGGGGGCCAAAATCCATGGCCCCTTACCAGCCTGAGAATAGTAGCCCCCAGCAATCTTTTTTAGCAAGGTTGGTTGTCAAAAATGGGCGGGAAACAACACACCATTTTTTAAAATTATTTAAGAAACAGACTGAGAATACCTCTATTTTTGATAACTAGCCTTGCTGAAGCTGACAGCTGAGGGTTGCAGCCCCCAGCTGTGAGTTTTGTCTGGCTGTTTAGCAAAAACACAGGGTAACCAACACCATTATTTTTAAATTATTTATTCACAGCTTAGGAGCGGCTATTGAATACTCCCATCTGCTGCTCCTGCTCTCACTGTAATTAGTGGCAGCAGGTGTCGGATGATGGGATCAGTAGTCCCATCAGCTGACACCAGTGACCGTAGATAAGCTTCATAGCTCCGATCACAGCTGTGCGCTCACGCTGTCTTTTGACAGCGTGGGAACAGCGGCTTTGACTGATGGGGATGATTTCATCGCCGATCAAAAGTGGTGTTTGCCGCACTGTCATGCACATGACAGCGAGACAAACACCCGGTGTTCGGGCAGCCAAACCCGAACATGTACTTCCTGATGTAGTCCGTGTTTGCATCCGTGCCTGACCAGTAGGTGTTCGGTATGGATGCTGAACTTTACTGTTCGGGTTCACCCATTTCTACTCACAATAGGTTCCCTCATGCAATCACCGGTCCTCCCAAGACCTCCTTCTCTCCTCCACACTTACTTGTTCCTCATCCAATTGCCTCCAAGACTTCTCCCAAATATTCCCATCCTCTGGAAATCTGTGCCCCAACACGTCAGATTATCCACCACATTGGGATCCTTCAAATGGAACCTAAAAACTCATCTCTTCAACAAATCTTACAATCTGCAATGATCATGCTGCCACCTCAACATCATCTGAGCTACCCCCAACCAACTGTCTCCTTCTCCTTCATCATGTAAAACGTAAAACTGCAAAGGAAAAGTCCTCTTCCCTATTTACACGTCTGTCATTGTTAGTATGTTTACTGTAAATTATATTTTGATTTTGTATGTAACCGCTTCTCATGTACAGCAACATGGACTCAATGATGTATATAAATAATAGTAATCTCATCGCTAATCTCTATTTTTAAATCAATAATAGTGGCATGCAGAGCCAAATCACAAAGATTCAGTCACTGTCCAACTATTTCTGCACTTTACTGTACATACAGCTCTGGCAAAAATTAAGAGACCACTGCAGTTTTGTAAAAATCAGCTTCTCCACATGTCTGACAGCCATTCCAGTGTCAGTTGAATTCCAACCAGAGTGCACTTCATTCTACTTAATGTGCTTCTGATTAAGTGATCACCTGAACCAAATCTTATGTAACGAAGGAAAGTATAAAAAACCCTGCTGTGGTTTTCACAATCCTCTTGTAGGACTAGCTGGATGGCAAAACAAGTGCTTGTAATATCCCAAAAGTAGTAGGAATGAAAAAATTACGTTTAACTATGCCAAAGGAGTTGAAAAGTTTTGAGTGAGGAAAAGATGGGCTCAATTCTGGCTTACTTGCAGAGGGATACAGTGAGTGTCATGTTGCCTCCATCCTTAAAATTTCTAAGATGGCAGTAGATTACAACAAGGTCAAGCAGCAGACATTGGGGACAACAAAACTACAGACCGGCAGAGGGCAAAAACGACTCTCCACTGACAGGGATGACCGTCATCTTATTCGAATGTCATTCAGCAACCGCAAGATGACATCACATTGCCTACAAAAGGAATGGCGAATGGAATCTGGGGTGAAGTGTACGGCAAGAACAGTTTATAAAAAGGCTCCTAGAGGCAGGACTCAAGTCATGTAAAGCTAAAAAAAGCCTTTCATCAATCAATATTGATTTCTGAACTCTTCTTGAGTTAAAACATTAGTTAAAAACATTAGCATTGTTGTTTCTAAATGATTATAAACTTGTCTTCTTAGCATTATTTGAGGTCTGCAAGCACTGCATTTTTTTTCTTCTTTTGACCATTTTTCATTTTCTGAAAATAAATGCAAAATTTATTGCTTGGAAATTCGAAGACATGTTGTCAGTAGTTTCTAGAATAAAAGAGCAATTTACATTTTACTCAAAAATCTACTTATAAAAGAGAAAAATCAGACAAACTGAAAATTTTGCAGTGGTCTCTTAATTTTTGCCAGAGCTGTATATCTGCGCTTTACCTACAGAGCAGTAACAGCATATTACACAAATCATTTCTAATGTTCACTAATAAGGATATGGCATAAATAACCAAAATGGAGATATTTCTTTCGGAATTGCGTAATGTTAACTTTCTAAATATAAACCATTCCTAAATCTTGTGTAACCATTGCCAAATATCTATTTTGAGTTATTGAGATGAGTTATTTACTGTTTTTTTCTTCATGTATTTTTTAATACTTGGGAACATACCTTGCATTTATTCCCTTAAGTGATTCTGGAAGAATAATGCTATTCACTTGTTACATGATGGAAAAATAATAGGAAGCATAAATAATATTGGTAATACTTAGGCCCCAAAGCCTCTGGGGTGTACAGTACTTCTGTGAACATAAAATTATAAATCTTTCCTCATTGTGGAACAATAAAACCTACAAGAAAACCATTGGACTCCTGCTGTAAAATCCTAATCATCAATTTGCTCAGTATGTTTTATATGACTGTGATACATATTTATAGTTTTATAAATCAATATGATGTTATTGCTTTATTATGGTGCATGGGAATAATACACTGTTTTCAAACCAAAAGCCCAAAAATTTATTATTTTTGGCATTTGTGAAAATTATCAGTCAAAGAAATAAAATCTCTTATATTGTAGAAAAAACACACTGACACCAATACTAAGTGTACACCTGCTGCTCAGATAAAAAAAAAAACTGAGTATCTGTATCTGAGTTGCAGCTACAAAAGGGTAGCTTTTAAATGAGACGAGAATTGCAGTATTGAGCCATTCCGAGCTATCAGGTGTTAAAATGAGAGATATAAGTGTCTTCAGCTCATACTCTCAACTCCCATTTTATCCTGTGATATCTCAGGTTGGAAAAATACAGCAATGTTTCTGGTCTCATTTTATGGCTGGCTGTAAATGAATGTATGAAAAATCATCTGAGTTTTATGAAGAAAATGTAAATGATTTTCATCTGTGTGTCCATTTGATAGATACTGCCACGTGTCATACATGATGCATTCATGTGCAATGATTTTTTTTTTACATAAGAATTTAAAGAAACTTTTGATCACCTGACTGCAGCACAATTTTCTCCTGCTATCTATTACTGACATTGTGTTGTTTGTCTTTGTTCAAACACTGTGCTTTTACATTGTACTTTGTGCTTTGGTTATTTGTAAAATGCCTTATTACACCATGATGCTTGCTGACCCTGCCTTTATGTTGTGATTGGTGTCCTTATCATTTAAGCACCAATTATGTAGGCAAGCAGAAAAGAGGAGAAAGTTTAGGTGATTCTGGGTCTATCCCATAGTCTCCCAAATGGCTGCGAAATGGCAATTTCACTGACTGTACATGGACTTTCACCAGGACCTGGAGAAGTTGGTCACCTTCTGTTGGATTTCAATCCAGGCATTTGACAAACTCCTTGAGGAGTTGCACTAACGTTCATGGACACAAATATGAGGAGCTCCATTTCTGCTTAGGAATGTTTTATTAGTACACTAAGGTAAGCAAATCTTTGCAGAGCATTTTTTCATTGCCCCGTTTGTAGAATATGTGTTTGTGTTACATTTGTGTTTAGACTAAAACTGTTTGGTTTTGCCCAATGCATTATGCCAGACAAGTTTTCATCCATTTTGTATTTTTTGCAGTTTTCCAAATTATACAAAAATATTTTGCTTATATTGTCCTTTTTCTTTTTACAGTTACTTAGTGAAAAAGACCCTGGCGGGATCAAAAGGTCTAACTTTGTTTCTCAATTCATAGCAATATTCTGTCTATATTTGCTACCACAAATGAATCTTGCAACACTGAAATAAAAAGTGTGCTGTTAATTTATCTTGCCTTATTTCAGAAGTGTACAAAACTGTGTCAGACTGTGCTTTTTTATGCATGTCTAAAAAAGACGGATACCGCTGGATCATAGGCCAGACAAAGTCCACAGTGTCTCCATTTGCCTTATTATAGCGAGTCTTCCACCGGGGGTTCCATCTGATTCACGTATTTCAGAAATTTACACCAAAACCCTGTTGCAAGCGCGCAATGCAGAGTGCAGAATAAACATGCGCCAAGCCTTACTGCGATCTTTGGGAGGCAGCTTGAACAAATCAACAGCAGGTGAAAAATTGATTTCTTTTATTTTTTACGCTGCTTCTTATGAGGTTTAAGTGATTAAGCCACTTTTTGTTTGGGTCGGTGTGATTACAGCGATACAAGATTTATAGCATTTTTTTACATTTGGCTGCTATCACACACTAAAAGACGCTTTGCTTTTTCTTGCAAAAACAGCATCATCATATTTTGAGAGCTATAATTTTTCCATATTTTGGCAAACAGTCATGTGAGGATTTGTTTTTTGTGGGACAAGTTCATATTTTTATTAGTACCATTTTTGGACACATGACAGTTTGCTATGCTTTATAAACTGTCAGTGCTGCACTGACAGACAAGCTTGATGCATCATGATCGAAACATGATCTAGCAAATTTGCTAGCTCTGGTGACCTAGATGTCATCATGACGACATGGCAACCATTGGCCCCTCATGATGAAGTGCCTGGGAGCCGATCTGAGAACAGAGGGAGCTCCCTACCTCTGCTTGCTTGCTAAATACTGCAATAGATTTTGATCACAGTATTTAGAGGGTTAAAGTGCCAGAAGAGGTGCAGACACTGCTCCTGCAATTAGTGCTGAGTGTCAGCTGTCAGAATCAGCTGACACCCAGTGGCGATAACGTGTGCACAAAGGCAACCTCGCCATATGTCTACGGTCTAAGTACCAGCCAACCTAAACTTATGGATGTGTCCAAGGGATTAAGGAAGAGTGGGCAAAAAACAAACTTTACTTACTTGATAAAAGTTTTGTCATTTTAAGTCTGCCAAGAGACATGTGGGAGACTCCCCAAATTTATGCAGGAAAGTGCTATGATCAGATGAGGCAAAAATTGAACTTTTTAGACCACCAAGGTAAACACTATGTTTGATGCCAAGTCTACACAGTTCATCACTGAAAGAACACCATTTCCAGAGTGAAATATAGTGGTGCAGCATCATGCTGTGGGGATGTTTTTAGGTAGCAGTGACAGGAAAATTGATCCAAGTCGAGGGAAAGATGGATGGTGTGAAATATAGTGATATTCTTGCACAAAACCTGTTACAGTCTTTAAGTGATTTGAGACAGAGACAGAGGTTCACTTTCCAACAAGACAACTACCAAAAGTACACTGCTAAAGCAACGCTCTAGTGTTTTAAGCGGAAACGTAAATGTTTTGCATTGGAAGAGCCAAAACCCAGACCTTAATTCAACTGAAAATCTGTGATCAGACTTGAATACTTGACAAGGAAACCCAAATGTTTACAGTTGCAGGGTTGTAGGCATGTTCTTTACATGAGCTGCATGAACTGATGCAAACCCTAAAAAAAACAATGAAGTTCCAGGTTGGGAGGTAGCAAAACACTAAAAAATACTTTTGCAAGCCACTCTAAATAACATTTGCTTCAGGTCTTCTTAATATCAGTATCATTTTTTAAACATTTTTTACAGGATATTAGAAGGGTTAAAAGTTTATCACCAATTTCTAAATTTTCCATTGAAATTTAAAAAAAACATTATTTTATGGATCACACTTAAAGAGACTTTGATGGGCCTATATGATCGAAAATGCCCAAAAGTGACATTAAAAGAACTTGAACTCCCCAAACTGCTCAAAACCACATATAATAAGTGTATAAACTCTTCAGTTGCTTGACAGGAAATAAAGCAATGTGGAATGAAAAAATGAAAACTTTACTTTTGGTCAAAAAAATATTACTTTAAATCCAAATTTTACATTTTAAATAGGTAACAGGAGAAAGTGCATAATAAACTTTATACCTCCGATCACAGCTGACAGCATGGGAACCGTGGCTCTCTGACCAGCGGGGATAATTTCACCTCTGATCAGAAGCACTATGCCAGTGTTTCCCACGTTGCCACACAGCATGGGAAACATCGGCTTTTGTGCTGTGCATGTTCGGCTATATTTGGTGATTTAATTGATGATTAAATCAGAGAATATTGCAAATTCGGCAATCGTGAGCCAAACTGGACATTGAAATATTTGCTCATCTCTACTCCTCATCATTGTTACACCCACAGACAGCCCTTGCTGATGTGATGGTTTAGTTAAAATTGACTCAGTTGGTGGACATTACCCCCTGAATTGCACCTGATGTGCCTGTCCCTCCCCTGTAATCCTTGTAGTGAAAATAGCTAGCACCTCTGAAAAACAGCATTGTCTGAGGGTAATCTTTTCAGCATGCCTCTGACATGAGAGAAGGAAATTCCTCCTTGTACCATGGGTCAAGAAAGGTGCACAGCCAGTATTTCATGGTCGACAAAATGTTTTTCACGCGTGGGTCTTGGGAAATGCATCTGGACATAAATTGTACCTGTGACGGGGTATACGATAGAGCAAGAAGGGACAACAGGCCGAGGGACGATCCAACGAGATTTATTAAGGCAGGGAGCATACAACATCAAATATCCATAATGTCCTTGGAGTCCATGAGAAGTCCACAATAAGTCCACACAATGGAAGCAAATCCGGGCACCTCACGATAGTCCTTGTGCCAGATGAGATAACAATAATCCTTGCAATAGTCCACAGGATTCCACACAATCCCACGGACGTCACGAGCTGGCCTCAACTCAGTTCCTGACTCCTTCACGTCTGCACTCAAATCACAACTGATCTTAAAACAAGAATGTATTGTCAGGGCTCCTGGGATCAGCCCATCTGAAGGGGGGTAGGGGTCACACCTACTATTCAATGGTTTGGTCCATCAGAAGATTCTAGAAATGTAAGGGCTCCACTGAGTCTACAGAATGTGTATTGTAGGTTATCTTCTGCTTAGGAAAACAATAGACAAAGTTCTACTAGCTGTTGACACAAGCCTAAATTAGATTATGGTCCAGGTACATCACAAGACATTGCAAAGTATTGGGGGAAGGAGACATGGTTAATTTACAGCAAATACAACCAGGTAAAGTTAAATGACATATTATACAAAATACAGGACAGGGCAAAACTACAAATCATGACAGTACCATGTGTGGGAGACTACAAAAAGTCAAACGTTCAGTGTCCCCACCAAGACTAAAACCAACCATCCTCTCCTCCTCATGACGTATCGCCTCCTCCTCCTCTTGCTTTTCCTGGCCATCCATACTGGACAAGTATAAAGCTTGGATTGGGAGTCCCCTCTGTAGCGCAGACTAATAACTCATTTTCCTCCTAATCCTCCTCCTCCTATTTCTCGTCAACACCCAATTTGGCTTCAGAATATTGTGTGAGACTGGGCTGTGTGATGTCAGCCACTGAAAAATCCTTCTCCAAAGCCACCTGCTTGGCATTCAAAGCTTCCTCTTTAAGATTCTGCATTGAACGTTTTAAAAGACAGAGAAGCAGGATTGTTACGCTGATATTAGCGTCACCAGCATGCACCATCTTGGTGCAGTACTCAAAGTTTTGAAGAACTTCACATATATCAGCTATCCACACCCACTCAGCAGTTGTTATGTGTGGGGCATGAGTGTTACCCTGACAAGCATTGAGAAGCTGAAATTCAGCCACTGCCCTCTGTTGCTCACTAAGACTTGCCAACATGTGAAAGGTCGCTTTCCAGAGTGTGGGCAGGTCACAAAATCAGTCGATGGTGCAGCAAATTAAAGCGCTGCTGCAACGCAGTCAGACCGGCAAAAGCTTGGGATGACTTTCTGAAAAGGGCGCTGACACAACATTGGCAAGCAGGTCTGGCAAGTCAGGGCATGGTTTTAAAAACTGTTGTACAACCAAGTTCAGCACATGTCTCATGCATGGAACAAGTACCAGCTTTCCGAGCTATAAAGCTGCCACCAAGTTATGTCCATTATGGCACACAAACAAACCTGGTTGGAGGTTTAGTAGGGCGAGCCACAGCTGTGCTATGTTGTGAGCTTTATCATCTAAATAGATGAGCTTCAGTAGATAGTGCTGCTGCTTCACCAAGGCAGTGCTGCAGGGCTCCCAGCTGGGAAGTGATGGAGAGGCTAGGTCAGCTGAGGATGATGAGGAGGAGGAGATACAGGAACTAAATTATGAGGAGACTGAAACCCTGATGGAAGTTAGCCTCGCTATTCTTGGTGTAGGTAACATGTTTGATGTGTCTCTGACTCTGTCCCAGGCTCCACCAAGTTCACCCAGTGTGCGGTCAAGGAAATTTAGTGTCCCTGTCCACAAGAACTTGTCCAAGTCTCTGTGGTTAAGTATACCTTCCCTGTGACTGCATAGGCCAGAGCACAGTTGATATTGTGTTACATGTGCTTATGTAACATGGGGAAGGCACACTGAGAAAAATAGTGGCGGCTGGAAATCGAGTATCATGGGTTTGCCACCAAGAGGTATCGGAAAGACTCAGTTCCCACAAGCCGAAACTGCAACATTTCCATGGCTAACAATTTGGCAATGTAGGTGTTTAGAGTTTGGACCTGTGGGTGGATATTTCTGCTTCCTGTAAAATGTCTGGAGCAGGGACAACTGAACACTGCTCTGGGACAACAAACTGGATGTGGTTGCTCACTGTTGTGTATGAGCAACTGCAGGTTGCACGCAGGAGGCATCAGTGGCTTCCTGGACAGCAGATAGGGAAGGCTGTAACACAGGGGAAGGGGCAGTGTTTATACCCTCAGACACAGATTTTGTACCCAGGCTTTCTGCCCACCTACTGGGGTACTTGGCTGCAATGTGCTTCTGCATGCTGGTGGTGCTAAGATTGGCAGTGTTTTTGCATCTTCTTACGGGGGAACAACTCATGCTTGGCCTGTTATTGAGCCGAGTAGGGGGGCTCTGTCGAACAGTTGACAGAGCTCTCCCTCTGGTGAAACCACTACAACTTCTTGCCTGTTTTCATACTATGGATCCGTACCACTCTGCACTACTGTGCTCACTATGAGTGCCATAGTGCCAGGTTGGATCAGAAGCCTCATCATCGACCACGTCATCTTCCAATTCATCGATCTGATCCTCCTTCTGAGTTATGAATTTAGGCTGATCTGATGGCAACTGGGCATCATAATTATCCTCAACCTCTTCAGACATGATTTGACCTTCCCCAATGTGGCTTTCTTCAGGCCTTGGGTGCTCAAATGATTGTGCATCACTGCACTCCACCCCCCCATTAGCCTCTTTAATGGTGCACGGTGAAAGGCCAGAATAATTGCAAGGGAACTTAAAGAGTTCCTCTGAGTGGCCAGCGTTGGGGTCATATGTCTCCTGGGACTCTCGATGGGGGAGGAAGGAGGACCGGGTTGTGGATTTTGAGGCCCAGCCTCTTGACTACTGAGACTGGACCATGTGGAAGATTTTGTGGCTCTGCTTGTCAACACACTGGAGCCTTTGTCTGCCATCCAACCCACAACATCCTCGCACTTGTCTGGGTTTGACAATAGTGAAGCAAGCAGACCGAATTTTGACAGGAAGCTAGAAGGAGATACGGTCATCTTCTGATCTGGCACACTGCCTTGGTGGGCTCCAATATATATACGTCCCCATTCCTTAACGTCACCATTTCCCATATTGAATCTATGAAAAAGTTTCCTGGCTTTATTTTTCACAAGTACTTTCACAGAGGTGTTATGTACAAATTCGCTGTATCTATCAATGTGTGGATAATTTTTTTTCAGCTATTAGCTTTGTTACACACAGCAACAGCAGATTTAGAAAAATTACTGGTGAATAGTGATGTTTGTGTATAGCAGGTTTTGCGCCAGTCAAACAACTGCTAAATAAATATACCATATTTATTGAACAAATAGCAGAGTAATATTTTTGTATCTCCATTATGACACATGCCAACAGCAGACTCAGGGAAATTACTGGTAAATAGTGTTGTGTGCATATCTCAGCAGGCTTTGCACCAGTTGCACAACTGCTAGATAAATATATTCGATTTATTTAACCAATAGAATTTTTTTATATCGCCTTTATGACACATGTCAACAGATGATTCAGGAAAATTATTGGCACTGGTAAATAGTGATGTTTGCGTATCTCTGCAGGCTATATGCCAGTCACACAACTACTAGATAAATATACGCTATTTATTTATCCAATAGCAGAGAATTTTTTTATATATTGCCTTTATGACAAATGCCAAAAGCAGAACCACGATAATTATTAGTAGATAGTGGCGTTTGGGTATCTCTACAGGCTTTGAGACAGTTGAACAACTGCAAGATAAATATTTGCAATTTATTTGACCAATAGAATTTTTTTATATAGCCTTTGACACATGCCAACAGCAGACAAAGGGAAATTACTGGTAAATAGTGACATTTGCATGTCTCTGCATGCTTTGTGCCTGTTGAACAACTGCTAGATAAATATACGCTATTTGTCTTACCAATAAAAAAATTTTCTTATCGCCTTTATGACACACGCCAACAGCAGACTTAGGGAAATTTCTGGTAAATAGTGAAGTTTGCGTATCTCAGCATTATTTGTGCCAGTCGCACAATTGTTAGATAAATATTAGCTATTTCAGCAACAGGTGAGGAATATAATTTAGCAATTAGCTTTTAAAAAAAAATGTTTAGTATATGTTGGCACTGGGAAATATTATTTAGCTGTAAAAAAAAAGCAGTTTAGTATATGCTGGTACGCAGAAATATTATGAAGGAGACCCAACTTGGAGTCAAAACATTCCCAAAAAATAGAAGACACTATGAAAAGTGGCATCATTTGATGCACAGTAGAAATGCTATAATAGTACAGCATGGATGCATGGGACAGGGCCTGACCCAGCATTTCTAGCTTACAAATTGATCACTAAGAGGTGGATGAGTGAAAGGTGTAGGCCTGGTGCTCTGAGATCCCTTCCACTACATACAACCCACCAGATGGAGACTCAACTTGACATCTCAACATTTTTAAAAATTATTGGCACACAACATTAAAGTGGCATCAATGTTCCCAGAGAAGAAATAGTATAATAGTGCTCTGAGACCCCTGCCACTACATGCAACCCATCAGATGGATGTCCAACTCGGACTCTTCACATTTCCAAAAAATATTTGCACACTACACTAAAATGGCATTAATTTCTCTAGAGTAGATATAGTGCAAGGGTGCTCTGAGACACCTGCCACTATATGCGACACACACCATAGAGAAGAGAATAAAAGTCTCCATTTATCAAAAATTTGGCTTGTTGAGGAAGTAAGAAAGCAAAAGGAGAAGGAATAGGAGGAAAATTAAGTGCTGTAAAAAGCAAATTGTAAAAGTAAAAGTGGTGGACACACCTTCTGATTGTTGCACCACCAAGGCACTTATAAGTAACATCAGCAGCAGTAGCAACAGCATCCAAATAAGCCACAAGAAAGGTGTCACAGACTGCAATAACACAAGTTCAAGGCAGCACACTGAATACTACACCATTGCCTAGTCTGCCCAGCCTGCGACTTTGTTGCAAAAGTCATTGAAGATCCATTACTTGTTCATCTTAATGAAAGTTAGGCGGTATTCACTTTCAGGGGACAGTCGACTGTGTTTATCCTTCAGGATACCACCAGCAGAGCTCAAGGCAAGTTCTGAGATTACGCTGGCTGCTGGACTTGACAAAACCTCCAAGGCATGATTGGTGAGCTCAAGGCACCCTATCATTTTTGAAGACCAAACTGGAAAAGGTTCCAAACCCCCTCTGTTGACATTGGTAGAGAGTTGCAACATCCTCTCCAGTTGTTCACTATGTGTCAGACTTGTACTCTGTTCTGACTCACAGAAATTGCTTCTGCCATTTAAATTGCTGATGCTGCTAATGACGACTCGACATTCCCAGGGTTGGAAGTCTAGAACTGCAATGCACCCTGTGTACCTCACTGATGTCATAGGGAACACCACTCTTAAGATTGTTTACAAGTGTGTTTTGATACTCCAGCATGCGCTCGTCCCTTTTCAGGGGGGAGAAGAATCTGCCAAAATTTACTCTTGTACCTTGTAGTCAGCACTATTTCTAATCCTAACATTAAAGGCATCATGTTGCAGATAGTGCAGCAAGAGGGTGCTCATGTTCCACGTGCTTCCATAAGGTCCAAGTCCATGGTGTGTTGGTGGTGGGGTAACACCCAAGCTTGCTTCCTTCATCCCCATCCACCATGCACGGACATCAGAGAGGGGATCATTATCCTCTTAATCTCCTGACTGTTGCATGCCCATCACCTCTTTCGCC
Source organism: Dendrobates tinctorius (assembly GCF_039654945.1). Lineage (NCBI taxonomy): Eukaryota > Metazoa > Chordata > Amphibia > Anura > Dendrobatidae > Dendrobates > Dendrobates tinctorius. The sequence continues at coordinate 8,155,550 of NW_027361913.1, read as the reverse complement.
TCATCCTCCTCCATTTGGTCCTTGGCTCCTGCACCCTCACTAACAGTTTGTCTGGTAACATGAGCCACACATGATCATTGTAATCCAACCTCTCATGGCACCAGCCTGTGCAACAACAGTCCGGAACTTAGAGATAGATAGTGTAAGGCTGTGTGCACACGCTGCGGATTTTGCTGCGGTTCCACAGCGGTTTTGGCTGCTGCGGACCCGCAGCAGTTTTTGCTGCGGTGTACAGTACCATGATTCCCTATGGGAATCAAAAACCGCAGTGCAGACGGTGCGGAATTTTCAGCGCGGATTATCTGCGGTTTTCAATCCGCAGAAAGAATTGACATGTCAATTCTTTCTGCGGATTCTCCTGCGGTTTGCCATCTCCTCTATTGAGGAGATGAAAAACCGCAGGGCAAAACCGCAGAGCAATCCGCAGGTAAAACCGCAGGTATTTTGACCTGCGGTTTCACCTGCGGATTTTACAAAATCCGCGCGGATGAATCCGCACCTAATCCGCAGCGTGTGCACACAGCCTTATTCCTTCCATATTCTCATCTGCTTCCTCCTCTTCCTATGGGACCATCACTTTCTTCCACAGACTATTCAAACTGTGCTCCAGCATGTAGATGAACGGAATAGTGTTGCTGATAATGGCATCATCAGAGCTGATCATCTTAGTAGCCATTTCTGTGCACATTCTGCACACATCCATACTGCGTTGGCTTAGGCTATAGTGGAAGACTTATGAACATAAGGATGAGTGACCTCATGGAGATCAACATCCAACACTGCGGAGACACCATCACATGTTTCTCAACGCAGTGATCTAGAGCAATGCCCCCATCCCTTATGGGAAATATGCAAAAGCATGTAAATCAACAGCCGCGGAGACACCATCACATGTTTCTCAACGCAAGCAATGACTAGCCAGGTCTTTCCCCGGGAAGGAACAACCACGGGAAGGGCAGTCTCCAATGAAGGAAACCACCTATGCCAAAACATGGTATCCATCCACAGACAGCTGTTTCGGGGTATTGCCCCTCATCAGTGTGGAGTAGGAAACTGGCTAGTAGGAGCAATGCCTAGTGAAAGGCTATGAACATAAGGATGAGTGACCTCATGGAGATCAACATCCAACACTGCGGAGACACCATCACATGTTTCTCAACGCAGTGATCTAGAGCAATGCCCCCATCCCTTATGGGAAATATGCAAAAGCATGTAAATCAACAGCCGCGGAGACACCATCACATGTTTCTCAACGCAAGCAATGACTAGCCAGGTCTTTCCCCGGGAAGGAACAACCACGGGAAGGGCAGTCTCCAATGAAGGAAACCACCTATGCCAAAACATGGTATCCATCCACAGACAGCTGTTTCGGGGTATTGCCCCTCATCAGTGTGGAGTAGGAAACTGGCTAGTAGGAGCAATGCCTAGTGAAAGGCTATGAACATAAGGATGAGTGACCTCATGGAGATCAACATCCAACACTGCGGAGACACCATCACATGTTTCTCAACGCAGTGATCTAGAGCAATGCCCCCATCCCTTATGGGAAATATGCAAAAGCATGTAAATCAACAGCCGCGGAGACACCATCACATGTTTCTCAACGCAAGCAATGACTAGCCAGGCCATGTGATGGTGTCTCCGCGGCTGTTGATAGTGGAAGACTTAGGCATAGGCATAGTGTCAGAACACTGCATATCAACTGGTTAATCAGTGCAAAGCAAGATGATGACCCACGTGGTGCGAACGGTGACAGTGAGCACACAATAACCGTGCTTTCTGCAGCAGCGCATCCAGGTCGGGATACTGGTGGAGAAATTGCTGTACCACCAGGTTTAGGATGTGAGCCATGCAAGGTACAGTGGGGAAAAAAATTATTTAGTCAGCCACCAATTGTGCAAGTTCTCTCATTTAAAAAGATGAGAGAGGCCTGTAAATGACATCATAGGTAGACCACAACTATGGGAGTCAAAATGAGAAAACAAACCTAGAAAATCACCTAGTCTGATTTGACAAGATTTATTTTTTAAAATTATAGTGGAAAATAAGTATTTGGTCATTAACAAAAGTTCATTTCAATGTTTTGTTATATATTCTTTGTTGGCAATGACAGAGATCAAACATTTTCTGTAAGTCTTCACAAGATTGGCACACACTGTTGGTGGTATGATGGCCCATTTCTCCATGCAGATCTCCTCTAGAGCAGTGATGTTTTAGGCCTGTTGCTGGGCAACACGGACTTTCAAATCCCATCATCAACTTCTCTGTCCTCCCACACTTCGCCCTGAGAGTCACCCTCCTCCTCTTCCTGCCCTGCCAGCACAGTACAGTACACGTGGGCCTCAGGTATCTGAGTCTCATCAGGATCACCTCCACCTGCCATGGGTTAGCATCTGGTGTAAAGGTTCTGGATTCTGGTCGGACCCTACTTCTTCATTTTTGCATGTGTTTGCATTATTTATGTGCATGCATATGATAGGACAATGCTTTTCCAGGAGAATTTCCTTGACACAAGCCACATCCAACATGTCCAATGGGCGTGTCTCAGGGAAATTCTGTATACAGACCCTTGTACAGATGAAATCCAAAACTTTTGCTGCTGTATCCAGCTGCAAGATAGATCTTGGCATGGAGAAATTCTATTGTAATCTGGATTTGGACTTGAAATTGGCTGTTGCCTTTGCTGTGGCTTGTGAAGAAGAATGAAGAAGAGAAAGATGGAGAAGACACCATTGTCACTACTGGCAACACCACTGAAGTCTGAGAGAGCCATGCAGCGCCTACCACTCTTTGTACACCAAGCTGCATGCAAACCCTTAGAAGTTTTTCGACTACAAGAGGATGTCAGAACAGAGCTTCGATGACTTGCTGCAATGTGTCCGAAGATGCATCACCAGGCAGGACACACAGCTATGTCGAGCAATTCCTGCTGAGGAACATCTGTTGGTGACCCTAAGGTACGTAATTTTGAAAAACAAACACCTGCCATTAATATTATTGTTATAAAAGCCATGTACTGATTTTTTTTCCCATTTTCTGTTCCGCAGATTCCTGGTTACCAGAGAGACCTTATCATCTCTACAGTTTCAATTCCGCATTGGAGTGTCCACCCTATCTGGAATTGTTGAAGACACCTGCCGTGCTTTATGTGACATTCTGCGTGAGAAATTCCTCCCCCAACCCACAACTGAACTCTGGCTGAAAAATAGCTGAAAAATTCCAGGACATTTGTAATTTTCCTAACTGGGGGTTGTGGACGGCAAACACATTTGGATAAGGAAACCTGCTGTAAGTGGATCTGAGTATTTCAATTACAAAAAATATTTTTCCATTGTCCTCAAGGTGATTGCAGATGCTGATTTGTCTCCGTGGACGTTGGCTCGTTTGAACGAGGAAATGACTCACAGACTTTCAAAAACTCTGACATGGGCCAACATTTGTATTGGAATAATTTCAATTTTCCACAGCCACGGCCTCTTCCAAACACTGAAGGACCGCCAATGCCATTTATTGTGGTTGGGGATGAGGCGTTTTAAATGTGTGCCAACCTCATAAAACCATACTCAAGTCGGGACTTGAATCACACCGAATGGATTTACAACTACTGACTGACAAAGGCACGAAGAACTGTGGAGTGTGTCTTTGGTTTGCTGGAATCTAAATGGCACATTTTGGGAACACCCATCAATCTAAAAACTGAGACAATTGATGAGGTTGAGAAAGCGTGTGTTGTTCTGCACAATCACATCCTGGCAAAAGAGTGACAAAACTAAAAACTTGATGAACCTGTTGCTACTACATTGCAAGATTACCAAGATCACCCACTGAGGACAACAGTGGAAGTTGCCCAAATGAGGGATAAATTTGCTGCCTACTTTGTTTCGGATATTGGACTTATGGCATGGCAAGACGAAATGGTTTAAGCCGCTAATAGGTAAAATGTACCTGTAATGTTTGCTGACTTTAATACTAACACCTTCACTGTAACTTTAATACTAAACACCATGACTGTTACACCCATTAATACTTCACTCAACAATACACACATGTTTAAATAAAGAGATAAAGAAAACACAGGGAGAAAAGGATTGTGAAAAAAAAGAAAAACAATGTTTAATTTAACACTTCGTGGACCTGCTCATCATTCTGGAGAACGCATGAGTATCGAATGCATGCGCACGTATGTCCTTGCGTACCAATGCATTCCCATAGACAACAATGTGTTGTTTTGATGCACTTCATCCGCAATCATCTGCATGTGTATGGCTGCACATGTTGCGTTCGCCGCACATCACCGCACACCACGAAACAACGCATGAGTATGCATCTGCAAGTGAACGCATGCAAACAACTGTTCCTGCATACACAATGTTAAAGATATGTACACATGACGCATGCAGATATATGGGGATCAAGTGCTGCACACAGATAGGCAAATGTGAAACCAGCCTACACTAGCTGATTCACAGCCCTAGGCCCAGACCTGTCAGTTACCTGTCACTAAATTAACAATCAGTATTCATTTGCTGAGGTAGTGTGGCTGGACCACAGAATTAGGACAAATGATTTATGTGTTGAATTGCGGACTAGTCCCTGAACCACACAATTAGCACAAATTATTTAGATGTTGAAATGTGGACTGGTTGCTATACCACAATAATAATAATAATTTTATTTCTATAGTGCCAACATATTCCACAGCACTTTACAATTTTGAGGGGACTTGTACAGACAAAAATAGACATTATAGCACAACGATAATCACATAAATCAACAGATACCAAGAGGAGTGAGGGCCCTGCTCGCAAGCTTTCAATCTATGAGGAAATAGGGCAGTCACGAAAGGTGGATGGCAACAATTGCTTTCATTGTTCTGACCAGCCATAATGTAATAAATCGGGGCTTCATGTAATGCTGCATAAATCAGTTACTAGCAAGAATGTGTACAATTACAGACACAGAGACTATTAAATGCATATAGTGTGTGAGAATATGGGTCCTTTGTACCACAGAATCAACAGCACTATGGATTTATATGCTGAAGTGGTGACTGGTCGCTGTAGCACAGAATCAGCAGACCTATGGATCTATATGCTGAAATGGCGACTTGTGGCTGCTGTCACGATCCAAACCGGGGTTGGAGTCCTGTTTTCCCTTTTTCCCCATCTGGTCATGACAGTTGCACGACAGAATTAGCACTCCAGATTTATATGCTGGAAGATCAACTTGACACAAGATCTTATCTATCTGAATTAGCAGAGAATAAACCACCTAGCTAACTATCTGACTACCTGCAGCAGCAACAGCAGCCTCACTACGCTGTTACACTAACAAGATGGCCGAAGCCACATGTCTTCTTTTTATATGGAGAGGGACATGTGACTTTGACGGCCAAAGACACAAGCCCTTGTGTCTGGATGTTGTGGATGGTTTCTGCACCCTGACTGGCTACCAGAATCTCCAAGCATTAAGTTAATTTAAAAAAAAAATAACAGTCCGCAGCTCCTCTGAACTCTACCCACCCCATGCCCTCATTAAATGTGTCCCCTCACTCATAATAAATCATCACTATCCTAGCCAAAGCCCTTACAAAAGCATTAGTAGAAACTCAATCATTTACTAAATTTGGCTGAATTTTGCCAAATTTGAAGAAAATATCTGGAAATACGAACACGAATCCGTATGTGTACAGTTCATGCCGAATTTGAGATTGGCAAACATTTTCCGAACAAATTCAATCATCTCTACTTATGATAGCTTCCTTTTTTGTTAAGTCCATATCCTTATAGTGTAGCCAGTGATCCTCTATTTCTGAACTTGAAATATGCTTCCTACTGTGTTACTAGAATCATTCAATGTTTTTCCTTTTGTAACCCTTTCCATTTTTATGCAAGCTAATCTCCTCTTTTATAAATTTCTTTTACCACTCTTATGACAACCCAAGAAAATTAGTGAACTGGTGGTCATAATACATGAGAATGGGCTCAAATTCTTCAGGAACACTTCAAGATTTTAGTGTCAGCAGGTCATAATAACCAAAGATTCTCTACTAAGTACTAAAGACACTTGCCATGAAGGGGTTGTCAGTGATGGTTAAAAAATAATTGTTGCAACTGTATGTCCAATTGAGTATTATCTAGATTATTGCTTTCTGTAATTTGTTTGTATCATCTCTACTTTAATCAATGCTGTATGCTAATTCATCTACGTTTTTTTTTTTTAAAAATCTCACTTAGTAATGCCTATAAGGGTACCGTTACACCTAGCGATGCACCAGCGATCCCGACCAGCGATATGACGCGGTCAGGATCGCTGGTGCATCGCTAAGTGGTCGCTAGTGAGCTGCCACACAGGCAGATCTCACCAGCAACATCACTGGGGATGGGGATCGCTACTTACCTGTCAGACGCGGCGATCCTGACGTCCTCCCGCCCGCGTCCACGCGTCGCTCGTCGGTGCCACAGGAAGCGCAGCAGGAAGTGACCGACGAGGAATGGTCCAGGAGCTTCTCGCGCGATCAACGATGAGCAGCGGGGGAGCCGGTCGGAGGTAAGTATCAGACATAGCGATATCGCTAGCAATATCGCTGCAACGTCACAAAATCTGTGACTTTACAGCAATATTGCTAGCGATATCGCAGTGTGTAACGGGGGCTTTACTCTCATACCCTTATTGCTGTAGCAACTGTAATTTACAACCTTCTTTTTTTACTAATAGTTGTAATCTTGATAAGTAAGAATTGTGACTACAGTTTGCTTTTTCAATAGTGTGTGGATCACTTCTAATTTGACCTGATTAAATGAGTGAATCTTTCAGGAGCTAATCCTTGAAAATGAACTGCTAATTTACATAAAGTATAAAATGCTGCATTTGCTTTAATTATTTGGCTGTAGCTGACACCGCAATCTATTTAGTTTAAATCACTTTTTCTTTACTTAGAGTTCAATTTTGTTTCCTAAATGAGAAAAAAATGCTTTTTCAAAATGAGAAAAAGTTATTTTCTACATAAGAAAAAAATGTAAGGCAAGCCTGTCATCAAGAATTTGCTAAGTAAACAAGAGGCACTGTTAGGATGGCGACGTTACACTGATTAAAATGATACCTGGGCTGATGAAATCCATCTTGTTGTTTAATCTGTATTTTCATCTTTCAGTTAACTAGAGTTTCGTTCTTTGGGTCGGGCCTGTGAGCGGGGCTTTTTTTGGTGCTTTGTTCTCATATTTATCCTTACGGGCTTAAATGCCTATAGTTTAAAAAATCCTGAAGACAGGTTTGCTTTCATAGAAGTAAAAACAGTTGATATTACAATATTTGAAAAATGTTATACCCTGTTTTTGGATGCTTTAACATCAACATGGAACAAGAGCCTTTTCATTCTAACATGTGAGCACTCTGCCTAGAAAGCACTGTAGACAGCTAGATATGAATCAATTTGATGTAGTGTTGAATTTTTAAGAATATTCCACATCCAATAAATTCACACACTTTGTAGTTTGACTTGCAAAAATAGCCCAAATACGTCATGTTTCAGGTGATTCCATCAGCCAGAGAAGGATTACATGACCTTCAGTGTAGCCCAGTGGGATTTTTCATTTTGCCTTGCAGCTGCCACCTTACTTGGTATGCGTTAAGAAATACTAAAAAAGTAATAGTCATTCAGCTATTAAATTGATTGAAAATAGGTTATATCAGCCTAATTCAACAAATGCACATGCCCACACCAATTCTGTAAAATGATGCTGAATCAGTTATATTTTTGGTATATTATAGTTTTCTGCACATCCCTCTTCCTCTACCACCATAATAGTTAATATTTTTCAGTTTTGTTAATGTCTTATCTGTCTTCTCTAATATCTAGTCTCATAGGCCATAATACTCTGAGTGATAAAGAAGAGTTCAGCAAAATGTAACAGTTGATGTACTGGATGAAAATTGCCCTCATTTTGGATATGAATAAGTGGGAGCAGAGCAGGTGGAGGACATAACCCAACTGCTTAGCTGTGTTGATGTTAACTGTAGGAGTGGCACTGACAACTGTGTTTGTAGGAGCATTAACCAATATGTGGGGAACAGCCCACCACTGCCACCAATATGTGACGAACGGGCAGACCGCTGCCGCCTAAATGTGACGGACAGCGGACCCTGTGCCACCAATACGTCATGATCCCACCACCAACACGGGTTTGTCAGCGGATAGAGGGACGCGATGCACTGCCGGCACACGGCTATCACAGGCACAGTGGGGGCTTATCTTAGTTATCCCACCACCGGCACCACGTGACAAAATACAGCAAGCTAATCTTGCTCTAACAATTTACCGCAGGGGGGTATTTTGGATGCCCCACCACTGCTAACAACCTTCCAAGAACTGCAGGGATTTATGTATAGCCCACTTTCTCAGTTCCACTTTGGAACTCGCAGCTCTCCGGCACCCCCTTACCCTCAGGTCAGTCAGGGAACTGCACCTAGGATAATTAGTCGCCAGACAGGCTGCTTGTTGTGCACGGGCTGCTAGACTACTGCAGTAAGGGAATTATCAGTGCTGTGGCCGCAGCCCCTCATTCAGCATGTAAGACCCGTCTGTACTGCCAGCTAGCCTAGCCAGCCGTGCACACCACGCTGCCACCAGCCACGCTTTACTTAATCAATTGGACACACCATCAGCAGATTTGGCTTTCGGTACCATCTTTATGCTGATGACACACAACAATATACATCTTCCCCCAGCCTTACCCCCTCTGTACTACAGAACGCCAGTGACTGTCTGTCTGCAGTCTCCAATATCATGTCCACTCTCTATCTGCAACTCAACCTCTCCAAAGCTGAACTTCTTCTGCTCCCGCCGTCTACTAACCTCCCTAAATCTGACATTTCCCTCTCCGTGGGTGGTACCACAATAACTCCCCGGCAGCAGGCGCGCTGTCTTGGTGTTATGTTTGACACCAATCTCTCCTTCACATCCCATATACAATCTCTTGCCCGCTCTGGCCGCTAACACCTAAAGAACATCTCTAGAATCTGCCCTTTTCTCACCATGGAAACAACAAAAACCCTTACTTTAGCATTGATCCACTCCCGCCTGGATTACTGCAACGCTCTATTAATTGGCCTCCCCGTCACTCGACTGTCCCACTCCATCCTCACTCCAGTCCATACTTAATGCAGCAGCCAGGGTCATCCATCTGGCTAATCGGTACTCGGACGTGTCCGCTCTTCGTCAGTCAATACACTGGCTGCCCATTCATTATAGGATCCAATTCAAAGTACTTGTTCTCACCCACAAAGCTCTCCACGGTGCGGCACCCCCCTACATCTCCTCCCTCATTTCTGTCTATCGGCCTAGTCGATCGCTGCGCTCTGCAAATGACTATCGACTAACCTCTGCACTAATCCGTACCTCCCACTCCCGACTCCAAGACTTCTCCCGTGCTGCTCCTATCCTCTGGAATGCTCTACCCCAAGAAATTAGGACTAACCACAATTTGCATAGTTTTAGACGCTCCCTCAAATCACATTTGTTCAGAGCAGCTTATCACGTTCACTAATCAAAGTCATTCTATGTGTAAGTGTGCGTGCATAGCCCATTCACTATCTCCATCCTTCACTCCATCAAGATGGCTGGACCTTCATTGTAAATATACAACTGTAAATACACACCTGTACTTTTTATCTCCCTCACCTCATGGTAGATTGTAAGCTCTCACAAGCAGGGTCGTCTTATTTCGTCTTATTTCATCTTATTTTGCTTTAATTATTGTATTATTAACGTTGTTACTTATGGCTTGTGTTTTGAAACTGTAAAGCGCTGCGGAATATGTTGGCGCTATATAAATAAAGATTATTATTATTATTATTATTAACATTTGCATATTAAGTGGCACTCAGTGTCAGGGAAAATCTATGGGTCGATGAGCTGAGGAAATTCTTCATGCTAACTGTTAGTCAGGTTAGGGATAATGACTACGATGGCTTTCATGATGATTGTGATAACTGGGAACGTATTTGGATCAACCAGGAGATGTCATCAGAGGAAGAATGCTGATGTCCTCTCATGAGAAATTCCAGGGGGCAGATTTGTTGTTTTTGTGGTCAGTTTGGGAGTTGGAATAACTGATGCCTTATCGCTGACTTTGAGGATGTTTGGTGTTGGTTATGATCATGTGCTGGCATCTTTAATAGGAACTATTTTATGTTGCTGCTTTAGGACCATTCTGTTTCAATGTGCAGGCTCTGCAGCCACAAAATAAGCCATGTACAGTATTTGACAGCAAAAATTGACTGGCAAATATGGCTCTATATTGGTATTTGTAGCAGCATCATGCTTTCACATTGGAAAAGCAAACTTTCTAGAAATATGAGCAATTCTCAAGCTATCATACTCTCTCTTTGTGAACATCTTTTTGGTAGAGAGGCCTCTTCCTTAAGTAACACCTGTTAACTGTCATCATTATCTATTGCAGGGTCAGCGTCAGCACCCGGCGCACCCGGGCAAGTGCCGGGGCCCTGGCGGGAAGCGGGGGCCCACTCACGCTGTCTGGGATACCGCCGCCACGCCCCCCATGCACCGACCCCATTCTAGCCCTTCCACTGCAGCCAGCAATAAGTCATCACTAGGCTGTGTTCTCTTCTGGCACAGGACCTGTGATGAGGTCACAGGAGGGGAGGAGTCAGGGGTCACATGATCAGAAGCCTCCGTGTCTTCAGGACTCTGCTGTGCTGTGCTGGTGGTCGTCATCATGGTGCTGGATGAGGGAAGTGTATGTTTGGGGTCAGGAGGGGTTTACGGGGACAATGTAGCAGAGCTGTGTGTGTACGGAGCAGAGCTGTGTGTGTACGGAGCAGAGCTGTGTGTGTACTAGGTGAATGGAGCGGAGCCGTGTGTGTACAAGGTGTACGGAGAGGAACCACATGTATACGAGGTGTATGGAGCAGGGCTGTTTGTGTTCGAGGTGTACCGGAGCGTAGCCGTGTGTGTACGAGGTTTGTGTAGCGGAGCCATGTGTGTACGAGGTGTACAGAGTGGAGCCATGTGTGTACGAGGTGTATGGAGCAGGAGCAGAGCCACGTGTGTACGAGGTGTACGGAGCAGAGACGAATGTGTACGTAGCGGTGACTAATGTGTATGAGGTGTACGGAGCAGAGACGGATGTGTACAAGCTGTATGGAGCAGAGACGGATGTGTATGAGGTGTATGGAGCTGAGCTGGATGTTTACGAGGTGTCGGGAGCGGAGCCGTGTGTGTCCGAGGTGTACGGAGCGGTGCCTTGTGTGTACAAGGTGTACGGAGCAGAGCCATGTGTGTATGAGGTGTACGGAGTAGAGCCGTGTGTGTACAAGGTGTACGAAATGGAGCCCTGTGTGTACAAAGTGTATGGAGCTGAGCCGTGTGTTTACGGAGTGGAGCAGAGCCGGGTGTGTACGGAGTGAACCCATGTGTGTATGGAGCGGAGCCGTGTGTGTAAGAGGCATACAAATTGGAAACATGTGTGTGTGAGGTGTTCAGAGCCGTGCGTGTATGAGGTGTATGGTGGGGAGCATTCATACCTCCCAACCATCCTGGATCCAGCGGGACAGTCCCGATTTTGAGAGAGAGACTGCCCCAGCTGGGAGCTTACTTTTTCCGCCGACACAGGAGTACATGGCGGAGTCCCAAGGAGCAATTTAAAACTCGTACGTGACATTCTACAGGAAGTGATGTGCTGGAAGCTGACTGGAAATGAGTTAATTTCAAGAGGAGATTTTGATGGAACCATGGAGGCACTTTAGGGAATGCTTCAGATCCATCATCGTGTCCTCCTCCGACAGTGCGAACAGCGGGATCACCTTGAAATCGGGGATGCCGGCCATGTGAGCGGATCATGATATGTCCTGCATCGGGACGCTCAGGTGGCACTACAATGGGAGCCGGTCTGCTATTGTATCTTTATAGAATATTTATTTCTCTCTCTCTGTTTCTTTCTCTCTCTCTGTTCTTTCTTTCTTTCTCTCTCTGCTCTTTCTCTCTAATCTTTTTTCTTTCTTTCTCTCTCTGCTTTCTCTCTCTCTGTTCATTCTTTCTCTCTGTTCTCTTTCTTTTTTTCTCTCTGTTCTTTCTTTCATCTCTTTCTCTCTCTCTGTTCTTTCATTCCCCTCTATCTTTCTCTCTCTGTTCTTTATTTCCCCTCTTTCTTTCTCTCTCTGTTCTTTCTTTACACTCTTTCTTTCTCTCTCTGTTCTTTCTTTCCTCTCTTTCTCTCTCTCTGTTCTTTCTTTCTTTCTCTCTCTGTTCTTTCTTTCCCATCTTTCTTTCTCTCTGTTCTTTCTTTCTTTCCCCTCTTTCTTTCTTTCTCTCTGTTCCTTCCCCTCTTTCTTTCTACCTCTCCTTTCTTTCTTTCTTTCTTTCTTTCTTTTTTCTCTCTCTGTTCTTTTTTTCTGTGCACTCTTTCTTTCTCTCTCTGTTCTTTCCTTCTCTGGTCTTTCTTTATTTCTTTCCCCCTCTTTCTTTCTCTCTCCATCTCTGTTCTTTTTTTCCTCTCTTTCTCTCTCTGTTATTTTTTCTGTCCACTCTTTCTTTCTCTCTGTTCTTTCTTTCCCCTCTTTCTTTCTTTCTCTCACTCTGTTCTTTCTTTCTTTTCCCTCTTTATTTCTGCTTCTCTGTTCTTTCTTTTGCTCTGTTCTTTCTTTGTTTCTTTCTTTCTTTCTTTCTCTCTTTCTTTCCCCTCTTTCTCTCTCTATTCTTTTGTCTTTCTATCTCTGTTCTTTCTTTCTCTCTCTGTTCTTCCTTTCTTTCTCTCTGTTCTTTCTTTCTTTCTCTGTTCTTTCTTTCCCCTCTTTCTTTCTCTTTCTTTCTTTCTCTGTTCTTTCTCTCTTTCTGTTCTCTCTCTGTGTTCTTTCTTTCTCTCCCTGTTCTTTCTTTCTCATCTTTCTTTCATACATATACTGCTAATCAATAGCCTCCTTCACATGAATGTGTTTTGCCATAGAGCGTTTGTCTGTGTTATCCACATGAAGACAAGTCCTTTTTTGGCCGGCACCACGGATCGTGGCATGTGTTAAAGGCGGACCCACTAAGACTCTTTCACCCGGGGCCCTCAAAAATCTGGAGCCAGTCCTGATCTATTGCTTTCCATACTCTTCCTCATCTTCTTCAGATGCATTGTCAATTATCCATATGTGCCATCACAAAACAAAAAGATATGTCCAGTTTCCCATTTGTGTGGAAAATCAACTCACTGTCACTAGTGATGAGCACGCGTGATCGCCACTGCTCGATATTCAATTGAACATCCAGGTGCTCGGGCACTCTCGTTAGTCAATCAAGTATGTTTTGAGGCTGTTAGACAATCAATAAACATGTGGAGATTGCATACCATAAACGGTTATATTATAGCCATGTTGGTGATTAGCATTCCTACTAGCATTACTCTGATTGGCCAGCTTCATAGCATCATTGAGTTTATAGAAGATCCGGGAAAGCCATGCTTGCTACACTGTTCAAGAAACAGTTGGGTTCAAGGAGAGTTGTTACAGAACAGAAAGCTTATATCAATGTCCACCACCCTAAAAATTATAAAGTTGCACCCTTTAGTGCCTTTCATGTGGCACTAAAGGGTGATTTTAACCTTTTTTAAACTTATTATATAAATAATTAATTTAAAAAAATAATGTGGGATCCTGTCTATTTTTGATAACCAGTCAAGGTAAATCAGACAGCTGGGGGCTAAAATTATTAGGCTGGGAAGGTCCAAGGATATTAGCCCCTCCCCATCCTAAAAATACCAGCCCACAGCCACACCAGAATTGGTGCATCACATTAGATTAACCTATTCTGTTTCTTCTGTGTAGTGTCAGGTGTAATCTAATCCATGTGTTAGTTATGGAGATGCATCTACAAGAAACCTCCATTACTAACCTAGTAAGTTTTATATTTTATTTAACACAATAGTGACAGAGCCAATTTAGTACCTAATGACCAAGCCAATTTTTACAATTCTGACCACGGTCAATTTATAAGGTTAAAGCTCTGGAACGCTTCAACGTATCCCACTGATTCTACAACTGTTTTTTCGAGACATATTGTACTTCATGTTAGTGGTAAAATATCTTCACTATTACTTGTGTTTATTTGTGAAAAAAAGGAAATTTGGCAAAAATTTTGAAAATTTAGCAATTTTTAAACTTTTAATTTCTGTGCCCTTAAATCAGAGAGTCATATTGCACAAAATAGTTAATAAATCACATTTCCCACATGTCTACTTTACATCAGCATGATTTTTGAAGCATAATTTTTTTATTTAGGACGTTATAAGAGTTAAAAGTTGACCAGCGATTTCTCATTTTTCCAACAAAATTTACATAGCCATTTTTTTAAGGACCACATCAAATTTGACGTGAGTTTGGGGGGTCAAAATGATAGAAAATTCCCAAAAGTGACACCATTCTACAAACTGTACCCCTCAAGGTGCACAAAACCACATTTAATAAGTTTATTAACCCTTCTGGTGTTTCATGAGAACTAAAGCAATGTGGAAGGAAAAAAAATGAACATTTTAGTTTTTTCACAAAAAATGTACTTTGGAACCAAACTGTTTTATTTTCACAAGGTTATCAGGAGAAAATGAACCACAAGATAAGTTTGCAATTTCTCCTGAGTACGCTGATACCCCGTATGTGGGGAAAGTCATTGTTTGGGTGCATGGCAGGTCTCAGAAGGGAGGCAGCACTGTTTGACTTTTTGAATGCAAAATTGGCTGGAATCAATGGTGGGCGCCATGTCACATTTGGAGACCCCCGATGTACCTGAACAGTGGAAACCCCCCAATTCGAACTCCAACCCTAACACAGCCCTAATCCCAACCCTAATCCATCACACCCCAACCCTAATCCCAATCCTAACCATAACCTTAACCACAACCCTAACCCCAACATCACAACCCTAACCAAAACACAGCTCTAACCCAAACCCTAAGCCTAGCTATAATCCTAACTATAACCCCAACCATAACCCTAACCCTAGCCCAACCCTAACCCTAGCTATAACTCCAGCTATAACCCCAGCCATAACCCTAACCTTAGCCCAACTCTAACAATAGCTATAACCCCAAATATAACCCCAACCATAACCCTAACCCCATCCCCACAGTCATAACCCTAGCTAAAACCCCAACTAGAGAGGCTTGGGGAACCCAATTTCTATCTCCTCTGATTTGCTAGATCATATCAGAGGAGAGAAAAATAAATAGGAAATCTGACTTTTTATGACAGTCTCCCTTATTTAGTGAAAAACGGTAATCACAACGGACCCGAATCATGTTCGCAGGGGTCTCAGCTACTCCTGGTAGCCGAGACCACAGAGATTTTGTGATGCTGGAGGTGCTATACCCTTATTTCTCAGCACTGATAAAAAGCAGCGCTGAGGACGAACATTAACTACCCTTAAATTACGCTGTTACAAGGTGCACCAGCAGTCGCTATGGGGTTAAAAAAAACTCTCTGACTTTCTGTTTCACCAATTTATTAATAAAAAAAGCCATGCTGGTTGTAATTAGTCCAAAGATTCTGACTTAGTCGAGAAATGGCAGCGTGAAAGACATAAAACGAGAGGATTAAATAAATAAGGACAAGAGACTGTGCCTCATTCACAAATTTATTAACCTCACAGCTCCAACATTATCCATGGTGTCCCCACGACATTCACCGATTCTATAGCACAATCTATGAGCATTGTTGTGAAAATGAAGCTTCACAGGTAACTCCCATTCAAGCTGCGCTCTGTGTGACCCGGTGAGAGCGGTGATGTCAGTAACATTACCCCCTGGTGAAGACAACTGCTGAAACGTGCATCAGCGTGGACACCACTCAGGAGGGGCAGTTTGCATCTGTAAGTGTAAATATAAAATATGTATTTAAAGTGTATATAGCATACTAACATAATGGTGAACACCATATTGAATAATAAGTAGTCTTCACATGACAGCTATGTATAGAGAATACTGGTAGAATGAATCTCAGTCACTATATTTAATAATGCACTTTCTTGCACTTATATCTGTGATGTCATTTCATTGCCATTACAATGTTGTATATTTGATGAAGCTATATGTATTGTCTAAAACAATATCCATGTCTTTGCACTAGCACTTTATCTAATGTCTTGGGTCCTATATATGATACCAGCATAATTATGCATAAGCACTTTATATAATTTTCTGTCTTATCAAGGGATATTAGCTATGCAATGCCTTGGTTATGGTGTGTACCTAATAACAGTGTGAAATGTTATTTATTAAGTATTTTGTGTGACATATCTCTCTGATTTAAGGGCATAGAAAATTAAAAGTTTGAAAATTGCTAAATTGTAAAAATTTTCGCCATATTTCCATTTTTTTCATAAATAAACTCAAGGCATAGCAAATAAATTTTACTACTGCCATGAAGTACAATATGTCACAAAAAAAGCAGTCTCAGAATCAGCGAGATCCGTTAAAGCGTTCCAGAGTTATAACCTCATAAACTAACAGTAGTCAGAATTGTAAAAATTGGCCTGGTCATTAAGCTGCAAATTGGCTCTGTCACTAAGGAGTTAAGTAAAAAACAGGTATACTGTTTTGAATGTGAAAAAATAACGGCTACTCAAGTAAAAGGGGAAAAATTATCCCTTCTTTGGGATTTGCAACAGGTTTCCTATTCATAAAATTATTAAGCCATCCAAAAAATTATCCCTTTTTGTGGAGCAGGAATGGCAATCTGTTTTCAAAGTGAATACACATTGACTTTGGAAAAAAATGGCTCTATTTTGGGAGCTGTTTCATATTTGTGTACCCTCAACAAAGTACATTGTGCAGCACAATCTATCACTATAAAACACAATAGAAAGCCAGTAGATGTGTGCTTGGTATGGCTGTGAAGTTATAGAGGCATAAGCTGCATAGCAGAGAATTAGGAGTCAGGCGTGGAATGCAAGGAGAATTCTGGCAGCATAGATCAAGTCATGGCAGCTTGGACAATGAGTGGATTCCTGCCTGAGCATGAGCCATTGGAACTGTTGGCAGTAGAACCGTGAATGCAAGGAGAATTCTGGCAGCATAGATCAAGTCATGGCAGCTTAGACAATGAGTGGATTCCTGCCTGAGCATGAGCCATTGGAACTGTTTGCAGTAGAACCGTGTAGATTGTAGAAGATAGATAAATAACATGCAGTCAGGCAGATGAGGTGGCCAATTTAATCACTGTCATCAGCCAGAGGTGAATGCAAATCAGTACTCTTCCATGCCTGATTCATTCTGACAAATATCAGGTTTTTCAATCTTATAGTGGATAACTTGTATTTTTTGGGTGTGACAACTCTGCCCACTCTGAGCACTTTGTCTGACATTACACTAGAGGCTGGAAATGACAGTATACCCAGAGCGAACTGTGCCAGTTTTTGACACTTGTCCAAGCTTTTGGCCCAGATGTAAATGGAATCAGCGCTCAAGGTATCTGCCTAAGAAAAGACATAGTCTAGTTATGACAGAACCTGGTTGTTCAATGGGTGTTTCTCTGTTCGCTAAAGTGTGTCCTTTTGTCGCAATAGCAGAAAAAAAAATCTGGTCCATCATGTCATATATATTATAGCTGTTGATACTGCTGCCTCAGCTACTTTTGGGTGCCCTATCGCTGTCACAGACAGAGGAGCATTGTGTCTGCAGTGATTTTGTAAGGATCTGCTGGACAGTCATGCAGGAAACAGGTGTCTGCTACTCGAAAGAGTCATATTGTAGGTAATACAGCTTAAGCCCATTTGAACTCCCCTTTAGAATCCATAACATAATTCTCATATATTGCTTTATAGCTAGGTTAACAAAATGTGGCTTTCTTAATGTAAACAATAAGCCTTTTATCCCACAAGAATGGCATGCATACAGCTTGCCAAGTTTTCTCGTACTTTCAAGAGCTTCATTGGCCCAATTTCATCACTCTTCTGCAATGAATGAGTGTCATGACTAGTGTGAGCATTATCATTTTCACACTGTTAGGCGTCGGGTTCCTGTCGCTGCACAGTGGGAATCCCAAGCCTTACTTCCTGCGGTCTCCCGTTCCTCTCCAGCCGCAGAGAAGGTTGCTCAGCAAACTCGCCGGCCCCGGCGCTCTGCCCAGACCAGCTCCGTGGGTTTGCTTGCTGCTGTAACCTCTGGCACAGCTATGGCAATGCATACTGCTCAGCAGCGAGATTCTCCAGGGACTAAGTCCCCATGTCGGGCCACTTAGCATGCCCATGGAGTGATCTCCCATTGGAGACCAAGGGTCACGTGCTCAGGTCCTGCTCGTGTTCGGATTGGTCCATCCGAGAAGCCAGGAAGGTCCCGGACGATCGCGGCTATAAAAGGTTCGCATGGCCACTCTGCCATGCGCTAGGATAGCCTGTATTTTCAAACTATAAGGAGTGAGTGGTGTATGCACGTATGAATGTCTCTGGTGACTGACTCATTAAGAAACCCCTACCCTTGGTACGCATGTATTGTGCAGCCTAGCCTGCTAGCGCCCAGGCTTAGGTGTAGGTAGGTCAGAGTTTGAGTCAGGCATTAGCCATCATCAGTGACTTGGCACGCCTCAGTGCCCCGTGCTCCACACTCCATAGTCAGCGTTTATAGCGGCGCTCGTGGCAGCGACGCTGCACGCTCAGTGGGTCTAGAAGGACTCTAACCCCGTGTCCTTGGGGTAGAGTTCTGTGGCCGCTTGCTGTGCGCTCTTTGGCCGGGCTCTGTGAGTTAAACAGGCTCCGGCATCCACGTTCAGCGGCTGTTTGGCTCTGTGAATTAACAGAGTCCGCTCCTGTTCACATTGGGTGACGTAACCCATGTGTGACTGTTTTTACGCCGCTCTATTCTTCCGCCATTACCTAGCAGCAGTGTACCACCTCTGCACGGTGGACCCCAGGCTGCGAACGCACCTACTATTATTTTACAATTTGGTGCGTTCCGCCAGTCCTAACACACACTGATTGTCAGCCTTGTCCCCTGCCTATGCTATATCTATCTCCACGTCTACCTGCGGTTGCTCTTCCTCCTTGTCTTCCTCCTTCACATTCTGCAGCATGAACTGTAACATGAATGTTTAGGACTCCAATAGACATTGGGTGATGAGGAATGGGTGCAAGTTGAGGTTCTTCTTTCCCCTCTTGCTTTCTGGTGAGTGTATAGTCCAAGATAAACATGAGGAGGTCAAGCTTTGCCAGATTTGATAGTTGCAAATGAGCTGACACTTTTGTGGCCATAACCACCATCTTCCTCAAGTTGGTATATTTAAAAATAAATGCTGTACAAATTAAATTTAGGATTTGGGCTGTTCATGGAGTGTGGTATTCTTTTCCCGACTGTATGGCAACCAGAAGGTTGTGTGCATTATTTATTATGACAATTTCAAGTTGCAGATCACAGTAAGTCAACCAGTATAATGTAGCAAATAATGTAGCTTTTGCAGAGTCTGTAGACTGCAAAACGATTGTACGGTGAGATGCCAGCACATACAACTCACCCTTACCACAACCAGACCTTTCAGGCACTGTAGAGTTATTTCCACCAACGGCACATTTGGCATTATCTGCTCCAGAGATGCTCTCAGAAAAAGATGATTTTTTTTCCCAAAGGATCTTGCAGCCACAAGTCGCCCACACTGTGCACCGCCAAAGCCAATATCCTCCTGTGATGATATCATGTCTTTGACACACGTCTGGTGCCTAGATCTTGTCTATCACAGAGTCACCATCATCATCATCAATGTAGAACATTATTTGGATGGCATTTGCCTCCGTTTTGGCAATGGCCTGAGCTTCTTGGCCACAGAACCTTTACTTATATACTTTTAGATTTTCCCTGGCTCTTTGTATATGATTGGTCATTTGTTAATGACTATTTTAGAACAAGCACATAATATTGACTTGAAACCTCAGTACCAAACCAACTGTACTTTTGAGTTCTTGGATTTTGTTATTTATGGAGCCCCATAGATCATTGCCCTGCTTTGCTTTGTACTTTCTAATTTGAGATTAATATACAGTATGTGAGAGAGTATTGTGTTATTATGTAGAAAAATTAGTTCTGTGATACTATACAGTCTTTTTATGTTGGCAGTGATGCGACAATTAATATGGCAGTCCACATCTCCTGTATTAGGAAACAGTTTTCAACAGGATGAAGAAAATGTTCCATCTTCAATTAGCTTATCCTAGTTCTCAAAGATCAACTCCTCTGGGATGCCATGGAGTTTATATATCAGTGCTGAATATTTATGAAGGTTTAAGTAAAACATTGATTCTGTTATTCATCCATTCTATAAATCTATCATATTTTTGAACAATCTAGCTTAAAAAATGGTGTTTTTCAGACACAGTGTCATATAAATGCAGATTATATTAACAGAAACATTTTTAGTTCTAACGTAGTGTGTGATTAGAATTGTGCAGGTTCTATGATATGCATCAGGTATAAACTGTACATGATGAAATCTTTTGAAATTCAAATTCATCAGTTGCAGCAAATTTTCCCCCAAAATTGAGAAAAGATGTTTATAGGTCTCGTAAGATGGTATCCACCCAAGTTTCTTACTGTAAATATAATTTTATTAATGGTAAAGATCTCTC
This sequence comes from Dendrobates tinctorius, assembly GCF_039654945.1. Taxonomy (NCBI): domain Eukaryota; kingdom Metazoa; phylum Chordata; class Amphibia; order Anura; family Dendrobatidae; genus Dendrobates; species Dendrobates tinctorius. The sequence goes on along the minus strand of NW_027361913.1, from coordinate 8,134,951 downwards.
CACATATATGGTTATGGGGAAACATATTGTAAGCATTTAGAACTGCTGGCTGGTCACACACACTATCTGCAAAGTTTATTCAGATTTTTATTTGGTCTTTTTCTCCTTATTTCTGTTGCTCAGCTGTGAGACCTGTGACTTCATCTCACTAAACAGATTCACCCCATAATAGTGGCTACTCTGCTTTACCTGCCTCAGATTTTATACAGGCTATAGTTGGCTCTGCTATGCTATGTAATGTGTTATACTGAATGTGACTGTGCTACAGCATGCAAGGTGATGGCTGCACATCATCGTTACATTGTCATGCCTAAGGTCAGCCTTCACTAACTGATGCAATCTTTTGCATTGCTTAAAATAGTGTCAGCCATATTTGGTGACTTGCGCGTTTTTAATCACAAATGGATCGAATTTCTTGGGTTTTTCAAAAATCCAACACATATTCAATTTGCATCAAATTGCTTCCCTCATCTCTAGTAAAAATGTCAGGAGTGCAGTCTAACCTATACACTATGTCTTATTTGTCTATTTTGAGGGAAAATGTCTCCTTTTGACATATACATGGATAGTAAATAAGAGCATGTCTTTATAACAGCTGCATCAAGTAGAAGAACAGGTATGAATTCAACATTGTTCTAACCTTTGCAGTCATGTAGTCACTATGGATGAGCGAATAGCTTCAGTTAAGCCCTTATCCGAATACCTATAGCCCTTACTGAATAGCTGTATCGGGAACCCAGATACCTGGAACGCTTCCGATAATCAGCTGTTTGGTGCCACAGCTACATGTGTTGTGGCTGTGTGACAGTCACAATAAATAGGTTCTCTCTCCATGCAGGTGTTATGACTGCCACACAGCCGCGACAAATGCAGATCCGGCGCTGGACACCTGATTATCAGGAGCACTCCGGGTATCCGGGTTTCTGATACAGCTATTCATAACCACTATAGCTATTTGGATAAGGACTTATCCGAAGCTATTCTCTCATCCCTAGTAGGCACTCAAAAGGTAAGGGGATCAACTTCCACCTCTAAAGCAGTAAGGAGCTTCAGACACAGACACGTTATTGGACTGAAAAGGGCCCATATACTATAGTCACACAAGGGCACTCTTCTGCTTTTATATGAATATTATTCCAGATTAGAGGTAGACACAGACAGGAGTTATATGTAATATGGATAGAGTTGAGCGATACCGTCCGATACTTCAAAGTATCGGATCGGAATGGATCGGCCGATCTTAAAAAAAAGTATCGGTATCGCCGATTCCGATACCGGAAGTCCCATTCAAGTCTATGGGACTTCCGTTATCGGAATAAGAAAAACCCTGTTTTTGCCTTGTACAGCCTCTCTGGGGTCTGTACGGGCCTTTCGGGGGCTGTGCCGGCCTGCCAGGGGGTCTGTGCAGGCTCCGGTGGTCTGTGCCGGCCTGCCGGGGGGCTGTGCCGGCCTGCCGGGGGGCTGTGCCGGCCTGCCGGGGGGGCTGTGCAGGCTCCGGTGGGCTGTGCCGGCCTGCCGGGGGGCTGTGCCGGCCTGCCGGTGGTCTGTGCAGGCTCCGGTGGGCTGTGCCGGCCTGCCAGTGGTCTGTGCAGGCTCCGGTGGGCTGTACCGGCCTGCCGGTGGGCTGTGCCGGCCTGCCGGGGGGCTGTGCAGGCTTCGGGGGTCTGTGCAGGCATCGTCCGATGGGACTACAAGTCCCATCGGGCGATGCCTGCTACCATGACAGTGATTGACACATTAGCCAATGATGGGACAGTAGTAGTCCCATCATCCGGCTAATGTGTTGAATGTAAAAAAAAAAAAAAAAATTACATGCTACATACATGCTACATTCATACTACATATATACTACATGCAACATACATACTACATATATACTACATGCATGCAACATGCATACTACATATATACTACATGCATGCAACATGCATACTACATATATACTACATGCTACATACATACTACATATATGCTACATATATACTACATGCATGCTACATACATACTGCATGCTACATACATACTACATATATACTACATGCATGCTACATACATACTACATATATACTACATACATACTACATGCATGCTACATGCTACATACATACCACATACATACTACATACATACTACATACAATACATTCATACAATACATACATAGACATACAGTACATATAACATAGAGTAACATACTTACCAATACTTGTCACATTGTTCCCCGAAGCCATTGTCTTTTAAAGGAATAAATATTAACATAACAAACCACAAAAATACTCACCCACGATCCGAAGCAGTCCACGAGTGTGTCCCACGACGATCTTGGGTAGAGAACTGCAGCATCAGCTGATGCCGCCGTTCTCTACGGGCTGCAGGAATCCAATGACGGAAGGTAGGTATCCTTCCGCACTGTATTCCTCCGCCACTTAAAAAAAAAAAAGTCCCTAGTCTCACTTTATGCCATTGCTGTGTGGGAATTTCCCACGCAGCAATGGCATAAAGTGGGACTAGGGACTTTTTTTTTTTAAGTGGCGGAGGAATACAGTGCGGAAGGATACCTACCTTCCGTCATTGGATTCCTGCAGCCCGTAGAGAACGGCGGCATCAGCTGATGCTGCAGTTCTCTACCCAAGATCGTCGTGGGACACACTCGTGGACTGCTTCGGATCGTGGGTGAGTATTTTTGTGGTTTGTTATGTTAATATTTATTCCTTTAAAAGACAATGGCTTCGGGGAACAATGTGACAAGTATTGGTAAGTATGTTACTCTATGTTATATGTACTGTATGTCTATGTATGTATTGTATGAATGTATTGTATGTAGTATGTATGTAGTATATATGTGGTATGTATGTAGCATGCATGTAGCATGCAGTATGTATGTAGCATGCATGTAGTATGTATGTAGTATGTATGTAGCATGCATGTAGTATGTATGTAGCATGTAGTATATATGTAGCATGTAGAATGTATGTAGCATGCATGTAGTATATATGTAGTATGTATGTAGCATGTAGTATGTATGTAGTATGTATGTAGTATGTATGTAGCATGCATGTAGTATATATGTAGTATGTATGTAGCATGTAGTATGTATGTAGCATGCATGTAGTATGTAGTAGTATGTATGTAGTATGTATGTAGCATGCATGTAGTATGTATGTAGTATGTATGTAGCATGTAGTATGTATGTAGCATGCATGTAGTATATATGTAGTATGTATGTAGCATGCATGTAGTATATATGTAGTATGTATGTAGCATGTAGTATGTATGTAGTATGCATGTAGTATGTATGTAGTATATATGTGGTATGTATGTAGTATGTATGTAGCATGCAGTATGTATGTAGCATGCATGTAGTATATATGTAGTATGTATGTAGTATGTATGTAGCATGCATGTAGTATGTATGTAGCATGCATGTAGTATGTATGTAGCATGCATGTAGTATGTATGTAGTATGTATGTAGTATATATGTAGTATGTATGTAGCATGTAGTATGTATGTAGTATGTATGTAGCATGTAGTATATATGTAGTATGTATGTAGTATGTATGTAGCATGTATGTAGTATGTATGTAGTATGTATGTAGCATGCATGTAGTATATATGTTATGTATGTAGCATGCATGTAGTATGTACACTCACTGGCCACTTTATTAGGTACACCTGTCCAACTGTGTGTTAAGACTTAATTTCTAATCAACCAATCACATGGCGGCAACTCAGTGCATTTAGGCATGTAGACATGGTCAAGACAATCTCCTGCAGTTCAAACCGAGCATCAGTATGGGGAAGAAAGGTGATTTGAGTGCCTTTGAACGTGGCATGATTGTTGGTGCCAGAAGGGCTGGTCTGAGTATTTCAGAAACTGCTGATCTACTGGGATTTTCACGCACAACCATCTCTAGGGTTTACAGAGAATGGTCCGAAAAAGAAAAAAAATCCAGTGAGCGGCAGTTCTGTGGCCGGAAATGCCTTGTTGATGCCAGAGGTCAGAGGAGAATGGGCAGACTGGTTCGAGATGATAGAAAGGCAACAGTGACTCAAATTGCCACCCGTTACAACCAAGGTAGGCAGAAGAGCATCTCTGAACGCACAGTGCGTCGAACTTTGAGGCAGATGGGCTACAGCAGCAGAAGACCACACTGGGTACCACTCCTCTCAGCTAAGAACAGGAAACTGAGGCTACAATTTGCACAAGCTCATCGAAATTGGACAGTAGAAGATTGGAAAAACGTTGCCTGGTCTGATGAGTCTCGATTTCTGCTGCGACATTCGGATGGTAGGGTCAGAATTTGGCGTAAACAACATGAAAGCATGGATCCATCCTGCCTTGTATCAACGGTTCAGGCTGGTGGTGGTGGTGTCATGGTGTGGGGAATTTTTTCTTGGCACTCTTTGGGCCCCTTGGTACCAATTGAGCATCGTTGCAACGCCACAGCCTACCTGAGTATTGTTGCTGACCATGTCCATCCCTTTATGACCACAATGTACCCAACATCTGATGGCTACTTTCAGCAGGATAATGCGCCATGTCATAAAGCTCGAATCATCTCAGATTGGTTTCTTGAACATGACAATGAGTTCACTGTACTCAAATGGCCTCCTCAGTCACCAGATCTCAATCCAATAGAGCATCTTTGGGATGTGGTGGAACGGGAGATTCGCATCAGGGATGTGCAGCCGACAAATCTGCGCCAACTGTGTGATGCCATCATGTCAATATGGTCCAAAATCTCTGAGGAATGCTTGCAGCACCTTGTTGAATCTCTGCCACGAAGAATTGAGGCAGTTCTGAAGGCAAAAGGGGGTCCAACCCGTTACTAGCATGGTGTACCTAATAAAGTGGCCAGTGAGTGTATGTAGTATGTATGTAGCATGCATGTAGTATGTATGTAGTATATATGTGGTATGTATGTAGTATGTGTGTAGCATGCAGTATGTATGTAGCATGCATGTAGTATATATGTAGTATGTATGTAGCATGTAGTATGTATGTAGCATGCATGTAGTATGTATGTAGTATTTTTTTTTTTTTTAACATTTAACACATTAGCCGGATGATGGGACTACTACTGTCCCATCATTGGCTAATGTGTCAATCACTGTCATGGTAGCAGGCATCGCCAGATGGGACTTATAGTCCCATCGGACGATGCTTGCACAGACCCCCGGACATCAGCACAGCCCCCCGGCAGGCCGGCACAGCCCCCCGGCAGGCCGGTACAGACCTCCACAGGGTGCACAGACCACCGGCAGGCCGGCACAGCCCCCCGGCAGGCCGGTACAGACCCCGGGCAGTCCACACAGCCCCCCGGCAGGCCGGCACAGCCCCCCGGCAGGCCAGTACAGACCCCGGGCAGTCCACACAGCCCCCCGGCAGGCTGGCAGAGACCCCCGGAAGGCCCGAAATGACAGCGCATCATGATGCGCACACACCGCGCATCATGATGACGTCAGGCTGTCAATCAAGTTTGAACTTCCGATTCCGATGCCGACTTCCGATATTGAAAAAATATCGGAAGTCTGTATCGGAATTCCGATACAGCAAGTATCGGCCGAAACCCGATATTTGTGGTATCGGAATGCTCAACACTAAATATGGATTACATGCAAAAATTACAGTTGCAATATTAGCCATATAGTGAGATGGCAGTGAAAGAAAGCACACAGTTGACAGCAGCATGAATTAAGTTTTGGGATCACTTTTGATAACTAATATAATTTTGAGTGAACTTTCAGGAAAAATCTAAGTAAGCCATATTATTTACATAGTACATGTTCTGCCACATATAACATTCCTGGATATTATATGAAAGTATGAATTAATTCAATAACTAAGATAATTGCTTATGAGTGCTAAAAATCGAGAAGTGTTCTATGTATTGCGCATGAAACTCTATATCTAATATTTAACAATTATTAATTTTATATTTTATTCATCATAGAAAAGACAAAATCCTTTATTACAATTGCAAAAAATGCAAAAATAACATAACTACTTAATCAACAACCTAATCACTTCAGTCTGTTAAGTAGTTCATTAGATATTTTTTTCACGTCACTGTTGTTATTCATTATTCATATTCTTTTATTACCAGGCAGTTCTATGTATTACCTTACACTGAAATTGTGCCTGAACTACAAATTATTATTTTATGACTAAATTTGTAAAATTTAAAATTATACATTTCCCAAATTCATCGTTCTGCTATGCACACATTAGTTTCTCTTTTTTTCATGCACAACAATTGAATCATTTTGTTAAACCCTTTCATAATCAAGTGATTTTCCATGTCTGCACTTTTGTTCTTCCCTCCCTATCTTCCAAGAGCAATGGGCCCGATAGATCAAAGCTAGCATTGCTTATACTAGTCTTGATGAGGAGATGTGCTGGAATAAGAAGCTCCTGATTCATGAAAAGGCATATGTCATGAAATTGACGAGCAGTGATCACCATGGCTCATTTCCTTTTTAATTGCTTTTTATGCCATTTTTTGAGATTATTAAGGGGGAATTTTGGTGTTTTTTTTCTTCGTGGTCTTTTACAAACTTTTTACATAATTTTTACTTTAATTGGACTTTTACTTACACAACCATACCAAATAAATTTATTGTTTATAGCTTTATTTTTGAGCTTGGAATAGGGTTGTGATTCAGTTAAACTTTTATATTATTTTTATTATTTTCTAAAACATTTTTGGGCTTCGTAGAAGTACTCAGCAAGCAGTGAAAGGGTCTTTAGTATACTCGAGCTGTCATGGAAAACCAATCGCATTGCGAGGTGGCCATTGGTATTTGGTGCATAGATAAGATTAAATTTAATCCATTTAAATGACACTGTAAGCGTTTTTTTCAATGAAAGCAGAGGTAGCATTGTGAATCAATACAGATTGAGCACCTCTATAACTTATTGGATAAATATTTTTTCAGAAGTATGGAGAGACAGATTTCTAAACAAAAGGAATGATCTTTAAAGGTGCTATGTCCCCTACATGGCTTTGTAGTTAGTATAAAACATGTTTTGGAGCTGACAGACTCCCTTGCATCAATTTATAAAAGAGAGGTAATATTGGTGAAAGGATCTAACACCATATAACAAAAATAATTGTCATAATTTATTTAAATATATTCAGTAATTAATGTATTTAGCCCGTAGTTTAAAATGATTTTAGCAATGTTTCCTACCATTGATATCAGCTTGTTGATTTAATTTGGTATGTTAATATATTAGTATAATTATATATGATTTGTGAATGTTTTCATTTCATATATTTCCCATCTACTTTTAAAGGAACACTTAAATTGCAAACTTCAGGAAATCTCATCAGTGTTGATTACTTTTAATTAACATTCTCATAACTCAATGTTTAAAAGAAGCCTTCCAATATTCAACGCACGTCTTGTTTCTGTCGTCTTGATTTATGGCGCCATGAAATCCATTTATTGCTTTGAGGTACTGTAAAACTTTTTTGAAGCCTAAAACTTAATATACAATCAAAATATGGAACATACAGGTTTAGGAACAGCTGCAGATAATAGATTTTACAATCTCAATCTATTAACTGTATTCAAAAAAATCTATGACGAGAACAAAATAGTGACACAAATTTACCTTTAAGGTGAACTGTAGATTCTAATTTGGCCATATGTCTTTGCTTGATAATCTTGAAACTACATTTACAGTTTTATAATTTTGAAATTGATATTTGCCAAGTTCAGCTAAGTTTTTCCACAAATTCTCCACCTGCCCTGTGTGTTTAACACTCTATGATCTCCTACAACTTCATCCAAAATCCTTTCAAGCACCCTATCAATGTCTAAGTGACCTCATCACAGAAAAGGATGATTAACCGATAGTAGTAACCCACAGCCCATTTAAAGACACGCTGTAAAAAAATACTATTTTTTTTATTAAAAAAAATTCCAAAAATGATTCTTTCTAGTCATACTTTATAGAGCAGACTGTTATCTGCAGAACATTTAAACTGATGGTGCTGTTGTTAGCAGTAACATCATCCTACTTTATCTGATATGAGCGATGTGCCATAAATTCTAAAATACCCTCTGCTTCCTCATGATAATACACATACCAGAGACAAAAAGGCCTATCATTGCCTGAATTTGGTAGTATCACGGCCTGGATGGCTGATGCCAGTGGTTGTAGTGCTTCTGCTATTGGTTCTCTCTTAGCTGTTATATGTCTATTTTTTAATTTTACTTTATCCCATTCATTGCTATTGCCAATTTTTCTTTTTCCATAAATTTTATACAACGCATACCTAATAACAATATTTTAAAACCATGTTTTCTAATCCTTGCCAAAAGGACATTATAATAAATGCTAGATCGGTACAAGCAGCAAAATATGACAGCAAGTTATAGTATATCTTTGGCATATATGGTTGTCAAAATGGACTAGTAAAACAGGTCTGCAACAACAGATATTCACTGTCAAATACAGGCATATGTCTACATTTCTTTATTTTTTTTTTTGCTATTTTATCAACAAAATACAACCCCCTTTCTAAAAGTAGAAAATAAGAGATACAAGGCAAATAAATAATAAAAAATCCAGTACCTGCAACTGGGTGCTGCATTGATGTGGTGTGTATTGATGTAAACTTTGACTAGTAAAAGACATATGCAAAAAAAAAATACATTTTGTGACATGCACACTTTGTGACATAGACAGTCGCAGTTGAATGTCTTGATTTTAAAGAATTTTCTTTTGTAGTTAAAAAAACAGTTATTTTTCTTCTCAAAATTATTCCACTAGAAATACACAAACTGAATACAGTCGCTTGTGACAAGTAAGCACACAAAGTGAAACTGATTTCATATGTATTTTTTTTTAAAACCTATTGTGATGTCTTGCATCTGCTCTCTAGTGCATTTATAATGAAAAAAGAGGTATAATTGTTCTTATTCAAATGCAGTTAGACAAATGCCAGCTTAATCATGTCACTGATCAACCACACTGAGTCTGACACTGCTACTAGAAACTCCACTATATTTCTGTCTGCCTATAAATTGTATTGTTCACAGACTACTACTTGCATAATATTTTATACAGGCTATGATAGTTTCTTCTGATTAGCTTCACTACACAGTGCGATGTGATAGCTGCAAGGCATTAATGGGAAGCCCATGTGGTTGCACCTGAAGTTATCTCTATTCTCTGTGACTGATAAAATCTTATGTAAGGTGTAAAAAGGAGGCTGGAATTTTTTTTTTCATGCAAATTTCATTAAATTTGATTAAAATTTGATTCAAATTGGTGCAATTGTTTCTACTAATGAATCCAAATAAACTTTCTCCTTGACACAAAGCCTTATGGGCAAATTGCAACTTGTATGGAGCTATAAGAGATTTCAGCAGAATAGAGGAGACACTGAAAAGCTCTTTAGCAAGTTAAATGGGGTATTATTGTGTTAAATTTTTCAGAAAGTATTACATAGCTATTCTGTTATGGCTTTTTCAGTCAAGTACAACAGTCACATCAGATCTAAAATATTTATTCTATAATGTATGCAGGTTTTAGTGTGACAACTGGAGGCATATCATTTGAACATTTTTCACTAGCATTTCATTTGCATGTCATACATGTGTGATACATAAGTGTAATGTACAAAGAAATAAAATACCAAAATATTTACTGCATATACATCATTATGTATTATAGCACAATCGAGTATTCTGTATCTAACAGTTCACTAATTGGAAGGCATTTGGTCATTTCATAAATTGGCCTTAGAAGTGGTAATTAGGATGCATACAGTGGGTAAAGACCCCATCTTGACTGAATAAAAACAGAAATGTAGAAATTTATGCAAATTTATAAAAGAAAAGCTGAAATATCACATGGTCATAAGTATTCAGACCCTATGCTCAGTATTGAATTTACCTCTCTCACACCAAGGTCTCTTCGCTCAGTTTGGCTGGACGGCCAGGTCTAAGAAGACTTCTGGTGGTCCCAAACTTCTTCCATTTAAGGATTATGGAGGCCTTTGTGCTCTTAGAAACCTTGAGCACTACAGAAATTATTTTGTAACCTTGGCCAGATGTGTGCATTGCCATAATTTTGTCTCTGAGCTCCTTGGCAAGTTCCTTTGACCTCATGATTCTCATTTGGTCTGACATGCACTGTGAGCTGTGAGGTCTTATATAAATCAAGTCCTATCTGTCATGATCCAGGCCGGGTTTTTGTCTTGTCTCTTCTTTTCTGGTAATGTCTGGGGTTAATTTTCCCTGCCTCATTTCTGTGTCTGGTGTGCTATATATCTGTGCTGCAACCTGTGTGCAGTGCCAGTTATATTGCTTAACTTTGGCATGTTTAGCAGGCTCTGGTGAGTTACTGATCTGTTCTACTGTATTCATCTGACCCTACCTGTGTCTGCTGACCTTCCTCCTGCCCAACCCTGCTTCTAATTTCTCTGTGTTTTTGGATTCCATGGTATTTGACTTTAGCTCGTCCCTGACCTGATCCTTTCTCACCCATCTGTTAGCTCAGCTACTGACCTTTTGCTCTCTTCTGACTCTGTGTTTTGGATTTCCCCTTTGTACTGTGTTATTCTCTGGTATCGACTCAGCTCACTGACCATTCCGCTGCCACCTAGTGGTTGCTTTGCTGTATTTTGGCTGGTCTGCTTCATTGCAGGGTATTCAGCTCATTCTCCACTCTGCTGTCATCTAGTGGAGTTTGTGTTACTCTGCAGTAACCCTCAGTAATACAGCCTGACATTATAACTGGCCCTACATTTTTCTTTTTTCTCTCTATAGATCTGCTTCGTACTCCTGCGAATCAGATGTCAAATTTGACCCAAATGATGCAGGATTTGTCCGTGGAACATAGAGCCCTTGCCACCTCTCATAACCTAATCGAGGGGGAAATTTCTGAAGCTGTTTGTTAGGTGTCGGGTTCCTTCCTCTGCACAGCAGGAATCCCGAGCCTTGTCGTCTGCAGTCTCCCATTCCTCTCTGGCCTCAGAGAAGCCTGCTCAGCAAAGACGTCATTCTCGGCATCTTGCTCAGTCTACTACTGTTGGCTTGGTTACTGCTGCTAATCAGGGTTCAGCTAAAGTAACCTGCAATAGCCAGCAGCGAGCAGCTCCTGGGACTAAGTCCTTCTTTTGGTTCACTGAGCATGCCCGTGGGAGGTCCTCTCATTGGAGGTCTGAGGTCATATGCTCAGGTTCTATTGCTGCTCCCATTGGACCACTAGGAAGGTCCCGGAAGGACGCTGCTATAAAAGAGTTGCATGGCCACACGGCCATGCGCTAGTATAGACTCTTATGCTTATTTGTGTGTATGATGATGGATGCATGTATCTGGTGACTGACTCATTATAACTCCCCTCCCTTGGATACGCATGTTGGTTAGGGATTCAGAGTTAGTCAGCGCCAATGGGTGGATATGCTCACGGCACTGTGCTCCTAATACTCTGCACACACTAGCGTCCAATGGTGTCACCCACTGCAGGACACTATCGTTCTGCAGCAAGTGGCAGCTACCACCTGTGCAGCGCCTTGTGCAACCTATGCACTTATCAGGCCCAACCCTGGGCGATTAGAGGTGCATGCCTGAGCAGCTCTGTGCACACCTGCACGTTTATCTGGGATTATTATCCTGTGCTGTCACCGCTGCAGAGGCACCGAGCGCTAGTGGACTAGAAGGACTCTAATCCTATGTCCTTGGGATAGAGTCCTGTATCGGTATTCTAGCGCTCATCTGGCCAAGCCCTGTGAGCTTAACAGGCTTTGGCATTTACTTTGTGTGGCACTGCGGTTCTGTGAAGTAACAGAACTCGCTTCTGTACACACCGGGTGACGCTGACCAGCATGTGTTCATTTATTGTCTGCCGCATAACCTCCGCCATTACCGAGCAGCAGTTTTACATCTCTGTACGGTGGAACCCAGGCTGCAAACGCACCGCATTGTCATTTTTATTATTTGGTGCGTTACACCAGCCTAACACTGTTAAATTTTTTCAGGGTTCCATGATGACACAATCAGCCTTTTTGGCAATCTGATCCCATTGATGATTCTTTACACACTTCTGAATAGTGTTGAGCGATACCTTCCGATATCGGGAAATATCGGATCGGATTGGATCGGACCAATACCCCAAAAATATCGGGTATCACCGATTCCGATACCAGAAACCCATGCAAGTCAGGCCCGCACAGACCCCCAACAGCCTGCACAGACCCCCGGCAGGCCCGCACAGACCCCCGGCAGCCCGCATAGACCCCCGGCAGGCCTGCACAGACCCCCGGCATGCCCATACAGACCCCTGGCAGCCCGCACAGACCTCCGGCAGGCCCGTACAGACCCCCGGCAGGCCCGCACAGACCCCCGGCAGGCCCACACAGACCACGCATCATGATGACATCATTTCAGCAGCCAATCACAGCCATGCCGTTAGTTAACATGGCTAACACAACTGGCTCATTGCATTATGGGAACTTCCGATTCCGGTATTCGATATTGTAACAATATCGGTACTCGGTATCGGAACTCCGATACAGCGAATATCGGCCGATACCCGATATTTGCAGTATCGGAATGCTCAACACTACTTCTGAACCTACGATCAGGCTCCCAGATACTTTCTCCAGAGAAAAGGAGAAGTTTCATATATTCAGAAAGAGTTGTAAGTTACTCTTTTCCCTTAGACCCAGATCCTCAGAAAATGAGAGTCAACGGGTGGGGGTAATTATGTCTTTACTCAGGGATGGTCCTCAGACTTGGGCTTTTTCCCTACCTTCTACTGCCCCTGAACGTACATCTGTGGATAGGTTCTTTGAGGCCTTAGGACTGATTTATGATGAACCAGACTGGGTCAGGCTGGCAGAGGACATGATCATGGGTCTCTCCTAGGATAAACTCACTGAAGAATGGTACTGTTCAAAGTTTAGACAGTGGTCCACCGAGGTGTCTTGGACTGACTCTGCTTTAAGATGCCAGTTCAGGAGAGGACTTTTGGATCATCTCCACGACGCTCTGGCTCTCCATCCGCTCCCAGTTCTTTGGAGGAGACCATGACCGAGGTCATTTGCATGGATCGGAAATTGCAGGAGAGAGGAGTTATCCAGCAAGAAGTTCCAGTATATCCTGCTAAGTCCGAGATGATGTCATATTCGGAATCTATGGAGGTTGGGGCCACTAACCTCAAGGATAAGGAGAGGAATTGGTGATGTGAAAGGAAATTATGCTTCTATTTTGTAAGTCCACGACATTGGAAGAAGGACTTCCTCTCTTGCCCACCAACTAACAAGTTGCCAGGACACGGTTAAGTCTGGGTGATTGTCAAGGATGTTACCCAGACTCTAAGATACCATATTCCTTATTTCAAAAGATTCTGTTAGAGGTGGAACTTTGTTGTGGAGATGGTTTCGCACCCACTTCAGCTTTTGTGGACTGTGGGTCATCCATGAATTTTATTTGACTCTGGTATGGTGTCCAAGAGTAAGTTAGAGACAGTTAGGTTAAAGACTCCCATTCATATCATTGCCATTGACAAAACACCGTTGGCTCAAAATGTGTTTAACTTTGCCTCTGAGGAGTTTCTCTTCATGGCGGGTTCCTTGCACCAGGAACAAATGTCATGTTACGTTCTGGACAACCTTCCAGCGGGACTCATGTTGGGATTCACCTTGTTACAGTTGCATAATCCTGTTATTGACTGGGAATCTCGTGATATTGTTAAATGGGGTCCTAATTGTGCTAATGGTTGTCTTTCTGCTGTTCTGGTGTCTTCTGTTATTCTGGAGGGTATTGCGGAGTACCTGAAAGGTTTTGGAGGCGTGTTTTCTGAAAAAGAGGATGAGGTCTTGCCACCCCATTGCCCCTATGACTATACTATTAATCTGATTCCGGGTGCTAAATTGCCCAAGGCCCGTTTGTACAATCTCTCTGGCCCAGAGCACACCGCTATGAAAGATTATATATCAGAAAGTTTATGCAAAGGCCTCATCCATCCTTCTGTCTATCCTGTGGCTGCTGGATTCTTTTTTGTTAAAAAGAAGGATGGTGGCTTATGCCTTTACCTCGATTTCCAGGAACTAAATAGAAAAATATTCAGAATTGAGAGTCCTCAGTGGTTGATACCTTTTAATGGCTAACTGAAATGATGGTAACGCAGGAACTAAATAAGATTTCGGTGAGAAATACCAACCTCCTCCCTTTTCAATCCTGATCTCTATAACCAATTGTCTGGGGCTAAGTGGTTTTTCAAGTTGGATCTCAGGGGAGCGTATAACCTTATCCGCATTCAGGAAGGGGATGAGTGGAAAATGGCATTGCTCACCTCTGAGGGGTTGTTTGAAAATTTAGTCATGCCCTTTGGTCTCATAAATGTGCCTGCAGTGTTTCAAAACTTCATTAATGATGTATTTTCTAAATTTCATTGGGGGCTTTATGGTTGTATATTTGGAAGACATTCTTATTTTTTCACATAACAAAGAATCTCACATAGGTCATTTACGTACTTTTTTCATAGGTTATGGGAGAACTCCCTGTTTGCTTAACCTGAGAAGTGTTCATTTTGTGTCTAAGAGCTTTCTTTTTGGGGGTTCATCCTCTCTGCCACTGGGTTTCGTATGGACCCTGGAAAGGTACAGGCCATTGTTAATTGGGTGCAATCCAGAGACCTCAAGGGTCTTCAGCGTTATTTGGGTTTCACCAACTATTATTACAAATTTATCAAGGGGTTTTCTCAGGTGTTCAAACCACTCACCGATCTGTCTAGTAAGGGGGCTGAACTTAAAGTCTGGGCGTCTCTGGCAGTTGAAGCGTTTACAGCATTGAAGAAGTGTTTTATGTCTGCTACTGTGTTGGTTCAGCCCGATCCGTCAGAACCATTTACTGTGGAGGTGGACGCATTGGAGGTGGGAGTGGGGGTGGTGTTGTCTCAGGGACCTGACACTTTGACTAATTTAAGACCATGTGCCTTTTTCTCCAGGAAATTTTCTCGTGCGGAGAGAATTTACCATGGTGGTAATCGGGA
The DNA here is from genome assembly GCF_039654945.1 of Dendrobates tinctorius. NCBI lineage: Eukaryota > Metazoa > Chordata > Amphibia > Anura > Dendrobatidae > Dendrobates > Dendrobates tinctorius. The sequence goes on along the minus strand of NW_027361913.1, from coordinate 8,119,935 downwards.
GTTGTTGGCCATAAAGTTGGCTTTTGAAGAGTGGAGGCACTTTTTGGAGGGGCTGTTCATTGGATCACAGTGACTATAGACCACAAGAGCATGTCTTGCATTCAGTCTGCCAAGCGTTTAACTCCTAGTAAGGCTAGGTGGTTGTTTTTTTTTTCATGCTTTCATTTTTCTATCACATTTCGGCCCGTTCCAAGAATGTCAAGGCCAATGCCTTATCTAGCAACTTGGATCCGATTTCACCTCCCAAACCTCCTTCCTCCATTCTTCTGCATGGGGTGGTTGTTGCTGGGATGTCCTCCGAATTGGAGCTTGAAATTCATGAGGCTCTGTCTCTTGCTCCTCCATCATTGCCTAATAACAAACTCTTCATTTTAGTTCAGTATTGGTTGAAGGTTCTCCGGGAGTTCAACGACTCTGCTCTCAGTGGGCACCCTGGAGTCTCGGCCACTTGGAGAGCTATTGCTAGACTATTTTGATGGTCCTCTATGTCTTCTGATATTGCCGTGTTTGTGTCTGCTTGTGATACGTGTGCTCGTGCTTAAGTCTCTCATAACTGGCCAGCCGGGGAATTGGTACCATTGCCAATTCTGGATAGACCCTGGACTCATTTATCCAGGGATTTTATCACTGATCTCCCTCTTTACAATGGCAAAACAGTTGGGTTGTGTTGATGGGTTCAGCAAACAGGCATATTTTGTTCCCTTGGCAGGACTACCTAATGCTGAAACACTATATAAATTGTTTGTTGAGCACATTGTATGGTTACATGGCGTGCCTCTGAACGTGTTGTCTGACAGAGTGGTGTAATTCCTGTGTAAGCTTTGGAGGGCATTTTGCAAGAGATTGGGTATTTGCTTGACATTCTCCTGTGCCTACTATCCCGAGAACAACAGTCAAACGGAGAGGACCAATCAGGCACAAGAACAAATTTTGCAGTGACTTGCCATGTCTCAGCAGGATGATTGGTGTTCCTCATTGCCCGGGGCTGAGTTCGCATTAAATAAACGGATTATTAAGTGCACTGGCACCTCTCCATTTTTCTGTAATTATAATTTTCACCCATATTTTGGTGAATTTTCCAGGCTGGATTCAGGGTGTCCAGGGACTGATGCGGCAGTTCAACAGTTGGGGGAGGTTTGGAGGGAGGTTCAGACGAACATTGGGGTGGCCCAGGGCAGATAGAAACATTTTGCTGATAAGAAACGATCTGTAGGACCTAAGTTTCTGTAAGGAGATAAAGTGTGGTTGCCTACAAGAACATACGCCTGAAACTTCCCTCCGTCAAGCTGGGTCCCAAGTTTATTGGTCCTTACAAGATCATTGAGGTGGTCAACCAAGTTGCCTTTTGTTTACGCTTGCCTCTGTCGCTTCTTGTCCCCAATGTATTTCATAGGTCCCTTCTTAAATCGTTTGTACCTTCCTAAACTGAGTCTCCACCTCCTCCGCCTCCTGTTTCTGTGAATGAACGTACTGTTGACTCTGGAATGGTTCACAGCTCACTTCAGTACTTGGCACATTGGAGGGATTACGGTCCGGAGGATCGATCTTGGGTCCTGGCAGGATCAGTTCATGCTGATCGGTTGGTTCGTGCTCTTCATATACATTATCTTTCCCGGTCTGGCATGTCAGGATTTAATTTTCCGTACCTCTTTCCTGCGTCCGGTCTGCTATATCTCTGTGCTGCAACCTGTGTGCAGTGCCAGTAATGTTGCTTACCTTCAGCGTGTTTAGCTGGCTCTGGCAAGTTCCCGATCTGTCCTGCTGCATTCATCTGACCCTACCCATGTCTGCAGACCTTCCTGCCCGACCCTGCTCCTTATTTCCCTCTGTGTTTGGATTCTCTGGTATTTGGCTTTAGCTCATCCCTGACCTGATCTGTCTCTCCAATCTGTTTGGCAGAGGTCACTTTGCGTTAGGGCAGTCCGTTAGCTTGACTACGTTACACCGTGGCACAGCATGGTGTTACACAGTCCGTTAACGTTGCCATTGACCCCCAATTATCGGGCGCATCGCGACGCATGCTGTAAAGCGGCATGCGCTCGCAATGTGCCGTCAATCAATGATGGAGCCTCAGATGTGGGCTGCAGCATCTGAAGCTCTGTCACCGCAAGCACAGATGAATCATCTGCGCTAGCGGGTATAGCATAACGCTATCACGTTATGCTATACCATTAACGCAGCCCGTCAATGCTATGCATTGAATGGGCTGGGTTAACACAATATGAACCTGGCCTTAGCTCAGCTATTGACCAGCACTGACCTTTTGCTCTCTTCTGACTCTGTGTTTTGTATTTCCAATTTGTACTGCATTATTCTCTGGTATTGATTCGGCTTTCTGCCCATTCTGCTTCCACCTAGTGGTTGATTCGCTGTATTTCTGTTGGTCTGCTTCATTGCAAGATATTCAGCTCATTCTCCACTCTGCTGCCATGTAGTGGAGCTTCTGTTACTCTGCAGTAACCCTCAGTAATACAGTGTGACACTATCAGTTTAATTAACCCCTTTCTGCCATCCGACGTACTATCCCGTCCACGGGACCTGGGCCCCTATGCCCATGGACGGGATAGTACGTCGGCGCGATAAGCGGCGCCCATGTGGTGAGCGCCGCTGATCGCGGCCGGGTGTCAGCTGATTATCACAGCTGACACCCGGCACAATGTGTCAGGGGCGGTCACGGACCGCCCCCGACACGTTAACCCCTTGCACACCGCGATCAAACACGATCGGGGTGTACCGGGGGTTAAAGGGAAGCATCGGCAGGGAGGGGGCTCCCTCCGTGCTTCCCTGAGCCCCCCACGGCAGCGCAATGTGCAGCGCTGCTGCGGGGGACTCCTTTCCTCCAGGCCCCCGAATCCAAGATGGTGACGGGGGCCTTCGGGGGCCTGCAGGAAGCTGGCTTCCTCAGTGCCTGCAAAGCGCAGGCATGAGGAAGCCTTCTGCAGTGCCTGTGTCAGATCGCTGATCTGTCACAGTGATCTGTGATGTGACAGATCAGCGATCTGTCACAGGACAGTGATGTCCCACCTGGGACTATTTAATAAAGTAAAAAAAAAAATAAAAAAAGTGTAAAAATAATTTAAAAAAAATCGCCAAATATATTAGAAAAAAAAAAAAATATTCCCCCAATAAATCCATTTTTTGGAAATAATAAAAAAACAAAACAATAAAAGTACACATATTAGGTATCGCCGCGTCCGTAACGACCCACCCTATAAAACTGTCCCATTAGTTAACCCCTTTAGCGAACCCCTTAAAAAATAAAAACAAAAAACGAAGCAAAAAATAATGATTTATTATCATACCGCCAAACAAAAAGTGTAATAACGCGCGATCAAAAAGACGCATATAAATATCCATGGTACTGCTGAAAACGTCATCTTGTCCCGCAAAAAACGAGCTGCCACACAGCATCATCAGCAAAAAAATAAAAAAGTTATAGCTCGCTGAATAAAGCGATGCAAAAATAATTATTTTTTATATAAAATAGTTTTCATTGCATAAAACCGACAAAAACATAAAAAAACGACCTAAATGAGGTATCGCTGTAACCGTACTGACCCGAAGAATAAAACCGCTTTATCAATTTTACCGCACGCGGAACGGTGTAAACGCACCCCCCTCAAAAGAAATACATGAAACGCTGGTTTTTGTTCATTCTGCGTCCCAAAAATCGGAATAAAAAGCGATCAAAAAATTTCACGTGCCCGTAAATGGTACCAATAAAAACATCAACTCGTCCCGCAAAAAATAAGACCTCACATGACTCGGTGGGTCAAAATACGGAAAAATTATAGCTCTCAATATGTGGTGATGCAAAAACTATTTTTACAATAAAAAGCGTCTTTTAGCGTGCGACAGCCGCCAAACATAAAAACCGCCATAAATAGTAAATCAAACCCCCCGTTATCACCCCCTTAGTTAGGGAAAAATAATAAAATAAAAAAAATGTATTTATTTCCATTTTTCCATTAGGGTTAGGGCTAGGGGTGTGTTGGGGTAGGGTTAGGGCTAGGGCTAGGGTTAGGGCTAGCGTTAGGGCTAGGGTTAGGGCTAGGGGCGTGTTGGGGTTCGGGTTGGAGTTAGAATTGGGGGTTTCCACTGTTTGGGCACATCAGGGGCTCTCCAAATGCAACATGGCGTCTGATCTCAATTCCAGCCAATTCTGAGTTGAAAAAGTCAAATGGTGCTCCTTCCCTTCCAAGCTCTGCTATGCGCCCAAACAGTGTTTTACCCCCACATGTAGGGTATCAGCCTACTCAGGACAAATTGCAAAACAATTTTTGGGGTCCAATTTCTCCTGTTACCCTTAGGAAAATAAAAAATTGAGGGCAAAAATATCATTTTTGTGGAAAAAAATTATTTTTTTATTTTCACGTCCGAGTGTTATAAACTTCTGTGAAGCACTTGGGGTTCAAAGTGCTCACCACACATCTAGATAAGTTCCGTGGGGGGTCTAGTGTCCAAAAAGGGGTCACATGTGGGGAGTTTCAATACTTTAGGTACATCAGGGGCTCTCCAAACGCACATGACACCCGCAGACCATTCCATCAAAGTCTGCATTCCAAAACGTCACTGCTTCCCTTCCGAGCCCCGACGTGTGTCCATACAGTAGTTTTCTCCCACATATGGGGTGTCAGCGTACTCAGGACAAATTGGACAACAACTTTTGGGGGTCCAATTTCTCCTGTTACCCTTGGGAAAATGAAAAAATTGGGGACTAATTGATCATGTTTCTGGAAAAAATACATTTTTTTATTTTCATGCCCGGGCATTATAAACTTCTGTGAAGCCCTTGGGGGTTCAAAGCGCTCACCACACATCTAGATAAGTTCCTTAGGGGGTCTCGTTTCCAAAATGGGGTCACTTGTGGGGGTTTCCACTGTTTAGGTACATTAGGGGCTCTCCAAAGGCAACATGACACCCGCAGACCATTCCATCAAAGTCTGCATTCCAAAACGTCACTACTTCCCTTCCGAGCCCTGACGTGTGTCCATACAGTAGTTTTATCCCACATATGGGGTGTCAGCGTTCTCAGGACAAATTGGACAACAACTTTTGGGGTTCAATTTCTCCTGTTACCCTTGGGAAAATAAAAAAAATGGGGACTAATTGATCATGTTTGTGGAAAAAATACGATTTTTTTATTTTCATGTCCTGGCATTATAAACTTCTGTGAAGCCCTTGGGGGTTCAAAGTGCTCACCACACATCTAGATAAGTTCCTTGGGGGGTCTAGTTTACAAAATGGTGTCATTTGTGGGGGGTTTCCACTGTTTAGATACATTAGGGGCTCTCCAAAGGCAACATGACACCCGCAGACCATTCCATCAAAGTCTGCATTCCAAAACGTCACTACTTCCCTTCCGAGCCCCGACGTGTGCCCATACAGTAGTTTTCTCCCACATATGGGGTATCAGCATACGCAGGACAAATTGGACAACAACTTTTGGGGTCCAATTTCTCCTGGTACCCTTGGGAAAATAAAAAATGGTGACTAAAAGATCATGTTTGTGGAAAAAATACGAATTTTTTATTTTCACGCCCGGGTGTTGTAAACTTCTGTGAAGCACTGGGGGGGTCAAAGTGCTCACCACACATCTTGATAAGTTCCTTAGGGGGTCTAGTTTCCAAAATGGTGTCATTTGTGGGGGGGTTCCACTGTTTTGGTACATCAGGAGTTTTCCAAACGCGACATGGTGTCCGATCTCAATTCCAGCCAAAAACGTCAAATGGCGCTGCTTCCCTTCCGAGCTCTGCCATGCGCCCAAATAGTGGTTTACCCCACATGTGGGGTATCAGCATACTCAGGACAAATTGCACAATAACTTTTAGGGTACTGTTACCCTTGGAAAAATAAGAATTGAGGGTGAAAAGATCATTTTTGTGGAAAAAATATGATTTTTTAATTGTATGGCTTTATGTTATAAACTTCTGTGAAGCCCATGGGGGTTCAAAGTTCTCACCACACATCTAGATAAGTTCCTTAGGGGGTCTAGTTTACAAAATAGGTGTCATTTGTGGGGGGTTTCCACTGTTTTGGTACATCAGGAGTTTTCCAAACGCGACATGGTGTCCGATCTCAATTCCAGCCAAAAACGTCAAATGGTGCTGCTTCCCTTCTGAGCTCTGCCATGCGCCCAAATAGTGGTTTACCCCCACATGTGGGGTATCAGCGTACTCACGACAAATTGCACAATAACTTTTAGGGTCCTGTTACCCTTGGAAAAATAAGAATTGAGGGTGAAAAGATCATTTTTGTGGAAAAAATATGATTTTTTAATTGTATGGCTTTATGTTATAAACTTCTGTGAAGCCCATGGGGGTTCAAAGTTCTCACCACACATCTAGATAAGTTCCTTAGGGGGTCTAGTTTACAAAATAGGTGTCATTTGTGGGGGGTTTCCACTGTTTTGGTACATCAGGGGTTTTCCAAACGCGACATGGTGTCCGATCTCAATTCCAGCCAAAAACATCAAATGGCGCTGCTTCCCTTCCGAGCTCTGCCATGCGCCCAAATAGTGGTTTACCCCCACATGTGGGGTATCAGCGTACTCAGGACAAATTGCACAATAACTTTTAGGGTCCTGTTACCCGTGGGAAAATAAAAATTGGGGTGAAAAGATCATTTATGTGGAAAAAATATGATTTTTTAATTGTACCTCTGTACGTTATAAACTTCTGTAAAGCCCTTGTGGGTTCAAAGTTCTCACCACATATCTAGATAAGTTCCTTGGGGGGTCTAGTTTCCAAAATGGGGTCACTTGTAGGGGGTTTCCACTGTTTAGGTACATCAGGGACTCTCCAAACGTGACATGGCGTCCAATCTGAATTCCAGCCAATTTTGCATTGAAAAAGTCAAACGGCGCTCCTTCCATTCTGAGCTCTGCCATGCGCCGAAACAGTCGTTCCCCCCCACATATCAGGTATCTGCGTACTCAGGACAAATTGCACAATAACTTTTGCAGTTCAATTTCTACTGTTACCCTTGGTAAAATAAAAAAATTGAACCTGAAGTATTTTTTTTATGAAAAAAAGTTAGATGTTCATTTTTTTTTAAATATTCAAAAAAATTCCTGTGACGCACCTGAAGGGTTAATAAACTTCTTGAATGTGGTTTTGAGCACCTTAAGGGGTGCAGTTTTTAGAATGGTGTCACTTTTGGGTATTTTCTATCATATAGACCCCTCAAAGTGGCTTCAAATGTGATGTGGTCCTAAAAATAAAATGGTGTTGTAAAAATGAGAAATCGCTGGTCAACTTTTAACCCTTATAACTTCCTAACAAAAAAAAAATTTGGTTCCAAAATTGTGCTGATGTAAAGTAAAGATGTGGAAAATGTTAGTTATCAAGTTTTTTGTGTGCCGTATCTCTGTGATTTAAGGGCATAAAAATTCAAAGTTGGAAAATTGCGAAATTTTCAAAATTTTCGCCAAATTTCCATTTTTCTCACAAATAAATGCAAGTTATTTGAATGAAATTTTACCACTAACATGAAGTACAGTATGTCACGAGAAAACAGTGTCAGAATCACCAGGATCCATGGAAGCGTTCCAGAGTTATGACCTCATAAATGTACAGTGGTCAGAATTGTAAAAATTGGCCCGGTCATGAACGTGCAAACCACCCTTGGGGGTGAAGGGGTTAAAAAGCTCGACTCCAATGAAGGAGTAGAACCATCTCAAGGTGGATCACCAGGAAATGAACAGCCTGTGACTTAAATATGAGTCTGAATACTTATGACCATGTGATATTTCAGTTTTTCTTTTTTAATAAATTTGCAAAAAATGCTACTGTACATTTCTGTTTTTTTTCAGTCAAGTTGAGGTGCAGAGTGTACATTAACGAGAAAAAAATGAACTTTTTTGAACTGACCAAATGGCTGCATTGAAACAAAGAGTGAAAAATTTAAAGGGGTCAGAATACTTTCCATACCCACTGTATCTATCTATTTTTCTATCTGTTATCTCATATCTATCTATTTTTCTATGTCTCCTATCTATATATCTATCATTCCTTCAATCTCTCATTCTTTCTATGTACAGTATTTATTTATTTATCTATCTAAATATATTTGATGTAGTTAATGCAATTTAGTCCCTATTGAGGCCACAAGAATGATGATTAGATGATTATAGTGTATGTGTGTGTGTGTGTATATATTTATATATATATATATATATATATATATATATATACACTGTATATATACACATATATATATATATACTAGCTGTTTCCAGCCAGCTAACACTCGGCACACTCATTGCTATCTAATTAACGCTGCTGGTGATTAAACTTAAGTAAATAATGACAAGATTCAATAGCGCTTACGCTGTGGTAAATTAAATTAAAATTAAGTTAATAACAATAATAATCATTAAAAATCTGAATAATACTAATGATACATTTTATTCACAGTGTAAAATCAAAAACAAACTGGATTCAGTAAGATGTGCGTTTTTTATTCATTCCAGCATCTAAACAAATTTCATAATGAAACATAAATTAAGTTAAAATTTCTCTGTAAACACAATTAAATGTATAGTCATTTTTGTCATTTTCAAAGATCTTTCCTTGACTTCTACCAGGTACAATTTGAACTGAAAGACCTATACAACTTGTTACTCTAGAGAATGCAGTTTATAATTGACCATGTGTGAATACAGGATCAGGTAGGAGAATGCCAATCTTAGCGAATGTTTGTCCTTGCGATTTTGTAATTGATTATGTGTGGTAATGTGGTGGGGGGCGGGATTATGTGTGGTAATGAGGTGGGGGCGGGATTATGTGTGGCAATGTGGTGGGGGCAGGATTATGTGTGGTGATGTGGTGGGGGGGCGGGATTATGTGTGGTGATGTGGTGGGGGGGCGGGAATATGTGTGGTAATGTGGTGGGGGCGGGATTATGTGTGGTAATGTAGTGGGGGCGGGATTATGTGTGGTAATGTTGGGCGGGGGTGGGATTATGTGTGGTGATGTGGTGGGGGATTGGGATTATGTGTGGTGATGTGGTGGGGGGCTGGGATTATGTGTGGTGATGTGGTGGGGGGGCGGAATTGTGTGTGGTGATGTGGTGGGGGGTGGGATTGTGTGTGGTAATGTGGTGGGGGAGCGGGATTGTGTGTGGTAATGTGGTGGGGGGCGGGATTATGTGTGGTAATGTGGTGGGGGGTGGGATTATGTGTGATGATGTGGTGGGGGGATGGGACTGTGTGGTAATGTGGTGGGAGCCGGGATTCTGTGTGGTGATGTGGTGGGGGGCAGGATTGTGTGTGGTAATGTGGTGGGTGTGGGATTATGCACGGTAATGTGGTGAGGGGCGGGATTATGTGTGGTAATGTGGTGGGGGTGGGATTATGTGTGGTGATGAGGTGGGGGCAAGATTATGTGTTGTGATGTGGTGGGGGGTGGGATTATGTGTGGTGATATGATGGGGGGCGGGATTATGTGTGGTAATGTGGTGGGGTGGGATTATGTGGTGGTGATGTGGTGGGGGGTGGGATTATGTGTGGTGATGTGGTGGGGGGCGAGATTATGTGTGGTAATGTGGTGGGGGCGGGATTGTGTGGTAATGTGATGGGGGATTATGCATGGTAATGTGGTGGGGGCGGGATTATGTGTGGTGATGTGGTGGGGGGGCGGAATTATGTGTGGTGATGTGGTGGGGGGGCCGGGATTATGTGTGGTGATGTGGTGGGGGGCGGGATGGTGTGTGGTGATGTGGTGGGGGGGCGGATTGTGTGTGGTGATGTGGTGGGGCGAGATTGTGTGTGGTGATGTGTTGGGGGGCTGGATTGTGTGTGGTGATGTGGTGGGGGGCTGGATTGTGTGTGGTGATGTGGTGGGGGGGCAGATTGTGTGTGGTAATGTGGTGGGGGGGCGGGATTGTGTGTGGTAATGTGGTGGGGGGCGGGATTGTGTGTGGTAATGGGGTGGGGGCAGGATTATGTGTGGTAATGTGGTGGGGGCAGAGCTACTGTGCAGGGGCGGGATTAGTGAGTAATCACGATGCCTCATATATAGATACACTGTATAGGCATTATCAAAATAAATGCCTTATCTATTATGACAGCTAAGTAAAATCAACCTACCGTATATACTCATGTATAAGCTGAGATTTTCAGCCCATTTTTTGTGCTGAAAGTCCCCCTTTCTGCTTATACACGAGTCATATACCTGGGGGTGGGAGGGGGAGGGGGAGTGGGGGTGTCAGAGATCATACTTACCCCCCTTGGCGCAGTCTCTGCAGCTCCCCTGCTTCTCCACAGTCTCCCCTCCTGCCTTCAGCTGTCACGTGGTACCGCTCATTAAACTCATAAATATGCGCATATTCATGAGTGTAATGATCGGTATCACGTGACTGCTGAAGGCAGGAAATGAGAATGTGGAAAAGCAGGGCTGCAGAGACCGTGCCAGGAGGGGGTAAGTATAGCGATATTTACCTGTCCCTGGTCCATCACAGCTCACCACTGTCTGCTGCTCCTGTGTCAGTAACGTTTAGCCAGCAGGGGGCGCGATGACGAGGTTAGTGCGTGCTGTGCCCTCTGCTGGCAGAGCAGTCACTGAAATAGGAAGCGGCAAACAACGGTCAGCAGCGATGGAACCCGGACAGGTGAATATCTTAGGTGCCGGGTCCTGAGCAGGAGAGGTGAGTATGGCATTTTTCTTTTGCAGCAGCATATGGGGGCATAATAAATGGAGCATCTTATGGGAACAGCATATGGGGGCATATTCTATGGAACAGCATATGGGAGCATATTCTATGGAGTAGCATATGGGGGCATATTCTATGGGGCAGCATATGGTGGGCATATTCTATGGAGCAGCATATGGGGGCATATTCTATGGAGCAGCATATGGGGGCACATTTTATGGAGCAGAATATGGGGGCATATTTTATGGAGCAGCAAATGGGGGCATATTCTATGGAGCAGCATATGAGGGCATAATCTATGGAGCATCATATGGGGCATAATCTATGGAACATCTCATTGGGGCATAATCTGTGGTGCATCTTATGGGGGCATGATCTATGAAGCATCTTATGGGGGCATAATCTATGGAGCATTTTATGGGGCATAATATTGTCATGTCGCTGTCAGACTTGAGGGCTGGTGTTCCGACCTCGGCCACTGGGAGGTGTATTTTATGGGGGCATAATTTATTGAGCATCTTATTGGGGCATAATCTATGGAGCATCTTATGGGGGCATAATCTGTGGTGCATCTTATGGGGGCATAATCTATGGAGCATCTTATGGGGGCATAATCTATGGAGCATTTTATGGGGGCATAATCTGTGGTGCATCTTATGGGGGCAAAATCTATGGAGCATCTTATGGGGGCATAATCTATGGAGCATTGTATGGGGCATAATCTATGGAACATCTCATTGGGGCATAATCTATGGAGCAACTTATGGGGGCATAATCTATGGAGCATTTTATGGGGCATAATCTATGGAGCATTTTATGGAGCATAATCTATGGAGCATTTTATAGGGCATAATATTGTCATGTCGCTGTCAGACTTGGGGGCTGGTGTTCCGACCTCGGCCACTGGGAGGCGCCGGACTGTCACATAACCGTCGGACTCGGGGGCTGGTGTTCTGGTCTTGGCCACTGGGAGGCGCCGGACTCATTCGACTGGTGGTGCCGGTGACAGGATGGCTATGTGCTTATGTGGGTCTGATTCCTTTGACGCATGCCTCTGTCGTTGGGCATCACCGTGCTTTTCCCGTTGGTGATGGTGGTGACAGAAAAGGGGCTCCTGTGCAGGCATCTGGTGGGCGCAGACTTCGCTCCTCTGTCAGAGGAGAAGGGGTTGGTGCATTGCCATTTGGCCTGATTCTGGGGGAGGTCCTGATGCGGTCATCAGACTGTGAGCCTGTGAGGGATAGCCTTATCCTTCAAATACTTTGAGGCCTGTCCTGCAGACTGCCAGATATAGTCTTGGTTTCCCCAGTGTGCTAGTGTTAAATTTGCTATTCTTGACTTCGACCTTTGGCTGGATTTCTGACCCCTCTTCAGCCTGCCGATTTTGTACTTCTGCTGCTCTTCCAGTGACTCTGACCTTGGCCTAGATTTTGACTCTGCTTCAGCCTGCTGATTTTGTATCTCTGCTGCCCACCTGGTTTTGACTTGGACTCCTGACTACGATTTCGGTCCCGTTTATTAATCCCTTTCTGGTGATCGTCCTGCTCTGGTCCGCTGCTCTTATAGGCAGCTACCTCTTGGGCTCTGCTGTAATTCCAGATCCCTGTATAGGGGTAAAGGGTCTCGGGGTTTCTCAGGGTGCTGTCTTACTTGCAGATCAGACTCGCACCAGATGGACGTCGCAAATCTATGGAGCATCTTATGGTGGAATAATCTATGGAGCATCTTATGGGGGCATAATCTATGGAGCATATTATGGGGCCATAACCTTTATAGAGCAGCATATGGGGCATATTATTCTATGGAGCATCGTATGGGGGCATTATTAATCTTTGTGCAGCATTATATGGGGTGTATTTTGTATGGAACATCTTATGGGGCCCATCATGAACTGTATGGAGCATTATATGGGGCTCCTGATTCAATATGGATATTCAAAAACATTTAATCTACTGATGTCTCAATTAATTTTACTTTTATTGGTATTTATTTTTATATTTGAAATTTACCAGTAGCTGCTGCATTTTCCACCCTAGGCTTGTACATGAGTCAATAAGTTTTCCTATTTTTTTGTGGCAAAATTAGGGGGGTCGGCTTACACACGGGTCGGCTTATACACAAGTATATACGGTATATAAGGGACTAAATTGTATTAACTGTATCAAAGATACTTAGACATACCTATGTGATACATATACTGTAGATCTTGCATTACAATGGAAATACATTTAGACAATTCTTACCACAGATTTATAAGGCACCATTTATCTTACATTGCTCATTTCTGATATTCAATCAATTTATTGAAATGGTAGTTCTCTACACCTGTTCCACTGCCTTTTTTGTTTTTCTATGATTAATGTTCATCTGTTTTGTTTTTTTTCATGTCTTGTTAGGCCATAATTTAACAACACAAAAACTTTTTTTGTTTTTACTTACATGATGGATGTCTGCTATGAAGACATTTCAAAGCCCTGTTCAAATTTTCGTTATAGAACTAAATAGTTAATTTGTCCTGCGGGCTGTTTTTTCTTGCCACCAACACCATGTACAGAGAAAAATGTGGCTCCCTCAAGAAAATAACTTGATACTATACATCTAATAAAGAAGTTTAATAAATGTCTGGTGTAGCAAAACATCTAGGTTAGCGCTGCTGAAATTCCTCCTTCCTGCAAATATCTAAATTTTAACTCTTTTAGACAACTCAGAGGAACTATTATGTTAATAAATCTTTGTGCGTGCTTATTTCCTCCAAATCTAATATTGGGAATAGTGATAAGTACATTTTAAAAAGAGTTTGGTCTGTTCATGAGCTTGTTTAGATGTGGAAACAAGAGAATTGGGCCATGTCATTAGGACTCTAGTGATGCACCTTACAGAATGACATTAATCAAGATGTGTGTCTCAATCCATCTATTATTCCATTTCTTAGTGCCAGGGCAAACAGATCTTCATCAAATTTGAGAAACTCGATTAGGAAGTTCCTTAAGTTTGTCAGAGCCACTAATGAACAGAGTAGAAAAACCTTTGATGTTCTGTCAGAGCAGTAAACTCTGACAAAATCACTTGATTGCACTTGAAAGAGCACTTAACTCTTGGATTGCTATGAATTTCAAGTATTCAGGAACAAATGCATTCATTTTATTTAAAAAAAAATATTTTAAGTTTAACATGCTCATATTAATTATCATAAAATCATACAGTTTTGGAAAGGCATCCATAATCTTCAAAGCTTTTAAAAACTATTTATTATGTATATAATTCTAAATGTAAAGCCTTGCCAAAATTCTGGGTACCTAGGTGCATCTTCCATTTGGAAGATGCATATAGTTTAAATGGAATTTGTTTGATTCATATAAATACAGGAAGAGTCAAGGCAATCTCTCAAGGCTGGGTGGGGAGAAGCTAGCGGGACTCATCTTCAATGACAAGTCTGCTTTTCATCTCATTCTTGGCTCTCTGTTCACATTATGTTTTGGCTGAAATACCACAGTGTTTATTAGAGTAAAGCATAGATGTTTGTAATTATGGAGCCTTTCTCTGATTTTTACTGTCAGTGGGCAATGCACTTGAATAGGGCTCGGAAGGGAATTTGTGCCAATTGATTTCCAGAGAGCAATTTTGACTGGAATAGATTGCAAGTACCATGTCACATTTGAAGAGCCCCTGACATGCCAAAACAGATGAAACCCCCACAAATGACCTCACAATGGAAGCTGCACCTTTTGAATAATTCATCTTGGGGTGTAATGAGCATTTTTAACCCTCACTTGAAAATTACCATTTTTTCCACTAAAATGTTGCTTTAGCTGCAAGTTTTTAATTTTCAAAATGGTAACATGAGAAAATGAATGGTATAATTTGTTATGCAATTTCTTTTGAGTATGCCGGTACCTCACGTGTTCAAGTTGTGTATGCATCATTCTGTACCACTTTAGTAAGAGCTTATGTTTGCCCAAGAGAAAATTAATTTCCAGACATTCACGGCCATTTTTGCACATTGTTGGCAACTGTGATCTTTATCTTCTTGGTGAGGATGTTGGAAAGTTCCAAGTCGTCATCAATATCTTCATCGTCCATATCTTGTCAAGAGCAAATCTGTTGTTTCCCAGGGTCCTTGTTAACTATGTTTATTTGCGTTCCTTTAATAATGTTCGTTACACTGGAAAAAATAGTTTTCAGCTGCGACCTTTCGATATGCTTGGCAATAAGTATGGGTGAAGATGAAGCACCTTGTGCCACAGGTGGGTTGATAGTTACGGCTAGAGTTGAGCGACTTTTGGTATTTTAGGGTCAAGTTTCATTTCACGAAACCCGACTTTTCCAAAAGTCGGGTAGAGCAAAATCGGCCGACTATAGGGAAAAGTCGGGGGTCCGACCGAAACACGAAACTCAATGTAAGTCAATGGGGAATTAAAGTCGGCAGTGAGAGGAGGAGAGGAAACACACCTACAGTGCCCATTTGAATGCCAAAAGCATCAATTCTTATTACTTAAGCTTGTCAACCTTAATTTACTTCATAATACTAGTTACGCACTGAAAAATGGGGGTTATTTGGCTACAGTTGTGGGGGGGTAGGGCTGGCTCCAGGTTTTCGTGGGCCCAGGGCCACAGAGCGCCCCTTTAACACATACCACAACTCATGATGCTCCGATATGGCAGAGAAATAGCAATATAGTACAATGAAAAATACTTCACTTCTTACATCTGATGACTGATATCCATTTTGAATTCTCCAATACCTCCAAAAACAGACAGTATATAACTCCATACAGTATTATGGCCAGCGCTTAGTGCGCTATACAGAGTAATGAGGCCCATATATTTCTCCATATGGAATCATTGATCTCATATAATGTTTCAAACCGTATATGATGAGCTCCACATAATGCTATAGTATATGTTGGTCCCAATGGATGAAGCTCCACTGTCTTATGGGCCCAAATAATGCTCCATATATAATGGGCCCCATTTCTACTGCTCTAGTGTATAATGGGCCCTGTAAATGCTGCTCCAGTGTCTGATGTCCACCTTTGGAATGCTCCAGTGTGCCCCATATATCATTCACCAGAGTATAGTGCTCCCCAAAAATTGCTGTCCCAACATTGAAAACAATTACATAAGTCTCCTTGCTAGGGAATCCCTGCACTACTCTGAACTCCTTGTCGTCCCCATCTTCCATCTCACTGCACTTGGCTGTTTAGGCCCTCCCACCGGCATAGACACTTTTGCATACTATGCGGTGCCCTGTGCTAGTGCCATCGCCCATGAGTATGCCCCCCCACCTGCTCAAGGAACCTGCACTTTCATCTGCACCTTCCTCTTTGTCACCGTGTAAGGTGGTATAGTATGTGGCAAGGGGAACCTGAGTTTCCTCTGGGTCAGATTCTGGCAGTGTAGAGTGCGAGGGGAATGTAGTGGTCTGGGTCAATGTACCAGCAGCATCATCCAGCAGTGGCTGGGCCTCAGTGCACTTGTGGCGTCCCCAAGAGTACGGTCGCCACTGTGGCATTACCTTCCTCCTAGGGAGTGTGTTGTCAAGCTTGGGAGGACCAAGGATCTCTCTAGCAGTGAAACCAACACACAACATATTTCCCACTCCAGGCTAGCAGGGAGACCTCTGAACCTGACTGCTGAGGAGCTGCTCTCTGTGGTCGGGAGGAGGTAAGTTAGGGCACTCTGTGCAGGGAAGGGGAAGTGTGTGGACGTGAGAAGGGGAGCTGGAGGATGAGCAGAGTTAAGGCTCACTCTTAGCTGGAGCGCATGGTCCCAATTCCGGTCTCAGAGTTTGTAGGGACACTGACGTTCCTGCAGCAGAAACCGGGGGAAGTAGCAGCTATAAATGCTCTGTACCCAACTAAGGCTCGGAGTCCCCAGCATTGACGTGTGGGAGCCAGAAGGAAAAGGCTACAGCTGTCTGCCATACAAGTAAAGTCTGAGGAACATCTGTTAGACAGGAGGCGCTTCAGTGAACCACAGTCCTGTGAGTGCTTCCCCCACAAGCGCTAGAAAGGAGACGTTCAGGAAGGTACATGTTGGCGGAGTGTTGGAAGGGAGCTTTCCATTTTGGTCCTGAAGGTTGGCTGAGGTCCTGACCCGGAGGACACAGCACGGAGGCAGGCATCTGTTTAACCTGCAGACTGTGAGTGAAGCTTTGGAACTGCACGCTCTGGTGTCCTACAGTTATTCCAGCACCGCTACATCTGGGTACCAGCACCTACACCACCTGTGCCTTTCCCCCATCACTACATCTACACTTCCCTGGGACTCCAGCTCCACCTGTGGGGAGCTTCACCATCTTTGCTGCACAACACCATCAGTCCCAGAGGATCTGCATGCAGCGTCGGCCTAACATCTATCTTGCCGAACACCACAGGTGGCGTCAAACTATCTATATAAACTCTTTACCATTATACCACGCCATTTACATGGGTGCCCAGGGCCACCGTCCGGGTCACCGCTGCTGTGACACGTCCCACTGACACCGGCCCGGTACCGAGTACCCCATAGCCCTGGGAGGGCGACCCATATGCCGACTGCTGATCGGGCGGCGTTATTCCCACGAACCTCCAAACAGCGTCCATGAAGGCAAAGTTTTTAGTTTCTGGGGGCAGTATGATTGCAAAGCTGAACCTTAAAGGAATGTCCAAAAGGGCACCACCAGGAGTGGAGCCTGTGGCATAATGGGACTCCACCCGGGAAACCACAACCATGCCACCTAAAGAAAAGATGCACACTTTGAAAGCTTTGTCGATTCTGTGTGTGGTGTGGTATGTGTGTTTGTAGTTGTGCTAGCGATTTCTCAGCTTTATTCCGTTAACAATCGAGACTCCGGCATGCCCCCGCAGTAAGCGTCAAGCTTACTAGAGGGATAAGCGAGGCTCTGGCACGTGAGATCGAGCAATAACAGGTCTAGCATTCCCGTATATGTTCAGGGCTGCATGCACGCTACACTGAAAGGACCAGCTTTTGTCGCTTACAGGTGCAGATAACCTGCTGAACTCCGTTAGTGATGGGGATCTGGGATTCAGATTATTCCCCGCGAACAATGATTTCCCAGTAAGTTCAGGTAAACCGCAATTCCGGAGTTAGGCCTTACCGTAATTCCTGAAAAAATTACGTGTCCAAACCACAGGTGCTGTAGCTTGCTTAACAGCTCGGCAGCCATTCTCAGGCCCAGTATGGATTCAACAACATTGTAGAAAGTTGATAAATGGTACAGTTTCACCGGATAACACGTATATATGTATCCTAGTTTACACATTAAAAATATATGTCTATAGATCAGGAGGCAGACTCAGATGTTCTCAGGCCCAGTATGGATTTGACCAGATTGTACAAAGTTGAGAAAGGGTACTTTATCACTGGATAGTAGGTATATATAGCATAGTTTAAACATGTAAAATCTAGCGTGCTCTCAGTATGGATTACACAGCAATCTAAAAAGTGGAAAAAAGGAAATGCATTTGAGGCGTACACAACTATATACTTTTGGTGTTATTTTTAAATCTTCATATATATTTCTGTCTCAGTAATACAGTACAGCCTCTCTGCAATAGGAAATGAGATGCATACAATTACTGACATAAAGGCTAGTGATTGCAGAAATCTAGGAATTACTATTTACGGGAAAAACTTCCGTCACAATTCTCATAGGCGATGCTGACCCTCAATTAATTTTTTGTGTTGAGACAGTGAAAACATTTTTTTGTGAATAAAGTCTTGCTGTATCGCACTTCCATTGATTTCATCACTGTTACTCATCTCAATCAAATTTTTATCACAGGGAGCGATGTAAACATGGTGCTCACTGGCTATCATGATCTGTCACGTAACTTTGGAGTGCAAAAGACAGAAGCCACAGGCCGTAGGTGATTCTATTTGATAGGCATGAGAGGGCACATTTTAAAATGTGCGCCGGAATGTCACACGTTTGTGAGTAGGAAAACTGTGAAAGCTGATGATAAACCACCACTGCATGTCATTGTCAGTCGACGTCCATAAGAAATGGAAGCCATTGATCATCTGGAGCTAGAGCCCGGCCAGCAGGACAGGGCATAGCTACATCTTAACCATCATCTTTCAGTTCAATCAATTTGTAGTGGCACTCCCAGTGAAGGATTTGACAGCCCAGACTACACAGCGAAGGAGCAGGGAGAGGTAAACATTGCAAATGCTGGGGCCCTGCCCAAGCAAGGGGGGCACACTCGTGGGCGTCGGTACTGGCACTGGGCCCCTCATAGTACGGCGGTGTGTCTGACGGCGGGTGTGCACCACCACTGTCAGAGACCCTTGATTGCACTATGAGGGACCCTGTGCCAGTGCCCGCGCCCAAGAGTCGGCCTACCCACCTGTCCAGGGCAACAGCACTCGCACATGCGCTAGGTGGTGACCCCGGCCATGGGGGGGCAGCTCAGTTAGGACGGTTTACAAAGTGGCATATGTTGAAGTGGGACATTCAGCTGCTGCAAAAGGCGAAAAAGGTCAAGTTCGCGGAATAGGAGGACCAAAGCAAGCCATTTTTCTGGCAACCTATGTGTCATCAAGGAAAGGTGGGACAAAATCCTTGGAAACTCATGCATGGTTCATTTTAATGAAGGCTAGATCATCCACATTTTGGGTTGACAGACGGGTCCTTTTTTCTGTCAGGATTGATCCAGCTGCACTGAAGACTCTTTCCGATAACACACTTGCAGCTGGGCAAGCGAGCTCCTGTAAGGCATATTGTGCCAATTCAGGCCAGGTGTCCAGTTTAGCGGCCCAATAGTCAAAGAGGAATGACCTGTGCGGGAGAACATCGGTATGGGAGGAAAAGTAGTTTGTAACCATAGTTGACAACTGCTGTCTCTGTCACTTTCCATCGATGCAGTATTACCAGTTGTGTGAGCGGTACTTGAAAAATCAGTCCACAACATTGTCATGAAACCCCTGTCTCCAACGCCACTTCTGCTGTGTGCACCACGAACACCTCTGCCAAGCTGCCTCAGGCTCGTACGGCTCGTGTGAGAACCATCACCGCTGCTGTGTGCTGGGAATGCCTCCACCAACCGGTTTACCAGAGTTGCTTGTTTATTAGCCAATATTAGGTCAAGGTTCTCGTGTTACATGATGTTATGAAATTTGCCTTTATAGCGTGGATCCAGGATGCTGGCTAACCAGTAGTCATTATCGTTAATCATTTTGGCAATGCAGGGGTCCCTTTTTAGGATCTGCAAGGCATAATCTGACATGTGGGCCAATGTTCCCGGTATCAATGATGCACTGCGAGTGCTGGTTGGAGGAGCACTTTCTGGCAAATCCACATCCCTCCAGTCACGCACAAACCCTGTACCAGACCTTGCCACACCAACATTTTCACTTGCCCCATGAGATGCATCCTCCTCCCCTAAGTAATCATCCCCATCATCATCCTCCTCCTCCTCTTCTTCCTCCACCTCGTCCAGGAGAGGTCCCTGAGCAGACAATGGCTGAATGTCATCAAGGATTCCCTCCTCCTCTTCCTCCTCGTCAACATTGGCTGCAGACGCCTGCTCCTTAAGGTGTGTCAAAGTTTGCATGAGCAGACGCATAAGTGGGGTGCTCATGCTTAGGATGGCGTCGTCTGCGCTTACCAGCCGTGTGCATTCCTCAAAACACTGAAGGACTTTACAGAGGTCTTTCAGCTTCGACCACTGCACACCTGTCAACTCCATGTCTGCTCTCAAAGCGCCTGGCCGTGTATCCTCCCACAAATGCATTATGGCTTGTCTCTGTTCGCACAGCCTCTCAACCATGTGCAGGGTGGAGTTCCACCTTGTTGCAATGTCGATAATGAGGTGGTGGTTGGGAAGGTGGAGCAATCGCTGCAGCTTCTGCATATGAATGGAGTGTACAGGCGACCGGCGGATGTGCGTGCACTGTCTTCGCACCTTCTAGAGCAGGGCTGTTAACTCCGGATAATTGTTGAGGAAGCACTGCACCACCAGGTTCAAGGTGTGAGCCAAGCAAGGTATGTGGCTGAGTTTTGAAAGGGCTATGGCTGCCACAAAATTACGGCCGTTATCACTAACTACCTTGCCTGCCTCAAGATGTATACTGCCCAGCCATGACTCAGTTTGTCGCTGAAAGTACTCGGCCAGCACCTCCGCGGTGTGTCTGTCGCCCAAACACATCATCTGCAACACAGCCTGCTGACGCTTTCCACTAGCTGCTCGATAGGGGGACACCTCGTGTGCAACAGTGGCAGCTGCAGATGGAGTGCTCGTACAACTGCGCTCTGTGGACGAGCTTTCGCTTCTGGAGGAGGAGGATGGTCGAATGCCTACAACCAACTGTTTCCTTTACCGTGGGCTAGGCAGCACTGTCCCACCACCGCTGTCCCCTGTGGACCCTGCATCCACCACATTAACCCAGTGCGCAGTAATGGACACGTAACAGCCCTGGCCATGCCGACTGGACCATGCATCTGTTGTGAGGTGCACCTTTCCACTCACTGACTGCTTGTCACTGTTAGATTTTGTGAGGCCCAGTGAATATCACACCGCTATGTCACAGGCTCAATGTCGTAGGTGTGAAAAATGTCACTATAGGACAGGGGAGATGTAGAATTTCTGAACACACTTGTGGACACTGTTGGATTGTATAAGGCCCAGTGAATATCACACCGCTATGTCACAGGCTCAATGTCGCAGGTGTGAAAAATGTCACTATAGGACAGGGGAGATGTAGAATTTCTGAACACACCTGTGGACACTGTTGGATTGTGTGAGGCCCAGTGAATATCACACCGCTATGTCACAGGCTCAATGTCATAGGTGTGAAAAATGTCACTATAGGACAGGGGAGATGTAGAATTTCTGAACACACTTGTGGACACTGTTGGATTGTGTGAGGCCCAGTGAATATCACACCGCTATGTCACAGGCTCAATGTCGTAGGTGTGAAAAATGTCACTATAGGACAGGGGAGATGTAGAATTTCTGAACACACTTGTGGACACTGTTGGATTGTGTTGGCCCAGTGAATATCACACCTCTATGTCACAGGCTCAATGTCATAGGTGTGAAAAATGTCACTATAGGACAGGGGAGATGTAGAATTTCTGAACACACTTGTGGACACTGTTGGATTGTGTGAGGCCCAGTGAATATCACACCGCTATGTCACAGGCAGAAATTGGCTAGTGTATGACAAACTGCAAGGTGTATATAGAATTGGGCAGAATAGGAATCTCCCTAGAGTGGAGGTCAGTAAGAACGGAACATGTCCTCGACTTATTCTTACAGAGTCACACACAGATAGCTTCACTGTGGCCGTGATAACAGCCGTTACACGGTACTGAGAGAGGAGCGTGCATGTACACCGCTGTCCGGTATCCGTAAAATTGTCAAGCTCCATGTTTTTTAAAGTATGCGGACTGACACACGCTATCTCTCTATAGTTTTGAATGTGATCAAACAGCAAGTATACTTAACTGTTTGAAAAGCAGACAAAACTAGAAGGTGGAAGTCTGTAAGAACGGAACATGTCCTCGACTTATTCTTACAGTGTCACACACAGCTTCACTGTGGCCATGATAACAGCCGTTAAACGGTACTGAGAGAGGAGCGTGCACGTACACCGCTGTCCGGTGTCCGTAAAATTGTCAAGCTCCGTGTTTTTTAAGTATACGGACTGACACACGCTGTCTCTCTATAGTTTTGAATGTGATCAAACAGCAAATATACTTAACTGTTTGAAAAGCAGACAAAACTAGAAGGTGGAGGTCTGTAAGAACGGAACATGTCCTCGACTTATTCCTACAGAGTCACACACAGATAGCTTCACTGTGGCCGTGATAACAGCCATTACACGGTACTGTGTGAGTAGCGTACACCGCTGTATGGTGTGAAAAAATGCACACTCAGTACCTCACCAGGACAAAAAAAAATTTGGATCGCTTTTAAAAAGCAGTTTGCAGAGCAGTGGGAAAGCAGCAATGCAGCTATCAGGAAGCCTTATAAGGCAGCCTAAAAACCAACACAGCTGATCCAGCAAAATATAGCCTCCACTTGCACTGCACACACAGTGACTGGTGTGTTGTACAGGCAAAATCGCTAGCAGCAGAAGCAGGTTTTGGTGTCTTCTTCCCTGCCTAACGCTCTCCCTACAGAATCATCATCAGCAGCAGCTCTCCCTATTCTGAGATCAGCATGAGTAACATGGCGGTCGGCGTGCACGCCCTTTTATACCCCCTGTGACGCCCCCCAAAGCAAGCCAATCACTTGCATGCCCTTCTCAAAGATGGTGGTGACCCCTGCCTATGTCATTACGTTGCCCACAGTGTCCGTGGATCCTGATTGGCTGAAAAAGGGCGGAAAACAAACTTTTGAAACGCGACTTTGGCGCTAAAGTTGCCGAGCTCGTGGCCGACCTCACCCTAGGGTCGGGTTTCGTTTCATGAAACCCGACTTTACCAAAAGTCGTCGACTTTTGAAATTTTTCGACCCGTTTCGCTCAACTCTATTTACGGCCGGTGCACTCCTCTTTAAACTTTTTTTCTCAAGAGCATCCATCAGTTTGTTTGGTTGTCCTCCAACAATGATCTGCTGCTTTCTAGAATTAAGCATCTCACCGGCATCTTCCACTTTACCCTTTATACTGACAAATGCGTCTTTGGCAACCTATTTCTCACATGCATATTTTATGCCAAGCTTCAGACGTGCATCTGTTACATCGATCTTCTGATGGGAATCAAACACATTCTGGTAATTGGTGGCGGGTAAATGACTAATTATTGTAGGCTGGATCCTGGATCTCATACCTCCCATAGCCCCCGATGTTATTAATCCTGTACATTCCCATTCCTGTTGTCACCGTGCCCCTTTTCCTAATCACTTCATCCAATGACTCATCCACCATATTTCTGCTAAAAACCTGCACCTTCCTAGCAGTAACTGTGTAGGAAACCACATTATTGTTTTCAAGGGTGTTTATTATGCCTGTAAAAAGAAAATTTTACACACTATGTTAATGTGTACCCCCCAGGAGGAAAGGTTTGTCAGCCAATACTAAAGTGTATGGGCATTACAAGCATCGGAGACCCACTCCTGTTAAGTGGGAATTTTTTTCATGAGGCCCTCCTCCACGTTTCTTCCAAGAGGGATTGGGATGCATGTAAATTTGGGGCATTCACTTCATGGGAAAACTTTATGGAAGTACAAAATTCATAATAATGGGAACTTTGGTTTCATTTAGCCATCCAGTACATAAGTTCAAAGGGTTATTGAGGTGTGTGTAACTTTGTGGCAGGGCAGACCTTGCATTCAATGAATAGTCTAACAGTATGGGAGTACCAAATAAAAAAAAAATGGCAATTTTGGTTTCAAATGGCCATTCAGGACATCTGTAACTTTTGGGCAGGGCAGGCCTTGCATTAAAATTGCATAGGCAAACACTCTGGGAGACCCATTTTCTTATAATGGGAACGTTTTTTCATGAGACCCTCCTGTATGTTTCGTCAAAGGGGTATTGGGGTGTGTCCTAATTTTTGGACGCCCAACCACTTACTGCATAGGCAATAACAATATAGGAGACCCACTGTTTAAAAATGGCCATTTAAGAATATTAATGTCATCTGATGGCCCTGTAAAAATAGGCTCTGTGACGTTCAGTGTCCCTCTTTCATAAGTGAAACAGGATATGTCTGATGATGTGTCACACACCACATGGCCAGCTAAGATTGTCAAATGTTAAAATGACATTTCCCAGTGAATGCATTTGTATTGGTTGAAATCAATGGTAAAGTTGAAAATTGCATCAAAAACGCTACATGTGAAGATAGCCCAAATGGTGGAGGTACATTTTTTGGGGGGTTATTTCTTTTGCCTTACATGCAAATTATTACCCTGGAAGGAATTTTCCTTAACATATTTCCCAGGGAAATCCATTTTGGTTTTGTTTTTGTATGTTTTATTGTGCGCCTGTAAAAATGGCGTAAGGCTCGGACAACATCGTTCACAGCTGTGAACTGGGAGTCATAAATGTTTCCAGGGGCCTTCATTATGATGTTCCAATGTCATTTGAGCACTATTTCCATCATTTTCAGTCATTTTTAGACTCTTAAAGGACCCCCTGGGGGGTTGAGATAAAGATACTCAGTTTTCCCATAGACTTACATTGGGCTCGTTGCTCAGGTCGAGCAACTGAGCATTCCAATTTGCTCCACACGATCAACGCGCACCCGAGCATTTTAGTGCTCACTCATCACTATTAAAGATACATTGCAAGTTTTCTGTCATAGTAAATCCACTTTTCAATTTCTACCATCTGATCCTATTATCTATTTCTCTTATTCAGTATGTCTGCTTCTGACTAGTACTACTGAACCAAGCATACCCCATTAATTTAGATCCCAATTTAAACCTTTATTTCTAGCATGTCTGCTTCTGACTGTTATTACTAAACCCAGTATATCCCAATTGTTTAGATCTGCATTCACAACTCTATCTATTTTGGTATGCCTGCTTCTGACCAATACTACTTTACCCAGCATCTGCCAATTGATAAGATCCATTTTCAAACTTCTATCAATTTCTGGTATGTGTCTATTTTCACCCCCCCACACTGTGTATACTTGCTAATTGTTTATAATAGTTTCTTGCACTTAGTCCCTCGCTTTGAATCTCCGACCTGACAACCTAAAGCTTATCCCTCTTGTTTACATCTGGTAACTTTCATGTTCAATTAAAGTTGTGTACATTTGGAGACATAGGTCTGTGGAGAACATGATATATGTGTTCAGATCCTTCAGGTGTAGCTTGGTAAGTGCGTAATAGAAATATACCAGAAATAAGCCAGAAATGAACAGAAGGTAGGAGCTACAGCTGATTTTTGGCTGTACCTCCCATTTCATTTTCACACAATTATTCTATCAAGTTGCTTGCATATGCCCTACAGTTTATCTTCCACTAATACTTATGCTTCTATCCACAAACCAAATCACACACTAAAAAAATATTTATCTTTCCTTCCCTTTCCTACCTCTTAATTTGATTTTATCAACAAACCGACTCCTAAACCTTTGATCCCTCCTTTTAAAGCACCAAACTTGCACTCTCCTCCCACTTTCTCTCCCTCTCTCTGCATTTTCTTACTGCAGGTGATATATTGTATCTCCCAATCCAGTTCATAAATTACCTAATTTTTACTATTATTTCTCCTTGTTATCAATCCCCAGCTACTGGAAATTACCACAACCTATTTAACCTAAAACCCTTTTGCCTGACCCTTGCTCCACCACTTATTTTCTTTAAACCCTTCCTGACTTCTGATGCACTATCCCATCCAGGGGACCTGGGCCCCTATGCTCATGGACGGGATAGTACATCATAGCCATAAGCGGTGCTCACTGTGATAATCAGCTGACACCCAGCACTATATGTCAGGGGCGGTCATCGACCGCCCCGGCACATTAACCCCTGGCACACTGTGATCAAACACAATCGCAGTGTACAGGGGGTTTAGGGAAGCATCGGCAGAGAGGGGGCTCCCTCCGTGCTTCCCTGAGAGCCATGTTGTGAATTCTCTCTCTGGTTTCCCTCTGGTGATTACTGAAGATAGTGGAGCTGGTAAGATTGAGAGTTCTCTTTCTGGACTCCCTCTGGTGGTTACTGGAGGTAGTGGAGCTGATCTGATTGACAGAGGCTTGCCACCTGATAATGAGGAAGATGATTGGAGATCTGGGGTTTCTGACTGGGATTTAAGACAGCTGACTCCCTCTATCTCTGATGGTGATTTTCTTCCTGCCTCCTGAGGTTTTAGTTTCCAGCTCAGTCCCTGCATGTTCAGCTAAGTGTTCATTTGCTATTCTGTTTGCATTTGATCTGGATTTGTTTATCTCTGCTTGGTGCGGGTCAGATAGCTCTGGCTGGGGCTGTGCTGAATCACTGCCCATATGTTACTGCATATGCCAGTTTGTTTTGTCCCCTTTTATATTGGTCTTTTTGCTTTGCTTTCAGAATATACCAGAGTGCTGATATAGGTGTGTGAAGTCGTGCGACTTCAGTGTTTTTGTGCATCAGACGTGTTGGACTTTTTGCAGGGTTTTCTGCGTGATTGCAGACAGTGTCTTTCCTTTCCTGTCCTGTCCTGTCTAGTCAGTGTGGGCCCCATCATTTGCTCAGTCTATTTTTCTGCCTGCGTTTGTGTTTTCATCCTGTCTCACCGACAATATATGTTTGGGGGCTGTCTATTCCTTTGGGGTCTGCTCCAGGGCAGTTTAGATTTCCCCTTTCTTGCTTTAGGCTTAGTTAGCTT
This sequence comes from Dendrobates tinctorius, assembly GCF_039654945.1. NCBI lineage: Eukaryota > Metazoa > Chordata > Amphibia > Anura > Dendrobatidae > Dendrobates > Dendrobates tinctorius. The sequence continues at coordinate 8,093,007 of NW_027361913.1, read as the reverse complement.
TCCAGCTGTGCCGAGGCGTGTAGGATCATCGTAGGTACGCTCCACGGCTAATGCTAGTTGTGTGGACAGGATCAGGGGTCTGCATCCACTTAGTTACCAACCTCTCTGGTTTTCTGTGGCTTAGCCTGGCCTGCTATCCTCCTCATTGACCCATTCATAACAGAATCATCAGCCTAACTGTAGACTCTAAGGTAATCTAAAGAAGGAAAGAATTTAAAAAATAAAAGTGTCAGAATTTTTTTTTTCATATATTTTTTCCTTCTTTTCTGGGGCTGTAGGAGGATATTTTTTTGTCTAAATGGAGACTAAGCAATTGTCTGATCATGTCGAGCAGCTCGCTGCTGAAGTGTGGGGAATTTCTGCCTATCTCGCTCAATCATCTGCTGTTGAACATAAAATCCCTACTCCTAATGTGTTTTCTGTAGATCGGTCTAAATTTTTGAATTTTAAGAATAATTGTAAATTATTTTTTGCTTTGAAACCTAACTCATCGGGGAGCTCTGTGCAGCAGGTTAAAATTGTCATCTCCCTGCTATGCGGCGATCCCAAAGATTGGGCCTTTTCTTTGACACCCAGAGATACTATTCTGGCTAATGTGGACGCGTTTTTTCAAGCCTTGGGGTTGTTGTATGATGAACCTAATGCTATTGATCAAGCTGAGAAAACTTTATTGGCATTGAACCAGGGTCATGATTCTGCAGAGTTATATTGTCAAAAATTCTGAAAGTGGGCGGTCCTTACTAAATGGAATGACGATGCCCTAGCAGCTTTCTTTCGGAAGGGTTTGGCAGAAACCGTAAAAGATGTTATGGTGGGATTTCCTGTTCCCTCTAGTCTTGACGACTCTATGTCATTGGCCATTCAAATTGTTAGGCGTTTACGTGAACATAAAACTACATGAGAGGTGTTGCCGCCTTTCGAACGAACGTCTGAACCCACGCAATGTGATAGGGTTTTGTCTATGGCGCAACATCAGGAGCTTAGAAGGCGTAATAAGTTGTGTTTTTTTTCTGCTGGGATGCTTCTCATACTATTGCTGTCTGCCCTAAACGAGAAAAGCGTTTTGCTCACACATTTGCGGTGGGCAGTGTACAGCCTAAGTTCCTTTTGGTGATTACCCTGCTCTGCTCCTTGTCTACATTTTCCACTAAGGCTTTTGTTGATTCAGGAGCAGCTTTGAATCTGATGGATTTGCACTTTGTTATACATTGTGGTTTTCCCATGATACCCCTGCGGACTCCTATCCCTTTGAGGGGTATTGATGCAACTCCTTTGGCGGAGAATAAACCCCAGTTTTGGACCCAGGTGATAATGCGGGTCGCCCCGGACCACCAAGAAAATTGTAAATTTTTGGTGTTACACAATTTGCGTGATACTATTGTTCTGGGTTTCACTTGGTTGCAAACTCATAATCCTGTTTTAGATTGGAAATCTGTGTCTGTGGTGAGTTGGGGTTGCCAATGTGTTCTTCGTGACACTCCTGTTTTCTCCATCTCTCCCCAGTCTCATGATATTCCTGACAATTTGGCTGATTTTTCTGATGTATTCAGTGAGAGTAAGTCTGCGTCTTTGTCTCCTCATAGGAGTTATGACTGTGCAATTGAGTTAATGCCCAGATGTAATTTTCCCAAGGGTCAGCTTTTCAGTTTATCGGTACCCGAACATGATGCTATGTGATCTTATATCAAGGAGTCGTTGGAGAAGGGTCATATTAGACCATCCTCTTCTCCTTTAGGTGCTGTTTTTTTTGTGGCCAAGAAAGAAGGTTCATTAAGGCCATGTATTGACTATCGTTCCCATAACAAAATCACTGTTAAATATCAGTATCCATTACCCCTGATTTCTGATTTATTTTCCAGAGTTAAAAGTGCCTGTTGGTTTACCAAGCTTGACCTCAGGGGGCGTATAATCTTTTTCGCATCAAGCACGGGGATGAATGGAAGATGGCGTTTAATACTCCAGAGGGACATTTTGAGTACCTGGTGATGCCTTTTGGGCTCACTAATGCCCCTTCTGTCTTCCAGTCTTTTATGAATGATATTTTCTGGGACTTTGTGGATAATTTTTTGATCATTTATCTGGATGATATTTTGATCTTTTCCAGAGATTGGGATTCTCATGTGGAACATGTCCGGACTGTGTTCCGGATTTTGAGGGAAAATTCTCTGTATGTTAAGGGATCGAAGTGCCTCTTTGGTGTACAGAGGATTTCATTTTTGGAAATCATTTTGTCCCCGTTGGCAATTGAAATGGACCCGGCCAAGATACGGGCCATTTATAACTAGGCTCAGCCCACTTCTTTGAAGGCTCTCCAGAAGTTTTTTGGTTTTGCTAATTTCTACCATAAATGTATAAGTAATTTTTCTGATATTGCTATACCACTGACTGATTTGACCAAAAAGGGCGCTGATGTGGTGAATTGGTCTCCAGAAGCAGTTTTGGCATTTCTGGAGCTTAAGCGGAGATTCACTTCTGCTCCAGTTCTACAGCAACCTGATGCCTCACTCCCATTTCAGGTGGAGGTAGATGCTTCTGAGATTGGTACAGGAGCCGTTTTGTCCCAAAGAGATCCGGTGACCTCTAAGATGAATCCCTGTGCCTTCTTTTCTAAAAAATTCTCCCCATCTGAATGTAACTATGATGTGGGGAATCGGGAATTGTTGGCCATTAAATGGACATTTGAATAGTGGAGACATTGGTTGGAGGGAGCTAGACATCAAGTTGTGGTCCTCACCGACCACAAGAATTTGATTTATCTTAAATCAGCCAAGTGCTTGAATCCTAGACAGGCTAGGTGGGCCTTGCTTTTCATGCGTTTTAATTTTGTGGTCTCTTTTCTTTTGAGCACTAAGAATGTTAATGCAGACGCCCTTTCTAGGAGTTTCTTTGCAGATTCTCTTGATGTGACCGAGCCTACTACCATTCTAAATGACGATGTAGTTCTTTCCGCCATCTCAAGCAATTTGAGATGTGCCCTGGAGGAATTTCAGGAGGACAAACCTTAATGTTGCCCTATATGAAAATTGTATGTCCCTGACCAGTGGCGGAAAAGAGTAATGTCCGAAATTCATTGCTCCGCGTTGGCTGGTCATCCAGGTATTTTTGGTACCAGAGATTTGGTGAGTCGGTCTTTTTGGTGGCCTGCCTTATCTCGTGATGTCAGGAATTTTGTGCAGTCCTGTGGGACTTGTTCTCGGTCCAAGCCCTGCTCTCATTCTAGTGGGTTGCTGATTCCCCTGCCAGTGCCCAGGAGGCCATGGACTCATATCTCAATGGATTTTATTTCTGATCTTCCTGTCTCTCAGAGAATGACTGTTATCTGGATGATCTGTGATAGATTTTCTAAGATAGTTCATCGTGTACCACTCCCAAAGTTGCCATCTTCTTCTGAGTTGGTGCCCTTGTTTTTAAAACAGGTGGTTCAGTTGCACGGGATTCCTGAGAACATTGTGTCGGACAGAGGAGTCCAGTTTGTATCCAGATTTTGGAGAGCTTTTTGTTCCAAACTGGGAATTCAGTTGTCTTTCTCCTCTGCATTTCATCCTCAGACCAATGGGCAAACAGAGAACAAACCAGACTTTGGAATCTTATTTGAGATGTTTCGTATCTGCTGATCAGGATGACTGGGTCTCATTTTTGCCCTTGGCCGAATTTGCGCTAAGCAATAGGGCTAGTTCTGCCACTTTGATGTCGCCCTTTTTCTGTAACTTTGGGTTTAATCCTCAATTTTCTTCAGGGCAGGTGGAATCTTCAGCCTGCCCAAGTGTGGATTCTGTGGTAGAGAGAATGCAGCAGATTTGGGACCAAGTGGTGGATAAGCTGTCCCACTCTCAGGAAAAAGCTCAATGGTTTTCCAACCGGCATTGGTCCCCGGTTTAAAGTGGGTGATATGATTTGGTTGTCTTCAAAGAATATTCCTATGAAGGTTGCATCTCCAAAATTCAAGCCAAGATTCATTGGACCTTATAAGATTTTGGAAATCCTTAATCCCGTTTCTTTCCGTTTGGCTCTTCCTGTTAAGTTTAAGATTCATAACGTGTTCCATAAATCCTTGTTGAAGAGGTTTGTAGAGCCAGTAGTTCCCATGGTGGCACCTCCTGACCCTGTATTGGTTAAGGGTAATTTGGAGTATGAGGTAGAGAAAATATTGGATTCTCATTTGGCTAGATGGAGACTCCAGTACCTGGTCAAATGGAAGGGTTATGGCCAGGAGGATAATTCTTGTGTCTCTGCTTCTGACATTCATGCCGAAAGATTGGTTCGTGCTTTTCACCGGGCCCATCCCGACCGGCCTGGTTGCGTGGATGAGGGTTCGGTGACCCCTCCTCAAGGGGGAGTACTGTTGTGAATTCTCTCTCTGACTTCCCTCTGGTGATTACTGAAGATAGTGGAGCTGGTCAGATTGAGAGTACTCTTTCTGGGCTCCCTCTGGTGGTTTCTGGAGGTAGTGGAGCTGATCTGTTTGACGGAGGCTTGCCACCTGATAATGAGGAAGACGATTCGAGATCTGGGGTTTCTGATTGGGACTTAAGACAGCTGACTCCCTCTTTCCCTGATGGTGATTTTCTTCCTGTGCCTCCTGAGGTCTGAGGCCTGCTCTTTCCCTGCATGTTCAGCTAAGTGGTTCATTTGCCATTCTGTTTGCATTTGATCTGGTTTTGTTTATCTCTGCTTGGTGCGGGTCAGCTATCTTCGGCTGGTGCTGTGCTGAATCATCGCCCATATGTTACTGCATGTGCCAGTTTGTTTTGTCCCCTTTTATATTGGTCTTTTTGCTTTGCTTTCAGAATATACCAGAGTGCTGATATAGGCGGGCGAAATTGTGCGATTTCAGTGTTTTTGTGCATCAGACGTGTTAGACTTTTTGTAGGGTTTTTTGCGTGATTGCAGTCAGTGTCTTTCCTTTCCTGTCCTGTCTAGTCAGCATGGGCACCATTGTTTGCCCAGTCTATTTTTCTGTCTGCGTTTGTGTTTTCATCTTGTCTCACCGACAATATATGTTTGGGGTTGTCTATTCCTTTGGGGTCTGCTCCGGGGCAGTTTAGATTTCCCCTTTCTTGCTTTAGGCTTAGTTAGTTAGCTCTCCAGCTGTGCCAAGGTGTCTAGGATCATCATAGGTACGCTCCACAGCTACTGCTAGTTGTGTGGACAGGATCAGGGGTCTGCATCCGCTTAGTTACCAAGCTCTCTGGTTTTCTGTGGCTTAGCCTGGCCTGCTATCCTCCTCAGTGACCCATTCATAACAGACCCCACAGCACGCGATGTGCAGCGCTGCTGCAGTGGTCTCCTTCCCTGCAGGTCCCCGGATCCAATATGGCGGCGGGGACCTTCGGGGCTGCAGATAGGTGGCTTTCTCACTGACTGCAGAGCGCAGGCATGAGGAAGCATTGTGTAGCGCCTGTCAGATCGCTGATCTGTCACAGCGCAGTGTGATGTGTCAGATCAGCGATCTGACACATGATAGTGATGTCCCCACTGGGACAAAGTAATAAAGTTAAAAAAAAAGT